>NC_053162.1:120255018-120979146 GCF_016835505.1 Polypterus senegalus
AATAGTGAATTAAAGGCAATCACAGTTTGTTTGTCCTTCTCCACTTTAAGCCCAACTGGGAGTACACCAAACACAGCTGTTAATGGATTAGGAGGGATTGTGACACCAAGGCTGTCTGATAGGCATTTAAATTGTTTTGTCCAGAATGATTTTAATTTGGTACTCGCCCAAAGCTGGGCTTCAGTTGCATTTTTCGCAGGTTGGGTCTTGCCCTGGAAACATTTTGGACCATTTTATATGACATAATGTGCTTGACAAAAGATTTTAAGTTGAATAATTGAATGTTTTACACATATGGAGATAATTCACTCTATGTGCATGGCTACCTTCCACTTTGTTTCTGAAATGCTGAGTAAGAGATCCTTTTCCCACTGTACTCTGGAATTTTTTAAAAAAAGGGACTTTAAAATGTTTTAATATATTATAGAAATTCTGTCTGAGTCCTCAAGACTGTTGAATATATCTTCTGGAATAAAAATAGGTGCGAGGTGAGGAACACTGAGTAGATTTCGTGTAGCAAAGTTTCTAATTTGGAGATAGTGGAAGAATTGTGTTGATGGGAGATTAAATTTGGAGTTTAACTGTTCATAGGATGCAAAGATATTTGTAAGAGCCACTTTCCTAGTTCTATAAAATGTATGAATATTTATTAGACGATAATGCATAAAATATGGGAGGTTCCTATAACCCCCGTGAATAGAATTAAGTTGGTATTTTCCTGTCATTTCTTAACAGTTATGAGTTAACAATGTTCGTTAGTTAGTGTTTAGCCTCGCCTTGTCTAAGGTACAGAGGCATACGGTTTTTTAACCGTGTTCCTATTTGTGCTCGCGTTCGTGCTTATGCACGTGACTGTGCCTAGGCGCATGTCTATGTGCCAATGGCCTACGGGCCTTTTGAGTGTGAAATAAGTCGTAAAATAGAAGAATGTTAAACCGTATGTTTAAGACATACAGAAGAAGAGATAAATAACCTTTAAGTACAGAAATAACCAAAGATTCTTAAGAAAAGCTAAGTTTATAGAAGATACTTTTTTCCTTTTTTTTGCCTTATTTCTATGTGTGTAACTATTTTTCTTTTTATTCTTGTATGGATTATTTACCTTTAACTTTCAATAAATATTTTTAAAACGAACTTTTGGACTGAGAGATTTCTTTGACACGCGTCTTACCCGTGCCTGACTTCGCCTTATGCATCTGCGGCTACAATATTATTTACAGTGATCCCTTGTTATATCGCGCTTCGACTTTCGTGGCTTCACTCCATCGCGGATTTTAAATGTAACCATATCTAAATATATATCACGGATTTTTTGCTGGTTCGCAGATTTCTGTGGACAATGGGTCTTTTAATTTATGGTACATGCTTCCTCAGTTTGTTTGCCCAGTTGATTTCATACAAGGGACGCTATTGGCGGATAGCTTAGAAGCTACCCAATCAGAGCATGTATTACGTATTAAAAAAAACTCCTCAATGATATTCGATATGCTTCCAGCGCGGTGCTTGATTGTTTGTTTTTCTCTGTCTCTCACTCTCTGTGACATTCTCTGTGCCTGACGGAGGGGTGTGAGCAGAGGGGCAGTTTGCAAAGAGGCTGTTTGCCTAGAGGATATGGACGCTCCTCTAAAAATGCCGCTATATCATGTGCTTCGCATACGTAAAAGCCCAAAAGCACGTATTGATTTTTTGATTGTTTGCTTTTCTCTCGTTCTCTCTCTCTCTCTGACATTCTCTGCTCCTGACATGCATTCTTTGAGGAGGAAGATATGTTTGCATTCTTTTAATTGTGAGAAAGAACTGTCATCTCTGTCTTGTCATGGAGCACAGTTTAAACTTTTGACTAAAGGGTATTATTTCATGTCTAGAGGGCTCTAATAATGTTAACAGTGTGGGAGAGTTTATAAGGGCTTAAAATATATAAAAATAACCATGCAAACTTATGGTTTCTACTTCGCGGATTTTCATCTATCGCGGGGGGTTCTGGAACGCAACCCCCGCGATCGAGGAGGGATTACTGTATATACAAATCTCTAAATGATTTAATCCCATGGATTTTCTAAACATTACAAACTGTGAAAGTTCAAGAGGGTGGAAAGAGGTGGTTATTATGTAGAGGTGCCACAGATAAAACAATTCTCTAACTTAAAGTGTTTCCTACATTGGTTACATATTCTGAGTGAGTGAAGGACAATTGAGTTGTTAGTATATTGACAATACCTTGTGTTTACTGGTGTACAAAGCTGTGAAGATGCAGGTTTGTGCCAAGCTCCCATCTGACTTCCGGGAGTTCTTGAACATGACACTATTGGTAATGTCACTGAGATGAGCTGACATATGAGGACAATTCTCAAATGAAGCCAGGGGATAGTGCAAAAAGAGCCAAAGTGCTTTTATTAAAACCAGTAGTGTCCAAACAAAAATGCAGTGTTCCACAGTGTCAATAAATAATCCATAAAAACAGTGCAAAGTTTGGATAAAAATAATAAATTATTTAAAATCCGAGGTTAAAAATGCAGTCACACTCTTCATGATCTCAGCACACCTCCATCTTTCATTCTCCCTGGCTCACCCATAACTCGTGTAGTCGGCGGAGACCCAACAGCAACGAGCTCCTTTCGGCCAACCTCCCTCTTGGCTGTCTTAAGGACATCACGGTCAGACCGTCTGAGGTCAGCTCTCCTCCTTTCTTCCTTCCTTCCATTATTCTCCTGCTAAGACTGCTGTTTCACATCCTTTAACCTCCTTTTTTCTTTCTCTTTTCCTCAATTCATCCAGATTTCTTGATCCATCCATCCCTTTCCTTTGTGCCGGCCTGTATATATACACACACGAACACCTCTGTGGGCGTAGTGCCCTAATCACATGCTGCTGGAAGCCAAAGAAGCAATTGCAAATGATCACACCCACACGTGCAGTTGCGACTCGCTCCAACTACTCCAATTAACTCCCCGTGGCCGTGCAATCCCGTCCACGGAGAGTGACATGGCTTTATGGATTTAAAACCTGGCCTCTTTTCTTTTGAAGCCGCAGACCCACTATACCACAAAAGCAAGGAATATAAAGAAGTACTGCATAATGTAATTTCTATTGCAGGCCAAGCTAATGCGAGTTCATCTATTTGTGCCAATGTCCAGGCTTTTATAGCTTGTATGTTTGCATGTCATTTACAAATTCAAGGCACTTGATTGTAGTCATTCTGTAACAATATAATGGTGCATGCAATAGCCAGAATGTTCCATATACCATAACTGCTTTAACATTGCTACTCGCAGTGTACCTCTCAGAGTATTTTAACCCATTGTATCTGTGTGTGGAATCACAACTGTACACCAGCTGATCAAAACAGCCCTGGAAGACATTTATAGCACATGCTACCTCAGGAAAGCCACCAGTATCTGCATGAATATCACTCAGCCAGGCACCCAGTCTATTTGAACTTTTCTCATCCAGCAAATACTCATCCTACATGGACCTCGAGGCTCGGAAACAGTTTCATTTCAAGAGCTGTAAATGCATTCAATCAGTCCATCAAGTGCTGCCGATAGAAATGTTTGTACTTATAATTAAAATTACCTCACTGTAAACTTGCACTACAACTGTAATATTGCACAACATGAGCCACTTTATGAACCATTTGCACTATCTGCATTATATGTACATGTACATTGTACTTATGCTTTGACAGGGATGCCAGGGGCCATGACCCGCCGGGACGCCAGGAGGGACCGGAAGAGGGTCAGAGCCCTGCCTGGATCACGTGGGGTTTGCCTTCCGGGTTGCTTTGGGGGCCACGGGTCAAGGGCATGGAAGCCTTTCCCTGTATGGGCCCGTGGTCACCGCCAGGAGGCACCCCAGTGCCTTGGGGACCTGTTACCCCAGCACTTCCGCCACACCAGGAAGTGCTGGGGGGAAGATTTATGACGGCGCCCGGAGAGCAGCGGGAGGACAGCCGGCACTTCCGCCACACTGGGGCGTGGCCAGAAGAAGATTGCCGGGAACACCTGGGGCTCATCCGGGTCCTCTATAAAAGGGGCCGTCTCCATTCATTCGAGGCTAGAGTCGGGTGGAAGGAGGACGAGGCAAGAGGAGCTGTGGAGGCGGCCCGAAGACAAGGCATTGTGAAGCCAGGACTGTGTAGTGGGGGTTTGTGCACGTGATTAGGTCTGAGTGACCATTGAACTGGGTCTTTGTGACCATTATATTAATTGTAAATATTGTAAATAAACATGTGGTGGTTTGAGAACAACATGTCCGCCTGTCTGTGTCCGGCCAAGTTCACAGCTTTGATATTGTATTTTTTCTTGTTTTTTTTATCAAATTATTATTATTGTCATTATATCATTTTATAGGAAAATAAGTTTATGAAGGACTTGCATATTGAATCTCATTTATCATACAATGAATATAGAATACGAAGCATTTAACATGCTACTTTAGTTACGATGGGATTTGAGAAATCTAGTAAATTAAATATCAATTTTAAGATGAAGTTTATGATGTTCTACTTTAATGACAAAATAAACTACAAGATTAAACTCAGCATTTCTACCTTTTTTTCTTCACTGTGTCCCTATTTTTTTTTCGTTTTCTCTGTGCCCTAATACGCTTCTGTATGACACTGAGATGGCGGGCTACGACTCACAGTTTTACGTTGACTTTAACATCTCACCACTTGTTTTTACTTTCTCATATGCAACATATAGGGAAAGTATTGTAATCATCCGAAAATCCACTGTTGAGATTTTGATGAATCGCGACGTTTTAGACCTGCCTGACTTTCTTGTATTTGAATTATAAGAAAAATATTGGAATACTCCAAAAATTCCATTTTAAAATTTTGAAGAATTCCAATTGTTTTAGATCTCCCTGAGTCCGAAAATACCATTTTTGGAATTATGTCTGTGTGTGTGTGTGTATGTAAACACGATAAGTTGAGTATGCCTTTACTTAGGTCAACCATATTTCATAGAAGTATTAGGTACAAAATGTAGATTTATTTCAACTTTTGGGCTAACCAGAAGTGGTACTTTACCTTTTATTTGTGCAGCTGCAGTCCAATTTAATCAACTTTAACTTTATAATAATTGTTCAATATATTATTAATTTTATTTGATTTGTTGATGAGGGTTCTGCAATGTACATAATATAAAAATATAATCATTGTTTTGCAGTTCACTTCTCAAATATCCATCCCCATATCTGAGCACATGAGAGACTAGGGGAGACCACTCCCGATTTTTATATGTGATTTTGCCATTGTCTTTTAACAAAACACTCAACTGAAAGGGCTATTTATTTTGATTTACAATTTCAAATATGCAAAATTATGGAGGAGCTGGGGTGGGGCATAGGCGCATGCACATGTGTTACATTTCACGCTGACTGGGATTCATCAATTAGGAAGCGTATGGTAGTTGGCTTATGCATGGTTTTGTGCAACTGAATTTTTTTTTGTGCATACGAAAATTTCCACTTTTGTCTGTTCTCTATGTTGTAGTGTGACTTCCATGCATGGTATTATACATGAGGCCCCATCATTGAACCTTCTTGGGAAGTTTTAAAACAGTGATTTCCATGTACCCTTCTACCTTCTCAATCCCTCAAAGAACTGGACTTTACTTCTTGAAGAATTGTTTAATATTAATACAGTCAGGTAGTTCTCCTTTTTTTTGTTCACTCCTATATCACCATGCCCTCAACAGGAAAACCCAATTTTCCTTTATCCAATCATGGTTTTAGAGCTCTTCTTGTACAATACAATTGTATTTTTTGTATTTTTTCCATTCATTATGTAAATTAAAAATAAACTTTAAGTGTGAGACTAGACAAAGTTGTGTATTACAAATTTGGTCCACAAAAACACATCTTTTTAAATAAAGTACTTATTATTTCTTCAAAATCCTTCTTGATAACAATTAATTTCAGTCTCATGAAAATACTTCTCTATGAAGTGACGGTCTTTGCTTTTCATTGAATTATTTAAGTAAATAGAATTGAAAGGACCTGAGTTCAAATTCTACTCTGGACACCTTCTTAAGAGTTTGCTCATTCTGGCATTCCCAGGTGAATATTCCAGCATTTTGCTACAATGTAATCAATCACATGGAAACTTTTATTTGACCTATCATGAGTGTTTATATGTGAACATATGTGCCATGTGATGAGCTGGCACCTTGTTCAAGTTAATTTCCTGCCTTATATCCTGGTCTTCTAAAGTAGGCTGCAGCTTTCCATGTCCCAGCATTAGAATATACTGACTTCTAGAAGAAGATGACAATGTTTTCACATTAAGTAAGTCTCAGTTCCTGCCTTTCACAGAGAAAACTGACATACAAGTTAAAAAACAAGAGTTTTTCATCTTTAAAAAGCATGCAATGAAAATCATCCATCTATCCATCCATTATCCAACTCACTATATCCTAACTACAGGGCCACGGAGGTCTACTGGAGCCAATCCCAGGCAACACAGGGCACAAGGCAGGAAACAAACCCTGGGAAGGGTGCCAGCCCACCGCAGAATGAAAATCAAATAGAAGTTTTTTTTTTCTTTTTTCAATTATGTTCAATAGATTATGCATACTAGTTAATAAGCAGTCATGTCAATCAATCTCAGGCAATTATTACATATCTTAAACGTTTCTGACTATTTTTTATTTTCAACAGAGATTGTTGATGAGCATATTCCATTCTGCTCTAAAGTTTATTTTCAATTAGTGTTAAACTTTGGTGCTATGCATTCTGTAGTCAATATGAATTATGGTTCAGTGATCTAACATAAAAATAAGATCAAAAGCAAATTAAAATAAAATATATGCAGAATTCTCAATATGAAATAAGTTTAATTGTAGATTATCAGCATCACTGATATTTCTGGTAGCTTCAATTAACATTTGGGAATAATGTTTGTACAATCCTCCATTTAATAAAAATTGCGATGAATTATACTGTTTTCCACCACTAGATGGCGAAAAAAATCATAAATCTTTAGATGGCCATGCTAAGGTACTCCTGTAAAGCAATGTTTCCCAAACTCGGTCCTGGGGACCCCCTGTGGCTGCAGATTTTGGTTCCAACTAGATTCTTAATCAGTGACAACACCTGATAACACTGATCTTATTTAATTAGCTGGTCTTTTTTCCTCTCATTCTACATTCAGAAAAGCACAGAGACATGATTTTTACATTTATAAGACACTAGCAAAATACCCGCGCTTCACAGCGGAGAAGTAGTGTGTTAAAGAAGTAAAGAAAAAGAAAAGGAAACATTTTGAAAATAACGTAACATGATTGTCAATGTAATAGTTTTGTCACTGTTATGAGTGTTGCTGTCATACAGTATATATATATATATACTGTATATATATATATATATATATATATATATAGCAAAATACCCGTGCTTCACAGCTGAGAATGCGTGTGTTAAAGAAGTTATGAAAAAGTAAAGGAAACATTTTAAAAATAATGTAACATGATTGTCAATGTAATTGTTTTGTGTATTTGGCGGAAGCGTCACAAAGTTGTTTTCGTCTGGCTGCATCAGAAAATGTACCACGACGTCTGACACGCCTCCTTTTTAGTGTTTTCTCACAGCTTGGATTGCTGCTGTCATAATCGGTTTGAGTCTACACATGCTTCCCGGCATTCCTCCGCAAACAGGCCCCAGTGTGGTGGAAGTGCCGGCTGCACACGCGGAAGCCCTCCAGGTGTCCCGTGTCTTCTTCTCCCCAGCACTTCCTGGTGTGGCGGAAGCGCTGTGTTCCAGGTTTCTCCAGGCACTGGGGTGCCGCCTGGCGGTGGAAACGGGTCCCTACAGGGTTGGCCCCCAACACAACCAGGGCGGTCGCCCCCTCGCAGTCTGGAGGAGGTACAAGCCCTCCTCCGGTCCTCCAGGACGTCCCGGCTGGGCTCCATCCCCAGCCAGATGCCACAATATATATATATATATATATATACTGTATATATATATATATATATATATATATATATATATATATATATATATATATATATATATATATATATATATATATATATATATACATACATACACATACACACAGGTATATATATGTGTATATATATGTATGTGTCTATATGTGTGTGTATAGCTTTGGTCACTGACTGCAAGGGAACAAAAATAAAATGTAGTCTATAAGTTATTAAACAGTAAAACATTAACGTTTTAAGAAGAAAAGCAACATTGAGCACAACTGGAAAGGTTTCGGGTAAACTACATTTTAAAGATGGTGTAACACAACAGGTAAGTAGTACTAACAGCAGCTAAAATGTATATGGATCATCTCTCGGTAGTAGATCCCTTTTGAAAGGCGTTACATGACGGCTGTGGTATAGAAATTACATTTTCTGTGTGAACGTTCAAATTTTTGCCTCTGGTAATGTGCCTTACCGGCATTGCTAGCAATTAAAGAAAATTAGTTTTGTGTCCTCTGCAGTGTTAAGAGAGAAAGGCTTTGGTTTGGGATAAAAGGAAAAAAGGTGTAAAGAATGGAAACTTGCCTTTTTCTTTTATATAGTGTAGAGAGATGTCTTTGCTGACAATATGAGCGCGGTGGGTCTTTTGTAGACTGGTGAGACGTCAGACCGGTGAGCCGCCCCTGCCATTAACCGGCTGAGATGGCACTGTCAGTCCTCCACTCCTGTGCGTGTCTTCCGCGACCTCATAATAGTATACATGCAAAAGAAAGTGCGAAGCGCCTTAATATTAGTTTGCAGCGGTCTAGAAAAGGGATCCCGTGTTTGCAGTTGTCTGGGCTATAGCTCATGGGAAGGAGGAAAAAAATTAAAAGTGCTCACTTTGACTTAAGGTAGAAGCGCAGTCAGCGTCTCAAAGGCCGGCACAGCTATGCGCGCGCGCTGGCTGCTTGACTTTTGCAGGGCAGGAGATGCCATTTTTTGCAGACACGTTCACGTGATCAAAAGTCTCTGCACTCTTTGGAGGTCATTCATATATATATATAACTGATCACCCATTTGCCTCGCTCACTGAGTGCAAGGGAAAAAAATAAAATGTAGTCTATAAATTATTAAACAGTAAAACATTAACGTTTTAAGAAGTAAAGATACCTTCAGCACCACTGGAGTGGTTTCGGGTAAGCTACATTTTAAAGCTGGTATAACATAACAGGTAAGTAGTACTAACAGCAGCTAAAATGTATATGGATCATCTCTTGGTTGTTGATCCCTTTTGAAAGGCGCTACACGACGGATGTAGTACAGAAATTACATTTTCTATGCGAACGTCCAAATTTCTGCCAGCATTACCAGCAATTAAAAGAAAATCATTTTGTGTCCTCTGCAGTGTTAAGAGAGAAAGGCTTTGGTTTGGGATAAAAGGAAAAAAGGTGTAAAGAAAGGAAACTTGCCTTTTTCTTTTATACAGTGTAAAGAGAGGTCTTCGCTGACGATATGAGCGTCGCGGTGGGTCTCGTGTAGACTGGAGAGATGGCACTGCCATTAACTGGCCCTCCACTCCTGTGCGTGTCTTCATAATCCGACCTGACGACCTCATAATTGTATACGTGCGAAAGTGCGCCTTAATATTAGTTTGCAGCGGTCTAGAAATGGAATCCCGTGTTTACAGTTGTCTGGGCTATAGCTCATGGGAAGGAGGAAAAAAATTAAAGGTGTTTACTTTCACTTAAGGCAGAAGCACAGTCAGCGTCTCAAAGGCCGGCACAGCTACGCACATGCGCGTGTGCCGACTGCCCGACTTTTGTAGTATTTTTGCAGTGCAGGAAACTCCACTTTTTGCAGAAACGTTCACATGATCAAAAGTCTCCGCACTCTTTAGAGGTCTTGCTTTCTCTGCGTACTGCGTTCATAGTCAGTTCACGTGAGCCACTCGGAATACATGCATCGAATCTTCTGAGCTGTGCCTGTGCTATCTCGTGCGATCTCGCGATGTCCACAGCTTTATTTAATGTTAGCTAAGACCGGGCACTTAAAAGTTTCTCGCTACAGCAATTTTAACTCCGTTACAAAGTGATCCAAAGTCTCGTTTATACCTCGTGTCTTCTCATTAAACTTGTATCTGGCAAATAAAGTATTCAGCGTTTTTCTTCAGCGCTCTTTGGGAGCTCTTCCTTCTTTTCTACATATGCAGTCACAGTCAGTTCACGTGATTACGTGGGAGGGGTGATGATGTCACACACTGCTCCGCCCCCCACGGCCATCCGGCTAAAGTCCATTACAGTATATGGAGAAGAATAGGTTCTAGTTATGACCATTATGCGTAGAATTTTAGAATGAAACCTGCCCAACTTTTGTAAGTAAGCTGTAAGGAATGAGCCTGCCAAATTTCACAGGAAGTTGGAGAATTAGTGATGAGTGAGTCAGTCAGTGAGTGAGTCAGTGAAGGCTTTGCCTTTTATTAGTATAGATTTAGAAATATTGAAATATTTCTGCTTTTGCTATAGCTTTAAATGCTCAACTCTCTTTTGTTGAATTCATAATATTGTTCCCTTTCTCTGTGCAGTTTTTCCCCTTCGTTGTATCTTATTAATGACAATTAAAAATGAGCAGAGCAGAGACGCTGGCAAACAACACTGAATAATCAAAGGCTGCAAGTACTTTAGCATCAGACCCACAAATTAGTAAATAATGGATTAATTAAACAATTAGAACACCTGGAAAAGTAGAATGAAAATCAAGATGAAAATATTGTTAAAAAGAAACAAAATACATTATTACCATATAACTGCTTGGTACATTGTAATATATATATATATATATATATATATATATATATATATATATATATATATATATATATATATATATATATATAACCAAACTTAGTTTTCTAATTTCTATATTGTTTCCAAGGAGTAAATTAAAAGCAGGACCAAAGTTGTTAAACATTGCTGTAAAGTATATCAAATTGGGTGAAGCAAGAGGTACTAGAATGCTCTTGAAGATAAATGTTTTGTCTGCATGGTGACACTGATTCAATTTACTTCCCTGTTTTAATAAATCCTAAATTTTCTGACTAAACCTACTTGTGAAATAGTCCCAGCATGAAAATTAATGCTAATTGTCCCATTGTATCAACGCCCACCACTCTGTGAAAGCCCCACTTGTGACTGTTAAAACATTCCATCAAATTATGCTTGTGTTTTTTCTTGTTTCTGTTTTCTACATGTATTTGAGGCTTACAGACAGCCAGTAAGACCTATGTGATTCCATGTCAGCATTATAATGACTCTCTGCCTGATGTTGTAATTAAAATACCAGATGATAAAAAGCAGCTCCACCTCCAGCCCATAATACTGGAATAGCCAAAAACAAAACAGTCAAAAACAGTATGACAGCTGCCATACAAAATCAGCACAAAATGACAGGACTCACAATTGACAAATCAAATTAAAATGGTACTGGGTAATATCATCATATTAACAGTAAAATTAGCAATAATCAGAAAAATGTAATAAAATGGTATGACAGTGTGAAAGAGTTAATCAGAAATTATCAAAACCTCAGACATGTAACATATTAACTGCATTTTGAATGGGTTTTTTTGTAGTATGACTATCAATCAATCATCAACATTTCACAAGCATCAGAATTTACTATAAACAGACCTTTATTCCTGATAAGCAATAACAAATTTTACATAATAGCTTTCCAGAATTGTTCACAGATGGTTTACACTCAGCATACCTTACCTCTAACAAATAATATTTTCCCCTCAGTTGACGGTTTAAAAACAAGCACACAAAAGCAGATAGGTGTATAAATATATTAAATGAAACACAATAACAAAAAATGCAAATTCCACATGTAGAATATAGATAGATAGATAGATAGATAGATAGATAGATAGATAGATAGATAGATAGATAGATAGATAGATAGATAGATAGATATGTATATCCCTCCATCAAAGCAGCAACATGAAAACACCATATATACAATAACAAACCCTCCCTTGCCCCTGTAATGTATAACAAACACAAATAACAATAATGAATGAGTACTGAAATGACAATGATCGTGAACTTGAGTCCAGGTATATTACTGTCTTGAATACAGATGACTGATCAACAAAGAATTGAGGTCTTTGAATCTCCCGGAAAAATGGAACAATCTCACTGCGTTTCCTCGGCATATGGATAATGAAGTCCAACCCTGGGCTTTCTGGCGATGATTGAGCTGAAGTGAATCCAGCAGAGCGAGAAACAAACTGGATACAAAGTGCGATGTGAAAAATATCAGGAAATGATGGTTCGTTTTTGTTAAATGAAATCTCAGTCTTTTTCCTTCCTCTCTCCTCTCTTCTTTCCCTCCTGATCATTTAAATAGTAAAAAGCCAGATGTAACTGAATGTGAACAGGTGTTTTCAATCCTGGGGTGTGGTCTCTCTCCCTCATCCATCCACTCTGCACTTATGGAGACAACATTCACTAATGTACACATAACGAACAGTAAACGGGATGATGGAAATAACACGTACTCAGCACACACGTTGGATACATTATTACTATGTAGCCCTGCTACAATTCAAACTGCTAGCATTACACAGCCAACTCTAGATATTCATATGTATCTGAAAAGCTTGAAGGTCATTATCACCAGGACAGAGTTAATGGCCATGAATTTTGGGTAATTCAAATGCTTCAAGAACTCAGATACTGTTACAAGCTGATATGAAGTGATTGGCTACATGAATAGTGTCTAGCTTGGTGTTAGTGCCGATACCTATTTGAACCTGGAAATTAACGGGACCTGTTTGAGAAGTGATTTGGGCTGGACCTAACCATTTAGGCGCTAGCTTGGCGGAGAACCTTTTACAGGAATCCGTAAGATGGCGAGCTCTAATCCAGACCAAATCACCTGGCTGAACGTGAGCTTCCTTACGCCGGGCATTATACAACTTGTTGTGTCTGGATGTTGAACTCACCAACCTCTGTTGGATTCTCTGCTGCAATTCCTCAAACTTAAATAAATTATTGTAGCTGTTGGTTTCTGGACTAAGGACTCTGGGAAGGAGTCGGTCAAGCGGGCACTTCAGCTGTCTGCCCAGTGCAACCAAAGCAGGCATTTCACCTGTGGCTTCATGCACAGCGGTGTTCAGGGCAAATCGGAGCTCGGGGAGCCATTTATCCCAATTCCTGACGGCGTTCACCCACATAGGAGGCTATCATGTTCTTCAGGGTCCGGTTCACTTGCTCTGTCATTTTGGCCTGGGGATGGTAAGCTGTTGTCAGGCTTTTCTTCACTCCCCAGGCTGTATAAAGTTTATCCAATACAGAGCTCGTAAACTGCGGACCCCGGTCTGAAATGATGTTCTTCGACACCCCCCAGCAGATGAATATTTCGTTCTTCAGGGTGGAGCATATTTTGTTGGTCTTGGCATCCGTTAATGCAAACAGCTCCACCCACTTTGAAAAATAATCAATCACCACCATCAGGACGGTTTTCCTCGAGCTGGCAACAGGAAATGGCCCAATGAGGCCGACTCCCAAAGTCTCTCCTGGTCCATCAGCAATTGTCGATTGTAAAAATCCTGCCGGTTTACCAGGTGGGTTTTTGAGCTGCTGGCAGGTTAAGCACTTCTTCACGTGGTGGCAAACGTCTTTCTGGACAGACGACCACCACACAACCCCCAGGATCTTCAGCATAGTTTTTGTCCTTCCAAGGTGACCACCTAAAGGACTGTCGTGATAATAGCTCAGGAAGTCCAGGATGAGCCCTTCCAGGACCACTAGTTGGTGTTGTAGACCCCCAAGGGAGGATGGAGTGGTCCTGTACAGAACCCCCTGGAGGTCCACGAAGTGTACCCGGTCGGTGCGCTGCTGCTTCATTCCCTCCCTGATGTTCTGGCAGAACAGACTGGTGGCTTGTGTTTGAGCCAGGTCTTGAAGGTTTTTTGGCAGATGGAAGACCATGTTCTTTAAATCTGCCAAACACACCATCCCCGGTGGCTCTGACGCCCTGGACAGATCATCAGGCACGATATTGCCATAGCCCTTCCAATAGGTCACCTTGAAAGTAAAGTTCTGAAGGCAGAGTACCCACTTGGTTAAACGGGAGGAGGTCTTTTGGTGATTAAATACCCAGGTCAGAGCGTGATGGTCTGTGTGCACTTCAAACTCAACCCGCTCCAGATAATGTCTCCATTTTTCCACAGCCCACACGACGGCCAAACACTCCTTTTCAGCTATCAAATAATTCAGCTTGGCGCCGTGCAATGCTCAAGAGGCATATGCGATCACATGTTCAGCCTGAAGGATTTTTTGAGTGAGCATGGTGCCAAGCCCCAGGTTGCTGGCATCAGTTTGTACCTGGAAAGTGAGCTGCGGATCTGGCTGGGCCAGAACAGGTGACTTTTGAAGATGGCTCTTTAGTTGCTCAACCGGGACATCTTTTTTCCTTAAATAGTTCAAGGGAGCCTCTATATCAACTATCCTGGGGATGAACTTGTGATACCACCCCACTAACCCAAGGAAACTTTGTAATGATTTCAAATCCATGGCTGTGGAGTAGTCCCGGATGGCTAAGGTCTTCTCGGGGTCTACAGCGACCCACTCCGATAAAATAATGTGCCCGAGAAAGTGGATATGGGGTTGAATGAAGGTACATTTCTTCGTGTTCAGCATAAGGGGAGCTTGATGAAATCGTTGGAAGATGGCGTCTGAGGCTAAGGATCTGCGCTGGTATCCCGAAGGCTGCCAGTTCGAATCCCCGTCACTGCCAAAAGAGAGCCTACTCTGCTGGGCCCTTGAGCAAGGCCCTTAACCTGCAATTGCTCCAGGGGTGCTGTACAATGGCTGACCCTGCGTTCTGACCCTGAGGGCTATGCGAAAACTAACAAATTCCTAATACAAGAAATTGTATAAGGTTGAAATAAAAGAACAAAAAGTCCTGGAGATGTTCTTTAATAGAAGGGGAGTAAACAATGATGTCATTGATATAAACAAAGCAGATCTTGCCTATCAACCCCTTCATATACTTGTTCCATGAGCCGCTGGAAGGTGGCCCACAGCATTTTTAAGCCCAAAAGGCATGACTATGAATTCCAACAAAACTTTGGGGTTGATGACTGCCGTCTCATCTACTCCCCTCATCTATTGGCACCTGCTAGTAGCCACTGCAGAGGTCCAGTGTGCTGAAAATTGCAGCTCCATGCAGTGACTCCAGAATCTCATGAACCAGGGGCATAGGATATGTGTCCAGGCTCATCTTCCCGTTAACCCCCCTGTAGTCCATACAGAAATGATAGGTGTCATCAGTTTTTTTCATGAGGACTACAGGGTTCACCCAGGAGGAGGAAGATGGCTCGATTATTCCTTTGGAGACTATTTGATTCAGATGTTCTTTAATTATGCCCTTCTTTAGTGGAGAAACACAGTAGGCTCTGTGCCTTACTGGAATTTCGTCCGAGGTGTATCACGTGGGTAACCCCATGGGCGACTCCTAATTTTTCAGTCCACATCTTGGCCCATTTCTTCAGCACCGGCCTCACCTCTTCTGGCTGTCCTCCTTAGGGGCTTCTGCCGAGGTTCTTGTGTTGCTCCTAACTGCCGCGTAGAAACCAATGAATTCTAAGTCCAGATCTTCTTTTGATTTACGAATGAATTCACATACCCCTTCCTCCGGCACTGTATACACCCTGGGACTGAGATGGATGGTCATCCTTATGGTGGTCAAAGAATCCAGCCCAAGGAGTAACGGGACAGACAGGTGCCAGTCATCCAGGGCATAGGTTTCCATCTCCCAGGTGGTGGAGAGTACACTGTACCTCAAAGGGACTTTGCCCAGGGCCCTGTGTTCACTCCCATCTGCCAATACGAATCAGACCGACAGGGCAGATTTTAAATTGCCTGACGGCCGGCAAATCCTTTTCCAAATGCTAGAACGTTTTAGTGTGTGATGGCTCCCTGTGCCCAACACCACATCTACCTGCCACCCCCGCAGCTTCACTTGGACAATCAGGAGGGACGTACTCGCTTGCATGATGATGAAATTGGCTTCCAACTGGCAAGGTTTGGCTCACTGGGGTTTTAGGGGCTAGGTTTCTCGTGTACTGGCTTGTACTTAGTTCCAATACGTTTTTGAGTGTCCCCAGTCCCGTTCCACTTGTGAACCCACCTTCACCAGGTCTTCCACTGACCCCACAACCCCCAGGTTACAGGCATTAAGGATGTGATGGACCACCTCTTCTTCAGACATAGCCAGCCACCACTTTAAACACAAAGTCCGATAATAAGCGAAGTCCTGGATGGATTGAAAAGGTAGTTGCACCATGGATCACAGATTGTCCTCCAGTTCGTATTCGTAGTCTTCTGGAAGAAAAGCTACGAAGAAAGATTGGTGAAAGGATCCCCAGTCTTGAATATTCTTCTACGCCGTCAGCCACTAGCTTCGCACTGGCCCCGAGAAGGAGGCCCCTATCACCCCTATAAGCTCTTCTGGGGTTAAAAGGTTAACAGCCAGATACTCCTCCCCTTCTTCCACAAGATTGAGGACTTCATCGATGTTATATTGAGCCCCCATCTTGGGAAAGGAGAGGTGCACCCCAGAGACGGATGTATTCACTCCCCCACGAGACCCATACGGCGTAGAATGACAGGGTGACTGACGTAAATTCTGGAGACTCCTTCGGACTTCCCCGAAAGAGATTCTTGCCAGTGTTGATCTCACAATTTTCTGCCCAAGGAGTTTAATTTGATCATTTATATATTCTTTTATTTCCTCCTGGGAGCTGCTGATCCAAGCCCGCAAGGCATCTTCGCGCCCGAGCGCACTTTCAGCAACCTCGTGGACTTTTTCATCCAGCCAGGTGAGTTATTGTGCCAGATCTTCCCACGGAGGCGAGACAGCCTCCATACATTCCCCCTAGATCCTTGGTGATCTACGAGATTCAGCGACTGCAATGAATCCAGCCCCTCCTGCACCGCTGAACATGCTCTGACCGTGATGTGCTGTGCCCGACAGCTCCTTCCTCACACTGCAGCGAAGCAATGGTGTCGTCCTGCTCGGCATGCACTAAAGACATGTTGTTAATTGGGAAATTTTTTTAAAGGCAGACAGCGATAGTATTTTTAAAGATTCTTCAGAGAGGGCACCACTTACCCAGCCGGCAGCTACACTACCAAGACCTGTGGCCTGGATGAATTACTGAGGCTAACCTACATATACCAAGCTACACCTCTAACAAATAATATTTTCCCCTCAATCGATGGTATAAACACAAGCACACAAAATGATATGTAAAATAGGTGGAGAGAGAGAGAGAGAGATGTAAATCCCTCCACCAAAGCAGCAACTTGAAAACACCATATATACAATAACAAACCCTCCCTTATCCCTGTAACGTGTAACAAACACAAATAACAATAATGAATGAATACTGAAATGACAATGATCGTGAACTTGAGTCTGGGTATATTATTTTCCTGAATACAGATGACTGATCAGCAAAGAATGGATGCGTTTGAATCTCCTGGAAAAATGGAACAATCTCACCGTGTTTCCTCGGCATGTGGTGGATAACTGGCGATGATTGAGCTGAAGTGAATCCAGCGGAATGAGAAACAAACTGGATACAAAGTGTGATGTGAAAAATAGTAGGAAATGATGGTTCGTTGTTAAATAAATCTCCATCTTTTCTTTCCCCTCTCTCCTCTCTTCTTTCCCTCCTGATCGTTTAAATCACAGGTGTCAAACTCCAGGCCTGTGGGGCCGCAGTGGGTGCAGATTTTCATTCTAACCCTTTTCCTAATCAGTGTCCAGTTTTCCCTGCTAATTAACTTCTTTTCCCTCTATTCTAGTAACCCTGTTTTTAAGGATTAAGTCTTCTGAATTGATTCTTTGCTTCATTAAATGACAGCCAAACAGAAATGAGACATGAAACGAGCCAACAGATGACCAGCTAAATTGGAGCTTCAAACTCCAACCAGTTCCTTAATGAGAAACTGATTCTTGCTGTTAATTAAACCAGTCTCTGGATCGTCAAACAGCTGAATGAGCTTCTCATGGAAATGCAGTCCAGGGCACTCCAAACATATGGCAACATATGACAAAGTCTTCAAAGCCTTAAAAGCTTCATTGTTAAATTGCTTGCAGTCTATAAAGAACAATGTTTTTTCATGACAAGAACTGCTGGGGTTCACTGAGGGCTGTCAGATGATCTGATTTTTCCCTACAACAACAATGCCATTTGCAGGTATGACCAGTAATAGATTAGGTATGTTCAATTTTAATAAAATCTTAAATACTCTAATGGTGTTGAGTATACACCTCCATATAGGAGAAAAATCTTTGAATGTATTCCAGTTGCTAATAAGCTACCATATATACTCTGGCACTTGAGTCTCATGTGTCACCCCAACCTCTCTGTTGTCTTGTGTCAGACCCTATTCTGCCTCTCTCATGCGGTAATCTGTGTCCTTTAACTTCACCATCAACAGCCTGTGGTGGTGGTTAGCTGGAAGGAGCAGTCATTGGTTCACAGCAGTGGCTCCAGATTGTCATTTTTTGGTTTGGAATTCTGATTATGTCAAAATGCTTCCTTACAGTATATCCTACTTTAGATCTTTCCTGTACTTGAGAAGGACTCACTTGCTTAAGATTAGTGGGCTGCAGAGAGATGATTGCTCACTGAGGCAAGAAATTATATTTTATAGATATTAAGAGATACTTTGAATGCCATTTTCACATAATTCATTCTGTGCCTTTGAGCATTTCTGAAAGTTCTCACTTGATCACCAACTTCATGTGTTGGTACCAGATACAATGTAACTGTTCTCCATATGCTGTATACAGTGTATGTATACATATTTTCGGACAGGTGCATGTGCATATGCTTGATCTCTCATACACTATTTCATATTTCAGTGAGTAGCATTCAGGAAGCAACTGCAGTACAGCAGAACTCGTACACACATAAGTTATATTTCATAGTAACATAGGGCTTTCAGTAGGTCAGGTCACTTTCAAAATTAGGGCTGGCTGCTGACAGACCATCTGTTCAATCTGAGGAGGACTAAAAAAGTAAAGTCTACAAAGAAAACAACTTTTCTTAAAATCTGTCACACTATGTGGTTTTTCCAGCATTTTTCTTTTATATCTTTCATTTACAATATCTTAATGTGTTGGAAGCAATTGTGACATGCCCAACAGCTCATTCCAACTAGTCCATCACTTGCTCCAATAAAATCCAACTGGTATGATTTTGACTTTAGTCATAGCTCTATGTGCATAAGAGCTGACAACTTCTAAATGCTCATCCAGAAGAGTAAAACTCATAAAATGCAGCGACAAACAGAAGAGAAGCACATCTGTTTGATGTTTTTTTGTTTTACGTATCATTATTGCGTGGAAAAAAGATCAGAAATTTTGGATGAACTTGCCATACTTGTTAACTCTTTGTAAAGAGTCAGCTATGTCAAGTAACACCTTACTTGTCAGAAAAGTAGTTAAGGACGACTGTGTTGGAAGGTCTGCACTTAGTCAGTAAATGTGATTTGGACAGCAATTTTCTGGGATCAGAAACTGCAAATGGCAAATATGACATACCTCAGAAGTCACATAATCTGACATCAGCTTAAGCCAAAACAAAAGACAGACAATGTTTTATTTTTATAAGAATCTTAAATATTTGTGGAGTGCAAAAGTTTTATTTTGTATCATGTTTTTTTTTTTTATTTGAGCTTTCTAGTTGGCTTCTGTTTCACAGAAGGACAAGAACTTCCAATGTTACTTTAGCTGTTTCAGCTGATCCATTAGGGTACCCAGCAAGGGATTGTATGCTGCATGAATTAGACCTTCTGGGTGTACCAGACAAAGTAAACACCATTTATTCTCATGGTGTGTATGCATTATATAAACTTGCTTAATCCAATTTAAGAACACGGATGGGGGAAGTTATCCTGGAAGTACTGGGCACAAGACAGGAAGCAGTCCTGGACAGAGCACAAATATTTTACTGGTCCCTCTTACATTCAAAGTTACGATCAGTTAATTTGGAATGTACAATGTAACTCACCTTACATGCATGTGTTTGTGGATGTGGGAGGAAACCCACGCAGACACGGGGAGAACATGCAAACTCCACGCAGGGAGGACCCAGGAAGTGAACCCGGGTCTCCTAACTGCGAGGGAGCAGCGCTACCCACTGTGCCACCATGCCGCCCATATATTATATTATATTATATTATATTATATTATATTATATTATATTATATTATATTATATTATATTATATTATATTATATTTGCAAGTAAACCCTCATTTTAAATAATTTCTTTCATGATCTGACATTTGAAGTGTTCCACATTGGTTTGTTTTTCCAGACTTTCAAACATATTATGACAGTGGGATTTTTCTCATTAAAACAATAAAACTCTAGACTACTTATCTTGTAATGCTAAAGAAGAAACATTTATTTAAAAAAGAACTAATCCTAAGTCTCTTCCTATCTAATACTAAATAAGAGAAATAATTTTTCCTTCCACAAACTGTAGCAGCTCTAAAATGATCTGTGAAGGTTCACATGGAAAATGTTAGCAAAGGCATAAGCAGTATCCAGGAGGCTATGGCTTGTAAGGCATGTCCAACATTGCTTGCAGGTGATGAAGTGTATGGCATTTCTCTGCAGACAGTCACATATTTTGGCTGTAACTTAGGGAGCATTCTGACTTGGTTGTTATTTCCCAGCTGAAAAAGACAAACATGTTATGCTTAGTGTTTTCTTTTTAATGCTGCCCATTATGTAAAAGTTCTGATATTGACTTTTCAAAACTGTTTTTTTTCTGTAATTCCAAAATATCCGTCAATGCTACTCATATCATTTAAACCTGCCATAAAATTGAAGCCTTCTCATGCTGTTCTTTGTGCTGTTTTAATACCTACTAACAACACAGGGAAAAGGCTCATCAGCATGGTGATTATTATTCTTTTAGTAGATGTACATGGGTCTGGTTGTTCAAATCAAGACTAAAAATCCACCTGTTATTTTAGATTTTTCATTTCTGTCTAATTTGTGATATATAAACACAGACTAATTCTTTGATAGACTTACTGGCAAACGGAAATAATCTTGCAATATAAATCAGAAACACAGACATGCCAAAGAAAAAATATGTTTGTGTTCAAATCAATTTTGAATAAATGAATCCAAAATTAACATGCTAGGTAAGTTGACTTCATGTGCATCCTGGAAATTGGCATTAATTTATTACGCAAGGTGCCACCTTGCCATCATATTACAAAGCCAATGTCACTTTCCTGTCTTTGTCTATAGGCCTTCTTAATGCTTTACCCTGTTTGAATATAAAACCATACTTACAGTTAAGTTGAACACCGAGACAGTCTGAGGTGTTTGCAGCAGTAAAGTCTGAAAATCATCTATATCCGTCTTGTTCCATACTTTAGAAATAAGTGATTGGACAGCAAATCTTAAATAAATGCAGAGGATCAAATTTCAGAAAAATATATTTATTAACCATACGGTGTCTAGTCATAACTGTCTGAATGCACACTTTATGAAAATAATTCATTTTTCATAAACCCAAACCCAGGAAACTTTACTTTACTGAAAAGTGAATGCATAAATCAGTGTTCTGTTCTTTACCTGAATTTCCCCAGATTCCCCTACCTTAGAGAAGTTAACATAAGAAAAAATAATTATTTAGGTAAATGCATTTTGTAGATCATTCATTCTTGTGCTCAGATATAAAAGACCATGGACTAAAAGGGTTTAGAATTTCATTTTATTTTAACTGTCACCATTCATAAGTGATCTTATAAGCATTACTTCCTACAACTAAAGAAAAGGTGTATAAACAAAAGAATCAATCTTAAAAATGGTAAGCTTTTGTACATTCCAGACTTATCCTTAATAACTACAAATGGCAAACTATTACTTACGTAACATTTGGAGCACCCAGAGAAGACAGCAGACTGGCTTCATTTGGTGCACTTTGGCAACCGCTAATACTTCTCCTAGGATAATATAATAAAAATGCCAAACACATTTCATTTGTGGTCCCCAATCCTGTCTGTATAGAAACACAAAAATGATGTTAATGTATTAATAAGATCAGATCATAACTTCTCAATCTCTACTTACTCAGCTTTCACAAATGAATGCCAAGTTATATTTAAAAGTCCTTAAAACAAAAGCTCTACTTAAGAAATTCAAACACTAATAAAAATCTTATTACCACAGTTATAGAAATCTTCACAGTTTAACCTTAAAGATGTAAGTTTTTTTTCAGATAAGGACAGTACTTAAACACATTGATGCACATACTCTATGATCTGGGCAAAGGAGATGTATATATAGCAACAGTTACTGAAACAAGAGCTATCTGCAGCTCTTTAGATGTCAGAGTAATTTCAAGAACAACCACTAGGAAGTATAAAAACAAAACAAAACAAAACTGAGAACTACCCAAATTAACAGAAAAACTTACAACAGGTTTCCCCTCTGTGACACCATGTTCTTGTTAAATTGATAATTTCAGAATAATAGCATCCACTTTTCTAATTCCCTGAAAAATTTTAAACACTTTTGTCATGCTCCTTTTAAGTCTTCATTTGACTAACCAGAAAATTTAATCGAACCTTACACGGCACTACAGTCCTGGACTTGGTCTAGCAGCTTCACCTCTTAATGATGTTATGATTTTTTTGCATGTGAAGAGCAAAACTCTGCTTAATATCCTGGGTAAGTACTTACAGATATGACTCTGATGTTTGTAAATTTTAACATACTATATACAGATGAGCATATGTTTTTGTTTCTCTTTTTAATAAGGGCACCTGAAAAATTATAAACTTGTTTTCTAGCACTCTTTTACATCTTAGCCATAGCCCTAGATGGTTAATTAATGTCTTCCATTTTCAGTTTGATAAAAAATTATAAATGTGGATTTTTACTAGAGATATATGAATTTGTATTAAAAAGTGAAATGTATTTTTCATATGGACAGTATATTTAAAGCAGAAGTAGAATTTAAAAAGAGAACCACAATACAAAAATAATAAGAGGAAAATAGTAGAACTGCTCTGTCACTTACCAAAGTTAATTTGTCCCGATCTTCAGTGTTGTAGGTGCATTCCACTAAAATTTCATCTCCCTATATAAAAGGCCAAAGAAGCTAATTTAAAATAAGCACATAGCTAGATTGTTATTTTATATTATTATAATAAGATTTGCAAGTACTTAAGAACACTTCTGGATTCACCAGTACAAAAAAAATGATACACCATTTGACTTGAGTAGTTAGGCAAGATGTTTGGTGTTCCCTCTATTTTTGGCCCCCTAGGCTACTTATTAACCATATTTTGTGCAGGCAATTACACCCTTATGATAAAGAGTAAGATGAAGAGTAAACCAATAGGTGTCTTCAGGAAAAATGATCAGAAGGGCTTGAATGTGTGCATGCCTACATCAACAGACCCCAGAGGTTAATCCCTGAATAGAATGCAAGGGGGTCACATTTACTCCTTTTCTTTGAAAAAAATGGGGACTGCTAATATAGGCATGTGCTGTGTCATTTTATGCTATTTCAAAGTTGCTGATCACAATATGATAATATGTTTTGATATTTTACAAGCAATCCCAGCACTCCCAGAAGGCTTAATAATGACAAATGTCAAACATAAACATGTTAAGCTATCATTTTAAGCCATTTCAAGGTTAGTAATTATGAATATGATGTTATTTTTTATTTTTGTTCCTTTAATAAGGATTTAGCACCCAATGGCCCTTCTATCAGAGAGTAACAATTACACATTTCTATTACAATCAAAAATATTTAGAATTTAGTTCCACAACAGTTTCTCCCATGGGATGCAAGAGGGCAGCCTCCCTGGATTGCATCAGAGCCACAGGCTTGGAGCTTGGATGTTCAGTCCTGTTGGGGCCTGTGGTCACTGCCAGGGGGAGCCTGAATAGCCCCCATGCCATGGACTGTAGCACTTCTGCCACACCCAGAAGGGCTGCCAGAAGAGGATCCGGGAACATGTGGAGTACTTCTGGGTACCCTTACAGCATTTCTGCTACACTTGGGAGTGCTGCCGAAAGAAGAACAGAGTGAACCTGGAGAACAGAGCTTGTGTGGAGGAGTGTAGGCGGTAACGAGAAGAAGAAAAGAAGGAAAGAGAAAGGAAGAAACTGAGGTTATTGGTAGTGATTTGTGCACTGTGTGCTAAGAAAAAGAAAATAAAAGGGTGTATTTTGCATTTGTGTCTTTGTGCCTGTGTGTGTCTGGGGCTAATACCCCGCAATAGATAGATAGATAGATAGATAGATAGATAGATAGATAGATAGATGAGTAAATAAATTCATAAATAGATAAATACTGTAAGTGATTATGTACTTCTACCTCATTAAGTAAATCATTACATTTCTTACGAGCATCCCAGATTAGAATGGCTTTCACTAATTCAGATTTTTATGACTTGCCATGTTTTCAGATATGAACAGTAAAAAGGTAAAAAAATATCTTTTAAAGTTGTGTTTGATAATCCTTTGCTTCAAAATGCATACAGTAAAGGTGAACAGTCAGAGGGTTAACGTAAGGAGCTTGTTACATGGTGTTAACACATCCATTCCTATTGTCACATGCCTTTTAAGATTACAGAAGGGATGGGCAAAGTGGATCTGGGAAGTGTACAGCATGTAAACTAAGCCGGTGATATGAAGCTAAAAGGCATCTGCTTAATTAGTTTCCTTGTTTAGTCTGGTAAATGTTTTTTTTTTTCTTTTTGTATGAGTTTTAATCTTGTAGGAGTCCTGCTATGCCAGAAATAGCATACAGTATCTGAGCTAAGATTTTTGGGAAAGCTAACACTGATACTATCTGTTCTAACTGCGGAAAAGGTTGACAAGATATAGAAATAGGTATAAAGTTTCATTACAGGATTAAATTGTCCTTTAGCTATTTCTCAGATTATTTGAAAGAAAAATCTGTAGCCTCTAAGGTCCCTTGGGAGCTAATACCAAGGTATACTAATTACAGTCAAGAGAAACAGTAAGTATTCCCTGTTTCAGACCTATGGTTTTACATAACAAGACACATCTAACAATCAGCTAGTCCAGCCAAACAAACAAAAGAATTAATTGATGGGTAGTTTTCAATCTTCATAATTACATTTCTCAAGGTATGCATAACCAATGAGCATGGGAAAAGCACTATATAAATAAAATGTATTATTATTATTATTATTATTATTATTATTATTATTATTATTATTATTATTATTATTATTATTATTATTATTACTTATTTACTTGTGTGTGAGCTTCTTTCCATGAGAATGATTAGTATAGATTTTAGAGCCATAGACAGTTATCAGACTGCTTTATGTGAGTTACAAAATGAATAATTGGTTAGAAGTCAGATATCTAAGGTTTAATGTCTACCTAAATTAATATCAAGATTTTTCCATATACTTTATACTGGATTCTGCGGTGGGGTGGCATCCTGCCCGGGATTTGTTCCTGCCTTGCACCCTGTGTTGGCTGCGATTGGCTCCAGCACACCCCCGTGACCCTGTGTTAGGATATAGCGGGTTGGAAAATGACTGACTATATACTAGATTCCAAGAAATAAAAAATTAAATAAATTAGATAACAGTTAAAAGAGTCTACAAAGTAATGCCAGGATGATATTTAATACAAGTGTGCCTTTATTAGTCTGATACATCTATATAATACATTAGTTTTCTCCAACCTTATAGCTTTTAGTTCATGATTTCTACAGGTACATGTGAGATGAGTCTCTTTTTTTTAGTATCCAAGGCTTTTCTATATTATGCTGGATTTTCAAATATTAGCAAAAATATTTACTGCATAACAGACTTTCACATATACATTGACACACAATAAATGAAAGCAGTCTTAACTTAGGAGCAATACTCACTATTTTGATGGGTACGATATCTCCCAGATAGTTGAAATCTTGGAGATTAAAGTCATAATTATTATTTTCTCCAAGAAAGCCAATCTGTTTGCCATCTCTGTAAAAACAAACAAAAAACATACATTCAATATATATTTCTTTATGTTATTAAGTATATATATACTTTTTGGAATATGTATACTGTTGAAAAGAGGTGAATAAGTCTATTCTAGGAGTTAAAATTATTTTCTTATTTCACATACCTGAAATGACCAACTCTGACAGCCCTCCCAGCAAGATGAGTGTGCAGCAAATTTCCAAAGACATTTATTTCCAGACTAGGGTCAGGAAGAAGCTGACAAATACAAATTAAAAATATCAAAAGTAAAAATTAAATGGCTGTAAAATGTATGAAAATGTACCTGTCTGGCAAAAGGATACTAGGATCAGAAGTAAAATTTTGAACAGACACAACATAATTCTAAAATGGGACTCAGGGACGTGGACATATCTGAGGTTGCCAGAGGGAGTTCTAGTAAGACATTTCAGGGTGCTTTTTTTAATTCTGACAGATATTATGGATATTTAAAGCTTTGTCTCAGCCATTGCCCCAATGAACATGAAGTAAGGAAGTAATTTGGAGCAAAGCTCTTCTGGAGTAGGAGGATAGTATGACCAGAATATGGTGACAAAAAGAGAGTATGTGGGAGATTTACAAGAATGGTATTGGTGTTTATTGCAGTATAATTTGATCAGAAGGCACAAAAAGTGAACCATCCTTTCTGATAGTTGGTGGCTGAACTCTCTTTAGTTATGCCCAGTAGTTCTTCTTGTTGCCCTTGATGCTCTCCAACCCATATGTTTTGCTTGATAAACTATTATTTTATAGAGATTGGGGCACCACTGTTTGCCACATAAAAAGTGTCAAAATTTAAAGCTGGATCAAATAATAATCATAGCAAACAGCTGCTAGGAAAATATATTGGTATATTGTTAATTATCATTACGATTTCCAAAAAGGCACTCTCATGTAAGCAAAAAAGTGAAAAACCCTTTCCTTTATAAGGAATAACTTTTTATGTAATCTGTCCTTTTCCAACTCTCATTTCTTCTTGGTCAGGGTTCCAGCCAACCTATAACAGCATAATGAAAATATGGCAGGAAGCAACTGTAGCCAGACAGGGATACATTCATTTACTCCAGGCATCAAGGGTTAGGCAGAGTTGTTGCCCAGGCTCAAGTTTATTTTTTATTTATTTAATCTTTCTGTTATTTAAATATAATTTTTGTCTGTTGTTTTATTAACTGTCCTTTAGGATACATTCTATCTGTAGTGTTTGTTTGTTTTTTTTAATATTGTGTTGATTATTAATAATGTTGCTATTAGGTATCCATTTTAAAAGTTTTGTGGCAGCTTTCATTGTTATCTACCCTGTTCTCTACAAGTGCATCCTAAGGAGGTGGGGGCCAGCTAATCATGCAGCCACAGGAAGTGTTTAAGGAGGAGCTGGAATTTCGATGTATTGTTTTGGTTCTTGTGCTTGGCTTTGAGGTTATTTCTGTTGTTTGTATTTCATCGTTTGACCCTCTTCTTGCTTAAGGTACTGTTCTTTGGTTTAATTAAACAAATTGCCATTTTAAGCTAAAATTATTTTTTGTTTGCTCCTTTTGTCCTGCCTTGCCTTTTTTATGCTCTTCTGGAATATGTATATAAATTCTTTAATTGTAAAGAAACTTTGTATGATTTATTCTGCGCCAGAAATTGGTAATGGTGTTCCATTCTTCTATTTTTGGACATTTTTTGAGATTTTTAAAAAAAAGCACCTTAACCTCACATTTTGGGCTTTGCTAGCAGGGACCTTGCCCAGGGTTGGAACCAGAAAAAATAGTGGGGTGGAGAATTGAGTTTTAATTGAGTGGCCAATGCATAGTTACAGAAAAAATAAAATCACAGTATTTTCTTTTTACAACAAAAGTGCCTGAGAATGCATATGCAACAGATTTGACCAAACAGAACATAACTCTCCATAGACAAAAACAACACTGCAGGATGCACACTGCTGATCATCAAACCCAAAACCTTTCAGGTTGTATCTATCAAACTAACATGTTATAAAGTGGCATACTGAATTGAATATACTCTAAAAATAATAAAAGACAAAAAAAAATAAGAATGAATAATCTGTGACTTATCTTAGATTAACTCTAGGCAGTTATCAAGACTACTGCATTAATTCATCAATGGCTTTGTGGATCTTTCTTCACCAACACAATGTGCCGACAATGCTGTGATCTGTGTGGAGTCAGTGAATGCTCTGATCGAGGCTCTCGAGACACTGAGTAAGGAGTCTGAGTGTCTGGGCTTGCAAGTGTCCTGCATAAAAACAAGATCTAGGCCTTTAATGACTATTTGTCAAGAGGTTTACTTAACTGAGCAGCAACATTTATGTCTCTGGTGCCGGTTTCAATTAAGTCAGTAGGCGGATTGGGAGAGCATGGAAGATCATGAGGATGCTGGAAAGGTGTGTGTGGCACTCTCAATATCTTTGCAACAAGATGAATGTTCAGGTCTTTAGTATTCCAGTGCTTCCTGTTTTACTATATGTTTGTGAGACATGGATGTTATCCAGTGACCTGTGACGAAGACTAGACTCTCTTGGTACTGTGTCTCTTCAAAGAATCCTTGAGTACCGCTTGTTTGACTTTGTGTCAAATGAGTGGTTGCTCACAGAGTTCCAAATGAGGTACATTATTTGCATTGTGAGGGAGTGTCAGTTATAGCACTACAGCCATGTTGTGCGATTCCCTAAGGATTATCCAGCTCACAGGCTTCTCATTTCTGAGGACCCAAGCTGGTGGATCAGGCCAAGGGGGCGCCCACATAACACCTGTCTACAACAGATAAATGACCATTTCCGGAGGGTGGAACTGGGCCACTTGCCTGCGTTGGGGGTTGCCCACCGAAATGCTAAGCTGTTTCATCATGTGGTGGGTGTGGCATGCTCCCCAACCTGACCTAATGTAATTGTCTTTGTATTTAGTTATCAAAACACATTACTTTCAATAAAGTAAAAAGTCACCAAAGCTAAAGCGTATTATTACTGGGTCTTGGAAACAAAATGCATCAAGACACTCTCTTTCCACTCATCTCTATAATTCCATGTAAGGCCCTTCCAAAAGGCCAGTTGCACTATCTAGGTCTTTAACATATGTAACATGGGATATATGTGGTCTATGAAAATATTTTTCAATGTGGATAATGAATTTTTATAGGTGAAAGTGGTGGCATCAGATTTTAATGAGAGTCTTAATGCCTTCAAAACATTTGGCTAGGGTTTAATGCTACATTACTGTAATAGCAGTCTTTGAACCGTACTCTTTCTGTCTGTTGCTTGTTCCATTTGGCTAAAAATAAACTGTTTTGTGACTATAAAGTCAGGTTCAACATAGTCATATTAAATAAATACATAATGGGCTTTACAAGTTTTGTGTCAAAGATGATCTCTTTCTCTAGATCAAGAGTATTGCGTGCCATTGCCAACATAGTATTATGTTAACTGATGCATTCTCTTTTTTTTGGAACCAACTGTTTCTTCAGCTGTGTAATGTTCTAACATCCCGTTGTCAGCTTGTCTCTGTTTGGGTACACAGGTCATCACAACATTAGTGTTCAGTACTTTCTTAGCTCTTTTTCACAGCACAGCTTGCTCACACACTCAGTTGCACTTGACACAAGTCTCGGACCAATTAACAGGTCTGTCTCTTTTCTCTTGAGTAAAGTGTTTGTTGGGCCCAGTAACGAAAGTGTCTTGTATACCAGATATGCAACAAACATTAAGCATGGCTTAGACAGCTCATTCTGCAACCCATATGTTTCCTTCCTTACTTCAGGGCCAACTGTCCACAAACTGTCAGTCTCTGCAAGAATTAAGGTAATGTCCTTAAAAGTTGCACAGATAACTGACATGGTTACTAGATGACCTGTCCATCTTTGCTCTCACAGCTGCTTCAATCACTTTCCCTTTGTTGTTTAAAAAGATAATTAAGTCTCCTGAAAAAATTGTTGAAAGCATTGCAAATTCCAAAAACTTTTTTGAATTACAGTACATGCACAACAAGGAGATATAATTGATGATTTAATCAATATACATGCAATATTTTTCTTCCAAGTTCCTCTTGTAAGACTTTTTGAACACCACTGTGCATAACAGATGCCCCATTGTAAACTTGAGTGAGAATTTTAGATGCTGGTATCTTGCATTTTTTTGTATCCTTTGCACTGACATTAGACATTGAAATCAAATGTTTAAGTAACTTGTTTAGTTTCTTCAGAGATGCAAGCAAAGAACTATCAATAGATTCTCAAGGCCAGTGGGTTCTTTTGTGCCATCCACTTTTGATCATAAACTAAGACTCCCCTCTTTCACTATTACTTTGGTGACAGTGCCACTCATAATCCCAATTAATCTGCATTTAATGGCACTTGTAAATAGCATTAAGTGAGATAGTTGTCACAATTATTCATCCTTTGTAATTGTGTAATCAACCAATGACAGAAAAAGTCCACTCCTCTAATGACATCTCATGAAAAGCCTCAACCTTTCTTCTAAGAGGCAGTTGATTACATACAAGAAATTCAATAATAACAATACTTGAAATGTAGTATCTACTTTTTTTCAACTGTCCACATTCACAAGATTGTCCATTACTTCCATATAACATAACAAGCAAGATGTTCCTTGGTGGTAGTATGCTTGTGGAAGCCACTATTTGACTCTATAGCATGTTTCCAATTATACCACCCCTTTATTGTAAAAGCTGAATCTAATCATCACATTATACAAAATTTTCAGTGTGGGTAACAGAATGCTGTATCAGTTTTTAATATTCAAGCCAGACTTTATTGAAAAATCATGAGCTCACGGATGAGCATTTGTTTCCCTGAAATAAGTAAGTTGGGTACTTCTGCACTTTCACCTGTGCAGAGGTATCTGAACCAAGGTCATTTGGTGGCTCATTGACTTTATTGGACTGTGTAAGGAGTTACTGCCACCAAAGTGTTAGCCTCCTGGGCCTGGTTGTTAGTGTAAGAAGGCCTGTATTCGTTTGTCTCTACTCTTTGTTTTTCTAGGGCTTGTACTGCTTTTGCAAACCACTTCCTAATATCCATGTGGTCTGTTCAAAAACAAATATTTGTATACAATGAAAAGCTGAGTGGAGTGCCAACTTCTGTAACAAGAGGAAAAGTCAATGCATGAGCAACTATTAGCTAGCAGTAAATAACAAAATATGAATAGTTTTGCAGCAGTCATGTGATGGAAATCACATACTGCATCATTGTCCATGGAAAACATTCACAACTTATATCTACAAAGAATTTTTAATCTGTTTGTTTTTATTATGTACATTTTTATTATGTAAAGTAAAGGCATTAAAAATATATACATATATACAAATGCATTTTTAAAAATTCATGTGGGAAAGGTTATGCTGGACTGGATGACACAGTCCCCACTCCATGGTGCAGACCCTGAACCTGCCATTTGAGTTTGGGACTTGGTTGCTTTGAATGATGCTTACTCTGTGAGTTTAGACCAGAAGGAAGGGCTGGTCTCGTTTGCTGTTGTTTTGAAATCTGCATCCTTGTTCTTTATGATATTTAAGTGGCAGGCTGGGATTGGTTCTAGCTGCCCCTCACCCCTACCCTGGAAAAGTAGATTTTTAAAACAGATGGATGGATGGATTTAGGACAGCAAGTCAGATTACAGACACCAGTTAAACTAAAAATTCTTTCATTTCATAATCCTCCTTTACCTACATTCATTCTCTCTCTGTCAACTCTCCTAGAATCATGTGTTATGAGTAGTGGCTGAACAAAATTTAATGCAGTGTACCTTAAGTGATAGAATAAAAACATAAATGTTATTGTGTTCTTGTTGGAGTAATGTATGAAGGAGCTTGCTTGGATTTTCAGTAGCCACATGATTGGTGAGACATCCCATAGCAAAAGAATGTTTTGCAGCAAATTGGCATATTATCATAATGTTTAAATAAAAAGATTGTGTTTATGTTTTTGTATAATCCATAAGCTTTGCTATCTATTACAAATTAATTAATTTTATATTTTCTAATTAGTACATTTTAAAAAGACCTAACATTAATACACAAAAAGAAGTTATTGGGATTAATTGTGGTATCCTTTTATCAATCAATCCCGCAAAATGTATGATGGTTCTGAAAAATATAGGATTAATTATGATGAGTTTTAAAGTAAATTGTAAAGTACTCACTGAAGCGAAACCACTTGTGTTGCACAGCCCATATGCTTTAAATGAGGATGCACCTGGAGGAATGACGAAAAAGGAATCAACTCTGATTCCAGCTTGCAGCGTCCCAATATCATACTGACGGAGCACATTGGTGTGGTAAAATCTCAATCCTGAGTTGTCTACTCGACCTGTTTCCAGAAACCAGAGAAGAAAAGGAAATTACAACATATACACGCATTCTGTATACAAGAACAACAAAATTGTAAAGCTTTTCTCTAACCTGATGTCAGAGTAGGGTTATTGTAATGCATCTCTAAGCGGTAGTACACAGGATCTTCTCTTGTACCAAAAGAGATGCCTGCATTTGAAGGAAAATTAATGACCTGTACAGAAAGACATGTCTTTGTAAGTTGGCTGTTGTTTGTGCTTAGCTTTAGGATTATTTTTGGAACACAACAGTTATAGATGGGCTTAATTACCACATAATCTAAACTAGCAAGAAAAAGAACAAATAGATAAATGATAGTGTAAGAGATTCACTCCACACTTTTTGCAAGTCAGTCCCTACCCAGATTCACATCCATCATCTGGCACGTTCTATCCCAGAGTACTTAGTTAAAAGACCAGTTTATATAAACCTGGAAACTAAAGTCTCTCATTTTCTGTATGACATGATAACTACACTACACACTGCCTGACTATTTTACAACAAAAAATGAATCCATTTCTGTGAGGTCTACCAGCAGTACTTACTCCTCCTCCAACAGCCCAAGCTGCTACAACAGTCATACATTTGTAAAATGGTACAGAGAAGTTGGAATAACACGAGCCATTCATGACTGTTGTGAAGCCTACGGGGCACGCATAGAGCACCATGTGATGAACAAGATCTTCATTGCCTGCCTGGATCAGAGGTTCAATCTATAGTAACAAAAAAAAAGTCAATCAATGTGTCAAATATCAAATGTACTTTCCAGATGGAATATATGAAAAAGGAGATTCAGCCCAGTTTCTACTTTATTGTCAGGATTCAGGGAGAATGTACAATAAATATCAAATTATCTTTATTTTAGCCAAGTAAACTAATTTGTAATTTAGAAGAGTTCAGCTATGAAAAAAAAATCCATTAAACAAAATTGATAAAGTAAGGCAAGTCTGGGCTAAAACTTTTGGACTAAGATGTTTAAAGTGAAAGAGCACAAAACCTTAATTTTCAATATAATTCATTTCAAGAAAGAAAGAAAGAAAGAAAGAAAGAAAACTCATAATTATGGCTTCGTCTTATAACCATCAAAAACAAGACTCATTATTCAAGTTGCATATTTACTTACACGAAAGACATGATTCTTTTCAGAAAAAGATGGACCTTTGAGTACCATGCAGTAATAAAATGTAGCCTTTGCAGGAACTGTGAACTAGTAGGAAGTAAATAATTAATTTAAAAATACAAAATAGATTTTCACAGACTCTGAAAAGAATATCTTATATCTTTAAAATTGATTAGGTAACACTTTATTATTATTATTTATTTCATAGGCACTTCAATAAATTGGCCCTAGTGTGTGTGTTTGTTGTTTGTGTGTGTGGAACTTACAATGGACTGGCGCCCTGTCCAGGGATTCTTCCTGCCTTGCTTGGGGTAGGATTGCTTGCTGGGATAGGCCGCAGCCTCCACCCAACCTTAACTGTGAACCTGGTGTGAATTAAGCGGCTTAGAAAATGACATGACATGATAGACACCATATACCAAGAAGGTTTACAAGATCAGGATGCATTCATTTCCTTTGTTTTATAAATGGAGCTCACACTAGTCAAAGGGAAGAAATGAAGTGGCAACAATTTAAGGTTGAATACGCTAGTCACATTTCCACATATTTGTGCTGCAAAACTTACATTTTCAGCTTTGAAGTCAAAATATTTGTCTAGTGTTGCTTGCAATTTTGGGGTATACTTTAACAAGTTGATTGACTTTCCACCTCGGCGACTTTCATGAAATTTGATGACATCATCCAGTCCATATGCAAAAATTACAAATATTGGTGAGTCCTTAAAAAGAACAAATAATTCAAAAACTCATGAAATTAAGAATTTTTGTTGGAAAACACAACTGAGTAAAAATACATTTCCCACAATATTCTGGTTATTCACTACTTACTCAGTATATTGTATGCAATAAATTGGAAGAATATCTTTTTAAATTAAAGGATAAAACTAATGTCAAGGATTAATGCAAATAAAATGGATTATTAATAATGCAGAATAAGTGCATTTTATTGGTTTGACCAACAAAATATCTTTCTGTTAACCCCATCAGCATCTTTGGATTCAATTTGACATGGTTTTGTGTTTTAAATGCATAAAAGTACCCTAAATTTAATCTGTTTAGGATGAAACCTTGTGACTTTTCCTACATTTCCCCAAGTTAATGAAAAGTAAAACATCCCATAATTTGTACATCTTTTAAAAATAATTACTTTTCCATGTCTTTCGGGACAGCTGTGACCCACCCTTTTGTTTAATAGATTTTCTGCTGCATGTATGATTGTTTGTTCATAAAACTATGCTAAAAGTCATCAGCTCAGAAATATAAATGGTTTTGTTTGCTCACAACCCTTAAAACCTCCTAAATGTCATCTTTTCAGTACAAAAATGTATAGGTTTTTGGCAAAGCAACCAAGCCCTTACAATGTCTTATGACCCATCTTTCTGTTTAAAATTAGTTAAAGAATTCTAAATTTCATCTATTTAGAATTAAGCTATGTGACCCTTGTACATTTCTTCAAATTAACAGAAAGTAAAAATAGTTAAACATCTCATAATTTGTACAGCTTCAAAAAATATCTACCTTGCTTTGTCCTTTGGGTTGGTTTAGATTCAACATATTATTTAGTGGAATTTACTCTTCATTTAGGGTGGTTTGTTCACAACATACACTGACATCGTACATGTGATCTTTTCAGCTTAGAAATGTGAAGAGTTTAGTAATCTAGCTTTACAAAAAGCAAAACATTCTCCAAATGCTCAGTTTTTGCACAGCTGCTACACACTTTGAACACTGCTATTTCTTTTGGGCCAATTTTGACCCACTCTTGACTTAAATTGTTTTCCCTTGGATTTAAGGTACTTTGTTCACAGCCCATAAAAACACCCTAAATGTCAACTCCTGTAAAAATTAAAATCATCAGTACTACAGGTTAAGATAACCAATTAATATAAAATTGGTCCAGTGCATCTAAAAGGAGGTGTCAGAATAAGGTCAAAAAGACCTAGAAGGTACAGCAAGTTAGTCAGCATTTAAAGACACTATAAGTTTTAAAGGAGTGGGTTATTTTTAATATTGTAGAGACCCGTGGTCGAGTCTTGAAGATTTTCAAGCCGATTTCACCGTGCACCTCTTCCAAGCTGTCGGGTAGCGGATTGCCAGCATTAGGCACGCAGCTGTACCCAGCTCTTTAAGAACGAGCGCTCGTGTCCCATACACCGCACGACTACGAGCGTCTCGGCAGCACGCAGCTGTACCCAGCTTCTTGAGTAGCGAGCACTCGTGTCCCATACACCGCATGACTCCGAGTGTCTCGGCATTAATTGCTTAGATGAAATCTTAGCAATGAATAACAGCTCTGTCCTGTTGTATCTCTTTATTCACAGATAGCCAGAAGCAAAGCTCAAATTCATCCGCTTAACCACTGTCAAGGTCAACAACAAAACGACATTTCTTAACGGCGGTATCTATTTACATTTTTACAACCCCGGACGGCGATATCCCAACCCACCCCACCGGGCTGCGCACAAACACATATAACATTTACAACAGGAAAGACAATTACGAACTTAGTTAATCTTTACACAACAATAACTTTCACATAAATTTCCCATAAATACCCCACAACTATTTACATAATTTACCCACAAGGCGTCACTCCGCCAGCGCGGACTGCCGGGTTGCTACACAGCCCCCCCCAAGAGGGTTAGTGTCCCCACAACCCTAATTTTCACAAACAAAGTCTGATAAATGTCCTGGCCGGCGCGGACACGCTTGGGCCTGCCTGACTCTTCATCACCCGTGCCAGGCTCAGTCCTGAGACTGTCAAGTTCTGTCTCGCACCGAGGGTGGATGTTGGAGAGTTGCTTTGGTTCTCAAGTCTTTCTGGTGCTGGGGCCAATGGGTGGTATGGTGCCAAACGGTCTTTATGCAGCACCACCCGCCTGCCCGTCCAGGCATTCGGACTCGGAAAACCACGTCCAAATTGCATCCAAAATTTCTCCAGGTCCCTGCCAATGGTGCGTCAGTTTTGGGGACAACCCCCGCTTCCTCTGGGGGCAAAACACCCACACTTTGTCCCCTTGCTTCAGGGTTGGACCATGCGCCCGAGTGTCATATGCCCGCTTCTGGCGGGCTCCAGCTCCCTCTAGGGCCTCTCTGGCCAGTTGGTGTACAGTGTCCAGTCGCTCTTTCAATCGCCGGAGATAGTCCGTTCGTGACCGCCAGCAAGCTCAGGCTCAGGGGTGAGCCAAACACCAAGTCCACCGGCGCGCATCTCCCTTCCGAACATCAGCCCCGCCGGTGTGCACTGACTCGATTCCTGAACAGCCGTCCTATCGCCCACAAGACCAGAGGCAAATGTTGATCCCAGTCTCTCTGGTGTTGACTAGTGAGGATCGCAAGTTGGGCGGCCAAGGTGCGGTTAAACCGTTCTACCAGTCCATCGCTTTGCGGGTGAAGGGGGGTGGTCCGGGTCTTCTTCACCCCCATCCGCTGACACACCTCTTTAAACAACCGGCTCTCAAAGTTCCGCCCCTGGTCGCTGTGCAGTTCATTCGGCACCCCGAATCGAGTGAACATTTCGTCCAGCAGTTTTTGAGCGGCTGTGGAGGCACTTTGATCTGGAATGGCGTATGCCTCCGCCATTTGGTAAAATAGTCCATCGCCACTAAAACAAAACGATTTCCGGCCTCTGTGGTAGGGAAAGGACCCAGCACATCTACCCCAATCCTCTCCATGGGAGCCCCGACGAGATACTGTTGTAGTGGCGCGTGAGAGCGTTGACCAGGTCCTTTCTGCGCCGTGCAAACGTCACAGCAGTGGACGTGCATCTCCGCATCTTGTCGACATCCGGCCAATAGAATCGCTGCCGCAGCCGACGACTGTCTTTGCATTTCCAAAGTGCCCAGATCCAGCTGCTCCATGAACCCACGGAGGACCGTTGTGCGTAAAGCCATGGGAACCAGAAGTTGCAAATGGTCAGTACCCCTCTTGGTGCCTGCCATCTTCGTAGATCACACCATCGCAACTCCAGGCTGCCCCACTGCGAATGTAACAACTTGAGTTCCGCCCTTGGGAAGATACGGTTTGCCAATCGGGCATTCCTGGGCTCTCCAGCCAGCCCCTTACCTCCTTCAGCACTTGGTCGTCTGCTTGTAGTTGCCTTAACTGGTCGATGGTGAATGGTTCCTCTGCCCCATCAGTGTCCTCTAGCCCGGCTGCTGCTGACAAGGGTCCCATACCCCTTTCTTCTTGCCGGCTGCAATATCGGCAGTCATCGAGGACGCATGGCCGCCTGGAGAGGGCATCAGCATTTGCATGCTGCCGTCCTGGTCGATGTTGCACCTCGAAATCATACTCCTGAAGTATTTCTATCCACCTTGCCACCTGGCCCTCAGGTTGCCGGAAGTTTAACAGCCATGTAAGGCTAGCATGGTCAGTTCGAATCGTGAACTTAGTGCCCAAAAGGTAAGGCTTGAAGTGTCGCACTGCCAAGATCACTGCCAATAGTTCCCGCCGGGTAACACAGTAGTTTTTCTCCGGCCGACTGAGGCTGCAACTATAGTAGGCCACCACTCTTTCTCCGGTCTCCCCCTTTTTGGAGAGTACTGCGCCGACCCCCACATTACTGGCGTCCGTGTCCAAATAAAGGGTTGGTTGGGGTCAGGGTATGCCAGGACAGGTGCACTGGTAAGAGCAGCTTTGAGTTGTTGGAAGGCATCGGCGCAGTCCTCCGTCCACTCGAACTGTTGGCCCTTACTCGTTAGCTGGTGCAAGGGGTTAGCAATAGTTGCAAAGTTTTTCACGAATCTTGGTAGTATGAGGCTAAGCCCAGAAAGCTCCGCAGCTCGGTGACGTTGGCTGGTGGGGGCCAGTTGCTCACGGCAGTCACCTTTGTTGGGTCGGTAGCCACTCCACTTTCGCTAACCACATGTCCCAGAAACTGAGTCTGTTGGGAGAGGAGGTTACATTTTGCGGGGTTCAACCGCAACCCGCGCTTCTGAATGGCCGTCAAGACTTCCGTAAGTTGTGAATAGCCTGATCAAAGTCTCTGGCATGGATTAACAAATCGTCCAGATAGACCACACACCGGGTTCGGGGAATGTCTTTCAGCACCCTCTCCATCAGTCTTTCAAAAGTGGCGGTCGTTACACAGCCCAAACGGCATCACTTTGAATTGCCACAACCCTTGCCCTATGGTGAATGCGGTTTTGTGTCGGTCCTCTGGTGCTAGTTCCACTTGCCAATACCCACTGCGCAAGTCCAAGGTGCTGAACCAGCAGGATCCAGTCACATAATCCAGTGCATCATCGATGCGTGGCAGTGGGTACGAGTCTTTTCGAGTGACTTTGTTTAACCTTCGAAAGTCCACACAGGGGCCCAACCCCCGTTTTCTTCCGACCATGACCATTGGTGCAGCCCAGGGGCTGTCCGAAGGCTCAATGACGTCGTTGGCTGCCATCTCACAAATCATTTCCTCGGCAGCTTGACGCTTCGCAAGAGGCAATCGGTGGGGGCGCAAACGAATGGGAGCGGCATGGCCAGTGTCTATGTGATGTTTCACTAAATTCGTTCTCGTACAGTCCTCCTCTCGAGCCGCAAAAACGTCCACATAGTCTCTCAAAAGTTGTTGAAGTTGCCCCTGCTGTGTCGCGTTCAGATGTTCCCCACTTCGACGGCCCAATTCCTCTACAGCGCGACGGTCTCAGCTGATGGGTGGTCGCGTGAGGAAGACCGTTGGGAAGCACTGGTCTGAGCTGCAACATTCTCCTGAGGATCCCCTTGAGCCTCTGCATCTCCTGAGCAACGATCGGGAGCCGGTGAGCCGCGGATTCAGGCAAATCCAAGCCAGCAGCCCTTCCAGGACGGTTCCGGCCCGTTTGGAGCGGCACAGTCTCATTACTTAAGCAAAGGACGGCCCTAGAGACATCAACACATGCTCCCCAGCGGGCCAACAAGTCCAACCCGATAATGCACGGATCTTTTATATCTGCAAGCCAGAATTCGTGGTTGGTCTGGCTCGTCCCTACCATCACAGATAACAGTTTCTTTCCGGGCATTACTGTCCGTTCACCCGTAACCGCGTAGTTCGCTATGTGTGGGGTCCAGCCCTCGGGAAGAAGACTAGCTGTTTCGGCAACACTCCTTTTCTCAGCAAACAAATAGTGGACCCGTGTCCACTAAGGCACTGCATGGCCATCCATCAATAGTGCAGTCCAGGTATAGTCCAGTGGAAAATCCACAGCGCCCAACTTTGAAGCAGTCTTTGTTGAGGGGTGCTGAAAAACGGAGCGAGGGCCCCCTCACGGCCTCACCCCGATGTCGTTTCCCTGCGGTGATGCTGTACGAGGTAACGGACTTGGGGCGGGGCAATCCCTGGCAAAGTGTCCTGGCTCTCCACATCGAAAACAGCAGTCCACTCGCTGTCTCTGTCGGGGGGTGGATGTTGATTGGGCGCGGCTGACCTCCATTACCTCAGACAGGTCCCCTTCCACCCTTCGCTCAACGGCTCTGGTTAATCGACTCGGTGTGGTGTTCGCTTTGCGGTGACTCCGCCTGTAGTATGTCTTGACCGCTCAGCCTCTCTCATTGCCTCGCTCAAATCTCGGGTGATGATAGACAGACATGCTGGCGAAGACGCTCTGGTGTGAGGCCCGCAGGAAAGCATGAAGTCCGAGTTCTTCCCTCACTGTTGTCGAGAAGGTAGGATAACCTTTTCGTGTCAATACCCTGACGTCAGCGGCAAAGGCTCCTATACTCTCACCCTCATGCCGACGTCGGCTAGTCAGCTTGTCTCTGTTGCATTCTGCTGAAGTTCTTTGTCCAAAGCGACTGGTGAGAGCAGCTGTGAGAGCCTGAAGATCACGACACTCTTCTGATGTCAGATCAATGAGTACCTGTAGTGCGGGACCCTCCAAGGCAAGGGCCAAGTGTGTCGCAGCTTCTTCGGTTCCACTCATTGTGTGTCGCGGCCAGGTCCACTTGTGCAAGGTAGGGCTCTAAGGGCGTCAATCCGTTGTATCGCGGCAGCTTAGCAGGTGACCGAGAAGAGGACCGCCGACTGGTAACCTGGGGTATCGCGGTGGCTGCCGACGACCCACTCTGGCCGTGCTTGGACGATCGCAACACTGTCCGGGGAACACTGGCACCATCAGGTCGGTCTGCCTCTTTTCTCCGCACAGCTCCGCTGATCAGGCGCTTTAACGTAATGCTGTTCTCTAAGATGGCACGCTCTACTTCTTCAAGACTCTGTTCCATGACGGCGTCTTCTAAACAGCCTGGTCTCCCACTTCTGACACCAATGTAGAGACCGTGGTCGAGTCTTGAAGATTTTCAAGCCGATTTCACCGTGCACCTCTTCCAAGCTGTCGGCTAGCGGACTGCCAGCATTAGGCACGCAGCTGTACCCAGCTCTTTAAGAACGAGCGCTCGTGTCCCATACACAGCACGACTACGAGCGTCTCGGCAGCACGCAGCTGTACCCAGCTTCTTGAGTAGCGAGCACTCATGTCCCATACACCGCACGACTCCGAGTGTCTCGGCATTAATTGCTTAGATGAAATCTTAGCAATAAATAACAGCTCTGTCCTGTTGTATCTCTTTATTCACAGATAGCCAGAAGCAAAGCTCAAATTCATCCGCTTAACCACTGTCAAGGTCAACAACAAAACGACATTTCTTAACGGCGGTATCTATTTACATTTTACAACCCGGACGGCGATATCCCAACCCACCCCACCGGGCTGCACAAACACATATAACATTTACAACAGGAAAGACAATTACGAACTTAGTTAATCTTTACACAACAATAACTTTCACATAAATTTCCCATAAATACCCCACAACTATTTACATAATTTACCCACAAGGCGTCACTCCGCCAGCGCGGACTGCCGGGTTGCTACAATATTTACAGGTTTCAGAGGAGAGGATGCTAAACTAGAAATGCTTTGTCTTAAGCCAGCTGCACATTATATCATTCCTTTTCAGAGGAGATGTCAAACTTTAATGACTGCAGTTGATGGATTATGTCACCTTGATGAAATTAGATTACAAGAGTAGAAATTATAGGGAATGACAAATTACACCATTCAGTGCAGACTTTTCAGGATAGTTTCACATTTTCGAATTATCATGAGTTTACTACATTCTGACATCTAATCCATCCATCCATCCATCCTGTTACGCTTATCCGAGGTCGGGTCGCAGGGGCAGCAGCTTGAGCAGAGAGGCCCAGACTTCCCTCTCCCCGGCCACTTCTTCTAGCTCTTCCGGGAAAATCTCAAGGTGTTCCCAGGCCAACCGGGAGACATAGTCCTTCCAGCATGTCCTGGGTCTTCCCTGGGGCCTCCTCCCGGTTGGACGTGCCAAGAACACCTCACCAGGGAGGCATCCAGGAGGCATCCTGATCAGATGCCCGAGCCACCTTATCTGACTCCTCTCAATGCGGAGGAGCAGCGGCTCTACTCTGAGTCCCTCCTGGATGACTGAGCTTCTCACCCTATCTTTAAGGGAAAGCCCAGACACCCTGTGGAGGAAACTCATTTCAGCCACTTGTATTCGTGATCTCGTTCTTTTGGTCACTACCCATAGCTCATGACCATAGGTGAGGGTAGGAACGTAGATCGACTGTTAAATCTTTACGGCTCAGCTCCTTTTTCACCACGACAGACAGATGCAGAGCCTGCATCACTGTGGATGCCGCACCGATCCCCTGTCGATCTCCTGCTACATTCTTCCCTCACTCGTGAACAAGACCCCAAGATACTTGAACTCCTACACTTGGGGCAGGATCTTGCTCCCAACCCTGAGAGGGCACTCCACCCTTTTCTGGTTGAGGGCCATGGTCTCGGATTTGGAGGTGCTGATTCTCATCCCAGCCGTTTCACACTCAGCTGCGAACCGATTCAGAGAGAGCTGAAGATCACGGCCTGATGAAGCAAATAGGACAACATCATCTTCAAAAAGACATCTAATATTGTCTATTTTCTCTTGCCAGTTGTTGGTATTGCATCATGTATATAAAATATACATGAAAAGAATATATTAAGGTTACATAAGATACTGAATTGGCTCAACAAAAAGCTGTATGTCCAGAGAAGGAAAGGAAATGAGATAGAAGTGTGTGTGTCTATAGGAGAAACCCCAACTACAATATAAAAATAATAATGTAATAATAATAATTCATTAGATTTATATAGCGCTTTTCTCAGTACTCAAATATAGTTACAAGAGCTGACTACAAGTCTCAATTGCAAGTTAAGATATCTTTCATATGCATTTAGCAACCAGCCAGTGACCAGGAAGGGAGGAAGGCAAATAGGTAGTGGTACAAGGTAGAGGATGTAAAGAATATGATTTGAGTTCTGACTCAGCAATTGCACTAAGAACTTTCCTGAATTGCATAGAATTTCCCCTTGAGGACTAATAATCTATCTATCTATCTATCTATCTATCTATCTATCTATCTATCTATCTATCTATCTATCTATCTATCTATCTATCTATCTATCTATCTGTCTGTCTGTCTGTCTGTCTGTCTGGCTGTCTGTCTGTCTGTCTAGAAGAACAACATTTTCTCCAGGTGGGATACTGTAACTACTCAAGAGCAACATTTACACACCACAGTCTGAAGCTTGCAGAATTTTAGGATATTAATAAGAGTGCTGATGGATTCCTTGTTTTTAATTGGAGCAAATAACCCTTAGTATTAGTATTCCTAGTCATTGTTTTTTATAGCTGTGGCTTCAACCTAAAGTTGCTGTCTTAAACAAAGAGCTGTTGTCTCTAACAATTCATAATGACATTTATATTTTTAAGTTTATTTAGTATTTAAGTAGTATTACTTAAGTAATTTTTGCTAATAGAAAAGGATCGATTTATATACTTTGAATATTATTTAATTTTGATACATTTTTGCACAAGCAATAATTGAAATATAACAGTTCTCTCTCAAATATTGTTGATATTGAGTTTTGCTGTAATATTTATTGTATAATAGTCACTAAATTTGTTGGGAAACTGTGACCTTCCTGTGCTTACACAAGTTAAGCAAAGTTATAAATTAGATGTATCTCTGACAAATAAGACCAGGTGATATTTTGCTGATCAAGTGCACCTCAGTTACTATGCTGGGTCAGTGCAAGTTGTTATAAAAGACCTAAAATCTCACAAAAAAGCTTTTTAAGATTAATTATTCTTATTTCCATCCAGGGTAGAAAGAGAGAGGTGTTGTCACTAGTAAGGAATTAAAAAGGCAAGTCAGTGTGGTGCTGTCTTTAGGACAGCCTTCTCTTACTGAGAAAACTCCCTACCACTCACCTTGCTATCTCTGACAGAACACTCTGCTATCTCTCCTACACACTTCTGGCTTCCTCCATGCAACCTTAAGCCAAAGGTCCCTCTTCCCTCCAATCTCTAGCAAGAAAAACTTGAAAAATTCAAACTGGGGTATTGAAATCAGATTGTGGCATTCACAAATCATTTTCATAATGTAGGTAGTTACTCCACCCAACATTTTATTACCTGTCAATCTGTTTTATGTGTCCAGTCCCCTTCTTTTACATTCTTGATAGCCTACTCTTTTCATTCCTATTAAACTTTCTATTTCTTTAGTTTCATTGTGCATTAAGCAGTTCTGTATAAATATTTTTATATAATCCATATCCTGCATAACTCATTGTAATTAAAAAAATATATCTTACATACTGTGTTTGTTTCCTGATTTTTCATTTTTCTTTCTCTTTACCATTTTTAAACTGGAGTGCACTTTAAGATAGAATAGTGTGTGTTTCAGTGTTATATTTTTAGGATGATGTGGTGGCAGAACTTTAGGCGATCTGTGTGGGGCACTTGCATTGGGCCCCATGGGGGTATGGGGACATTAGAGGTAAAACATTTTTGCTGTAATCCTTCCCACAGCTCCATAAAACTTAATTATGACTATTATCCTTTTACTGTATATACTGTAACATATATGCTTGAAGTATCTCATTGATCTCATGTAATTTTTGCATCCAACAAATTCCAAATTATACCACTGAAATGTTGGAATATGATTTCTACTTTTGCAATCACCTAAAAAACTATTAGTATATGTTAATACAAAAAGTGTCTCTTGTAAGGATTTGAACACAATCAGTAGTTAAACAGTTGCATTATGTTTAACATGGCACATTTCAGATTGAAAACATAAAGTTCATGCTTAAAATAAGGGTTAAAGTCATATTTGTAAGAGAATACTATTTATAAGTATACTGAAAAAAAAATTATTTATTCATTTATTTATTTTTTGTCACTTATTATTCAAAAATGTATTTGTATTTTATAATTCAACAGTTCTCGGGGTTCCTTAAAGTCATGAATATGCCTCTTTTTCTTTTTTAGAGTTTTCCTGTTAAAGTTTTAGCTTTTTGAAGCATATTAAAAAGTGTATTCTTTTTCCACTTGGGGACAAACCTACAAAAGGAATGAAATGATAGTTTGAAATATCAATATGTTTAAAGTTGTAACAGTTCTAAATAAAGGACTTAAAATCCCAGGAGTCCTTATAATTACTGCTCCTCCAGGCGGGAGCTGTTAGGAGAAAGATGACGAAGGCGCTGGATTTCACAGGATGCCAGTGCACCAAGAGGTGGCACAAGCATCTTTTCTGTTCATATTCTGTTTATCATAAAGCTGCAACAAATCTTGTTATCAATTTACCTTTCTGAAATACAGTTATCTTCATTCTCAGGGATTACAGTCTTTCCTGGATTTGTGTATCATCCATCAACTGTTTTTTTTTCTTTTAATTTCTGTCTGGCTTGGAGTCTATATCTTGAAGGAGAAATCCCCCTGTTCGTGCAGCTGCAAACACTGAGTGTAATGGAGCTGTGGGAATACATGTCCAGCTCATGCCTGGTGTTTTGTGGAGCTGCACAAATGTAACCACTGCCTTATTTAATGCTTTCAATCCTGGACAATCAATTAAGTGCTATTGAAAGAGAATGTCCAAACCATCACATAGTCCCAGGAACGTTGTCTACTGTGCATTGTGTCTTAAGTGGTGTCCGATTTATGTAAGGAACAGATATTACAACATTTCCATGACACATCTGACCCTTAGGTGGCAGCTGATATGCTGGGGATCATAAGATCAGTTGATCATTTGGTGAAGCTGGGGTCCAGAGTGGAAAAGGAGTCGGCAACCATTTGAGTTAGCAGGTCCTGCAAGGATGCTGTGTCTTGAGAGGTCCCCTTTCCCAAACCACGAGGAACAACCTCAGCTGAACCCTGCCTCAGTGTCTCCTTGGTACAAGTGACTTTGCTCCTCTTAGTGATACCCATACAAGTGTAAGGTGCCATGGGTCAAGTAGTCATAGGTACTAGAAAGCAGTTTTACTCAAATTAAACATGGCTTACATGAAAAGCTTAACATGCCATATTAGCTACCAGGAGAATATGTAAAAAAAAAATTTCTCACCAAAGGGTGCATGATGTAAAAAACAAGTTTCCAATTATGCACTGGGAAACATGTCTTTGTCCTGAAAGGCTGCCACTGTTATGAGTTTTGTGTTAAATTAAATGTTTATTTACTTTGAGATGTTTTAACTCTTTAAAGTTATTTTAGGGTTTTTGAGGAGAGTCGACCACAGAGTACCAACTCCAATCAAATCGCTCTGAGCAGGTGAAACAGACCCTGATAACAAGGATTGTATCCTTCATCGAGGAACACCATCAGGAGTGGAAAAAGTGTCTACCTGAACTCTGGTTCAAATTGATTATGGCATTACATAGGATTACGGGTGAGACCCCTGCATTATTAATTCTAGGAAGACAGTTTTAATGATCTGGTACAATCGACAACTAATTATTACCTAGCCAAACCAGACACATTACTACATCAGCAACTTTAAAATATATGGTTCATATCACAAAATCTGAAGGAGTGGATGATGAAGTTCCAGTTCATAAAATCTTGTTTACACAACAAGGGACGCACATTTGTCCAGTTATTCATGAGTGAATATATATGCATCAGGACGCATCCCCTCTCCAAGGCCAATGATAAATTTACTGCTTTAGCTCAGCCACCATTATACAACAAAATGGTTTGATAACCTCTGCTGTAGAATGGGGATTCCAAGGAACCAAACAAAAGAGCCATTTAACACTGCTAACTTCAGTATTTGGTATGTCAACAAACATTGGCCTATTGCCTGGGAATATACCATTGTTAAGTAAAGTTCTCAAAATTTCAGCACTGCACAACCAGGCTGCCTTTGCCTACCAGGCAGGGGCTGCTGGGTTGAAAGATGAGGAAGGTGCCATATTTGAAAGAATGCCTGTGCACAGAAAAGGCATGATCATCTTTTGTGATTGTATTCTGTTTATCATAAAGCTACAGAAAATCTTCTGACCCATTTACTTTCCTGAATTACAGTTAACATCACTCTTAAGGATTACATCTTTTACCTGGATTGGTGAACTTTTCCAATGTCTGGTCTTATTTTTTGGGGTTCTGCCTGGGTTGGAGTTTATGTTTCGGTGCATGTTCCTTCTATTACAGATCATCTTTAGATTTTCATATAATGGTAGGACAAAATTTACATTTGAACACTTGGATATTTTCTATACTTCACCATTCATTTAATACGGTAGTCAGGACAGTGTTTTGGAGTGTTATGTTTAATTCTTTACATTTGTGTGGGTTATTATTTAGTTTATTTGAGATGTGAATGTATGTCCCAAGAAAAACATTAACAGTGAACCAAACATATATTTCATCATGCCCACTTACTTCGGATAATTTCCATATGTCCCAAAAACAAGGGTTAGAGGGAACTAAATATTCTTCATCATGACCACCTAGTGTATGCATTTCCTTCTGTCTACAAAATCACAATTAATTCCTAAAAACAAACATAATCATGAACAGGAAGTTGCTCTGGGTCATCTACTCAAGATATAATCTAGACGTCCTCAAACTAAATCAGAGTTATGTGGGTAAAAGGTTAAGAGTAGTGATGAGTTCACAAAATAGTAAATTGCCTCATGCGTTTTAGGAAAAACAGTTAATTTTTTGTAGTGATGTTTTCTTGAATGATTTTACCTCAGTGAAAAGTTAGATATCACTCAGAATGTGAGTGTGTGATCAAGCTAATAAATTAAGTCATTTATTTAAAAGTTTTTTGGACATCTTTCCAGTGCAAAGGAGAATGAAGGTGTATTACTTTTGGCTTCATGAAAAGAGACATAAAAGAACAGCTGTTAAACTGGTTATACAGCATAAGTATATTGAAGGGAAACAAAAAGAATGTCCAAGCAAAGCAAGGCAATGTTTTGACATATCATGATAATTGAGCTGAGATTTATTTCTTACAAAAGGTTCACAATTCCTGTATTGGGTTTCTGGGAATCTTATATAACATTTTATCATATTTCTGCTGCTTTCTTACAATACTATAGTTTTGAGATTAAAAAAAAACATAATAATGGTTTTCTTGCAGTAATCCTTTGGCAGAACAGATTCATTATAGTGTTGGTTTTCTACTTATGCTCTTTAGTAAACATATAACATAGCATGCCTTCTTTATTCTGCTTAGCGTGAAAACTCAATCAAAGAGAAAGGCCACAAAATTCTTTCATTTTAAATTTTGTGAACCATGCACACAAAATAACAAACAAACAAATAAATACATAAAAAACTCTAATCAAATTTCATCTTCTGAAGAAACAACATACAGTATTGTGTATGGTTGGTTCAGTGAGGGAATTATCTTCTTTATAGTCCTATGCTCAAAGCACTTTACAAGGACTAGCCTAAAGTACAAATGTTTCTATTTAAATCTCTTAAAGGTGTCACACTGGTTAGCACCGCTACTTCACAGCTCTAGGGTTGTGACTGTGGTGTTAACTGTATGGATTGTGAAAATTCTTCCTGGATCTGCCTAAGGTTTCCTCCTTACATCATAAAGTCAGGTTAATTTTAGGTTAATTTGCTGCTCTGAACCGGTCACACTATGAGTGAGTATGGTTGTGAGAGTGTGAGGACTGGGAATGTCCTGGCACCCCATCTAGGGTGGTTTCACATTGCACCTAGTCCTCCCAAACGTACAATGACACTGAAATGTATAAATAGTTTATTAAATAAATGGATGGATATGATTTAAGAAAGGCAACATGACCAGCTCAGGGTAGCACAGTAAGTGAGAGAAGAGAATTGGCTGCTAAGCATGTATCTTTAAGTCCAGTGTTCTAACCACTTGGCAAGACTAATACTTAAATAACTACTTAAAATGAACATTGAAAAAGGTTTGACAAAAAAAAAACAATGTTTTTGTGCAGAACTAACAGATTTCCCACTTTGTCAGTTTTGCCTAAAGCAAATAATATATGTAAGACATTAATACCTCATCTGTAATATATTAGAAACAGCATAATTATATAAAGAATGTCACAAATCAAGAATAGGATGAAGAGATTTAGCTTCAAGCTAAAAAAAAACAATTTGTTCAAACTGGAAAGAAATGCCCCATGACCCTGAGCTGGTTTTATGAATGAGTAATGGACAGAATGAAATGTGACTTTCTCTAGTTTTTGAAAAAATGCTGAAAAATTAAACCTAACATTACAATTCATAAAGTACTGCAATAAGTAAAAAAAAAATATACATACGCTGTAAGTCACTTTGGTGGTAACACAGTAAAAGGTACTTTGATGGATAAATGAAACACTGCTTAAAATTCCAAAATCTAAGGAAATTTGCATTACAAAGTGGCAGAAAGTAAAGGACCTACTGTACATTTTCCCTTGAAAGTTGTATGACCTTTAGGCATGAACTCTGACACAACTTACAAAACAGTACTTATTACACGTAGATGTTACTGTAATCATCATGGTACTCTACCATTTTCATTAAACATTTTTGAGACTTTTTACTTACTGTGATGGGGAGGTCATTACTATCACATGTTTGAAGCTCACGTTTGAACCTTAGGGTTGTACTGTTTCCGTTTCCAGTCCATGACAATAAGGTATAGTCCTGTTTGTTGTCTACCAAAGGCTCAGTATTACCAGTTGCATGCCTATCCTGAAATGAACAGTTAATGACATAAATTATTTAGAGTGCTTGAAGTACATAAGAATACCTTCATATGAGGGCTGCCTTGAGTGGTGAATCACTGTGCTATTCTCAATGACAGCTTTTTTTAAAGCTTAGGTAGGGGAGGTGGGTTTCTAAGCAATCTCAACATTTTTATCATCAAGATTTTAACACATTTTGTAGATTGTCTTTGCCACTGTTCACTTCTGTGTTTGAGTGCTGTAGGATACCTTGATCATAAAACATTTTGCTTAAAAAAGATCAAAGTTATTTTTTACATCTACTTATAGTTTTGATCTACTTATAGTTTTGATCTAAATTAACATGTAATTCATACAGTAAACTACTATTGTATATTAATGAGAAATCTTTGTATTCAATGGACACATTTCACTTTTTTTTCTTCCCAAAAAGAAGGAGATGATGAAGTCCATGATAGTTGTACAATAAAGGGAGAGTCACATATAAAACCCATTACTCTGTACCACAGTGTACACATTTCAAAGAAAAGAGAAGGTGAAGAGAAATTGTGAACACTGGCCAATGCTAAGAACTGGACAGTAAGAACTGCAAATTGTTTTGTTGTGGGAGTGATTTTGTGAGTGAACATACTCTTTAATTGACTAGTGTTCTTTTTAGGGATTGGTTCTTGCTTTATGCCAAGAAAAGTTCCAGGCAGTTCTCCATAAAATCCTGCCATCTAGTTACTGAATGTGTTAAATTCAATATCAGGATTCTAGAGAACAACAACAACAACAACAACAACATTTATTTATATAGCACATTTTCATACAAACAGTAGCTTTACATATTAAAGAATAGAAAAATGAAAGACACAATTATAAAACAAAATAAATCAACATTAACATCGAATAAGAGTAAGGTTCAATGGCCAGGGGGGACAGAAAAACAAAAAAACTCCAGACGGCTGGAGAAAAAATAAAATCTGTAGGGATTCCAGACCATGAAACCGCCCAGTCCCCTCTGGGCGAGAACCTAACTCATCATCAAGGAATCATCCAGATTAGACTGCCAGTTCTACTGTAGGCACAATATTAAATACAAATGAAGTATCCATCCACCCATTATCCAACCCACTATATCCTAAATACAGGGTCACGGGGGTCTGCTGGAGCCAATCCCAGCCAAAACAGGGCGCAAGGCAGGAAACAAACCCTGGGCAGGGCGCCAGCCCACCGCAGTAAATGAAGTATGAATTTTCAAAAAGGTAGTCTTTGTGATGTCTTGGAAAAAATCGAAACAACACTAAAACATTCAGACTAAATTTATTAAGAAAAAAATAATTTTAAAGAAATTACTTACTGTGAAGTACTGAGTCCCATTGGGAAATATGCCTCCAATAATCATATCAGACCCTGCCATTCCTCCATTAAGGCTAAATCCAAAGCCAATCCAGCCAGAAGTGTTGACAGTAAGTTCAAAAGTTATTGGCCCCCCATTGCTGTCAAATCCCCAGCTGACAGATACCGCTTGGGCAGTATCAAGGTACTCTGTGAACGGCAGTACAATGGCATCGGAGAGTCTTAAAGAGAGGCCCAAAAGAAGAGTGCTGAAGAAGGGGTGAAATTGTTGACCACACATTGTCGCTGCTGCTTTGTCAATGATAGTTTGCATTCAACTGTGAGTCTGTCACCAGAAAGGCAAAGTATATATCATCAGACACATAAAATAAAATTGGTCATTAGAAGAAACATAATACCCTAAATGTTAATCAACTGCAAATCAGCGAGAACATTATGTTAATGGGTTGTTTATAGGAAATTACTTCTACTCAAGAACTAGTTTGAACTGCTTAACTCCAATAATATCTGGAACTAATGCATTAGACTCTATGTCTAAGAAAAATAAAGTTCTGTACATTTTATAACTGTTTTCTCAATAAAATTAATCTTTTAATTGACCTTCTGTTTTACTTATACCCACTGTTATGTTCTGAAACCAAGTATGCAAATTAACAAAACTACTTTATTGTTATATCTTTTGGATTGCTATTTTTAATGTGATTTTTAAGTGAAAATAGCCTCATGACCAGTTCAAAATTTCTAATGAATAGGCAGATGTCTGACCAATAATGAATCCTTTGTTCAATTGTGCAATGCTTAGCATTTTTTACAGTACTGCGTTACAATTAAAAAATGAAAACAAAAACTCCAGAAAAGCAAATCAAAAATAAATTATAAATGTGTCAGTCAGTCATTTTCCAACCCACTATATCTTAACACAGGGTTATGCTGGAGCCAATCCCAGCCAACACAGGGCGTAAGGCAGGAACAAATCCCGGGCAGGGTGCCAGCCCACCGCAGGTCACACAAACACACACCAAGCAGAAACTAGGGACAATTTAGGATTGCCAATACACCTAATCTGCATGTCTTTGGACTGTGGGAGGAAATCAGGGCACCCGGAGGAAACCCACGCAGACACGGGGAGAGCATGCAAACTCCACCCAGGTCTCCTAACTGCGAGGCAGCTGTGCTACCCACTGCACCACCACGCTGCCCTTATAAATGTGTCTTTTGATGAATTTCTACAAAAAAGCAAGAGGTCATTTTGAGACACTTTCAGTTTTTTTGTTTTGTGCAGAAAGTGTAAGACTTGGCATTGCCATTTCTAAAATGGAAATTAAATTCTGATAAAGCAATTTCCTGCAGTGAACAGAACACCAGGTCTACTAGCAACATTTCTATCCATGACATTTTTTTATGTTTGTAGCCAAAATTGACCTACCTCCATAATAATGCCTTAACATATCTGAACAGACTTTTTTGTTTAGTCACAACATAAAATAAAAAGCAGCACCAAGATATACTATGCCTAGTGTTTAAGTAAATAGATAAAATATGCCTTTGCATGGTAATTAAAAACGTACAGCTTGGTGCATGTTTTTTTGTCATTTCTTGTAAAGCTATTTTAGTTATTTCAGTATCGCACAAATCAGACAACAGGATATGTGATAGGATTACAAATTATTGAAATAAGATCTCTTTTGAAGACAAAGAAGAATTAATACACCACATTGAGCAAATTTGATCCAAATTGTAAAAATATTTCACGTTACAAGCAGGACTTGTAAGAGCCTAAATATACAAAGAATTGTTGATGGAAACTGATCTTAATAAAGTGAGCAATACTGATAGTGATAATAGTTATTTGTCTGAAGAAAACTACATCCAGGTATGTGGAGCACATATTAGATAGTGTTCATACATGGCAGTATGTGAAAACAATATGGCTGTTTCATGTTATTGTACCTTTGACGTGTTGTCGCCATGACTGAAACATACCATTGACTGAATAAACATCTCTGTAACCAAAAGATATTCAAACAGATGTTCAGTCATTTAAAAGTTGTGTACATTGCCAGTCTGTTACTAAGAGAGTTTCTTCCTTCCATATGCTATACACTTTTCTCAATATGAAGTGAATGGTGCATACAGTACAGTACTACTGTTTTTTTCTGAAAAATCACAAATAGCTTGGGTTCCATGGTGAAACTGACATGCAACGTCTCTGCAAATGACAGATGCTACTATCTTACTTTGAATCTAAATAAATTTGCTATTTTCCAATAAATAAAAGTGGCATTTGCTCCCACATTAAGCAAAAATTGCTTAAGTTTAATGAATGTTTCTGTGAGAAAAAGCTATAAATGACACTTCTATTGGTGCATTAGTAATTGAAGACATGTGCAAAGTGATTTTGAGCTAAACTGACGTGTGCACTCTGGGGTTGAGTATGCAGAATACACTGTGTTTCGGCCCGACTTTTAAGACAATACATCTACAATGAGATGCTTTTCACATTTTGTATTATGTTTATAGTTACCCACTTTTTCAATGTGCCAGTCTTTTTCAAAACTCAGCCATACTATAGTTTAATGGCTCTTCAGTTATTGGTTGTTCCTTCATAGATAAGTGTTATCAATTACATCACATTTCTAAATAAATAATTTCTGGTCATTTTAGATGCATCTGGCATGGTCTTTATACAGTATATTATTATGCAATGATGTCAAATAAAAACTGGGTAATTCCTAAATAATAGTGAATTCACTGCTGTGCAAAATTGCCATATCAGCAAAGAGCAGGGAATTCAGTTTAAAATTATAAAAATGTAGTATGTAGACCAAGAACTTTTACCCTGTAATGTATTGCTACAGCCCCTCAGCCAACCATTTCTCTCTAGGAATGATAATTCTACCTGCAGGGTTTAGCAGATCTGCATACTAAAATAACAGTCCAGTGATCATCAGAGTGTACGGAATTTAAAACAAATTGTTGATTTTGCACTGCATAGAGAAGTATAATAAACAAATCATATTCAATGACTGTTTAATCACAAGAGCTAAATATAGGTGATAAGATCCCTTGTAAATGGCTATGCTACTCTTCAAAAAAAAATGTGTGCTTACTGTAAACTCTGCTACACTTTTGTTGATTAAATCTTCCCACCTCAGCAGTCATCCCAGAATAAGGAGTCAATTACTGTTTACTAGTTACTGTAATCAAGAATAAAGAAACATGCAATGTTTGGCATGTGGAGGATCAACAATACCACAGATACTGGACTTGACACTACCTACTTGAATCAGGCTAGTTTTTGATCCCAGACATCTAAGAGAATCATGCATATCTTCTCTTCCCTTCACATTTAGAAGAGATATGCAAAATAAATAATGGCAGTAAATAACTTGAAGAACAGATACATTCTAGTTTAGTGAGCATTACCTATTAGCAACCTGTCTACTGTAAGCTAAATCTATTAAACTGCATTGTCAGAGAAAGAAGAATAAGTAATTGTGGATTTACTGAGTAACTGACGACTACAAAAGATAAAAACAAACCCAATCAGTTTTGGGAAATATTCAGAAATATAATTATTCACAGAAATGACAATAGGATTCCAATTGCAGAAAGGAAAAAAAAAAAAAATCTGACTTTAATAGTGTTTCAGACCAAACCACCAAATGATTTCAGTTAAAACTCATGCAACTGATTCACACCAAGGTACTCAATCAAAGATTTTTGAGGGTAAGGTGATAACTTAACTGGTACTATGAATGGCAAATGTATAGGTGTGCAGAGAAAGATTGCTGACAAAGAACCCAACACCACAGATAATTTAAAGTCAAGTAGACCTATAAAATGGTGCAGAGATATTTTAATTATTCCAGCTAGTGTTAAAACCAAAAAAATAAAAAAAAGCTTTAATTTAAAATCTACCCTGAAAAGTTTATGTTCAGCAACTAGGCATGGTCTTGCACTTAGAATTCAATCTACAGACTTCCTAAAGGTGGTAACCAAACAAAGAATTTACAGAGCTTCTCATCACAAAATGCAGCTTGATCTTGCCCAATGTCATTGATGTTGCTATGATCCTAAAAGTCTTTCTCTCAATCCTTGCTACAATGGAAAGGGATGTTTTTTTTCTCCAAAATTAAAGGTTAAAGCTTATCTAGTAACTAAAATATATCAGGATAAATTCTCTGCAGTGGGCAAAGAATTAATTTGGAACATTCACACAAGGTGAATTTTTAAGCAACTGTGAGGGAATTCAGTCACAGGAAATTCAGAAGATGAAGGATGTTTAAAAGTTAAAGTTTGTCCTTATTGTTTGTGCAGTCTTCCAATTTAGATAGCATTAGTTTTGGGGCAGGCCTGCCATTAATTTGGTATCTCTTTGTGGCCTTGTTGAGAACTAGGTAGGTAGTTGGCAGTTTTTCAAAAATTCAAACATTAGATTCAAAAGTATTTTTTTCAATTTTGAAGAAAATACAAACCGCTTGCACTGCAAGCATAATTTCTAGCACAGCAAAATCATTTAAAAAATGTACTGTAAATATGGGAGTTAGCATATTCTCACAATATCTGTATGGGTTTCCTCAGGGTTCTCTGGTTTCCTCCCACAGTCCAAAGACATGCAGGTTGGGTGAATCGATGATCCTAAAATGTCCCTAGTGTGTGCGTTGTGTTTGTGTGTGTGCATGTGTGTCTGTGTGTGTACTCTGCAATGGACTGATGCCCTGTCCAGGGTTTCTTCCCTGCCTTGTGCCCTATGCTAACTGGGATAGGCTGCAGCAGACCCCCGCGACCCGGTTCAGGACAAAGCAGGTTAAACAATGACTGACTGACTCACTATATTTTGCATGTCTTAGTTCCAACAAATTAATTTGCTTTCTTGCCAGTGTATGGAAGTGCTATGATGTACTGTATCTTCCAAAGAAAAACTGGAACTTAAGCTGTGTGATATACACTTAACAGTAAAAGAACAGTCGCCCTTAAATACTTCACATTTTAATTCTGTAAAGGAAAAGCTTGATTTGGATTCTTTTTGCATAGTTACAGATCGGTTGAAATAATATAAAAATCACTAGAGTATACATATTCAGTTTATACTATAATTATTGTTTTCATTGGCTAGTGCAGTCTTGTTTAATTGCTATAACCACGATTATTTCTATAGTCAGCCACTATAAATTACCCGTAGCACTGTCAAATAACTGCAGTACTCCCTAAAGCACTTGGCAGGGAGAACTGTTTTTATTGTTGTTGTTAAAGAAAATTGTATTAAGCATTTTGTTATGATTGCATTGATTTTACATTATGATGTCCTGCACCAGGTAAAGACAAAATAAAGAGAAAAGAAACTCTTAATAGGTTCTGGAGATAAGTGGTAGTATCTTTTTATTGCACCATATGATATATGAAATGCCATATCCTTTTATATTATGAGCTAAAAGTGCCATAGTTACCTGCAGTTCCATTTCCTATTGTTAGAATTCCACTCATGACATATTCACAAATTAATTTGTAAGAAACTTGATTCAGCATATTTAAAAGTGTATTTTGCTTGTTTTGCATAATGTATATACAGTGATTCATGGTAATTACCTTTTATGATACATTGATTATTAGTGGTACCACCTAAAGACACCTCATTGTTATAAAACATAGTAATTATTGTGAAGTGAGTTGGTGACTGATGTATTATTAAAGTTAAGCCTTTTAGGTTTCCACCTACTATGTATTGCCATGTATAACATCCTGCAAGATATTGTATAAATTCATTTGGCTAGTAAATAAATTCTCCCTTGAATGATTTCTTTTACAGACTCACTTGGTATCTGAAAATTTTATAAATTGGGAAATGACAAAAATCAGTAAGTTAAAATTACAACTCTAGCTGGACAGTAATTTACCATGAGGAATATTATTTTAAATACTTAACTGAGGTAACTAGACATGCACTATAGTTTTACTTTTATTTCCATTCATGTAAGAAGTTATTATCTTTGCCTTTGACAGGTTTCTGTATCCTCCTGTGATCTTTATATGATTGCTTGGCTATTAAATCATTTAAAACTTAATATTGTTCCACATATAATTTAAAAAATAAGAAGATGAATATACCATACTGTACCTGACTCTCTTCTTGCTATTTGTTTCTTTCCAAGCTGAATAACCTGATAATTTGAACCTAACTACACTTAAAAGGCTTTTATATGAAGGGTCAGGTATTGTTTTGCATTGCCCCACCTTTGCATAGAATGCCCACAAAAAAAAACCAAAGAAGTTTACTTCAATTTCAGTTCAGTGTTAGCTGAATGGTTGTATAATTGTGATGTCACCCTTGACTTACCTAAGTTTGTTACCAGATTGGTCTGCTCTCGCACCTTAAGATTAACACACATACATACTGTAGATATACACACTGACCCTAACTACATAAGTGCTGTATGAATGACACATACACAGCCTGTTACTCCCTGGCACTTTAACCACATAAGTGCCATATGAATAAATATGTGCACAGCCTGTCACTCCCTTGCACTTCAAGAGATTTACTTATCAATAGCACAAATAACGTACAGTGTCTTAGTTATATCTTAGACCTACATACTACCTTATTCTCCAAGAATATATTTAAACATACAAAGGCTCAACAACCAATAATGTCTTACTTTATGCACTGTTCCCTCTATCGGATGGGGCTCCCCTCAACCTGATAAATCATACAGATTGGAAAGCATGGCAAAATTCTGACTGCTCTGGGTGCTCTTAATATTTACTTTATTTTTTCAATCACTCTATATATAAAGACAAAATATAGAACATTAAAAGCAACATAGTATTTATTAAAGAATACCAATTCCAGTAGAAGAAACTATAAAATAAAATATAAATAGCAAATACTGGATATATAGTCTTCAGAAAACAGCTTACAAAGAATGTCAAAGATTAGAAGTTTGTCCTGGCTTTTAATCAGTGTTGTTCATAACATACTTTCACTGATATTCACATGAAACGGTTGTCTTTCAGTTTCCTTTTCTGATGTCGCCTTCGCCGTGTTCTGACGTCCTTTTGTCATTACTGTTTCTTCTTCGTTCTCTCTCTCTCTTCCCGCTACTTGTCAGCCAGACAAGTCATATTTATAATAAATTTCCATGTCTTTGGGATGTGTGATATGGGGGTTCTTCGTGTCATGGACTAGTGATATGGCTTCGTGATTTGTGCTTGGTGGTATGACTTTGTGATGTGGGTTATTACACACCTTTGATTGGCTGGCTGTTAAAGTTCTTTTTCAGACTGATAAAATAATCTACAAAGCCTGAGGCAAACAGTTGAAACAGATGTTTTAAGGTGATAGATTCCTGGTACTGTCAATTAAGTCTATTTTGTTTGTCTAAGCAAAATACTGCATAATGGAAATATGGGCATCTATTATTTAGAAAATTGCAGATCTGGCCCACCTGGACAATGATTAAATTCTGATCATTGAAATTTTCTACAGGTTGAAAACTTAATAGTAGTCTGAACAACTTTTCTATTATGATTTTAGATTAGGTTATAAATGTTACTGATATGAAGTAAAACTTTTTATATCTTTGTGTGTGTGTGAATATACTGTATGTAATTCATATATACAGTATTATATTTCTTATGCATATATAGATTTCTTAGTTTTATTAGTGCTCTCACTGATGGAAAATACAGAGAAAGAAAAAACTCTTACGGTAGTGGAAATGGAGTGGGAGATGTGGCTGAAGACTCTGAATGTAATAATTGTTCAAATAATTTTAAATGGACCAAATGAAATATTACACTGTAGAATGTTGTAATTTCCAAAGATAATGGCAAGAAAATGGCAATTAACAAATTAAATGAGACACAGCATTATTACCCTTGGAAGTGCTGGGCTTTCATTTACAGAAACTGCAAAAAAATCAAAGCATCAGTGAGTATGGTGTCCTGTGCAATCCAAAAGCAATTGGAAACTGGAAGAGACTGATAGGAAGAGATTTGGCAGACCCAAAGTCACTACCCAATCGGAAGACAAATTTATGAGGGTCACCACCTTGTGTGATAGGCATCTCACGCAGAACAGCTTCAAGCACAGCATAAAAGTGGTCAAAAAAACAAGTCTCAGTGTCTATTGTGAAGAGGAGAATTTGTGCTGCAGGTTTGATAGGGTGAGTGGCAGTAAGAAAGCCATTCCTTGAAGGACCAAATAAGAAAGCAAGCCTTGTGGACTACTGGGATCTTACATGCTTCCACTGGGATCTATCATTAGGAAACATAATGTTAATTTTCACTTGTATGCAGATGACACCCAGTTATACCTTTCATTTAGATCAAATAAAGTTTCTCCGATGTCTTTAATTAGTTGTGTTAGTGAATTAAAGGAGTGGATGGATCAGAACTACTTGTTTATAAACACAGATAAAACAGAGATATTAATTGTTGGAGGGAATGACGCTGATCACAACAACATTTTGTCATCATTTAACTCAGTTGGAATCACCATTAATTTTACCGAATCAGCCTGCAATCTAGGAGTTATCTTTGACTCTAGCATGTCATTTAAAGCACATATTATAAAGTTGTCCAAATCATGTTTCTTCCATCTTAAAAATGTTGGGAAATTAAGGTGATTTCTAAATAAACAGGATTCTGATAAATTAATTCATGCATTTATTTCTAGTAGGATTGACTACTGCAATGCGGTGTTCAGTGGATGTTCAAACTGTTCTCTATATAGCCTCCAGTTAATCCAAAATGCTGCTGCAAGAATTATTACAAGAACAAGAAAATACGATCACATAACTCCAGTTCTTAAATCCTTCCACTGTCTCCCGGTTAAGTTTAAGTTACGGTAGTTTTATTGTGTTGTTTTTCTGTGGAGTTAAGGAAAGAAAAGCATGAGTACCTCGTGTCATCCCCCTGTCCTTTGTTCTTTCATGTGCAATCGAGCCTTTTGACTATCCCTTAAGAGCGCATGTGTGACAATATATATATATTGGCGCAAAGACGATTCTTCATGTCGTCAGTTCACACACTTCTTGATGATCTGGTATTTTTCAGGTGATTTTCTATGTAATAAACTTAATAAGTAACAGAGTAATGAAAATTGTATAATTAGATCTGGAGCACCCTATATATGTATATATATATATATACATACATTGTACATGTATATATATGTATATGAATGTTTTTTGTGTAACAGTAGTTAACAAGAATCACATTACAGTTTAATATGTAGTTTTTATCTCCACAGTTTAACACTGAAACAGAACACTAGCTTTCTTCTTAAGCTGTAGAAGTTCTATTCAGTAAAGATATTCACATCACCTTTGTGTTTAATTTCTAGTGGGCTGTGACTGTAAAAGCTAGAATTTCCAGTGGTGATTAACAGTAAATTGGCTCCTATTTACTTTAATGTACTTAGATTGTAACAGGACACAGTGACCTCATAGCAACCCTCTGTACCAATACTTCTATACCAGTGATACTAAAAGTAACAAAAATGGTACATTGTGTAAAATTAGTATTTAAACCCAAGGACCAATTTCTAAGTAAAGGAAAACACAATGTGCAAAGCAAAACAAAGAGAAAAATTCTGACTTTCTCCTCTAGGCCTGCCTCAACAAGTCTTCAACATATGCTTACTCAGTTCACTTGTCAACTAAAACTATCACCAAAGTACTTTTTGCTTACAATTAATTTCCTTCTCTTTCTCATTTTTCCAACCCCGTTTTTTTTTTTTTTTCTCTCTTATGCCAGTTTGCGTTTACCTCAATACATCTTTTGCTTGAAATGTTCTTAAGTCCGCTGTTGGGCTTACCTTTGGCCAAACTCTGATTTTCTGGGTAAAGCCTAAGTTGAGCTTTGAACTGTTAAGGCCACCAAGCCACAGCACCACTGAAGCAAATGAATTGCACTCCAGTGCCTTTCTGTAGCTCCTAAACAGCCAGATCTCTTAGTTTCTCTGTGCTGACTAAATTAAAAGGGTAACACTGTTCCATCCAGCCCACTTTGAAACCATTTAGTGCTACGTAATGGCCTCCTTCCATAGGACTGAATAATCAAAAAAGAGATCTACCTATTATCTTTTTGATTTCTTATACACAACAGTGAAATAAGAATTAAATAAAAAGGAGACTTTTTTTGTCTCATGCTTTTCAGATTTTCTCCTGTGAAAAATTACCCCAGTATTCTCACAAGTATCTTCTCTTGAGTTTCAGCAGAGATCTCAGCAAAGTCACACAATGGACTTAATTTTCAATTAATTTTTTTTTTTTACAAATTTAAAGTATTTGCATTGTGCACTGAGTAATATTTGGTAAAATTTATGAACAATTGTTTGTGGTATTAAATCATTTTATTATGATTATAAAATTGTAGCCCTTGCTTCTGAACATTACTATTAATTTCTCTGATTTATATTGCTATGCTCCTTATAGATTGCACTCATTCTGAAAGAAAAGGTAGGCAGTGTGGCATAGACTTTGGACTTCAAATCCCTAAGATTGTAGGTTCAAATCATGCTAGTGATACTGTGTGAACATGAACATGTAAATTCATCTGCCTGTGCATGACCTGGAAAAACAAAAATGATATAAAATTATATAAAAATTACTAATGACTTCCTTATGGCAGCTGATTCTGGTTAAATTACTATTCTCATCCTCCTTGATCTGAGCGCAACCTTTGACACTATTTGTCACACTATTCTCAATAGATTACCCACACTCCTCTAAATTGGTTCATATTCTACCTCTCAAGATGCACTCAGTTTGTTCAGCTTAAAACTTTCACAACCCAACCCACTGGTGTTACTACATGTGTGCCCCAGGGCTCTGTCCTTGGACCCCTCCTTTTCATTATTTAACTTCCTCCCCTTGGTAATATCTTTCATAAATATAACATTAGCTTCCACTGTTATGCTGATGACACCCAACTCTATCTCACTAGCAAACCTACTGCTTCCTTTCCACAATCCTCACTTATTGATTGCATAGCTGAAATCAAATCCTGGTTTTCTTCAAATTTTCTTAAATTAAATAGTGACAAAACTTCTCCTCATTGGTACAAAATCAACATTATCCAAAACTAATCATTTTTCATTTGTTATTAATAATTCCTCTGTCTCCCCTTTCCCACATATTAAGAGTCTGGGTGTCATCCTTGACAGTACTTTATCCTTTCAGTCCCACATCAATAACATCTCCCAGTCCGCATATTTCCACTTGTGTAACATTGATCGTATTCGCCCCTCCCTCACTCCCTACACCACTGCTATCGTTGTTCATAGCCTTATCACTTCTCGTCTGGATTATTGCAATAACCCCCGCCTACACAATCCCCCAAACCTTTGGTCTTTCTCAAAAATCTCTTTATAAGCTTCAACTGGTCCAGAATGCAGCTGACCACATCATTACTAGAACCCCCTCTATTCACCATATCTCTCCCATTTTGCAGCAGCTTCAATGGCTTCCAGTTCAGTTCCGAATTCAATTCAAAATTCTCCTACTAACTTTTAAGGCTATCCACAACCTTGCTCCTCCATATCTGTCTGACCTCCTCCATGTTGCCATTCCCTCCCATATCCTTAGATCCTCTTCCTACATCCACTTGACTGTCCCCTTCGTCCGTCTTACCACTATGGAGAGCTTTGGAACTCACTACCATCTGAGCTTAGAAATATAGAATCATTTTCACTTTTCAAATATAAACTTAAAACTGATTTGTCTAAGACTGCTTTTTCTCTTTGATTACAACTGCTCTGTCTGATTTTAACTTTTGTATTTTACTTTTGTTTATAATCTGTGTTTTGTCTGTTGTTCGGTGTCCTTGAGTGTTTAGAAAGGTGCCTACAAATAAATAAAATGTATTATTATTATTATTATAATCAACTGAATCTCAGATGTTGTAAGTCACTTTGGATAAAGGCATCAGTCCAGTAATAGATAAAAAATATGAAGTCTTGAAAGCAATTAAAACAAGACTAGAAAGAGAGCTTACTATCATTTCTAACTTTTAAAACAGCATTGTAGTTCTACTGCCTTCCACTTCGGATCATATGCTAACCCCTATACTGTAGGAAATCATCTTACAATTTTTATCCACTTCACATAATGTTATTTCAGATTACTCACGGACACCTCTGTTTGGTGGTGGGTGCATTAACCAGATCTGCAGGATTGTGGGACATGTCTCATCATCATCACATGTGATTCAGGTGGTATGTTGTAGTGGTTAAGGCTTTGGACTTCAAACCTTGAGGTTGTGGGTTCAACCCCTGCTATTGACACTCTGTGACCATGAACAAGGCACTTGACCTGCCTCTGCTCCAAATGGAAAATGAAAAGAAATGTAACCAAAATAATGTTGTAAGTCACCTTGGACAAAGGTGTCAGCCAAATACATAAATGTCTAATTTATCTGTGTTTTGGATACAAATACTTTATATATGATTCTCTGTGTCTTTCTGATCTTGGTATTATGATTTTCTTTTCATTTAATGGTGTTGATTTTTGTCTTTCATTACTGGTTTGACAAAAGATGATTTGCAGTATAATTGTATGAAACCAATCTTCGCACAGATACTGTATATCCACTATATTAAATTCAATTAATGTTAAATAAGATATTTGATAAAGGTAACTAACATTGGGATTTTCTTCTGTCATCATTGTCAAACATACATGTATTCACATAGGTAACACCCAGACCATGACCCCCAGACTCCTTACTACGATGCAGCAGTACTACCATGTATGTCACCAGTGAGAGAATAATTTTAGGGTAAAGTAGAATTAATCCTATAAGAAACAGCATAAAGGGTTAATAATCATCAAAAACCTGTTTAGGCATATCAGGAAACCAGAAAAATGTAAAGTGAACAACAAAAATGTATTATGCAAAATGTACTGAAAGATGATTAAGAGATCATCAGATGCCCTGTAAGCAAGATTGGACCATTGTCACATACACAGAAATTTTGAAGATAATAGCTCAGCCTAATAAGAATTTAATAAAATATACTTTTATTTTATAAAAGTCATTTGGGTGTAAAGCAATGAACCAACAAGAGTTGTTGTATGCATTGATTGACACTGTATGAAAGTTCAATCTATACTAATAAAAGGCAAAGCCCTCACTCACTCACTCACTCACTCACTCACTCACTCACTCACTCACTCACTCACTCACTCACTCACTCACTCACTCACTCACTCATCAGTAATTCTCCAACTTCCCATGTAGGTAGAAGGCTGAAATTTGGCAAGCTTATTCCTTACAGCTTACTTACAAAAGTTAAGCAGGTTTCATTTCAAAATTGTAAACGTAATGGTCATAACGGTCGATAACGGTCGACAACGTCCGCCATGTTGAACTTTCTTATTAATGGCCCCATCTTCATGAAATTTGGTAGGCGGCTTCCCTGCGCTAACCGAAACTGATGTACGTACTTATTTCAATGGTATAACGCCACTGTCGGCTGCCATATTGAACTTTCCAACGTCACTAATTTTCCAACTTCCCGTGTAGGTAGATGGCTGAAATTTGGCAGGCTCATTTCTTACAGCTTACTTACAAAAGTTAAGCAGATTTCGTTTTCGAAATTCTACGCATAACGGTCATAACAGTTGACAACGTTCGTCATGTTGAACTTTCTTATTTATGGCCCCATCTACACGAAATTTGGTAGGTGTCTTCCCTGTGCTAACCAAAAACCGATGTACATACTTATTTTAGTGGTATGATGCCACTGTCGGGCGCCATGTTGAAGTTTCCAATGTCACTAATTCTCCAACTTCCCGTGTAGGTAGAAGGCTGAAATTTGGCAGGCGTATTCCTTACAGCTTACTTACAAAAGTTAACACTAGAATTACCAGAGCCTACGAAAAAACTCGTAATTCCGTCCCACCTTAAATCGCTTCTTAAATCCCTTCACACCTCTCCGCCAGCGCCCTTTGTCTTCTAAATGTGCTGATAAAGAGAAGCTAGGAGCAGCCGGCTATTCCATCCCCCCACCAATTTAGAACGTGCACGAACTTCTCTCAGCTCATGCCTTGATTGAGTATCTGGGAGTGAAGTGGAGTTTTAGAGTGGAAATAATAGATCGTTATTTGGAACACGCGCATTTCATGTCTGTTCCGTTTCTACAGTAATCTGTGCCAACATATTGTTAAAACAGAAACTCTGCCATGTTGAACTTTCTTATTCATGGCCTCATCTTCACGAAATTTGCTAGGCGGCTTCCCTGCGCTAACCGAAACCAATGTACATGCTTATTTTGGTGGTATGACGCCACTGTCAGCCGCCATATTGAACTTTCCAACGTCACTAATTCTCCAACTTCCCATGTAGGTAGAAGGCTGAAATTTGGTACTTATTTGACGTGGTATGATGCCACTGTCGGCCGCCATATTGAACTTTTCAACGGTCTTTGTTACTTATGGGCCCATCTTCAAGAAATTTGGTACGCGGGTTCCCAACACTAACTGAATCTTACTTACGTACATATATACGTCCATAGCCTGCAGCTCAGTCACCATGTGAGGCGGCGTTGGGTCCCCCATCCCAACGCCTCCCACGTTGTTGGCTGCCTGCCAATATAAGGCTGTCCGTTGTTCCAGTCTCTACATTCCCTTCTTTGCTTCGCCACGGGATTCACGTCTCCCTGCTGATAACTACAGCCTTTTTATTTAATCCACGGCTTCTCCGCTGTTTTATTGTTCATTAATTACGATTATAGTTATTGTGTAGGTATTTTAGACTTACTTTACATTGTTCAGGTACCCATTTCCTTTATCATTCCAACTGTACCCCCATTAACATGTCTATCGAGGTGATCATCATCGATCAAAGAACTGTCACTTACCGAGTGGTTTCCATGCCCGGAGATGGCACCTACCTTTTCCATTCTCCTTGTTACATATTGCACAGCCATATCGGGCTCACTGTTGATATCCGGAGGAACATTGTGTCTTATGTATTGAATGACTGGGACAGGTTCAAGGTGTGGACTGATGACGGTACAGGAGATAATTATACTACACGGAAGCACTATAAGAGTGAAATGCTTAAGCTCTTCACCTATGCATCTGCATGTGAGTTGATGTCTGCCGCTAAATTGTTCGGTTGTCGCTTTCAAGTGTACCGAAATGGCCAAATATTTTACACCTTTCGACAACCGCCAATGCCTCTTAAACATCTTAGATTGACAGGTGACAATTTCAGTAGTGGACACTTTGATGTTTATGAATGTTTAAACACTCAAAAGCTGGATGTAAAGTTATCGATGAAACTGGTTGTATACTTACAACGCTTGACAGATGCCGAATGTCTCTTCATCACAAGTCCTACAAATACTGTTGCAATTGAAACAAACCATGAAACTCAAACTGATTATGAAAGCAGCAATCCAAGCTGTGAGATTTGAAACAAGATTACTGTTCACATGGCCAACTGTACGTTGCATGCTCAAGAGTAAGCTCAGCGCACAACTTGGTCATATTACAACCGGAGGGCCGAACTCACAATATGGTATACAAAGAGATCCTTAACAAATAATTATTGGTATATTTTCTCTCAGTTTAAAAAGGTTTAATTTTCCTCTTAATAAAAATTTTAAGGCAGTACTTCGCCGCTGCGAAGTGCGGGTATTTTGCTAGTAGTTTATAAAATGAACTTCTACCCTCTGTTTTTTGATCATTCTGACCATGCTGTAATGGACTGCTGTGATGCATTGTGGCCTCTAAGGCATTTGCTGAGAAGTAATTAAATGACACAATCAACAGCTTTTCTCCTGCCTGATTCCTGACTCAAAAAGGTTTATCAAACTTGTCCTGGTAGAGGATAAGTTTTTTTCTTTAATTAATATGTTTGATTTCTACCACACACCACTCAGTATATTCATTAATTATTATCATATTTGCATTAACTATGGCCTTAAAATATTTGTGGAAAAAAAGTCTGAATTAGCTGAAGTTTCCCTAATTTGGGGTGTTGATTAGAATTGTAATAATTTACTTCATGAGGTAGAAGAACATAATAAGCGAGAAAAGTTCTCTCAGATATTTGAAATATTAACATGTGTGCTTCAATTTAAATATTTAAAGTTTAAATGTTCTCAGTTGTAATAGAAATTCATCATTTCTTTACCCTTTGATACATGTTCACAGAGGGCTAGATTTACAGTAAAGGATGAAATTTTAAAATACCATCATATTTGTAATCACTGACCTTGAAATAGTCTAAAAAGATATCGCACATTCCTTTGTCAGAAAATTGTCAATTTCTTATCATTTTTGTTTGAGACACCTATTGGTTTACTTTTTATAATAAGGGTGTCATTTCCTGCACAAAATAAAGGCTGAGACAAAAAGAAATACAACATTTCAAATGCTTATTCCACAAAAATGCTACAAGATAAAATAACTTTCATTTCGACACAAGAAAGGGGATTTTTTTCACTGTGTTTTAAAAATGATGTCTTCAAGGTGGTGGCCATCATTAGCAATACACACTTCGAAATAATTGCTGAATGCTTGCATGACTCGTATGGCCATTTCAAGGGGAATAGCAGTGATTTTGTGGCGAATAATGTCCTTGAGGAGCATGCACTGGTATGTGACAAAACAACTCGGTATCCTGGTTGGCAACCCTCCCAGGCAGACACGTGGTCCAGTCTCACCCTTTGGAAATGACCCTCTATCTGTCGCAGCCAGATGGTACGTGGATGACCCCTTGGCCTGGTCTAGCCACTCTGGTCTCCAACAATGAGGATCACATTTGGAGAAATGCGCCACATGGCTGTAGTGCCATAACTGATGCTCCCTCACAATGCAGGTAATGTGCCTCATTCGGGACTCCATGAGCAACCGCTCATTCGACACAGAGTCAAACCAACGGTACTCAAGGATTTTCTGGAGAGACACACTACCAAAGGAGTCCAGTCTTCGTCTCAGGTCACTGGATAGCGTCCATGTCTCTCAACCATATAGCAAGACAGGAAGCACCAGGACTCTAAAGATTTGGACCTTCATCCTTTTGCATAGATATCGAGGGTGCCACACACCCCTTTCCAACAGGTGTTTGTACAGTCCGAGGATGGCCTGGAGATTTTCTATTCAATGTTGTACCCGTCTGTTTAAATTTAGCCACCCACTGAAGAATTGCTTTCCGATTTGGGATGTCACCGTTAGGAGGAATGCTGAAGTGTGTTCAGAAGGCATGTTGCATAGTAGTGATAATGGCTTCATTGTTTTTGAAGAACGCTTCGACAGCGAAAGCACAGTGTGCACCGGACCAAGGCATATTCCAGACTAAAAACTACAAGGGATCACCTATAAAAGGACCCCCACTCCAACCCACTTGGCTGTCTCTAACTTGCACAATGACATTAAGAAATGTGGTACTTCATTTTGGCTTGCCCTGCATGATCCAAAAATGGCTTTAGAATAAATGTTTTTCAGGTGTGTTGTTTTTTCAAAAACAGTTGGAACCAAAAAAAGAGAATGACATGAGAGAAATGGTGTATCAGATGTGTTTTTGTCATGAGTCAGGAGGCACCAGACAAAAAAAAAAGTTGTATTGATTTCACAGTGTTTAAGTATAATTCTCACAAACACAAAAACAATGTTTTCTGTCATTTAAATATTGTTACCAGTATTTATGTAGGCTTTTATAATTTAAAAGATTAAAATGTATTAGTGAAAGTGTGACTTTATATTGTAAATGTACCTTATATTGCATGACATGTTATTTAAATATTCAGCAGTACAGGTAAAACTCTAAAAAATCTAATTATTGTTTTATGATTCATCTGGTCCTCCCCAAGCTAAAATGTAAAATTCTGCCCCTGCTTGGTAAAAGTGGTTACAAGGCAGGAAACAAACCATAGTGCCCAGTCCATCATAGGACCCACTTATTGTCATGCCTTGTCAGTGTTTTATCCTTGACTTTTAGTCTTTTTAATCCTTGTACATTTTGATGCTTTTTGCGTATCATATTGATGTATTTGATAATTAAATTGTTTGTTATTTTCTTTATTGTGTTTTATTGGTTTGTGTTAATACTTTTCTGTTTATCAATTATTTTATTTTCTATGTTTATTATTACATTGTTTTTATTTTCATTCTTAAGTAACTGTTTTTCTGACTTGTGTTTTGTATATTATGTCAAATGATAGGGGGTCCCGTAATACTGCACTAGTGGAGACCACCTTCAGCCTATAAAAGTCCTGAGGAGCCTCAGCCTTAGGTTGAAGCATTGGCTTCATTGCTCACCTTCCATTTTTTGGATTTTTCGTGTTCTTCTTGTTACTGCATATTATCATATTATGATTTCTGGTTTTGGACTTTTGTCTCTTTCGTTTTTGGTATTAGAATTTGGATATAATTGGGACATGGTTTATTTTTAGAAGGCAGCATTTTGTTGTTTTTATTTTTGAATATCTTTATTTTAAAAGTCCACTGTTGTTTTGATAAGCTCTATTTTCTTGCTTGAGCCTGCAATTTTTATTGTTTCCTTCTTTCTTTATGAGAATCATAGACTTGGCTCTTTTTTAGTTACTGTTTTAAGACCAGGTCTACTTGGAGTTTCTAGGATGTATAAGAGTTTCAGGGGGCAGACCTCACATCACTTATTTACACCCCTTCTTCAGGTAGTAGGTAAGCTATTATGTATGTCTTTGGGAATGTAGGAAGAAATGTGCAAACTCCACATGAACAACATGAGAGGTTTTAATCGAGGGAAATAGATCTGTGATGTAGCAGTGATAACTGAGCTACTGTAACTTACAGTATGATAAAAAATATTTCTGTGCCCCTGTTAGTAAACATTAACTAAATTAGAAAACTATGTGATTCTTTTTTGCATCTGATTAAGTAGGGTTTTTTTAGTAAGAGAAAAAGGGATATCTATTCTTTCACATTTTTTCTTTGTTTTGTACATAGCTTTGCTTGTGATACTGTTGCAATGCACTGTAAATAAGACTTACATGGATATCCCATCTGGATGTTTTGGCTTATATTTAACCATAAGCAAATATTGAAAATGGACTTTCCTCTTTCTGCTGGGTGTTGTGCACATTTAGTTTTGACCACACTGATTAATGTTGCAGCAGGTTTTCTTGGGCTGTGCATACCTGGCTTTAAATAGCCTGCATATGTCAGTGAAATATAGGAGATGGTGATTACCTGTATCTTGATACTAAGGCACAGATCTTTAAAAATAAATAAATAAGTAATAGTAGAAAAAAATCAGGAAATCTGAATTGATAACTTTATTTTCTGTCCTAAGCTGAAGATGATACTAGTTTTGATATACTTTTTTCTTATCATAGTTTTTCTGATCAAAAGGATCAAAGTTATGAGTTGCTAAAACACTAAAGACCATTTTAAAAATAAACTGTCAACTACCAAAACTCCTTCTTCAAATCAATCCCACATTTGGCAGATCCTTAAACACTGTTCAAGTTGTTAGACACATTTTGCAAATCTGATTCTCCTATTTAGCAAAACTCTAAACACATTCTCATTCACAAAACGCATTTAGTAGTGTGGAGTAATTAAACCCAGAATGGTACACACAGACTCCAAAGGTTACACACAACTAACACACTGTTTTCATCATTAACAAGCTACCCCTGAAAACTGAGCACACAATCAATACACAAGATATAGACGGTCAAATGCAAGTGACATGAGTGAGCTTACAGTTTGTTCTGATTGCTAACACACAAAAAGTGGAACTTAAGGCACGATCACAGAAACAATCACCTCATGTACTAAATTTCTTTGCCAAGACTGCAAAACAATATGCTCATTCTTATGCTTCACACTCAGTTAGCAATTTCAAAACAAACATTTTACAAAACATTACACATGGTTCTCTACATTAAACACAGTTTACAAAATGGAACCATGCTGTGTGCTTATTGGAAAACACAGCCAATCAAACTACAACACTCATTGGTTAACTGGCTACACCTGATTTTCAAGCATGAGAACACCCACGGCTAATTTCTCCACTTAGATAGCAGAGCATGAGGTTTGTTATCTTGCCTTGGATAACAATGGAGGCAAATATTGATCAGAGAGGAAGAGGTGTGAGGGTACAAGAAGGATGTGGACAAAGAAGAAGACTGAGAAGGTCTATAACTAATGAAATACGTGCCACCCTCATTGATCATGTGGTCAGCTATGGCAAAGAGCCCAGCCAAACTTTGGTTGCTTCATGGTAGCTGATGTCATTTGAACATTCAGAAATAGAAACAGGTAAGCAACCTACAGACTTCATGGTGCTATGATACATTTTTTACATCACTGCATACAGTAGTACTACCACATCTATGGTAGATGTATAATGTACTGTATATTATCTAGACATAAAATGACAGCAAATGAACAATTTTTCATTTCCTGCTGCAAAACATCGTACACCCTAACCATTAACATCATGGTTATGCAGAACTGAAAGAAAGCCACTTGCTGATGGAAGAAACCAGCTCTTTATACCACAGCAGGAAAAGCATATTGTGAATATGGTCTTGGCAAACAATAGCATTCGATTGAAAGAACTTCAAAATCATATTCTCTCAGATACTACCACCTTCAGTAATATTAGTTTGCCAGCATTTTCCCATCTCCTTCAATGACATCAAATCAGAATGAAGCAGCTGTAGAGAGCACCATTTGAGAGGAACTCTGGCAAAGTAAAAGAACTGTACTATGAATTTGTGCAGATGAGCCTTTCCTAGCTTTTTTTGTCATCGTTGTTAAAGTTACTGTTTATAGTAACCGTGCATTGTTACACCATACAGTATTGACTGTTTAACACCGGTTTAAAGTATTCTGTAATTCTCTCACCTTGTCTATTTCAGAGAATCAGGTAGATGCTGCCAGAGTGCATTACGAGTACATCTGTGTTGACATGGATGGCTTCAACTTGAGCAGAACAAGGCTCATGAGAGAAATGTCATAGGTCAATATGTCATTATCGATGTTTCAGGACAGTGAGGGGGTAACATTACTATGTGTGCTGCCATGGGTTAAAATGGGGTCTTACATCACCATGCCATTCTTGGCCCATACAGTACCCGCCACATCATAACATTTCTCGACACAGTACAGAACATAATGATTCATGATGGCCATCAGAAGGGAACACAACAGTCCAGATTTGTCATCCTCTGGGATAATGTTACTTTCCACAGGTCTGCTATGGCCCAATATTGGTTTATCAACCATTCACAAATTTCTGTGCTGTATCTCCCACCATACTCTCCATTTTTAAAACCTTTTGTTGAATTCTTCCCATTATGCCAGCCATGTAAATATGTGCCTCTTCTCCAGGAAATGGAGGAGGCCTGTGGAGATATAGATGTGGGGAAATACCAGGGGTGGATAAGTCACTCCAGAAGATACTTTCCCCGCTGTCTTACCATGGAGAACATTTCTTGTGATGTAGATGAGGTGAAGTGGCCAAACCCAAACAGGAGACAAGATGCTGCCAAATTGTAACCCTTTGTAGTTCTTTCCTTTCTTTTTCTGTATCACCTTCTGTATTTTTTGCCCAGAAACATGCCATACAGTATGTTCCTTCCCAAACACGGGGTTAAGTGTATTTATTTTTGGAAAAATAAACTTGATTTTTCTCGTTTGCTTATTGACTACATGCATATATTTTGAAGAAAAGCCTAAATACTTTTTGAACCATTTACTGAAGAAGTCGTGCATTGTTCATTGAAAATGCAACATGGAATGCAGTGTTTTTTATTTATTACATCATAGTATGTAGCTCATTATTAGAATGGTGTACTCATTTAATAGTTTGTATGTAGAGTTTTGATGCAATAGCATCCTCTTTATAATGGTTTATATGGTTTTGAATAAAGTGTGTGCTTTCTTAACAGTTCTGTGGTCTTTTTCACTTTGTGTTTTTATAGTTTGTGTGTAGGGTTTTGCAAAAATGCCTGATACTTTCAAAAATTGTTTGTAAGCAATCAGAAAAAAACTGTAACAAAAATTCAACAATGGAGTGCGTGTCAGAGGTGGTGGATGAGAAGGAACACCAAGAAGAAGAGCTAACATTTTAAATGAAATTAGAGCAACTATCATAGATCATGCTGTGGTTCATGACATGACTATGAGGAAAGTAGGGCAATGTGTGTAACCAAATTTAAGCAGGTTCTCAGTGGTATCCATAGTCAGGACCTTCAGAAAAGAAAACAGATAACATTTATTTTTGTCTCTGAAAGTTACACTATGATTTCAATCTCAGTAATCCACTCCACTGAACTCTAGAAAGGGACAAGGAAAAATAATTGCCTTATGGTACTATATCTGTTTTGTACAGTAGAGAAAATGTACAATACAGCATGTATACTTCTAACAAAATGATCTTTTTGTAGAAATGAATTACATTGGACACATAAGGGTGGATGAACACATATGTTCTCACAACAACAGGACACATGTATTGTTGAGATGGTCCATCAAAATAGTGCAATCTGAGTGTGTGAAATACTACAGAGGATTATTGAAGACAACATGTATTTTGAGAATATAAACAGTGTTAGTCTGTCAACAATTGATGGTGTCATGCAACTCAACCAGATAAAAATGAAAGAAGCCTACTGCATACCATTTAAATGAAACTCTGAAAGAGTGAAAGAGCAACCATATTGATATATGCAAGAAAGTAAAAGTTTACAGTAAACTCTGCATTAAAGACATAAAATACATTATACTATGTCATTTACAGAACTGAGTGTACTCCTTTTTTTCCCACTGTGTATAGAGAATTTTTGACTTTGACTCAAAATAGAGGCCTCATGAATACATCTTCATTAATGAAGCTGTAATCAGTCTGCCAAAAACAAGCGGAAGAGGTTGCAACATAATTGGTCAACGTGCCATTAAAGAAGTGGCCAGCATGGTGGAAATGTGACCATATGTGTTGCCATCAGCAGATTACTGGATGGTCTATAGGATGCTTTGTAGAGACATGAGCATAGAAGTCACGAGCAAAAAGAGCATCCCATTTATGTTATAATTTAGAACAATGTGAGCTTTCACTGTGGTCCAAAATTATGGGATTGGATTAACAATAACCAGCATTTTATGAATGTTTGTCTTCCACCATTCTTTCCCTTTTTTACTGTAAATGTTATTGAGGGATTTTTCTCATCTTGTTGATGAAAAGTATATGACCGAAATCCCTACGCACAGGAAAATCTAATCCAAGCAAAGGATGTATCATGTAATGAAGTAGGAGTGGAATTTTTCCTTGCAAGAGGGAACATTACATGTATTGCATGTGATGTAGATGAAGTCCTGTGGACTGACCTGGGGCCGAGGCTTGATAATGAGGCAGAATAAATGATTAATTTAGCTGTAAAATTGTTTAATCATATTATGCAATTTTGTTTTTACTGCAGTGTTTTTGTTTAAATATAAATAAACTTTCAGAAGTACAGGAATTTTCAGATATTGTAAATAAAGATTATTCTCCTTTTATCCCAGAGCGTTTCGCATTTTTTATAGTAGTGTGCAATAATTGCTGAGCAGTGTTCATCGAGTAGATGGTTTTGTGTGTTTTCTGAAAGCAGTGCTTGATTTTGAGTAAAGTCAAAATCGTTTTGGGTCCATTGTTTGGTTTTGCAAGACATGTCAAAGGTTTCGTGAGTGTAGCTTGAATTTTAGGGTTTGTGCTTAGTGTTTTAAGAAAAGGAGATTTTATGAAATGCATTTTAGCGATTCAGAAAAAAAATGTAATGTTATCCAATGCAAGATATTGACAATCAATCTAATATTACGTATGTCTAATGTTCTCTCATAGTAGGAAACTGACTGCTATAGTGAGCACATGACATCATAGCCTTTAGTGTTACAAAACCTGGACGCCCTTAAAAATGAAAAGCTGCTCCTTTAGTTCAAAAGGTACCACCCACTGACAGCTACTACAGCCAGGTGGAAAATAAAAGGAAAAAAAATTGGGCTTCATAATGAAAATCAATATGTATTCACTTTCCTGTTTATCAGATTTGAGGAGATGTCATGGCTAGCATCAATCCTATCAGTAAAACAACTTTAGAATTGGCATGAACACAGCAATGAAGATTGATGAATAGTGATGAGTGTGAAATGACCAAGGAGGCTTTACTGAACTTTAACAGCATTTTTTAATAACCACCAACACTTCTAACAACAACATGCACATGCAACGTACACATGCGCAGACACTGCCTAGAGCCCATCTTATGTGTTACTCCCCCATAGCTACCATAAAGCACACAGTAAATGCACAATTACATTTAATTACCATATGACAAAGAAAAAATATTGCAAAGTTTACTTTGCCATTAATTCGGCAAAATCACAAAAACTTTGGGGACTTCGCTGAACACCTCAAAATACATTGAAGTCAAACTATTTATGAATGGACAGAAATGTGATCTGAGCTGTGAGGCAGCAGTGCAAACCACTGCCCCACCATAACTCAAAAAACAACACAAATAAAATACAACAAATGGCCACAAACTAGCATTGTTTAAAAATATATATATATATATCATGGCGCATGTTGTTATTGTGATCATTTTGTTCCCATTGTGGCTTTGAGGTGTTACTGTAAGTGGGACAACCCTCCAAAAGTATGATTTGGAGCACTGAACCTGACACATCCAAGGAGCTAACTGTTATGTTTCATCCAAGGTTTTAACTGTTTCGTGGCTTAAGTAATATGGCGGGCGGCTGGGGGTGGTACCCAGCCGGGATGCCCAGGAGGACCGGAGGAGGGCTTGTGCCTCCTCCAGAACACGAGGGGGCGACCAACCCTGTAGGGGCCCGTGGCTACTGCCTGAAGAACCCTGGACCTCAGCACTTCCGCCACACCAGGAAGTGCTGGGGGGAAGAAGACTGGAGACACTCGGAGGGCTTCCGTGTGCGCAGCTGGCACTTCTGCCACACGGGAGTGTGTCCGCGGAGGACTGCCGGAAAGCAGCTGGAACCCATCCGGGCTGCTATATAAGGGGCCGCCTCCCTTCATTCAGGAGCAAGAGTCAGGTGGAAGAGGATGGAGCTCAGAGAGAGGAATGGAGGCGGCCAGAAGGAAGGCACTTGGAGACTGTGTGGCCTTGGGGAATTGGTGCTGGAAGCACTGGGTTATGCACTATTGGACTGAACTATTTGTAAATACTGTAAATAAACATGAGTGTGTTGGGTGTAAAACCGTTGTCCATCTGTCTGTGTACGGGTCCCGTTTCACAGTATATTTTGCTTTTTATTGTTGTTTGTGATATTTTAATTATATTTTCTTATTATTTTTGTTATTATATAATTGTAATTGATTTATTTAAATATAATTTAGTAGTTTTGTTTTGTGTGTTTTCTGACAAAATTCCTTACGTTTTGTGAGTGGTAACTCAAGTGGTGCGGCCTCTATGATATCACGGCTAAGGGGCTGCTCTCAGTCTTTATACTAAGGTTGAGGAGTTGGTCACTCAGAGTGTTCTGGAGTGTTGTTGGTTGTGGCTTACAAATTTTTTGTAAATACTTTTTTTGAATTTATCTGGTTGTTGTGGATTTTTGCTTTGCTTTTGGTTACTGTTTTCCAGATTACAGATTATAGTAAACCCTTTTTGCTTCATTATTGCCTTTTTTTCCATAGAATTACCATTTTTGCTCTACATTACACCACATCTGGGTGAACTATAAAAGAGGCCACCTCACTCTGTTCAAAGGACAAAGCTTGCTGGGAGAGGAGTGGAGGTGGCGGAGAAGAGAAAGAGAAAGAAAGAAAGAAAGAAAGAAAGAAAGAAAGAAAGAAAGAAAGAAAGAAAGAAAGAAAGAAAGAAGAGAAGTGTTGTGCTGGACAATTATGTACTGTGCTCTGAAGTGGGGAGTGGAAAATAGAGCTGCCGCAGGAACAAATAAACTGTGTGGTGTTTTGCACTTGTGTGTCTCTGTGCCTGTCTGTGTCCGGGTTTGGGGAGCTGTATGTCCCCATGGCTTTCACAGTCTCTCTGTGCCTGAAAGGCATTGTTGTGCATTTAAAGTATTTTTTAAACTTTTTTTAAAGCCTGGGCCCCATATTGGGCATGTAAAGTTCTTGAATCCTACCTTTTGAGTTAGGCATCAGGCTGTTCCTAGTTCCTAGTTTGAGTTTCTGGGTAATTTTTAGACATGTTGACTGTTTTTTGCCATTTTGAAGTTTGGATCACAACACTACCATTCACTGCATGATACATGACACCTGGAAACCTAGTGATTCACAAGAAAACATTGTTCACACTTCTGCAACTTAGATTGCATCCAGTGTAGGTCCCACTGTTTCTGTTTGCGTCTTGTCTATAACACATAGGCTTGTGTCACTTTAATGGCTTTAGGGATCACTGGTTAGCATGTTTTAGGAATTTCTTAGGCCTAATTTAGTAGATGTTGTCATATTTTCATTTTGAACATTGTTTTACCTGGGCACCACCATATTATTTATAGCATTATGTTGCAAATTTAAAACATGTAAGCACTCAATAGAAAGTAACTAAGTCCTGAATAATCCTCAAAGCACTGGAGAGGTTAAAAGACCTTTAGTGTATGATTATGCTAATGAAATGTTTTGTGATTTCTTTAATATTTTTGGGAGTTATTTTAGTTTTGAAGTTTATATATTTCTGAGCTATGTTACATAACTGACCCTTGCTTGTTTAACTGTGGATTTTCACATCAGCCTATTAGTATATCTGCTGCATGCCATGAATTTATATTTTATTTTATGTAGATCTGATTTTTCACAGTTTCAAATATGTCACATTTTTGTTTTTGCTGTTTTATTAATTTTACTGTTATTTTCATGACATTTTTGTGGTGCCATTTTGTATACAATTTACCAGCAGATGTCACTATTATATGCCTCTGATTTTATGGCTGTGGCCATGTTGTTTATGCTGATAATTACGGTTAGTCTTTTCTTTTTCTATTTTATAGATCTTTATTTGTTTTTTGACTGTTGGCATTTTGTGTCATGCAAATCTTCCTAACACCCATCCAAATAAAAAAAAAAATCCTATGTTCTTCAGGTTTCTAATGATGGTTACATAATTTTAAAACATATAAGAAAATATTCAGGAAACATTACACAAGTGAAACTAAACTTAATGTAAAATGTACATTAAATTTGAGTAACTGAACAAATAGCAAAACTGAAAATATATATATATATTTTTTTTACTTTGATCTGTCATTGATAATTGTTGTCCTTATCTCATTTACCTTGAACAACACATACAGGTAGAAAAAATAAGTTATGCAGTTAATGCATAACATGAAAAATAATAGCGATATTTTTTTATATACCTCTTTTTTAGTTGCATTTTTTATTATTATTATTTTAACCTAAGGTCAAAACTCACACTATGAGCACAAAACAGATTCTCCCCTTTTTGAACCCCAGATTCTGAATACAAAAGGACAAAAGAGCATTATATAGTAAGAGAATTAAGAAATTAACAAAGTTTACAATCTAAAAATAACACAAAGCAAGAATGTACGTCGAGGAATATCTACAAGCTCAAATAATAAGGAACTGCATATTGTCCTAGCAACCAATTAGTCCCAATCAGCAAACTAGTGGTGCCCAGGGAAATCCAAAATGATGTCACAGTAAGATACCTTAAAGTTTCTCCGTAATAAAAAGTAATATGAAATTCAAAAGCAGTGAGTGTCAAAATGCCTAAAATAGTATAGAATTTCCAACGAAAAGACCTCCCAAAATATAGAAAAATTAAATAAAACTGTGACTTCTAACAATTAGAGACCAACCTAACTGCCAACTTTGTCTTACATAATTTTGAAGCACAGGATATTTAAGGAAATTTAAAGCTTTGTGATACTTTGTTACTGTAAACATGAAAACTCAAACTTAAAAATTAAGATCTTCATGGCATGCGATTAGACAGTTCTAAAGTCAAATTACTTCTAAAAACTTCAGGGGAATGCTCTGTGTGAAGGACAATAAATAACTTAAGTAACTACATAGATAATAGCTATTTATTTAAAAAGTCTCTCTTTGTTATAAATACTCTATTTTGGAAAAGCAATTTAAGTTTGGTTGAATAGTAAACTAGGACATAATACCACCAACTCTCTGAGTTCTGTTAAATATAAATCTAGTCTAAGTGGGTCTGCTTAAGATCTTCTAAAAAATGTGAGAATGACCTTATTTTATAGGGATTGTACAATTTGGCACAGGCATCAGGATCCTCAACTGCTGACTCAAGAGGCTCCAACACTCTTTTGACAGACAATGGATGGCCAACATAAAACGAGTTAAGGCATCCTGTTTTAAAAATTTCTTTATTGTTTGTTTCTCAATAGAGTGTTGTAAAGTTGCCCACCAAGTAAGCTGTGGCAGGACTCAAAGAGTTGGATCCCATATTCCTTAACCTGTGGGATTCATAGACTCAGAAGTCATCAAATATACTTATGATTGTAGTATTTTTACTAGTCAAGAACTCTAGATTTTAAGGAATGACAAGCAGGCTAATGTAAGAGGGCTCCTTTGACTATCCTGGATTAATTGCAATGGCAGAATCTGTACCCCTTTAAGAAATGGAAATGACTGCAGTGGAATGTTAGAAGCTAAACTTGTTTGTATTAAAATGCTGAGTGAATGACAGCAGTTAGGTAAGTTATGTGAATTTATTAAAAAGAACCATGACTTAAATGATGGTAGCCACTACAAGAATAAAAATCTGTATTTAGCAAAGGCCAGAGAATGCCATCATAAGGTGGAGGAAAAACTCAGCTGTGCTTTGCTGTGTATCTCAAACAAGGCAAAGAGAGAGAAATCTAGACAAAAATCCAAAAGCTAGTAAACAAGCTAAAGAATATAGCTTAGCCAGCATTCTTTTAAAAAGAAATTAGAAAATTTTCAAATTAGGAAAAAGACATAGAGCAAACACGGTTACAGTTAAAGTATAAGTCTGGCCTTTAACCTTCCATTGCAGAAAGGCGGAGTCTGAAAATAGTGAAGGCATTGTTTGATTTGTAGACAGGATCTTAGATGTATAGGTGGAATACACAGAGATTGTATAATGCTGTCTCATGTATAATTTAACAAAGCAGACATTTATAAAATATGGAAGATAATTGGGTAATTACAACCTTTGGCAAAAAATTTAACAGCAAGAACGTTTAATCATTGCAAAAGATTTCAGCATGTGAGAAAAATAAAAACTCAGCATTGCTTGAGAAATTTGAAAAGCTGACTAATTATGAACAGCAGTAGGTATGATGAATAACTGAAGAGGAGGGGTGGAATATTAAGAACTACAAAGTGTATGTTATTAAACAAATAGATAAGGAATTTCAAGTTTAAACAGGAGAAATTAATTGGCACTTAAATGTTGCACTATAGATAATTTATGAATAAAAGACTGAAGCTAATTTAAAAGAAAAAAAAATACTACTTTTCTTTGATCTGAGAAAAGAACAAAATTGAGTATGGAAAGCTGGATGTGGAGCATGTCAGCTTCAGTGGTGTTCCTTCCCACTGCAGAACAAGTATCTAAAATCAGTACAAGCGATTAAAGGGATTAAATCAGTGGTGGCACAGTTGCAAAAAGATGGCATAATTGTGAAAACACAATCCAATAGCCCCAAATGGGTCTTGGAGGCTAACCATGGATTTCCATGCTTTGAATACATACTGTATATGGATGAGTTAATACCACTAGCAGTTAATCTTTCCACTATATTGATGACCCTGAAGCCTAAACATGCTTTATTTTGGGTAATTGACAGGTCTAATGGATCAATTGGGTCAATATCATTACATCCAGAGGTACAATAATGGTTTGCCTTAAGTACTGGAGATACATAGCATCCTTGGACTTGCTTGCCTCACGGTTTTCCTAATTCTCCAACTGTGTATTATATGGAATTAAGGCAGCATTTGAGAGATTTGGAATAATTTTCAAATTCAGTAGTCTAATATGCAGAGGGTAATTTAATAATGTCTGTGACCAATTGAATATTATATCATTTGTTTCGGAAAAAAATTGTTAATGCATCAGAATAACAAAGGACACTATTCCAATTTGGCTAAAGAAACAACACTTTAAACCCTTTAAATGAAAATGGTCTATTTATTTGACTGAATAATTTCATATGGAAATGTGAAGTCATAATGAACAGAAGCTAAAATATTTCAGAAAGTTTAGGAGTGAACCTAAATGTACCAAGGAGCTTAGTCCATATGAAATTATAAGTTGGTGTCCAATGGCTTCCCAAATGTTTCAAATCTAAAAAAGCTAATATTCATCTTACATCTGATTATGTATGCTTTAACTTTATATGGAACTGAGAAAACCTGCTCAGCACACAAGTTAAAGAAGTCTGGACTCCAGTTTAAAGATATGAACACTCTCATTAACCAGCCAGTGTGTACACCTTTTTTTATTCAATATTCTCATCTCAAACCTTCCGAATTTCCAGTTTATGAAATGAACAAGGACCTCATTTTGTGCCTCTGTGGACATAAATAAGAAGAAGCTGATTTCCTTGGTTGCCCACTTGTGCAACACAGACCTAGTGGAGTGAAGGAAATAGCAGAAAAATTTTGTCTTTCTTCTGCTCTACTTCTTGTTCCAAGTTCAATGTTGATTGTATAAACATTCTGTTGTATGGAATCCACAATACATATTAACTGGATCTTGATTATTGGAGTACATGCAGTGAATTAAACAATAAATAGTCATTTTGCTTTGCAACACAGCATTTTTCTTTAACTGCTTCAGATTACAGCTGGACTAAGTAATATTTTCTATCATAAGTATTTCACGTTAAATGACTTATGTTCTTATTTTACTCCTCCTTAATTCTCCTTTAGGACCTGCTTCTAATAATTCCTTTTGTATTTTATGCTATATTATTTTAATGGTTTCTCATTCCATTCTAAACATTGTAAAAGAATAAGCCTTGACATGTAAAAAATGTTTGGGGCAGCCACCCGTATACTTGAATAAAGGCTGCAAACGTGAAAATTGAAGGCACAGTAATGTACAGATTTAAAAAAAAAATTTTTTAGGGATTCTTGAGATTTTTGTTATGACATATGCAGGTGTTAATGCATCTTTTTGGGGTTCTCTTGTCAAGCAATTTCTGAATGACTTCCACCCACTTCAGTTCCTCTAACAAAGCCCAATGACTGAGAGAAACAAAAAAAACAACTTAGTTGGTGATGACGTCACTTCCTCCGTTCTCCCTTAAAGCTGCCATCTTTGTGCCAGCAAATCAGTTGAGTTGTGGACTCAAACCTGTTCAAATCTGTACCATACAATTATCCATTGCAGCCAGGAACAATATATGGGTGGCTGCCCAAAACCTTTTTTTTTGTGTAACTCTTTGCCATGCTTATGACAAGGCATTACTATGGAGTTACAACCACCACCTTGCACATGTGACAGTCTCCACTTTTAAGGTTAGGCTTTCCACTGAGTTTGGAGTATGTCTGTGGGGACTACTGGCCATTCAATAAAAGGACATTTATGATGATAATATTGGGCAAGAAGATCTGTTTCACAATTACCATTCCAATTCATTCTAAAGGTATTCAGCAGGTCTGAGACAAGGTCTCTGTGCAGGCTGATTTCTTTGGAAATAACACCTGTGTAATTTAAAGAATTTAGATGAGGAAAGAGAGTTGTTCTCTAAAGTATTGTTTAGGAGTATGTTCATTCTCTCCAGAAAATGTGATTCATTGATTTCTCTCAATATAACTCAATTTCCTTTCTTTGTCATCTATTGATATGAGTCCAACAGATTAATATAGACATAAGCTCTTTAACTTCAAGGGCACAATAGTTGAAGATTTTTGTTCCATACTCTATCAGAAGCCAGCTTTTGACAAATAAAGTCAGCCTATCTATCTATCTATCTATCTATCTATCTATCTATCTATCTATCTATCTATCTATCTATCTATCTATCTATCTATCTATCTATCTATCTATCTATCTGTCTGTCTGTCTACTCATATATTTCTACACTAATATTTATTATTTAAAATTAGATGTTTTTATTTAGTTATTTAATTATTTCATTGTAAATGATAAGACAATAGCAACCCAGCCACAGGGGATGCACAAACCAGTGTGTTTGTTCGTTCCGGTCCCAAGCCCAGATAAATGGGGAGGGTTATACCAGGAAGGGTATAAAATTTTGCCAAATAATTATGCAAACAATAATACAAATTTTCATACCGGATCGGTTGAGCCCCGGGTTAACAACAACCGCCACCAGCACTGTTAGCCAACAGGGTGCTCGCGGAAATTGGGCTACTGTTGGCTGAAGAAGAAGAAGGATAAGAAGACAGGGGAGATGTGTCTGGAGGCAGGAGGAGAGGAGGAAAGTAAAGAGAGTGGAATTGAAGGTAGGAACTTTGAATGTTGGCAGTATGACTGGTAAGGGGAGAGAGTTAGCAGTTATGATGGAGAGAAGGAAGATTGATATATTGTGTGTGAAAGAGACTAAATGGAAGGAGAGTAAACTCAGGTGGATTGGAGGTGGATTCAAATTGTTCTATCATGGTGTGGATGGGAGGGGAAATGGGGTAGGAGTTATTCTGAAGGAACATTATGTCAAGAGTGTTTTGGAGGTGAAAAGAGTGTCAGGCAGAGTAATGATTATGAAGCTGGAAATTGGAGGTGTGATGATAGATGTTGTTAGTGCATATGCACTGCAAGTTGGGTGTGCAATGGGTGAGAAAGAAAATGTTTGGAGTGAGATGGATGAAGTGATGGACAGTGTATCCAAGGGACAGAAAGTGGTGATTGGAGCGGATTTCAGTGGGCATGTTGGTGAAGGGAACAGTGGAAACGAAGAGGTGATGGGTAGGTATGGTGTCAAGGAGAGGAATGAAGAAGGTCAAAGGATAGTGGATTTTGCCAAAAGGATGGACATGGCTGTGGTAAATACGTATATTAGGTAGATTACAATTGGAAAACCAACAGAAATGTAACCAATTGCATCTTAAATTGGAAGAAGCCATCAGTCAAATAAGTAAATGTGAAATAAGGAGCAGTCAATCACTCTGAGAGGCCCCAAAGACAACAAGGGACAGTGGTGGGAGAAGGAGGCAGGGCTCATGGGGTTCCCATGGATTCTGAGAAATGGCAGTGGAACAAGAGCCTGCAATGGTTGACCAAGCTTGCCAGAAGGAATCTCCTGCAGGTGAGCGGGGATATGGAAATGGAAGGATGCACAGGAGCATGGGGTGTGGAAAGCATGTTTCCTCAGTGTTTTATCCCTGATTTTAACCATTTTGGATTATTTATTTATTGCAATTTTAACCTCTATGGAGACACTGTTTTTAATCGTAGATTATTTATTTATTTGTTGATGACTTTGAACTGCACTATTTGTTTATTGCCTGATTTACTGTGAAAAATAAAATGCACTGAGCACATTTTACAACAACCCTTATTTGTGTGTCCTCATTTGCCCTGTTCCATCTTAGTTCAAGGCTATTAATAACTTGGATTCAAGAAGGAAATGCCAACAGTGGGCAACCAGGGTCTCATACACATCAAAGTCATTTTGTGCTGTTATTTCAATTCACACAGTTTACAGCATATGGCTGTATTTTAAAAATAAAACCAAAAAAATATATTGCAGTATTTTATCAGATGAAGATGATTTTAGAGGGTATCACAATGATCTTATGCTAATTGATACAGAGCAGGCACCAGCATGTCATTGTTTGGTTGACTTTTTACAAAATGAAAGTTACATGAACTTACATGTCTTGGTAGTCAATCGAAAAACAGGGACAGATATTATTAGGTAGGATAATGGTTACATTAGAGATGTTAGCACACATATAGGAAAATTCTTGCATTGCACTAGCAGAATTTTTATGTCAAAAACACCTTTTACATTTAATTTTAAACATAAAAATTTAAAAAAGATGCACCTGACCACAATTTGGAGTGCAGCAGCAAAGGATCTGAATACTTGTATAAATAAAAGATTTCATTTTTTGTCTTTTAACAAATTTGCAGACCTTTCTGAAAACATGTTTTTATTTCATCATCATAGGGTATTGAGTGTAGATTGATGGGCAAAAATGACAATTTTATCTGTTTAAAGTTAAAATTACAACACAATAAACTGCACAGAAAGTAAGGGTTGAAAACCTTCTGAAAGCACTGAATAGGTCCACCACAAGTAATTAGCATTATTAGAGATATTTTTGAATTTAAGAACTGGTTTGAAAAATGTCATTTGTAAAGTTATATATAGAATGAAAATTAAATTAATAGCATGTTACGTTGGAGTAGTTTAGTTTTCATAATTGTACACTATCTGATTACAATAAATTAAATAACAAGAATGTAAGTGACAAAGGAAAAAAACACACAAACACACGCACACTGCATATATAATTAGGTACAAAATGCCAGATATTAATTTTATCTGCTAATGCCCAATTTTCAGCCTCCATCTTTACAATGCACTTAAACATAGTATTTTACACACAAAAAGATTTCTTAATGAAGTTTTCAGCTTTATATTTGTCAACAGTTCACCACATTCAAATTTCTTCTTATATAATACACTACCGTGTCTGTCTGTTTGTCTGTCCATGATTTTAAATCACCTATAGCTTGCAAACTTTTGAACTATTCACCTGAAACTTGGTACACATATACTATGTGGTGTCTACTATCCGCTTTTGGAGTGATGATTGACCTCCAAGGTTATTCCACTTTTTATTTTTATTTTATCGTAGAATCAACTTTCGGCCAGCAGGGCGGCGTTCTCATTCCCTACCACTGTCACCGTCACTTCCCCTACCTCTTCATATGTTAAATCATTCTTGAAGCAAATTGAAGACTTAAGTGCCAGCTGAAGTGAATAACTAAAAAAAAAACGTACTAAGTAATTGCAACACAAACACTGACTTAATCAGTTTTAACATGAAAAGATGCCAATGAAAGAAGAAAAGAAGCGGGCCACTAGGGTGTTGAAAGAAAGAGCTGCTCAGGAAACAGCAAGCACATCAACCTCTGAGCAAACGAATGCTAAATGTACAGAGAAAGAATATGAAAACTATGAATGCTGAAGTCAAGTGTATTCACTGTACGTTATTGTGCAGTGCGCCGTTACTGGTAATAAATAATATAAGTAAAGAACTAAACAAGAGTTTCTTTTTTTTTGAGTACTGTTTGTAAAATTATACTGTTTTTAGCCATAGTTTTATTACTTTCTGAATCATACAAACTAAAACTCATATTAACATGATCTAGCTAAAACAAAATAAAATGCTGCTTAAAATGTTCACAAAATAGCATGCAGTTAAATGCAACAAATAAGCCACTGGCCATTTTAGTCTTGTCTTGACACTAAAGTAAATGCAGCTGTTTGAGGAAGCACTGCAGAATGGCTGCTTTTTGTTGTAATATGTGGGTCTCTGTATGAGAAGATCTAAGTCTGACATCTAGTGAAAAGAAATTGAAAAAATGCAGCATTTTAACACTTGCGTTTGATTTAAAACAATGCTTCCAAAAATTAGCATTGCATTACCATGGCGACTCCTGTTTTTTTTCTAGAATTATATTAATCAGTGTAAAATTTGTTCATTTTATTGGAATACTATCTTAACTTTCCCATGGTATGATATTCATTTCTATATTTGGTGAATAAATCCCTGAATAACCAAAAAAAATTAGGTTTAGCTTTCAAGATATATTTTCAATGACTGTGAGGTTAAACATACAGATGATTAGTGATCACTTTTATTATTGTTTTTAAAGCTATGCACTGTTGTGAAGAGGGGGGCTGAATGCACCCCAAGGAGACGCGGTCGCTTCTCTGAAACCCCTCTTAAACGGTGATACAATTGGAAACAAATACAGTTTTTTTTTAACCTCCTCTTTGCTTGATTAGCTGCTGGCTGGCTGTCGCGCCACGTGATCTGCGTCTCATGCGGAGCTTCGAACGTTTAAAGGTCTGGACAGCAGCTGTGCTTTTGTCTCACTGCTTTGTCTCTCTTCTCCCCAAGACATCCTCAAACACTATTCGATCTCTTTTCGCTGTTCCGTTATTTCACCGAGTAATTTTCTTCTATTCGTTTGAACTAATGCGATCTTTACTATCCTTTTTTTGATACTTTCTAATTTTCCTACTTCCATTATCTCTAACCTGCTCTGCATGTGTATCACACCAGTGTTTTTGAATTCTTTGCAACATTCTACATTGTTTTTTTCCTGCCCTGGGCGTGGTTAAATCTCTTGGCACAAAGTCTAGTCTCGAGGGACGGGCTGATTATTACTTTCTTTATTTCAGAATTTGCACATAGATTATTTTTATTCTTTTTTGCTTTCTTTTTTGCATTTTTCTTTTCTCTCCAACACTTTTTGGTCTCTTTTCGATGCGCTGCTCTTTCTTCTTCACTTAGTTGTTCACGTGTCATCTAGAATGTATACAATTTTTAAGAGCTAAGAGCACTGTAAGTGTGTCTGCCAAGAACATTCCAACAACTTAGAGGTTAGATGAGTGTGGTGTTGTTTGAAAATGGTTTGAAGTAGGGGGTGACTTGCAAAAGTCACCATTTCATGGAGCTTGCTTCCAAAGGTTGTAAGTTTGACATGACTTGACCATCTTGCAGGACGTGAAAATGCCTCTCTGTCTCTCTTGTAATCTGTCTCTCTTCAAAAGATCACGTCTCATTGCAGAAAAAGAGGCTCATCTTGTCCCAAGACTTCTTTTTATAATAGAGAGATGTCTATTGCTAAAGCAGTTCCTTCCAGATGGGCACACAAGAGTGAGTGAAAGAAATTTAGCTGCATTTTTATATTATGCCATTTCATTTGCATCAGTGTCTGTTAATTTGTCTTTTTAAAGGGAACTATCTATCCATTATCCAACCCACTATATCCTAACTACAGGGTCACGGGGGTCTGCTGGAGCCAATCCCAGCCAACAAAGGGCACAAGGCAGGAAACAAATCCCGATTAGGGGGCCAGCCCACCGCCGGGCACACACACTAGGGACAATTTAGGATCGCCAATGCACCTAACCAGCATGTCTTTGGACTGTGGGAGGAAACCGGAGTATCCGGAGGAAACCCACGCAGACATGGGGAGAACATGCAAACTCCACACAGGGAGAACCCGGGAAGTGAACCCAGGTCTCCTAACTGCGAAGCAGCAGTGCTACCCACTGTGCCACCATGCTGCCCTAAAGGGAACTATTTAGAAGCAAATCTATTAATGTTACACTTGTTTATTAAATAATAATAATAAAAGAAAAACAATATAAGTCAATATAAAGCAATTCCCATGACCATCTGCTTTCCACACAAGCTTAACTAGAAATAAAACAATAAATATTCTGCAGCCTGCTTGTAAATCTAAAAAGTGAAAGCAAAAACAATGTGTTTCATTCAGTAAAACATTAATTACTGACAGGACAGTGGCAGATATCTGAATAAAAAATTAGCCACACTGCGGTGGGTTGGCCCCCTGCCTGGGATTGGTTCCTCCCTTGTGCCCTGTGTTGGCTGGGATTGACTCCAGCAGACCCCCGTGACCCTGTGTTCAGATTCAGCGGGTTGGAAAATGGATGGATGGATATTAGCCACAACATTATGTCCAGGATCAAGCCTAATAACCACCAGTTTAGAAAAGATGGTCTTAGAATTTACTGGTGAGACCTGGGAATATATGTCAAATTTTTAATATTTTAAAATCACACCTGATGTGGTACTGAACAATTGATAGAAGCATATCATTTACTACACAGTAAGATTTTATGCTAATTTTATACACTCATGAAATACCCCACAATATGTGCTTTACTTTATGATAAAACGTAAAAACTGAAAATTGAAAAACTGAAATTGTTATTTTTATTAGTAATTTTTATCTTACAAAAAACAAAAACAACTGTGCAGACAATTTGCAAATTTATTTTATTAAACCATTAAACTGGTTCAGTTTGTATTCACCTAGGTTATCTGTTAGAACTTCTGTTTTCTTTCTCATGTTAAAGACATTTATATTCGGTTAACCGATGACTATAAATTATATTCAGTCATTTAAAAGAATGTGCCTGCAATCGACTGACTTCTGACATTAGGCAGATATTTTACTTATCCCAATTTTGCCAAGAATGGCTACATCTATGTGTAACCCCGAAATGGAAAGGATGACCTGAAAAAGTGGATAAGACAATATCCATTTCAGAATAAATCATACATCCATCCATCCCATCCTTATCCAACATGCTCTATCCTAACTATAGGGTCACAGGGGTCTTCTGGAGCCAATCCCAGCCAACACAGGGAGCAAGGCAGGAAACAAACCCCGGGCAGGGCGCCATTCTTCCGCAGCAGAATAAATCAGAAAATGGAAAATAAAAAAATGCCTGTTAGTGAAAAACTAAACCTTATTTCTTCTGTTGCTTTTCCTCCCACTTCATCTGAAAACTCGTTTCCAGCTTCTTCAGGAGAGGATGAAATGCTTTCAACACTAGCTTTGAGGGATTCTGGCACTGCTAGTGTCCTTGGAGTTGTAACATCCATAAATGAAACTGGTCTTATCCAAATCTGGTATGGAGTCTTTTTTGCTTTTAAAACTATTCAGCAGGTACTTTCCTAAATCCGTAAATTCTGCTAATAATGACCTTGCTACTTGAGAGCTAATTTGTCTTTCCCAGAGGCACACAAGCAGTTGCTATTCTTGCAGGACCATTTCATTATTTACCATCAGTCTTATTAGAGTTAGGCTTTCTCAGCTTTTTCTTGGAACAAATTGCTCTTTCTGCTTCTTCTGCTCTTAACTGACTTGTGGTCCTTATACTGGCAATTCCTGGAGGCCTGTAAAAGGGAGAGAAACTTGTTAGATCATCACTCTCTTTCGAAATATTAGCGTCTGGCAGTTTATGTTAGTTTTCTTTTTCTGTTGACAGCAGTTTCCCAGGCATGGACCCAGTTTTTTAGAGCATTCTTAACTGTGTAGGCTCACCTGGGAATGACATTATCTCCAACATGTTATTGTGCCATACTCCCTCATTTTTGCCTGCCACTGTACTCATTTCTTCTTTATCATCTGTTGCCCTTTAAGTCATTATCTTTGATCTTCTTTGTATGGCCAAGTCATTTGTATGTCTGTTCCAATGCATGCAAGCTCAAGAGAACTAAAATGTTCTCCATAGAACCTTTATTTTACTGGTATTCCTCATGTCTTTTCTTTAACCGCTTCATGCTGACAGCCATCTCTCCCAGTCTCATATCTGTCATGTAAGATGAACAAGCTGCCATAGTCTGTCATGACAATATCACTGGGTACTAGAAAGGAGTTAGTATTCCAGAAAAATCAGGTCGGTCAACCGAGTCTTCATTTTCACAACATCCAAAGCCAGACTTACAGTTTCCTGAAGGGTATGGGTTCTCACAAACACTTTTGACCTGTGAAGCAGGAACACTAACAAAAATTAGCCAAAACTTGATACACTCTGTTCAAACACCATTTTAAATAGTTCCGCAGCATTCAGTGTAGACCCACTTCTCCAGGGGCATAGGTAAAACCTTCTCCTCCAGACTTAGTAGCTCTTTTAGCTACAATTCTACTCATTCTTAGCACCTTTCATTAGGCACAGGCCTTCCATGTAATATTTTTAATTCTCCAGTACCTAAAGTAAATACATTTTTCTCCCGATTCTTTGAAAGTGTTAGTTGAATCCACTCTCAACACAGACTGTTTATCCTAGTGCCTATGTCATGTAGGTGTCTATCCAGACCGAAATAAATGCCAAGAGCTGAATGCACACTTTCAATGCCAATCAAGCCTTTGCTTATGCTCTCTTGCCATTGAGACTAAACATTCCACTAGCAAAAAACAAACCATGACCACAGGTATTTGGTTTATTTATATGGTCACACATGGGATATCAGGAGTTAATAGTTTATGAAGTGTCACTTTATAATAATATTTCATGATTTTTATTGGGGTTTATTTAACACAGTAGGAGCTATTATTGGTGCACAATAAGCACTATTAAATCTGGAGTTAAACAATGCATTAAATTCTCTCACAGCACTCCAACTCCCCAGACTGTAATGTGGAAACACATTCACCTGTTTCAGTGCTATCATTATTAAAAATGAGCATTATGAAATTTTGATTAAAATGGCAAATAACCTGTGTAAGAGCCAGTCTTAGAAAGTTAATGTTTGATGTTAAATTCATATAAGTGCTTGCTTAATTTCTATAGAATATCAGTTTCTTATAGCTACCTAGAATATGGTGTAGCCTTTCACTCCCTGTAAGTTAACATAAGATAGAACTTTCTTAGCTGTATCTGTAGAACAGAGTGTTAATTAAGCCAGTTAGGAAATAGTCTTACAGCTAGCATGGACTATTAGTATGTTTGCAAACAGGAGATTGCATACATTTTTCTGACTGTGCTTAATGTGCTTAGCATGCCTCAAGTATGACTGTATGGCTAAACTTTGAAAAATGAAACAAGATATATAAGCCTAAACAGAACTTGTCTTTAATAAGAACTTCTCTTTAATATCAATTTTTTCTCTAGTTTTGTGTGAACTTTTTGCTTTGAAATTTTACTAAAACTTTTAAAACAAACATATTTGGTCTTTGGGATTATTTGAACATGTGAACACTATTTCCTGAATCATCCTACGAAGCAAAGTAAAAGCTTCAGAACCTTTGTAATTTCGGATAAATGCAGCTACAGCATGAAACCTTCCACTATGCTTAAGACAATTAAGACAATAACATGAACATAGAAAGAAATCAACAGAAATGGTATGTATAGCTTTTTAATTGCAATATCAGGAGGTTAAACACAACTATTCATTGTCTCTTTATTTAATTAATTTTAACTAGCAGAATACCCGCGCTTCGCAGCGGAGAAGTAGTGTGTTAAAGAAGTTATGAAAAAGAAAAGGAAACATTTTAAAAATTTTGTCATTATCATGAGTGTTGTTGTTGTAATATATATATATATATATACACACAGACACACACACACATATAAACATAAATATACACATCATATATATATATATATATATACTGTACATATATATATACATATATACATATACAAATATAGACATATATATATATATATACATATTTACACAGTTTTATATATATATATATATATATATATATATTGTGGAGGATGGCAGGCCGTTTATCCCGGCCAATACCCCCAAGCCGACAGGTGGAGCCCTCCTTGCAGCATGGAGGTCCCCAGAAGACCAGCAGGGCATCATGGACAATGTGGTTTTTATGCACAGCCCCGCTGGATGCCATGGGGGCCACAAGAGGGAGCTGTAGGGAGGACCGAGGACTTCTTCGTGCCCTGTGACCCAGAAGTTCGTCATAAGAAGAGCGATGGACTTCCGGGTTGAAGAAAAGAACTTTTACCTGACCCGGAAGTGATTGAGAATCACATGGACTGAGGATAGGGAACACTTCTGGGTCAGGGAATATAAAAAGACTGTGGGAGCTCCCAGACGGCGAGCTGAGTTGGGAGGCAGGGTGGCTAAGCGTCTGGGAGTGGAGGATTGGTTATTTGAGAATTGTAGAGAGGAGCGTGCTTTGTGCACATTATTATTATAATAAATAATAATTGGACTTTTTATCTGGTGTCTGACGTGTGGTCTGAGGCTACAAGGGTGTGAGGAAACCCTAAACTGTCACAATATATATATATATATATATACACACATACATATATATATACATATACATATAAATATATATATATACACATATATATACACACATATATACACATATACATATCTACATATATACTGTATATACACATATATATACAAATCTACATATATATATCTACATATATATTAGGGGTGGGATTCGATTAAAAAAAATAATCCAATTAATTATAGGCTGTGTAAGAATTAATCTTGATTAATAGTATGTAATTGCACACGTAAATTTGCCCCAAATCGCAAATGTTTTTTTTTAATTTAAAAGGGTTTTAGTGGGCGACAGAATCAAATAATAGACATGTACATGAATATTGTAAACTCAAGCTGTTTTAATTTCTGAAAAAAAAAATGTTTTTAAACTGCATTTGAATTCAAAACAGAAACAAAAATATCATCCCTGGTTAAAATTGGGCAGACTTAAAAATAAAGTGGTAGTTTAAGTACTTTAAGTACATTTTCAGAATGGTATTGTCTTTAAATAATAATAACCAAAATGTCAGCATAAAGTACAGTTTTTCTTCTTAAAAAAATAAGGCAGAAACATAAAAGGTAATTTGACCAACTTAATCGTTAAACTCTGAGTAACCTTAGCCAAAATTATTTTGTACATTAGACTAAAATAGTGTGATCATTGAACATTTTGTAATTAGATGTAATTAGAATTACTAACGGTCACGGAAGTCCAATGATCCCCAGTAAGAGCCACAAAGTCCGCTTCTGTAATGCATCTAATTTTGCTTGCTTTTCAGTGTGCACAAAACCATGCTTTTATCAAGGCTTCGCTCGGGTAGGTTTTTGAAATGAAATTTTCCTCCGATCAGTCGTAGGAACGCACTTTATTCCGACTCTAACATTTTTGTAGCTGTGATGTGTGCATCAGTGTAATCGTTGTACCAGGAAATCATGCATTGACAAGAGTTCCCCTTTGCTTGGAATTGAAAGTGTGATTAAATGCGTTATTTTTTTTAACGCGTTATGGAGTACATGCATCGAAGCTTCTCAGCTGTGCTTGTGTTAAGAAAAGGAAATATTTTAAAAATAACGTAACATGATTCTGCATTAACCGCATATTTTTTCATACATCCCAAACCAAGGAGATGCGAGGGTAAAATGAATTGGGAAGCACGCGTACATACTCAGTGCATCCCCTCTCAGGAATCGAAACTCGGATGTCGGCGCTAGAGGCGAAGCCTCTACAATTGCACCATGGCGTGTGGCTTGTCTATTTGAGAGTATGTAGATCGGAATATATATATATATTCACAGCAGAGAAGGAGTGTGTTAAAGAAGTTACAAAAAAGAAAAGGGAACATTTTAAAAATAACGTAAAATGACTGTCAATATACAGTAATTGTTTTTTGAGTGTTATTGAGTGTTGCTGTCACCAAGGATTTGATTATCATTATTTCTTTCAATCAGGGTCGTATTTGTACGATGTGTTGTGTTCAAGTTACATTCCGTGTTTGTCAATCGTTGTAAAGATAAGAGGTTTCATTCATCGATTAGTTTCTTACTGCATCAATAAACAGCTCGTCTTCCTCTTTATCTGAGATGTGACACACTGCATGCTCGGGTTTTTTTTTTACACTGTCTTCCTTTAGCGGGACATTCACTTTTTCCACTGTGTGCTTTGTTTCCACAGTAGCTGCACTTATGAATATGCTTGTATGTATCAGACGCTTCATATTTTTTTGCTGCCTTCTCAATTGTGTAATTCGGTTTTTATTCAGCACTCTTTGCAACAGTTGCTTTTTGTCTGTGCACTGCGTCAGTTCACGTGAGCCGCTTGGTGTTCTTGTATCAAAGGTTCCCAGCTGTGCTGGTGCCATCTCGTGTGATGTCCACGGCTGTATGTAATGTTAGCTAAGACCCGGCGCTTAAAAGTTTCTCTCTCAGTTTCGCTGAGTTTGTGCCAAACACCACCCTGACCATCTCATCTTCCTCTGCATAAGCACAGTCCTTCACCCGTGAATATTTAGCGGCAGTGTTTCTATAGGACTGCCGCTGACAGACGGCCTTATATGGGCAGGCATTAAATTACAAACACCAGCGGCAGCCTGTCTATGAACTTAATTTAAAGTTTAGGTTTACACCGTGCTTTGTTTCCGAAGTAGGAGTACTCATGAATAGGGTTGTATATGTGAGTCGCTCGCTTCTTATTGTTTTGCTGCCTTCTCAATTATATAATGCATGTTTTCTTCAGCTCTTTTTTGAGGTCTTCCTGGTTTTCTACACACTGCGTTGATAGTCAGTTCACGTGATTCCGTGGGAGGCATGATGATGTCACATGAAACTCCGCCCCCACGGCTTTCGAGCTCAACTCCATTACAGTAAATGGAGAAAAATACCTTCCAGTTATGACCATTATGCGTAGAAGTTCAAAATGTAAGCTGTAAGGAATGAGCCTGCCAAATTTCAGCCTTCTACCCACACAGGAACTTGGAGAATTAGTGATGAGTCAGTGAGTCAGTCAGTGAGTGAGTGAGTGAGTGAGTCAGTCAGTCAGTCAGTCAGTCAGTCGGTCAGTGAGTGAGGGCTTTGCCTTTTATTAGTATAGATTAAATGGAAATAACAATCCATACAATCAAATCAAACGTAACAAAACCAAAATTCAACCCCCATCCAAAAGAAAGAGAAGAGAGCCAGCCAACAAAGCAAATCTTTGAAGCAGCAAGGTAGGATATAGAAGCTTATTCCAAATATTATTGATTAGATCCTGCCATATTTTCAAAACGTTTTGAACAAACTGAACAGATCCTTCGAGTTAGAATTTGATTTTTTCCAACTTCAAAAGTATAGAACATCAGTTATTCACTGATGTAAAAGTGGATGGTTTGGATTCTTCCAGTTGAGCAAGATAAATCCAAGTGCTATTAGTGAGGTAAAGGCAAATTACAGTTTGTTTGTCCTTCTCCACTCTAAGCTCATCCGGTGTACACCAAACACAGCTATTAATGGGTTAGTAGAGATTGTGACACAAAGCTATCTGATAGTCATTCAAAGATTTTTGTCCAAAACAATGTTAATTTGGTTCACACCCAAAATATAAAGCTTAGTGAGGCTGGAGCTAGATTGCAAGTTCACGGGTTGAATCTTGCCCTGGAAACATTTTGGATAGTTTTAATTGAGATAAATGTGCTTGATCCCCTTCTTGAACCGTCACCTTATCGTGGTGGAGGGGTTTGCGTGTCCCAGTGATCCTAGGAGCTATGTTGTCCGGGGCTTTATGCCCCTGATAGGGCCAACCAAGGCAAGCTGGTCCTAGGTGAGGGATGAAACAAAGAGCGGTTCAACAAACCTAATATGATGATCGAAACCTTTGGACAACGTTTTCCCTTGCCCGGACACAGGCCACCGGGGCCCCCCCTGGAGCTAGGCCTGGAGGTGGGGCTCGATGCTGAGTGCCTGGTGGCTGGGCCTGCAGCCATGGGGCTCGGCCAGGCACAGCCCGAAGAAGTAACGTGGGTCCTCTTTCCCATGGGCTCACCACCTATGGAAGGGGCGAAAGAGGTTGGGTGCAGTGTGAGTTGGGTGGTGGCCGACGGCGGGGACCTTGGTGGTCTGATCCTTGGCTACAGAAACAGAAAAAAATTGTGGAGAGGCTATCTGAGTCTTCAAGACTGACTGATATTTCTTCTTGAATAGAAATAGGTGGATGATGAAGATAATTGGAAGGGTTCCTTTTAGCAAAGTTGAAAGTAGTGGAAAAATTGTGTTGATGAGAAGTCAAATTTGAAGCTTAATTGCTCGTAGGATGCAAAAATATTATCAATGTACAAATCTCCAAATGTTTTAATTACAGGCATCTTCCAAGCATTAAATACTGTGTATGTTTAAGAGTGATTGTCATATAGAAGTTCAACAGATAAGAGCTTGTCAGTCTTAAAGTGCTTCCAACATTGTACAGTCATGGCTAAAGATTTTCGGAATGACACAAGTATTGGTTTTCACAAACTTTGCTGCTTTAGTGTTTTTAGATATTTTTGTCAGATGTTTCTATGTTATACTGAAGTATAATTGCAAACATTTCATAAGTTTCAAAGGCTTTTATTGACAATTACATTAAGTTCACACAAAGAGTCAATATTTATAGTGGCTCTTCTTTTTCAAGACCTCTGCAATTTGCCCTGGCATGCTGTCAATCAACTTCTGGGCCAAATCCTGACTGATGGCAGCGCATTCTTGCATAATCAGTTGTTGAAGGTTGTCAGAATTTGTGGGTTTTTGTTTGACCACCCGCCTCTCGAGGAATGACCACAAGGTCTGGGGAGTTTCCTGGCCATGGACCCAAAATTTTGATGTTTTGTTCCCCAAACCACTCATGCTGGAAAAGGCGTAGTTCGTCCCCAAACTGTTCTTGGATGGTTGGAAGAAGTTGCTCTCTGAGGATGTTGTGGTACCATTCTTTATTCATGGCTGTGTTCTTAGACAAAATTTTGAGCAAGACCACTCCCTTGGCCGAGAAGCAACCCCCCACATGAATGGTCTCAGCATGTTTTATTGTTGACATGACACAGGACTTATGGTAGTGCTCACCTTTTCTACTCCGGACAATTTTTTTTCCGGATACCCCAAACAATCAGAAAGGGGATTCAAGTGAAGTCAAGTTGGGGAGCACTAAACAACGAAACAACTCAGGATCCCAGATGGCAATCCCCACAGGCAGAAATGTGGTCCAGTCCCACCCTCTCTATATGCTACAGCCAGGTGTTACATGGGCAACCCCTTGGCCTGGGCCAGCCACTCGGGTCCCCAAAAATGAGGATCTTATGAGCTGGATCACCCTCTGGGAAATGCTCCACATGGCCCGTAGTGCCATAACTGATGCTCCCTCACAATGCAGGTAATGTACCTCATTCAGGACTCCATGAGCAACCGCTCATTTGACACAAAGTCAAACCAACGGTATCCAAAGATTTTTCAGGACAGACACAATACCAAACGAGTCCAGTCTTCAGCTGAGGTCACTGGATAGCGTCCATGTCTTGCTGCACACCCCTTTCCAGCAACCTCATGACCGCCCTCCCCATGCTCTCCCAATCCATCTACTGACTTCATAGGAAGAGACACCAGAGACATGAATGTCACTACCAAGGTAAGTAAACCCCTCGACAAGGTCGACACTCTTTCCGCAGACAGGCACACTGCTGGTGGATGTGCCCAAGAGGTCATTAAAGGCATGGATCTTGGTTTTTATCCAGGACACTCACAAGCCCAGACACTCAGACTCCTTGATAAGTCTCTCAAGTGCTCCGATCACAGCCTCCATTTACTCCTCGAAGATCACAGCATCGTCAGCAAAGTCAAGATCTGTGAATCGTTCTTCACCAACAGATGCCCCACAGCCGCTGGACCCCACAACCTTGCCCAACACCCAGTCCATACAAACACTGAACAGAATAGGAGCATGAACATCCCCCAATAAACCCCAGAATTAACTGGAAAAAACACAGATGTTCTGCTTCCACTCTGCACAGCACTCACAGTATCAGTTTATAGGCCGGCCATGACATCCAGCAACCTTGAGGGGATCCCGTGAACACTCAGGATGTACCAAAGGGCAGCTCGATCAACTGAGTTGAACACTTTGTGAAAATCGACAAAGGCTGCAAAGAAACTCTGATGATATTTGCATCTGTGCCCCATGAGAACCCTCAGTGCCAAGATGCGGTTGATGGTAGACTTCTTTGGCATAAAACCAGACTAATCCATTCAGTGGTAGGTGAGCAAGTGATCACAGATCCTATTGAGGGTGACCCTAGCAAGGACCTTACCCGGCACCAAGAGCAGTGTTATCCCCCTGTAGTTGCTGCAATCCAGGCGATCACCCTTCCCTTTCCAGATAGGGACAACAAGTCCCATTTTCCAGTCAGTTGGGATGATGCCAGTCTCCCAAATAGAAGCAAAGATTGCTTACTTTCAGGAGGACAGCCTTACCACCAACCTGGAGAAGTTCACCCCAGATACCACAGATCTTTGCAGCCTTTACTGCCCTCAGCTGGTTCAACACCGGTGCATTCTCAATGAGATTGGGTGGTTCACAGCTAATTGGAGGATCAGCCTGAAGAACCACGAACCCAGAGATATCCAATGTCCTAGCCGGAGGATCAGCTTTAAACAACTGCTCAAAGTAGCCAGCCCAGCGAGTCACAACTGCAGTGTCATCCGTAAGGACTGTTCCATCAGCCTCCCTGACTGCGACTCTCCGAGGAACAGATTCAGATGTGTGTAATGCTTCGATTCCTCTGTAAGCAGGACGTGGGTCACTAGACCACAGATGATGTGACACTTGCTCACAGATTCCTTTAACAAACGCCTCTTTATCTACCCTTAGAGCCCTCACAGCCGTCCTTCTCAGTTCCCAGTACAGACCAGAGTTTCCATTGAGCTGTGCGCTGTGACTCCTCTTCATGATATCCAGGATGCCCTGCGAGATGAAACGCCTCCTTCTGGGAACACCAGTAACACCAACACAACCCTCAGCAATTTTCAAGTTCTTGTCACGGAAGGTCTCCCACATCACATTAGGATCGGCAGTCACACCCAAATCTGCAAGTTCCTCACACAAACTGCGTACATACTCATTAGAAATAGGCTGGTTTTGGAGTCTGGCCAAGTCAAGGCTAATTTTCCTAGTAGGTGGTAACCTACTGGACCTAAGCTGGATCCTAAGAGTAGTAACAACAGGTCTGTGGTCAGAATTCACAAACTGGGCACTTCTGTAGACCCTGTAGTTTTGCAAGAGCCTCCAGTGTCTTCTCACGAGGATGTGATCAATCTCCTTCACCACACCACCAGTATTGGAGTACCAAGTCCAACAATGTGGCTCCTGGGTGCTGGAACCAGGACCCAGTGATTCACAGCCCCTGACCTTTTGCAAAGTCAAGGAAACATGAGCCACTTTCACCACGGCCACCAGACCTATGGGGACTGAGACAATCCTCATAGCCAGCCCTGTCAGTGCCAGTGAAGTCACCTATGACCAGAGGATTGTCACCTCATAGGCACCCATCAACCACAGAGTGAAGCTGCAAATAAAATGTCTCCCTCACTGAGATGTCACTCACTGTGGTCAAAGCATACACTGAAACAACAGACAAGGCACCCGGGGAGTGCTGTAATCTGTGTCTCATAATATGCTTGTTGAAAGGAGTGACATTGGATACCATCGGATAAAGCCAATCTGCTACAGCAACAGCTACTCCCTGAGTATGATAGCCATCAGAGCGACCAGACCATTAAAAGGTGTATCCCCCCACAGAGATCTGGCCAGTCCCCGGTCTGCCCACCTCAGAGAGTGCCGCCACTGAAAGGAGGAGTTTACACAGCTCCTCCGACAGCAGAGGAAGATGATCATCTTGCCGGAGAGACAAGATGTTCCATCTGCCTACCTGTATGGGCCGCCTCAAATTGGGACCCGAGTGCTGCCGTGCAGTGGGTGACGCCTCAGCACCACACCAGTTCCGATCCCCAACAGACCTGACCCCATTGGCTCTCCAATGTTTTCGACTTTTCCAGGGATGGGACCCCCCTCCCAATGGCTTTTCCCCATCCCCTTCATAATGCGAGTAGCCTTCCTATGGGTGGCTGCAGCAGAGCTATTCCCGTGAAGAGCAAAAAGGAGTCCTTTCTGCTGTCTCGAAGCTGTGTGAGGTTTTTTTACGGTGGCTGGAGTGAAAATGCTTCCACCAATCCCCATGGTTTCCCTGTAAGTGGGAGGACTGCGTGCCAGGCCGGATGCAGTTTAACATCATACCCAGGAAAGGGGATTCATCAGAGAAAATGACTTTACACCAGTCCTCAACAGTCTAATCCCTGTACCTTTTGCAGAATATCAGTCTGTCCCTGATGTTTTTCTTGGAGAGAAGTGGTTTCTTTGCTGCCCTTCTTTACACCAGGCCATCCTCCAAAATTATTTGCCTCACTGTGCGTACAGATGCACTGACACCTGCCTGCAGCAATTCCTGAGCAAGCTCTGCACTGGTGGTGCCCCAATTCCACGGCCAAATCAACTTTAGGAGATGGCCCTGGCACTTCCTATACTTTCTTGGGCACCCTGAAACCTTCTTCACAACAATTGAAACCTAACTCAATCAGCATGGCAGAGTGATCTCCAGCCTTGTCCTCTTCAACATTCTCATCTGTGTTAATGAGAGAAATACTGAAATGATGTCAGAAGGTCCTTTTGTGGCATTGCTGAAATGCAGTGGAAATTGTTCTTTGGGATTAAGTTAATTTTCATGACAAAGAGGGACTTTACAATTAATTGCAATTCATCTGATCACTCTTTATAACATTTTGGAGTATATGCAAATTACCATCATAAAAACTGAGCCAACAAAGTTTGTGAAAATTAAAAATTGTGTCATTCTGAAAACTTTTGGCCATGACTTTATCCATATTCTGAGTGAATGAAGGGCAATTAGATTATTAGTGTACAGTATTGATGATAGTTTGTGTTTACTGGAGCACCGAGCAAAGAATATAAAGAACTACTGCAAGATTTTAATTCTGTTTTAGACCAGGCTTGTACATGCTCATCAATTTGTGTGTTACTAACACAGATAGTTCATGATGCATATACACAGGTTTAAATGGAAGCACTTTAGCTGATGAGCGGGTGATTCTTTTGTCATTGCACCTCATTATTAACTGATGGCTGGTTAAGAAAACAGGCAACTATTAAAACCTAAATGCAGCTGTTTAAAAATTATACAGGAAAGTATGGGTTCTGAATTGTAACAAGCAAGTTAACGAAAGTATGCCCCCGAAAATATTGCTTTATTAGTAAATAAATGGGTCCTAATCAAGAAACTGATTAAAGAAAAAACTTGCTGCCACTGCGGACCTCCAGGACCTAAATTGACAATCCCCTAGAGCTTAAATGCAGGAATGTCTCCTATCATATTGAACAGAGTGTAATTACAATCCACAATACCTACGACATGACTTGTGACATGCTCACTCACGGGTGTCATTCGTGATGTTATTTTATTTAACGGCATTTGCCGCATCTACTAATAACATACATTACATTTTTCATTCCAAAAGATGGTGTATAAACGTGACATAATAATACATAAAAGAAATTTTAGATATATATAAAAGGGAGGAAATAAAAAATGCTGATAGAGGAATTACCAATCCTATTGGGGCCCACTGAATGTCTCACAGAGGGAAGTACCTGATGATATGATAGCAGTGGCCTAACCTGCAACCTGATTGGATAATTGGAGAAACGATGAAACGTCGATAGGTATTGGGTGCCACGATCCTCATTGACATATAAAACAAGTGGATGGACACTAGAGGTCATCTTTCTTAACTAGGTTGAGTGTCTGAAACCCTTCAGAGCAACTGTGTTAAGAAGGAGAGGTGAGGGAAAAGTCCTAGAATAGAGAAGAGGGGACTTTCACAAGGTTTTTTTTTTGTAAATAGTCTTTTGATTTACTTTTCCTCCATGAATATTTTTTTCATTGCAAGGAGCAAAGGGAAGGAGAATTTTCTTTTTGGTTTTTGTATATTGCATTTATCCATTTATCCTTGTACTAACAATTGTATTCTTCCCTTATCTGATCTTGTTATTAGGAGAATTGTCTGCCATTTCACTATTTTTGTTTTCCTTTGAGTGGGTATCAGAGTTGACTGAAACCAAATTAGTGATGATCTATTGATCTGGATTTTGAAACGTCATTTTTGCACATTTTTTATTATTTAATGGGAGCATTTGTAAATAAAGAACACTTGTTTTTTTTCACCACTTATATTTTGAAGTCTGTGTTTCCCAACGCTCTTATTGTCAATCCAGTTGGTTCATGAATTACAAGGGTGTAGCACGGTGCCAACTTCCACTACATGAGGTAACACACCTCTACAATATTAATACCACATTTGAAAAGGAAGAAGTCAAATTTCAAAAAATAAGCTTTTAACTAAGTGCATTAAATTTAAATAATTTAAACTGATCAATTTACCTTTATAAATTTCAATAATCTTGTAAAGGTGTCCCCCTTGTGACGCTGAGACACTTGATCGATGATCTGGAAGTTGATGTATCCTGTGAAGCATGGCTATTCATAATCTTGCCCCTACATATCTCTTCCATCAACTTAAATAATCCACCAGCGTGTCTTGTCACGATGGGATACCGAGCATTTAGCAGATCGACACCCTCCTTATGGAACTCATTACCTACTTACCTTAGGAACATGACTACCCTTCACCAATTTCAGGTTAATCTTAAAACTCATCTGTTCAAAATTGCTTATTCACTGTAATTGTTTTTTTATTTGGATTTTAAAAGTTTTAGTTATTGAATGTTTATTTTTTATCTGATTGTACAGTGACCTGGAGTTTTTTGAAAGGTGCTTCAAATAAAATGTATTATTATTATTTAGTTGATTAAAACAGTCCTTATGAAAAGAAATATACTACTGTAGAACTATCCACTGTTAACCCATAAAATTAGGCCAATAGAAACACTTAAACTGGATTCAGTCTGAAAAGTATACGTGCATAGATTTTGCCTTGATATATACCTGTAAATGAGAACATTTTAATTATATTGCGATATAAATTAGTAATTTGCTCATTCCTTTCTTGATACAGTACGTGTATGAGAAAGTAATACTAACATGACGGGTGGTTATGTTTTCCCTGTGTGTCAATCAACTGAAGGTAATTTCAGACATTGCTTTTAAATCAATGTTCTGTTTGTTTGGATGCTGTTAGACCAAAGTCTACTGGTCAAAATTCTGAGAAAAATTCTGGATTGTATAAGCCCCCCTGGCCAGCTTTGTAGCTATATTTAGAAGCCCTTACATCCATTTCACCTTTAAGCTTAACTTTGGTGTTATGTCTAATAGATTGGAAATATCATGCATAATGTTTTCCAAATACTTAACTTTTGATACAATTAAGTCATCTACTTATGTTTTCTGAAGATCATTTTTTTAAGGCAGGCAGTCAGTTACTTAAAATCAAGGAGTATTTGGGGCCTTTAACAAAAAGGCCAAGCAATAGACTCTCCATCCAGTAGTTTTTCAAAGTGTGTTAGATACTGATATTATAAATAAAGCACTTTCTCCTCAAAACATAAACAGGTACCAGAAAAGGAAAGGTGGTATGTACGCCAAAACCTTCTGTCACTAGACCAAAGTCAGTTGCTTTTGCAAGTACTGCATATTTACTGAACCATCATCTCTTGTTTGTACTGCTATGTTTTTAAACCTTCTGTTCCAGGTTGTGTCACCACTTCTGAGTCCTTCTCAGAGAAGGATCAGAAGTAGGAGAATGTTGTTTTTGTGTAGGAGTTTTGTGATTATTGTTTTTTTTTCTCTCTTTTTTCTGGTTTTCTGGGCTTATTTAGCTTCTGTCATTGAATTTTGCTTACAGATTGCAGATTTCGAATCGTTTGCAATTGGATTGTCTTTTAGGCAACTCTTTTGCTCTTTTGAGCTTTTCTATGTTTTTAGCTTCTATTTTTGTGAGTAAATCTTTTATTTATAAAGCTTCTTCGTCTACCTTTTTGTGTAGAAGCCAGGGGTCATCCTCCTCTTATTGTTTTTTTTTTTTTTTGCTTTATTTTGGGATGTTTATAGTTATTTGGCCAACTCTTCTTGTTTGGAGCCTATTAGGCTAAAGCCTAGTTCTGGGCAAACTTGAAAGAGTGAACCTCTTTAGGGCTAACCAGTGAAGCCCCTGGTCAGCTTTATGCCTGGTCAGCTTTATGCCTATATTTAAGAGGCCTCACGCTTATTTCACTATGTTTGTGATTCTTATTCATAATAGTCTTAAGTGGTTGTTCACCCTAAAGTTGAAGGAAAGTGGAAGTACCATTTAATATCATTTTATACTTCACCATGGGACAAATAATCAGACAAATCACAGAAAAATATTTTTCCCAGTGATCCTGTTGCTAATGTGGTGCAAGAGGGTAAGGAACCTAAAAAGTCATCAAAACTGGGAAAAAAACTATTTACAAAAACATACAAGTCAAATTTGTTACCAAATATATCTTTAATGAATGATTATTTTTCTTTACTGGTGCACGGTGTGGACAGGTGCAGCAATGATATGTTTTCCAGACAGACAGAACAAAAGAGGTATTGCTACCTAGCATGCGTCTCATATGCATGGATTCAAGTAATGAATGTTTTTAGAAGGCTGAAGTCACTTGTAGCAAAGCTCCATCCAGCATGTTGCTCTGGCCAGTAAATGACACCTCCTTGTGTTTTATGGACCAGAAGGGGCAGGGTCAAATGCCTTCATCAGGTGGCCTCTCAGTACTGTGCAGAAAGAAGAAAGTGGCAAGGTTTAGCGGCAGTGCACCATCTCATTTTGGTGGGCTATTACACCTGTGAAGAGGTCCTCTGATGCACATGCCTGACACAGCCCACACGATAGCTCTAGCCCAGCAGGGCCAGCGAACCTGGTTATAAGTCATGGGCCCAGGAAAGGGCATCATGTTGGCATGGAGAGCCCCATCCTGGTACAGCACCTTGAATTTGTATGGCTGGGGACACAGGAACTAGCGGATGATTCAAGTGTTCGAATCCTGGTGGAACAGAGCCATTCCAGGGGAGTGTGGTTTGTCACAAGGGTGAATTCCTTGCTCATGAGGTAGAAGTGAAGCTGTGTGATGGCCCATTTGAAGGTGGCTTCTCGTTCAATTTCCATGTAACTTGTCTCACGATCCAGCAGATTCTGGCTGAGGTACATGATGGGGTGTTCCACTCCTTTGACTACTTTGTTCAACATGGCACTGAGGCCAGTGTCTGAGGTGTTGGTCCTGAGGAGAAAGGGAAAAGAACAATCAGGAGACAACAAAATTAGAGCAGATATGAGGGCCTTTTGTAAAGATGCAGAATATGACTCCCATTCTTCTTGACAGTTCATTGAGAAGCACAACTCGCTCAGAAAAACTGGGTACATACCTAAAGTAGTAACCAACAAACCCTAAGAAAACTTGTACTTGCTTCTTTGTTTGCAGCTGGGGCCAGTCTCATATTGTAGCAACTTTGGACCACTGTAGTCTGATTCATTCCCCATCTATCACATAGCAAAGATGGGGGTTGATCCGCAGACCGGCATTGCGGATGGTGCAGAGGACATTCGTCACATGCGGTGGGTGTCCTACCCAGGATCTTTAATAGATGACATTCCCATTAAAGTAAGTAGCACTATAGGCATTGTGGAGTTTGTCCATCAGATGCCAGAAAGTCACTGGGGTCCCATGTACCCAAAGGGTAGGACGTGATGCTGCTAGTGGCCCCAGAATCACGGTGTATGGAGGTTTTGATAGCACCACCACTCACAGCCATTTAAGCTGCCCTTGTGCCACCAGCCTGAAGACTGTGGTGGGGTACTTTTGGGTTTCACCTTGAATACAGGTTAAAATAGCTGTCATACTGTTCTGATGTGACATAATGGCTCAAAACAATGGAAGTGTTGCTGCTGGAGTCATAGAGGGCTTGGGTGGTGTAACTATTCTGTTTGGCTGTGCCTATAAAAGGAACAACAAGAGGATTAGAGGCCACTGCTAAACAGTACTTGTCTCCTTGTGCCCAACTCCAGCTCACAACAGAAAAAACATTGGAGAGGCAGGGGTGAATGGTCCCTACTCCATGGAGGCATCTCAATGTCTTTGAATGCTTTCTTACATTTCTGGGCCTGGCCTGGGGAGGAACAGTGTTTCTCATTGGGGTGCTTGGTCTGGGTGGAGGTCTGGTCCCTTTTAGTAATTCTCACCAGTGCCTCCTTGTCCTCCTAAGGTTGTCTTAATACAGGGTGGACCAGGTATTCTCAAGGTATTCTCTGGTATTCTGCCCTGCGTTGTTTTCTCCCAGCAAACGCCACAGGTTGAAGGCATGCACCCTTGCAGGGTGCTAAGGGTCGAACCTCCAGTCCCTTGAGCACTAGGCCTGAAAGGTCACTTTGAGCCAATACTTGGCCTGGAATTCCTGTTTAAGGGTAGGGGAGTCCATAGCAGCCTGCTTCTCCAGGTTGTCGTAGGCTTCCTAGGATTTACCTGTTAGAAATGGGGCCAGGAGATGCTTCCACTCGTGCTGTAGCCATAGAGTGTGTACTTGAATATCAAAAAGTATACTCCCCCATCCCAATGCCTCCCACGTTGTTGGCTGCCTGCCTATATAAGGCCGTCCGTCGCTCCAGTCTCTACATTACCTTCCTTGCTTCGCCACGGGATTCACGTCTCCCTACTGATAGCTACAGCCTTTTTGTTTAATCCACGGCTTCTCCACTGTTTTATTGTTTGTTTATTACAATTACAGGTTATTGTGTAGGTATTTTACACTTACTTTACATTGTTCAGGTACCCATTTCCTTTATCATTCCAACCCCCATTACCATGTCTATCGACATAATCACTATCGGTCAAAGAACTTACCGGTCACTTACCGAGTGGTTTCCATGCCCCGGAGATACCACCTACCTTTTCCATTCTCTTTGTTACATATTGCACGGACATATCAGGCTCACTCTTGATATCCGGAGGAACATTGTGTCTTATGTATTGAATGACTGGGACAGGTTCAAGGTGTGGACTGATGACGGTACAGGAGATAATTAAACTACACAGGAGCACTATAAGAGTGAAATGCTTAAGCCCTTCACCTATGGTTCTGCATGTGAGTTGATGGCTGCCGCTGAATTGTTCAGTTGTCGCTTTCAAGTGTACCGAAATGGCCAAATATTTTACACCTTTCGACAACTGCCAATGCCTCTTAAACATCTTAGATTCACAGGTGACGATTTCAGTAGTGGACACTTTGATGTTTATGAATGTTTAAACTCTCAAAAGCTGGATGTGATTTTATCGCTGAAACCAGTTCTGTGCTTACAACGCTATACAGATGCCGAATGTCAACAAATACATCAAATCCTGTAAATACTGTCATAATTGAAACAAACCATGAAACTCAAACCGATTATGACAGCAGCAATCCAAGCTATGAGATTTGAGACAAGATTACTGTTCACATGGCCAACTGTAAGTTGCATGCTCAAGAGTAAGCTCAGCGCACAGCTTGGTCATGTTACAACCAGAGGGCCGAACTGACAACATGGTATACAAAGAGATCCTTAACAAATAATTATTGGCATATTTTTCCTCAGTTTAAAAAGGTTAAATTTTCTTCTTAATAAAAATTTTAATGCAGTACTTCGCCGCTGCCAAGCGCGGGTATTTTGCAAGTTATCAATAAAACATTAAAAGGATTTGGTTACTGAATGTGATACTATAACTTTACTGATTCTAATTTAGCACAGAAGTACATTGTTAACATAACTGAATTTTCTTCTGTCCTTGGCTTGGGAAACAGCATATTATATTTAATGTAAAAAAATCCACTGCAAAGACATTTAAATTATGTTATGTTGGTATTTTATTAGCATAAAAAAAAGTTAAAAGGATGTTGATAGCCAGCCCTCCTCCATTTTTACTTGTGGCAACACTGCCATGTACTCTAAAGAATGGCTCTGAGAAGAAGGAGAATCCAGGAGTGGAACAGGAATGCCACTGATTGAAAAAATGATATGCAAGTGCTAAAACTGAGTCATTCATGAGAAATCTTTTTGTGAAAAATGTTTTTGAGATTTTGAAGCAGAGTTACTGTTGGTTTTCAAATGTCTTTATTGTTAAGGCTGTATTTCTTAGGTTTGGCTCTGAACAGCAATATACTGTAAAAGGCTTTCTTATATAGAACTCTTCCCTGGAGACTGTTTATGACCTAAAAATGCATTGTTTTGTCAGTCCGCTTCACTTTTTGAACACTTTATTTTGTTGTAGATTTCTCTCTATTATAATAAAAAATCCTGGGACGAGATGAGAATTTTTTTCCTGGGACGAGATGTGACTTTTTTAGAGAGATACTTTCATGTCCCTGAGAGACGAGACTTTGTGCCAAGAGATTTAACCATGCCCGGGGCCGAAAATAAAAGACAAAGAGTAGATTGCCAAAGTAGAATGTCGTAAAGAATTCAAAAATGTTGGCATGATACACATGCAGAGCTGGTTAGAGATAATGAAAGTACTAAAATTCGAAAGTCTCAAAAAAATAATAATAAACATTGCATTAGCGCAAACAAACAAAAATGATTACTCAGTGAAATAACGGAACAGCAAAAAAAGATGGAATATATTGTTTGGATTTAAACTTTAAGTCGGAGACTTGTAAATCATCTAATTTGTGATGCCATCAGGGAAAAGTAGTTTTTCTTCCCAATGAAGAGGCGTATCTGCAAGAATTTAAAGATTTGTTGTTTGGTGAAAGTAAAATCCACATATGCGATCGGCAGAGACACAAAGTAGCATAGTGCAGGCCGGGAGGGTTGGTGAGTGTAGCAAAAATGGGGTGAAACCTCCTAGTTCTCTGTAAAGGAAAAAAATGTAGATTTTTGCACCTTAAGTTACACACAATAACCCATAGTTACAAAAGTAAAAACATTTTCTCAGAAAATAAAATGAATATTACATTTATCTAAAACAAAAAAATGAAATCTTTCAAATATGTAAGTATATTCAGATCTGTTTGTTTTAGTTATCCATGAGATATTTCTAGAAGTTGGTTGGAGTCCACGTATGGCAAATTGAATTGTATGCATATTGTATTTAAGGTCCCAAAATTTACACTGAATGTCAGACAAAAACCAAACCATGAAGTTCAAGGTACTTGCTGTAGACACTGTAGACCTCTGATTTGATTGCAATCAAATTGTGGTGAGGTATAAATCCGTACAAGCAGGGCTGGCACCACTATTATGGAGAATTAGGCATTTGCCTAAGGTGCAGATCATAAGGGGGTAAAACCCCATCCGCCCTGATTAGCTACTGAACAGTCAGTTGGCCCACTAATAAGCTTGGCTTGCGGAACAAGATAACCTAGCACCAGCACTGAGGACAAGGGTATGAAATTATTTCTATAGCTTTGAGTGTTCAAAGGAGCACAGTGGCCTCAATAATTGTAAAAAGGAAGAATTTGGAACTGTGAAGACTCTTTCAAGATTTGGCTGTCCAGCCAAATTAGTAACAGAACAAGAAGGGCTTCGATAAGAGAGGTGACCAAGAACCCAGTGGTCACCCTAAAAGGACTTCAGAAGTCTCCTCTGCTGAGGTGTTAGAACTTGTTGGAAGGGCAGCCTTTTCAGAAGCATTCCATTAACCAGGCACATATGACAGCCCACTATGAGTCTGCCAAATGGCACTTTAAAGACTCTGAGAGCATAAGGAAAAAGATTCTCTGGTCTGGTGAGACTGTGACACCCTAGACAAGGACCAAGTTGTAGAACTCCCAACTTGGGGTGTCTGTAGACAAGGCCGAGCAACCAAAGAATGGAGTAAGAGAGACTTGGATTAAAAAAAAGCTAATCAAAATGAGGAATCTGTTTTATTCCAGCAATGCCCATACTAGTTTACAAAGAAATCTTGTAAAAAAAAATATATTAACAAAGTCCAACGCAAAGACACTTCCTAAAAGAAAAATCAGTGCAGGTGCTGTAATATTTACAGTGGTTTCCAAATCAAAAGTGAAAAAAAGAACTAAACAGAAAAAAACCCTTTTAAAAACTATTCGTAAAATTGTTTTATCTTGGTAGAGTAATATATATATTGCTCTACTTTCCCCTATTGTATTATTAATATGTAGCCTTAGAATGCCTAATCTCACAGACTTACCACTTTATATAACTTATCCCCACCTTCCCTTCTATATCTATAACCTCAGGCAATTAGATGTAGTAAAAAGACAAGCAGGAGTTACACATAAAATAATGTATTACTGATAATATTCATAAATAATAACAAAATGCAAAGTACATTTGAATATTGGCAACCATACAACCTGATAAAATGGTGATGTGTAACTCAGGTGGCACACAGACTTGTAGTTACTTAAAATGTCTCTAGTTAAGGCATCATTGGTGCACAGCTTTCTTCAGAACAGGCCTCAAGTCTGTCTCAATATGGCTGAAGCTGTGCTCTTCATTGTGCTGTTCTTGTCAGTTCATGGTGTGATGGTCTTCATCAGTTGTTAACAAGAGAAAGATATTTCTACATCATCACAGGTTAGCAAGAGAGAGAGAATGTGGTTGAGCAAACACATTTATAGGTTTTCTGTCCAATCCCTACAGCCAATAGAACTTCATGGTACTTAAAGGCCTCTGTGACAAGCCAATTCCAAACAGTCATATCTCAGACCAATGGGGGGAAATAGTACATCTTAACACCTGCAACCCCCCAAGACCATATGTTAAACTAACCTGGCTTTTTGTGGGGGATGAGAGAAAGACTTTAGCAAAGAAACACTCTCCAAACTGGTTTAAGACACATCCCCCAAATCCTGTCGTAAAATTACAAATTGACTCAGTCGTAAAAGGGGGGGCAAACACAAATGCCTCTCACCAAAGTAACACTAAATTACATTGCTTTGCCTCAATTATAAATGAAGACATACAAAACATTTATCAAGTTATATGCAAAATCTTACATCACAACAGTAAAATAATAGCTATGATTTTATTGAATAATGAAAAGTGCCCAAATTTTTATTTTACAGGTGATGTATGAGAGACTTATTTTTTACTGTTTTGTACACTTTTTAACTTAATATAAGTGTGGTTTTTAAAAAGTATTTTTTATTTATATATTATTTTCAACTTTTTAGTCTGGGTTTGTTTTAGAATAATTTTGTAATCAATATTTTAACATTTCCTTTAATATTTCTATCCGTTACTAACACCACCTATTGGTGAAATCTTTAACTATTCTTCATAAAAAATGAAAATTTCATTTCTTAATTAACATGGATTAATTGATAAATTAATGAAACTGATTATTGATTCATGTATTGTCATCAGAAGTGAGTAAGTGTGCAAAATTTCAAGTTATTTTACAAAAGGAATTGGGTTAAATATTGATTACAAGATTTGTACCAGACAACAAACAGGTGAAGTTAAAAGAAGTGTGGTAGTAATAATAATAAATAAAAAACCCTTCCGCCTCCTTCTTCCAGCTACATAATGGATCACGAAGGACAGGCTAAAAAAAATAAAAACAAAATTAATAAACTAAGCACCTACTATATACACAAAGAACCAATGGAAGCGTACTAGGGCCACGGTGAAGAAAAACAAAATACGGACACAGTGAAGAAAAAATATATATATGTTGAGAATAAAGTCGACATTTCCACTTTACTCTCTCTGTTTATGTCGAGAGGGAAGGAGAAGAAAACACATAAAAATGGAGTTAATGGAAGACTTAATACAAATGTATTTTAGAAGTGGTTTCAGTAATCAAGAAATTCTAACTCTTTTAGCCCATGAGCACAGAATCATAATTAGCATAAGGAGTTTGAAGAGACTGTGCTGAAAATTACATCTCTTTAGATGGAGGGATCATACAGATGTAGATGAAGTGGCTGCTTTTTTGAGAAGCTAAATTGCCAGTAATGAACAAATGTAGAGATATCGCTGGTTACATCTGCTGCAAAGAGGGTACGATGTAACACAAGACGTGGTGAGACAGTTGATCAGGCTGATTAACATCGGAGGCACGGAGTTTTGGTGGGCATGATGGCTGAGAAGATGGCACTATCACTTTGATAAAAGCCTAATGCAGTTCTGCTTCCTCAACCTTGTTCAGGTAACATTCTTAAATAAAAAAAATGAAAATAAATAAATACAGGTAAAATTCCATTACAACGAACTTCCAGGGACCTAAAAAATATTTTGTTGTAATGAAAATTTAATTGTAATGAGATTCTGTATTTGTTGCTATAGTGCTTTCTTTAACTTGCGTCCAGGCAAGTGTTGCCTTGTTTATGAGTAAAACATTGAACTGTTACATATTTATTTTGTGCAGTTTGAACTCAATGAGATTGAAAAAACATGGAATTTTGCCATTGGAGGTTGACCTATTTTTTATGCACAGTGTTCCTGAGATGTATGGTGTGGATGACAAAATCATGGAAGTGGACATGGAGGAGCTGCCTTTGTGTAAGGGGGAATGCACACCAAAAAGCCAGGTACCCCTGTGATGAGACTGTTTTTGAGCTCTGCTGTCTTCTGATGGAGGAAAAGGGTTGGAATACTCCTACTGATGCCTTTTCTGCTGCTGAACTGTACTCCTTGTTGAGAAATGAAATGCTGAATGAGATATCTGACTCGTAACACTCTAGTACATGTATCTGTGTTGACATAAAATGGAGCATAGCTCAATTATTAAATAAGATGATCTCTCTAATGACATGCACATGGACACTGTAAAGGAAAAGTTGCTGTATAAATCTGTAAAAAAAGTGTAAAAAACTGTAAAAAGTGCTTGAAACTATGCCTGCCTTTTTAACATGAATAATTTATACCCAGCACATTACTATATAGACTATCATATGACATGTTACCTTTTTATTTTGTTCTCTGATAATAATTTACATATACAGTCATATGAAAAAGTTTGAGAACCCCCTCTTAATTCTTTGGAATTTTGTTTATCATTGGCTGAGCTTTCAAAGTAGCAACTTCCTTTTAATATATGACATGCCTTATGGAAACAGTAGTATTTCAGCAGTGACATTAAGTTTATTGGATTAACAGAAAATATGCAATATGCATCATAACAAAATTAGACAGATGCATACATTTGGGCACCCCAACAGAAATATTACATCAATACTTAGTTGAGTCTCCTTTTGCAAATATAACAGCCTCTAGAAGCCTCCTATAGCCTTTGATGAGTGTCTGGATTCTGGATGGAGGTATTTTTGACCATTCTTCCATACAAAATCTCTTTTACAACCTGCTTCAAATCATCCTATAGATGTTCGATGATATTCAAGAGACTGTGACGGCCATTCCAGAACATTGTACTTCTTCCTCTGTATAAATGCCTTTGTAGATTTCGAACTGTGTTATCAGTCATTGTCTTATTCCAACCCCTGCGTAACTTCAACTTTGTGACTGATGCTTGAACATTATCCTGAAGGATTTGTTGATATTGGGTTGAATCCATCTGTCCCTCGACTTTAACAAGGGCCCCAATCCCTGAACTAGCCACACAGCCCCACAGCATGATGAAACCGCCACCAAATTTGACAATAGGTAGCAGGTGTTTTTCTTGGAATATGGTGTTCTTTTTCCGCCATGCAGAGCGCTTTCTGATAGATAGATAGATAGATAGATAGATAGATAGATAGATAGATAGATAGATAGATAGATAGATAGATAGATAGATAGATAGATAGATAGATAGATAGATAGATAGATAGATAGATAGATACTTTATTATTTCCAATGGGAAATTCACATATTATGACCAAATAACTCAATTTTTATCTCATCAGTCCAAAGCACTTTGTTCCAAAATGAATCTGGCTTGTCTAAATGAGCATTTTCATACAACAAGCAACTCTGTTACTGGCATGAGTGCAGAAAGAGCTTCTTTCTCATCACCCTACAATACAGATGTTCTTTGTGCAAGATGTACAGATACACCATCTGCAGCAAGATGTTGTTGCAGGTCTTTGGGTTGTCTTTAACCATTGTCACAATCCTGTGCAAATGCTGCTCCTGTATTTTTCTTGGCCTGCCAGACATGGGTTTAACAGCAACTGTGCCTGTGGCCTTCCATTTCCTGATTAAATTCCTTACAGTTGAAACTGATAGTTTAAACCTCTGAGATAGCTTTATATAGCCTTCCCCTAAACCATGATACTGAACATTCTTTGTTTTCAGATCTTTTGAGAGTTGCTTTGAGGATCCCATGCTGTCACTCTTCACAGGAGAGTCAAAGGGAAGCACATCTTGCAATTGACCACCTTAAATACCTTTTCTCCTGATTGGACACACCTATCAGTGAAGTTCAAGGCTTAACGAGCTAATCAAACCAATTTGGTGTTGCAAGTAATTAGTATTGAGCAGTTACATGCATTCAAGTCAGCACAATTACAAGGGTACCCAAATTTTTGCACAGCCAGTTTTTCACATTTGATTTAATTTTATACAACAATACTGCTTCACTAAAATCTTTCTTCAGAAAACACCCCAGTACTCAGAAGTTCCTAGGAAATGAAAGACATACACCACTGTTATCTTTTTTGTTGAAAGTAGAGTAAATTATTATGTAGTGTGGCAGTTTAGGGCTTTGTCGTCAGATCCGACATCAGACACCAGGTAAAAGTCCAATAATATTATTTATTATTATAAATAAGTGCATAAAGCACCTCCACCTCCCCTATACTTCTATAATCACTCAATAATACAATAATCAATAATCCTCCACACTCCCAGACACGTTGCCACCCAGTTAAGCTCAACGTCTGAGGATTTCCCACAGTCCTTTATAGTCCTTGACTCGGAAGTGCTTCTGAACCCTCAGTCCATGCGACTTCTTAGCACCTCCAGGTCAGATCAAAAACTCTTCTTTTTCATCCCGGAAGCATGTCATTCCTTCTGTCCATGTGACTGGGACGTACTTCTGAGGTGTAGGAAAAATAGATGTCACGAGTACTGGCTTTGATTACCCTGGAATCGAAGATGGCACCGACTGGTGTTGCTGGCCATCTGCTCGTCTCGCTAATCTATGTTTTATCTTTGTTTTTTTGTATTACTTTATCTCAATGACCACTGTCCTACGATCGTGATTCTTTACTTAACATATTTTCTTGCTTGCTTTCCTCTCAATTTTCAACTCCTGTTGGGATATTATGTGATCCTCCACCTTTCTTTTATTCATCTGCCGACTTCTTCACCTGGACGCCAGTGTTCACCTGTATCAGTGAGCTGAATGCCTCTCAGAAACGCAAACGCACCGTCACCGATGTGGAAAAAGAGCCGGCATTGCTATTAAACAACGTCGACTCAAGTCCCAGAGCTTGGTTTCCCGATACCTGTGAGTTGCCTACAACCCATCTTCTCCTGCAGAGGACTCCATCCCTAGTTCATGGGTGCTGGACACCGGATTTAATTTCTCCATTTCAAGGCAGCATCACTTTTCCTCGGTGTGCTCTTGGGGAGTAAACGCTGCTAATCTTCGCACGCTCACCCATGCTCATTCCGCAGAGAGGTCTTTTACTTCTATCAAGGCTGCTCTCTTGAACGTGAGATCAGTGTCTAATAAAACTTTTATTCTCCAAGACTTTATTTAATCTCAAATAATCTGGATTTCTTTATCATCACTGAGACGTAGATTGTAAATGATGACTCCTCATGTTTTACTGACTTGGTACCATCAGGTTATTCATTTTTAAACTCTCCTTGTCTGACTCGTCATAGTGGGGGCATTGCCACTGTTCTTAAAAGTATGTTCTTGTGTCAGAGCTTTACAAAGGGTCCGTTTAATAGCTTTGAACTGCAACTTTTCGAAGTGTGCAGCTCCCCTTCTTTGTTCTTTGCTGTGGTTTATAGACCGCCTGTAATTACTATATATATTGATATATTCATTTCTGAATTCTCTGATCTCCTGGCTGATATCACCCTGTCCCATGACAAAGTATTTATTGTTGGTGATTTTTACATTCACGTTTGTTGTCAATCGAATCCTTCGGTTAATGACTTTTCATCACTATTGGAATCATTTGATTTTATCCAGCATATTAATATGCCAACTCACTCTCTCGGTCACTCCCTTGATCTCGTTCTTAAACGTGATATTTCAGTTAATGATATTGATTTATGCGATGTATTACTGTAGATGTCCCTACTACTAATTGTGCTTCTAGCTTTTTAAATTCTTCTATTATATCCGATTTTATAACCATATTCTATAGTCTTGATATGCATGTCCAATATGATTGTAACGATGATTCTGTCTTAGAATTTAATTCTTCTTGTAAAACGGTATTAGACTCAATTGCTCCACTCAAGATACGCTGTAATAAGGAAAGACCTGCTCCCTGGCTAAATTAAACTACATGATCGCTGCACTGCCCCTGTTGAACTGCGGAACGGTGTTGGAAAAAAGATGGTCTGATCGTTTCAAAACAGATTTTTAGGACTTCTCTATTCAACTTCCAGGTTGCAGTTAAGAAAGCAAAACATGATTTCTTCGCTGCCATTCACCCTCATTCTGTGATGGGATTAAATAGCACTGTTCTTTCATGTAAGCAATTTCTTTCATTCTTTGTCAGTAAAATTGATAAAATTCACTGTGGTATTGTTCCAACTGACTATGAACTTCCTACTGTTAATCATGGTATTGTATTCGAATCTTTTGATCCTGTGTCACTTTCACAGCTAAAAAGAACTATTGACACCCTTAAACCAGCTCCCAGCCCTCTTGATATTGTACCACCACACCTCTTAGTGAAAGTTTTTGATGTTTTGGGCCCATCTTTACTAGCCATTATCAATGATTATATTAGTGCGGGGGTTATGCCCTCATTTTTTAAACATGCTGCAGTACTTCCCGGTCTAAAAAGGGCAGAATTAGATCCTGGACTTTTAGCCAATTTTCCCAATTGACATTTCTGGCTAAAATATTAGAAAGGATTATTTATAATCAATTGGTTGATTCCAATAATTTATTTGAGATCTACCAATCTGGCTTTAGGCGTTATCATGGTGTTGAGACGGCCCTCCTTAAAGTATTCAATGACATCTCTATTATTACTGACTCAATTGGCGCTGCAGTCATTGTCCTCCTGGACCTGACTGCTGCCTTTGACACTATTGACCATGAGATATTGCTGTTGCAGCTTGAATATCTTGTTGGGCTTAAAGGGGCTGCTCTTAACTGGTTCAGGTCATATCTAACTGGTAGACACTTTCAGTGACTTTAAATTCCTCTTTTTCGTCTACTGCTCCTCCTAAATGTGGTGTTCCTCAGGGATCCATTTTGGGTCCTATCTTATTCTATATATACCTTCACACTATTCGAGATAATTTTAGAAAATTTAGCATTTCTTTTCACTGCTATGCTGATGATATCCAGGTTTCTATTCCTGTCTGCAATTCTGCAATAAACCAACTGCACAACTGTCTTTCTGAACTAAGATCCTGGATGACTAATAATTTTCTTGATCTGAAGCAAAATAAAACGGAGGTGCTTATAGTGGGTCCATCAGCTAAAGCCCAAATTGGTCTTGGATTTCTCTGCTCTTTCTCTATCTTTTGCAAACCTCAAGTCGGCAATCTAGGTGCTATCTTTGACAGTAACCTCTCTTTTGAGAAACAAGTTAACTCTGTAGTCAAGAGTTGCTTTTTCCAGCTTTTGTTTATTAGGTAAGATTACTGCAACTCACTGTATTCTGGGATTAGCAAATCCCTGATACACAGGTTACAGTTGGTCCAGAATGCTGCCTCTCGCTTTCTGGTTGGGGCAAGAAAACACGACTCTGTTTCTCCAATATTAGCTTCTTTACACTGGCTGCATGTGAGTTTTAAAATCTTGTTGCTAGTTTTTAAATCTTTACATGGGCTTGCTCCTGCCTATTTATCCAAATTGTGTGTTTTATACCAGCCATCTAGAGTGCTTAGAACTTCTGGTCAGTTGTCTCTTGTCCCTTGTACCAAGTGTAAAACTAAGGGGGACAGGGCTTTGCAGCTGCTGCTCCTCGTCTGTGGAACTCTTTACCTCATTATATAAAGGAGTTGTCTACAATTGAACTGTTCAAAACAAGATTAAAGACTCATTTTCCGTGACCTTCAGTAATACTGATGGTTTCCTCATTTTGATTATGTAACATTATTTCTATTTATTATTTATTTTATTTATGTTCATTTATTTTATTTCTATTTATGTTATTCATGTTAATTGTATGTTTTTCTTTAATTCTATTATTGTAAAGCACTTTGGCCACAGCATTCATATATTGTTTTAAATGTGCTATAAAAATAAATTTGACATTGACATTGGCATTATCTGACTGCTCCTTTGTTTTTGTGGCAAGGTAGAAACGCTAGTTTTGTAGGTTGGGAGGGAGCATGACGAAGCTTACAAGAGAGGAGTGGAGGCAACAAGAAAGGAATAGAGAGAAGGAAGAACTGTGAGTTTGTTGCACTGTACTTGATGAATCAATTAAAAACGTGGTGTCTGTCCTTGTCAAAGCTGCATCTCACAGTATATTAAATACATAATAAAAACATATTTGTTAAAAACATAACTGCCTTGTAAAATAACACTTCAAAAAAGAATGTCAATCCTTTATACCAGGCTATGCACAATATAATGTAAATTTATATATGAATAGCAAGGCAATCTCCTATAGGATCTAGTTGAATCGCCCTGGCATATAATCATGAAGCTGTTCTGTTTAGAAGCACTGCAATGATGGGTTCAGACAACATTTTTAAATGACATTATGTTCTTTTTTTTCTCTTTAAAGGAGCATTAAATTGGTATGCAGGTACCAGTTTGCTTTGACTTCAGATTTAGCTTTACAAATAAAACTAAATGGCTCCAATCTGATCACTATTATCACATACCTTTTGTTCCTCAATTAGAGTTAGGGCATCCTGGGAGACAATTTGTCCTCTAAGAAACTCTATTATAGACATTTTTCAGGTCTGGGAGATCAAACTTTACAGCTGCAGTAGACCTTTAGAATTTAAAGAGAACAAAAGTTTGAAACATGTGTATTTGTGTTTGGGGAGAATGCAAAAACATCTGAAATTTTAACACAAGGTGGAAATGTGAACTCATAAACATGACTATAAAATGTATCAAAATCTGAAAAAATGTAAATATCATACTTAAGAATTTGGAATGCCATATGAAAATACTAAATGGCTTAAGATGATAACTGGACTTGATTAAATTACTGGAATATCCAATTTCCAGATTCCTAACAGAACTAATGTTAACATTACTTACTGAAGAAAATGTATTTACTGTAAATACAATAGGGTTTTGCTATGTTGCGCTTAGTTTACATAGACTTCAGTTCTGTTTCTCAATTTGGGCTGCATTTTCTGAAAATGATTAAGCTTGGAGATTCACAATTAATATGTGGCATGTATACGTAACCTATGAGATACTTCTTTGTACAGTGGCCACTTTATGAATAGACAAGTACTACTACAAAATACATCATCGGTAGATTAAAAAGCAGTTGATTTGGAGTAACATCATATGTTTTCATTACTAGGCCTTTGCTGGGATGAAAATAGTTGTGAAAAGTATTATAAAGTAAACATGATATCATAACCTAATACCAAAATGCGACTAAGTATATAAATAAACAAAAAAATCAGACATGTATTGTTTCTGAAATGAACACTATATAAACAACAGATGCACATCATAAAAGAAAATCAGCTTTTCCAATGACGAAAAAAAGAAAAGTTAGATGATACAAGGAGGTTTGCATTCCATTTATTCCCTACACAAAGTTTGCACTTTCTGCCTGTGAACATGTGCATTTATTTCCATAGTCCAAACACATGTTGAATGAGCGTTGCTAAATTGACCACTGATGTGTGTGTGTGTGTGTGTTCATCTTGCGATGGGCTGGCACCCAGTCCAGTTCCTGTCTAGTGTCTGATGGTTGCTGATAAAGTCTCCAATTGCCTTGCAACCCTGTTTTGGAGAAGTGGGCGTGAAAAGTGGATGAATGTAAATGATACAATGAAGAGGATAAGCATGTATATCACGTCATATTTACTCTTTTTTGGACACAAAGACCTCAGTGGGCCAACCTATGTGTAAATTTGCAGGCAGTATGATGTGGTGGTTAAGGTCAAATCCCTCTAGAAACACTGTGTGACCCTAAGCAAGTTCTTGATATGCCTGTGCTCCAATTGGAAAAACTAGAGAAATGTAACAAATTTTATCATAAATGTTGTAAGTTGCCTTGAAAAAAGGCATCAGTTAAATAAGTAAATGATACAGTACAAAAAAAAACCTACACTTGAAACAGTGCATTTTTTCTATTCTTTGCTTTTCACTACGTTTGTTGATTTACTAGGCTCTTATTTTTCGGTTGCTCTCTCATGTTAGTTACAGGTTTCAGTAGACATGCGGATATACCTGCTGTCAACTAGTGGCCATACACCACTAATCTTGTTGTTTTGTCACACTGTTGAATTAGTTCAAAACAGAATACCTTTACAGCTGGTGCAACAAATATCTAAGTGAGAGGGTTTATGAATGGGTATCAGATACAGCCCACTGGTGTAGCTGAGAATGTGCACGAGTTGGATTCATGAGGTGGTGGTCGGAGACAACGATACAGAATTCAATGGTGGTTGTTCTGGGTATGTATTCTTTATTGTACTCGTACTGTAACTAGCCAAACATACCAGCTCTTAGTCCAGGTCCTTCTTTTTTCCTTCTTCCCACTTTTCCACGCACTACACTTCTCCATGAAAGTAAAAGCAGTTGTATGCATAAAACACGGATTCTTCAAAAATTATAAGAAGAAAAAGGAGGAGGAGATTGGCTGATACAGCACATAGCCGCACCCACCCCACAACAAACCACCTGAGGATCCCAATTTAGGACCCAAGTGCACTCAGGCAACAGGTGACACCTCAGCGACACAGTAGCTTGAATGGAATGTAATAGAAGAACACAGAAAATATTTATTTTAAATGTTTAATTATTTGAGCAATCCATTCATCCATTTCCCAAACCCACTTATTCTGTGCAGGATCGATGAAGCCAATGCCTGCAAGCATCAAGCAACAATACAGGAACAATCACTGGGGCTGGGTGCTAGCTTATCGTGGGGGAAACAGAGACTCAAACACATGCTAGAGACAATTTAGCATTACTAGTTCATCTAACCTACATCTTTTTTGACACTGGAGTACCTTGGCGAAATCCATGAGGAGAACATTCAAACTACGCTCATGGAACACCCGGGACCTCATCCTCTTACTGCAAGGCAGCTGCACTACCTCTGCGTGACCATGCCTCACACGTTTAATTTTTAACAGTATAAAATATTTAAACAAAGTGAACAGTTCATCTATAAAATGTTACACTAAAAATGCATGGATTTCAGCATTAAAATGACACAATCTCAAGTAGGCCTATAAATCGCAGTTTTCTAAATGCTTGCAATGTTGCCATAAAATGCACATCCTGTTTGGTGATGACTGCCTTTGAGTACAGGGTCTGTGCAAGAAGATTCCCCCTTTAAACCTGCTTAAAATGATATACTGTATCTCCACAACTGAATTACGGTAAACAAATCAGTAACACAGATCTACACTGCTGCTTGAAGACCTGTGGTGTTTGGACCCTGGTTTTATATCACAAGCCCTTTTGACCATCCAATCCGCCTTTACATTTCCCCGTGGACTTCCAATAATCAGACACGCTGGGACATGCACAATTCAACAGCACCTGCCCAGGTACAGTCCACCCTATTTAAATGCTCTCTCATGAGCGCGCATACCCATCTGTCTTGGTGACTTAATAATAATAATACATTTTATTTATATAGCACCTTTCCCATGCTCAAGGCACTTCAACAGAATTTAAGAAAGAACGGCAGGGTATACAGTATATAGCATTGTACAAACCAAATAAATAGATAAAGAAGATTAAGACAGTAAATTCAGAGAAAGCCTAACAGACAACATAATTGATGGTCTAGCACACACACATACAGGTTACATGAGCATCTTGACATAGAGGTAAACTGAAAGAAGGGTAATAAAGTCAAGTAGAGCTAAAAGCCTTCCTGAACAGATGAGTTTTGAGTTATTTTTTAAAAGAATTCATGGAGTCAGCTGACCTGATTAAATTCGGTAGGTGATTCCAGAGTTTGGGCGCTATACAGCTGAAGGCCCTGTCACCCATGGAGTGTAGATTAGTGCAGGGAACAACAAGATTTCCAGAATTAGAGGACCTTAGTGGACGGACAGGCACATAGTGATGGAGAAGGTCACTGATGTAGTTTGGCGCAAGGTTATTTAAGGCTTTGTAGGTTATTAGTAGGATTTTATATTCGATTCTGTAAGACACAGGGAGCCAGTGAAGGCAAAGCAGGATGGATGTGATGTGCTCGCTGCTGCTGGTTCGAGTAAGGACTCTTGCAGCCGAGTTTTGAATAAGCTGGAGCTGTGATATAAGATTAGAAGGGGCACCTGCCAGTAGGGAATTATAATTTGTGTGATAAAAGCATGGACAGGTTTCTCAGCATTACAAAAGGAGAGGAAGGAGCAAACACGGGATATGTTACGGAGGTGAAAGTAAGAATGTTTCTTAATGTGATTTATGTGGGCGGAATAAGAAAGGGAGGAATCTAAAATGACACCAAGATTCTTTGCAGTAGAGGCAGGTCTGATGAGATCACCACCAATATGGACTGGGAAGGAGCTCATTTTATTAAGTTGCATTTTAGTCCCAATTTGCAGGAGTTCAGTTTTGTTGCAATTTAATTTTAAAGAGTTCTGCTCCATCCAGGTTTTAATTTCACTAAGGCAGGTTGTGAGCTGAGAGAGCTCTGATGAAGTTCCACTTTTAACATTGAAGTAGAGTTGAGTATCATCTGCATAAAAATGATAGCCCAGTCCATAGCTACGAATAATATGGCCAAGGGAAGCATATAAATACAGAAGAGAAGAGGGACAAAGTTAGAGACTGGTGCTGAAATGGATCTGCTGTTGCCAAGACTAACAAACTCTTGACTATCAGTCAGATAGGACTTGAACCACTGGAGGGCAGTGCCAGAGATACCCAGCATGTTCTCCATTCTGGACAGTAGAATGTCATGTCTGACAGTGTCAAATGCTGCACTGAGGTCTAACAGAATTAATATGCTGGTTTGTCCAGAGTCTGCTGCCATAAGCAAATCATTGGTTACCCGTAGCAGAGCGGTTTCACAGCTGTGCTGCGCCCTGAAACCAGACTGAAAAGGTTCCATCAAATTATTAGAGGTTAAGAAATTGGTGAGTTGGGAGGCTACAACACGCTCAAGAGCATTTGACAGAAAAGGTAAGTGGGAAAAAGGAAATAGGGAAATTGTTAAAATTGTCAGCATCAAGACCAGAGCTTTTTAACATTGGGGTTAAAGAAGAAGATTTTAAAAGTGAGCGTACAGAGCCAGTGTCAAGGGATGAGTTTATTATTGTTGTAACAGTCGGGATTATGGCATGAAAGCAGGATTTAAATAGTGTGTTGGGGATGGGATCCAGTACACAAGTAGTTGGCCTCATCTTACAAAGCAGGTTATTAACATGTAATTAATGTGACTGGTGAGAACTTTGAGAAGGAGCTGGATGGAGTGGGAAAACAGGGAGAGATATAAACAGATGATATATTTATGTTAGTTGAATTATTTAGATCTTTAATTTTGTTACAGAAAAAGTGGAGGAATTCCTCACAGACTTCAGTAGAAGAGGTAGTTGGGCCAGATGCGGGTTTGAGTAGTTTATTAACTACAGAAAACAAAACCCTTGGGTTATCGTGGCCACTTTCTATTATTCTGCCATAATGGGTGTTCTTAGCAGCAGTTAGTGCTTCTCTGTAAGCTCTTTGGTGGTCAGAGAAAGCCTGGATGTACACAGGGAGGCCAGTCTTACATGACATTCTCTCAAGGCGTCGGCCAGCTGCTTTCATAGATCGCAATTCTGAGTTATACCAAGGAGCTGAACGCTTAAAGGAAACCTCCTTATGTTTTAAAGGAGCTGTTTTATCTAATGCTGAATGAAGGGCTGTGTTATAGTGGTCAACAAGACTATCTAGTGTTGATGGAATAGGTGAAGACAGTAAAAGATCAGAAATGGATCCAGAAAGGATAGAGGGACAGATATTTTTAAGGTTTCTGTAAGAAATTTGTCATTTACAGGTAAGAGGAGGGAGAGGTAATGAGACAGTGAAAAGTACTGCTTTATGGTCAGAGAATCCCAATTCAGTGCTGTAAATGTTGGCAGCAGATAGTCCAGAAGTACAGATCAGGTCCAATATATGACAACCAGACTTGCATGTTAAGTAAGTACTATTTTACTTTCTCCTGCGTTCACTCCTATACTTTGCCACACGTGTGAAATCCCTTTTTTGACGACTGCTTTTAAACAAAGCTTACAATGTTTCAGACCTGTCCTCTGATGTTAAATATACTACTTTCTCCCTCTCTCCTCCTGCGGTTACGGAAGCGCGCCTCTGCACTTGGCCATCAGGAACCGTGAGCGCTCTCGAAAAACGTCTTCAGATGCGGGCGTCAGCAAGATTGAGAGTAGTTATATGCATGCACCTTCTGTCACAATGATTTATGGCCCTTAAGCCCCGCCCCTGTGGCGTCATACCGGAAGTCCCGCCCTATGATTTATGCCTCATTAAGCTCCGCCCCTATGGCGCAATACCGGAAGTTCCACTATGCTGGCGTCATGCCGGAAGTCCCGCCCCCTGCTGACGTCATGTCTCCCCCCACGTGACCTAGCCCCCGCCCTCTGGCACCTGATTGGCTCAGGAAACTGTCAAGGGCCTTTTGATGGTTGTCTGTCCCTCCTTGAACCCGCCCCCGGCACATGATTGGTTAGGGAAACTGTCAGGGGCATTTTGATGGATGTCTCTTATTCGGGTCTGTGAACGCACTCGTCCTATCTCTTTTGAAAAACCTAGGTGAATTTTAAACATCATGTCCTATGACTGGTTAACACTGCGGACACGGGCGCTAGATCTCCGTCATATGGACCATTACAAGATCCATAGCACCCGCAGGAAGTTGGACAATAAAGTGCAGACCCTTTAGTATTTATTTAGGTCATATTCTAAAATATCTTAGATTATATCTATTTAGTTAGCATGTCGGCACCGTTCATTTTCAATATATGTGGTATATTTCCCTGACCAGGGGTTTCTTGTCAAAAGGTTAAAATAAAACAGAGATCCAAGATACTCTTTGTCAGCCCTTGACTTCTGATTCTTAAAGCTCTGTCAAACTATTGTTAATTTCAAAGCAAAATGCCACCAATCATTTTGTTTATAACTAAATTAAATAAACCCTATAAATAGATCCCGGTGCTTGATCATACTTAACCCTAATTGATATCATTAAATGTGTTTTATTCAGATTTAATATTTTTAATTTGCCTTTTTAAGCTTTATTTAAAAATGAACTCTTTAGGACACATTCAGACTATTCCAGACTGCGCATGTCAAAAAAGCTTTTATTTATTTCAAATGTATCACGGCAGTTTTTCAAATTGTAATCACTCCACTTTTTCATGTGGTTATTTACTTCATAAATAACTTTATTTATTTATTTTGCACAAAATGTCCTTACCATCATGACTACCAGTCTATTTCATATTCTAAACTCCAATATTTAATGTCCTTCCTGAATCAGGAAGAACACAAGCCTAACTTTTACTGCCAGATAAGATTCTAACAATTAGCCTCATATTAGCCAATTTTCAATAATGTTTTTCCCTCTTTGCAGTCCCATGGAACTGCCTACTGTACATAGATGACAGTTTAGCTGATAATATATCGCAGAACACGTAGGTTCTGTTGTAGTGTGCGGTGAGCTTGGGGTGATCCCTTGTTGATCCGGTCTTAAGATGTTTTTAATCTCCTCTGTGACTTAGTATTTGTACATTTTAGTTTTTACTGCCTTATCTTTGTGATATGAGTGAGTCATTGTTTCATTTTGGAATAATAATGTCTAGCTTAACTCTGCCCCTGACTATGATCCCTGTACAAACCCTGGTCCTTTGACTCGTATTCAAGACGTTTGCAGACACTTGTTGACTCTTGGAATCACAGTTTAAACTTACATCCCTTGACCCTGAATGCTACTAAAACCAAGGGTGCTTTTTCACAAACAGAGGGAAAAGCAGTTTTCAATGACAGCTGTCATATGTTACCTGGACTACCTAAAACAAAGAATAAAACCTTACAGTTTTAGTAAAATTTTAATCCTTGTGCTAACACATATAATAGATATGATGTAACTATTCACTAAAAACATTTTCCATCCTGATTGGCCTAACGTGTCCAAAGCCTAATCCTCATCAGCCCTGTAGTGTACAGGCTCCTATAACCTCCTATAACCGTTCTTATTTTCAGGGGTTCATAACTGATGTAAAATGGAAGGCTATTACCAAGCGTTCACAGAATTTCTAAAACGTTGTATTATACAAAGCCCCCTGAGTACCAAAGTGTTTATAACCTGTTGATGAAAATGCTGTTTTAAATTAAAGCCTGAACAAGATAACTGTTTTCTAATCATCGTATAAAATGCTTAGTAAATAAAGGGAGACTAAATACAATTTATAATAAAAATGGAACACAGATGGACGGCTGAATAAACAAGGGAAACTAACTTAGCTTGAAATGCTGCAGAGTGTTTTACACATAAAACCCTACACAGTGGTTCTCAAACTCGGGGCGGACCCCGCTAGGGGGCGCGAAGTAACAAAAAAGGGGACACGAAGATGTGAAAAAAAGAAAACAAGAATCGAAAATATGAAAAATACATCTAATGAACCCAAAACAAATGAACTTAAACTACATTCTGATACAGAAAAATAAATATAGAGGTAGATAAATGTCAATAAAAGTTAAGTAGGTATAATAAAAGTGTCATGAGAATAAAATCTGATTTTTTCATGATTAGCAGGCCAAAGATTTGGCCGTTTGAGAAAAATAATCGTACATGTGTGTTGTAAGCAGAATCTGAATGACTGATATATGATAGAAGATATTTGATGTCTCCAGTTCCTTTAGGGACTTTATACTAGCAATTATCATTTAAAATGAGTACAGAAATTAAGTTTTATGCTATGTTTGGGGTGGATGTGATCGGAAAGGCACTGATAATTCCTAATTTTGTTCACTAATGCTTTAGTGTTTAATTAAGAATTACCTAAATATTTGATCATTAGTTTAAGCAGAAAGAGTAATTAGCTCTGCTATTTTAGTTCAATGAACTTCGGATGCGCAACAGAGCGCCCCGCTGAATCCGAACACGGGGTCGCGGGGGTCTGCTGGAGCCAATCCCTGCCAACACAGGGCGCAAGGCAGGGAACCAATCCCGGGCAGGGCGCCAACCCACCGCAGAAACAAAAATCATAATTCGGCTTTTCTGTTTTTAGCTGTTTAATTAAAAATAGTAAAATGATTTCTAATTGTCCCCCGTGTTAATAGAAATAATTTTAGTTTTAAGTAGACAGAAAATATCAACATTTTGTGCTAGTGTAACAGTGAGTGCTTTTAAATGCACGTACAAAACTGGGATAAGGTGTGCAACCTGCTTTCTTATAAATCTCCGTTTAACTGCACAAGTGTACTTACAGAGTTTTCCTTTGTCAAAAGGCTCCTAGGTGATAGAAATAAGCTAAGCAAAATAATTTTAAAAATCACTGACCGCAGCAAATCCTAAAACACACGTGGTATCTGTCTCTCTTGTGCGGTATGGGGTTACTTTTAAAAATAACTTCATTATATTACTCACACGTCTAAAATCACCCGGAATTTGGGCACCTATTCTGTATTAAAATAATTACATTTAATGAAATGAATGAAAACACCGTTACAGTCAGCTCCTGGAGTCTGTCTCTAACCGGTTGTTCAAATGAGAGTTTATAAAGCAAAAATGTTTCGTTATTTAAGCCTTTAAAAAACAGGCGGCTACGTACAGAGGCCGTTTCGAAACAGTAGGCATTTCACAAGCGGATCCCTTCTGCAGGTATATCAGAATACATTTATTATGTCAGAGTTAATGCACCACCGGCCTGCGCTTTAAAGCCACTCCTGAATATTCTCAGAGGACAGGCCCCTGTTTGAATTTTCAGACGCCGAGACAAAAACTACAGTACTTGATACCCGTTACCCGTTTCGGTATGAAAAACTACTATTGTTTGCTTCAGCCCTATGAATTTGTACATTAATCGTCGTACACGTAGATAGAAAAAAAAATGTTGCATCTTATGTTATACGCACACATGAGCGCGCTCACGCACACACTTGAGAATCAACTTGAAAATATTAAGGATTCAGCCATCCGTTTTTTAGAAACATACTCGATTGGCGCCTATAATAATCATGAATAGTCTGCATGAAGAATAGTTATATTTCATTTAATCCTATACAAAGAAATAATTTTTCTAAGAAGTTCATATAGACGCTGGGGGATTATGTGCTTTGGAAACAGTTGAAAAAATGACCGACGTATTCGTGGCTTGCCAAAGGCCTCTAATTAAACCAGTATACTCCACTATAGCCTCGTGTGCTTCCTTATAAAGCTCCGTTTAAATGCACAAGTGCATTTACAGAGTTTTCCTTTGTCAAAAGGCTCCTAGGTGATAGAAATGAGCTAAGCAAAAAATTAAAAAAATCACTGACCACAGCAAATCCAAAAACACACGTGGAATCAGTCTCTCTTGAGCGATGTGGTGTTACTTTTAAAAATAACTTTATTATATTATACTTACACTATGTAATGTTTTTAGGTTACTCATTTTGTAAGGGACGGCAGACATGGGCTGGCATCTCGACATGTACAGGACGTGATTCATTACTCAGCCAGGAGGGCAATGTAATTAAGGAAATTAGGGTTTTGCTTTTTTAGTAACTGTCTTTTGTCTGATTTTAGACAGCCCGAGGAAAATAAACCCTAAAGTTAAGCTCTGTATATATGTGAACATTTTTGGCATCAGCCACCAATCAGCACAGGCTAGATATTTTAGACGTCTCAAACATGCTTTGAAAGGGAACTGCGGCATACGTCTGTGTAATTTTTACAAGGCTTATATCAAAATATATTTAAATGGGGATGGAAAAAAAAGGTTTTAGACAAATTTTAAAGCATCTCTCTTTATAGGGCGGTATATTGGAAGTGCTTTATGTTTGCCAATCATTTGAACCGGACACAAGCAACGGTCGTTGCACCGCATCTTTGGAAGGTCTCCTAAAAACATCCTTTGTTTTACAAGTTGCATTCCACAAGGTAAGGCAATTTTTCCCATCGGAGGCAAACTGAGCCTGTCACACACACACCTGCCATCTCTGGGCTGTGAAGCGCATTTCTGTATCCGCGGAGGTCCGATCTGTTTAAGGCTATGGCTTTAAGATTCAAGGGACAAATGCCAGTGTGGTTTCGATTCCTGCTTCTGGTAAATATTTGTGCTCCGTTCACTCTGGGACTATCTGAATACAATTCTAACTTTTAGAAAACTATTCGCGGTGCTTTTGCGATCTGTTTCCTTAGGGGCAGCTGATTATTTAAAATGGCAGGTAATGGATGGAACAGGGCTTTTTTTTAAAAGATATACAAAATATACATCCGAGGCTAGCATCTCAAACGTTCTTTAAAAAAGGTCCCTTTTGCCTATTATTTAACTGTGCGGGTGATTTTTAAATCCCTTAACTTTAAAAGTTACACAAGTAACTTGTTCTCCCGGACTGATTAGCTGCGCGAACGTGCAAGCTTGATGCGCGCTCCCGTTCCGGGTTAGGGTGGGGGATTGACAAGCATGCGCTCGCAGAACACAGCAAGGGGGTGGGGGGTGTTTCTGTCAGCAGAGCTCCGGCCTCATACAGTTTGCAGCTATAGACGCTTGCCTGTGCGCAGGGCCGTGCAGGGGGGCTGTCCGGCTCTCTCAGTTTTGAGAGAGAGCAGGGGCTGCTAAAAAGCCGGGCTGCTTGATTTCTGTTAGGTGGGATGCTTGAATCACCGCTAAGGCTGTTTTTACTGCAGAATCTGTCTGTGAGATGGAAAAAAGCAGCTTGACTTAGTATGAAGCAAAGATGAGATGTTTTAATTGCATGTTCATCTTAAAATCGTAGATAGAACAAAATGCTTCGCTTTTTATACCGGCCTTTCAGAACTGGCGGGGACGTGTGGGGGACTGGGAAGTGTTGGGAGGTCTCGGCTGTGTAGACACAGAGCCGGCAACTCGTCTTTCGAACTTGACTACGTGTACACTTGGAGCTTCAGCCTGAGAATCTCATGCCGAGGCTGTCTCAGCTCTCAGCTCTCACGCATCAACTGTGTAGAGTGAGTGAAGGGACAGCTTGTCAGCACAGAGAATGTCTGGGGGCTTGACTTAGATAAAATAAAAAAATGGTTTACAAGTGCTGAACTAAGGTTTAGCTCTTTAAAGTCATAGATTAATTTAAATAATAGATAGATACAGGAGTTCTTATCCAAACCATAGAGGCAGGCACCTCTGCCCCTTGAAACGCTTGTGCGTGTGTCTTCGAGAGAAGTGGGCCATCAGCAGGTCTGGATTTGTCAGGACATTCAAGGAAGGGGGCTGCTCTTGACAGTTTGTTTAATTAAGCAGGTGGCTGTGGAATGAGTTCAAACAGGGGTCAGACATCCATCAAATTCCCCATGACATTTTCCTGAACCAATCAGGTGCCGGGGCGGGTTCAACGAAGGGACAGCTATCCATCAAAAGGCCCTTGACAGTTTCCTGAACCAATTAAGGTATCGGGGGCAGGTTCAAGGAGGGACAGACATCCATCAAAAGGCCCTTGACAGTTTCCTGAGCCAATCAGGTGCCAGAGGGCGGGGGCTAGGTCACGTGGGGGGAGACATGACTTCAGCAGGGGCAGGACTTCCGGCATAACGCCAGCAGGGCGGAACTTCTGGTATTGTGTCATAGGGGCGGGGCTTAAAAGGCATAAATCATAGGACGGACTTCCGGGTGATGTCATGGGGCGGGGCCTAAGGGTCATAAAACATAGGGCGGGACTTCTGGTATGAGGTCATAGGGGCGGGGCTTAAGGGTCATAAATCATTGTGACAGAAGGTGCATGCATATAACTACTATTGAGCCCTATGGCTCTCAACAGAGTGGAACATCCCGGTGCTCAAACCGTCGCTAAAACTTTGTATTGCTGCCATGTCAATCTGTGTAGTGGCGCTAAAATAGGTAAATGAAAACTTTATTTCTTTTACATTTTTCATTCCAAATGTCCATGATAAACTGATTCGGCTGCCTCTTTATTTGCATTATTTACAGCCTCTGAATTTGGTTTATCACATAGACAAAAATGAACATCTTTGGGCAGAAGTCCAAACACTACGCCCAGTGAAGACCAGGCACTGCTTATCACCCATCTAATGCCACCCCAACGGTAAAGTATGGTGGTGACTGCATCATGCTATGAGGTTGTTTCTCATTGACTGGGACAGGGATACAATTGAAGGAAGCTCCTCAACCAAAAACACGAAAAGTAACTCTCCTTGTTTAGGATGTTTACTCTTTAATGTGTAAAGCATTAGAAGTAAAATGCATGAACTAGAGGCAACGGTATTGACTTGGGAATATGATATTGAAAAAATTACAGAGTCATGGCTAAACGAGAGTGAAAGAGGGGAACATAGTATTAGTGGCTACACATTCTCCAGCAGAGACAGACAAGGAAGGAAAAGAGGGGTTGTGGCATTGTATGTGAAAAATAATATTCAGGACCACTTCTTCAAGATAGAAGAAGGAAACATGTCAGAATCAATGTGGGTTAAGCTAGTTAAGAAGTAAGGCAGAAACATGGTTATTGAAAGTAGTATAAGCCAGGCACCTTCTGTCAAACTGTCAATTAAAATGATTAATGACCTTAAGCCCCAACCCCTTTCCTCTGATGGATGGCTTTGCATAATGACGCAGCCCCCTCCACGTGATTGGTGGATGTGACTGCTGGCCCTGCCCCCTGTCTGTGGATTGGTGAATGACACCTTGTCCCCGTCCAGACTCCACCTTAATCCCCCCTCAAGCTGTTTGGTCCTCCTTTCTGTCAAGAGCCGTTTGATGGATACCTGCCCCATCCTTGAACCCCCCACCACCCCTACCCACTTCCCAGCCCCCCTCTCCCGAAGACAAGCCCAGACATTCCCAGGATCTGCCTTGGCCCCCCTTATCCCAGTCCCCCTCTCCCGAAGACTCCAGGCATGTTGCTGCTGGACCCTCGACAAGTCCAGGCACATTCCTATCCATACCCCACCGGCCAGCCCTACATGTCCATCTGTGCATGAAGGGCCTGCCTCTGCCTCAGCCCCGGTCAGGCAGCACCTGTTTGTTAATAAACACACACACCTCCCTGCCACTTCTGAAAGTGGTGTACAAAACAGCGAAGCATCTTCTTCAGTTCTAAAGACTCTGAGAAGGAAATGGAATCTATTACCAAGGCCCCAGTGAAGCGTCGGATCCTCAGAGTCTATTAGAAGGATCATTTGAACAGGGTTAAAAGATGTTTGTTGCCCGAGTTTCTTGAACCTGAAGCGGCGGATGTGGATTGGACAAAGTCATGTGAAACAAAGGTAGAATCAGGGGATGACGATAAGGAAAACTGCCCACCGCCTTTAGAATTCAAGGCCTGAATTCTGCCAAGCTGAAGCTGCGGACGAGTAACGGACTAAGTGGTCTGAAACATAGCTAGATTCGAGCGATGACGAAATGGAAACCAACTTTTATTTTTACACCACGCACCTCCCTTTTACCATAAATACTCAGCCTGTTAGTAACCGGATCCAAATGGATGACCAGGCCATTTCAGAATTCATTGAAGCTTTTAGAGCTCTCCGCATATTGGCAGCTACAGACTCTGAAATGATGGAGGTTGGCGTAACAACCTCAGGGTTCCCGCCTGAGGCTCTAAAGCCTTAGGTTTCAAAGCCTGAATCTTACCACCTCTATAACTCGGGCCGGGTGGATTGCATTCATGACCACCAAGAATTTGACCCACGGTATTTTACTGTACGACCTGATTACAGTCTCTGGGCTACAGACCTTGAGACAGGCAGTGGATTTCAGTCTCCAGGGCCAATGAGGACTACCCCTGTCTCTGCTAATGGTGATCAGATGGATACCTCCATCTCTGTTAATGGTGATCATATGGAAACCTCTCACCTAGCTCCAGGATAGCTGTGGGTGAACAAACAAGTTCCACAGGAACCGATGTCGATCGGACTTTCTGAGACAGATATGGACTGCCCTGATGGTGTGCTGTCTGAAACCTTGGAAAAGGCCCTGCAACTTGTTAAAGGACTGATGATGTCTCTGCTGGATATTATTGTCTACTATGACCAGAAAAAAGAATGTCAAGGCTGCGATATAAATCATCCCGGCCAGACGAGGCATACCTGCCTTTTTGAACCTGAAATCACCTACCATCAAAGTCTTGGCTGAAACGACTGGCGCTGAAAGTTCTGCGGGATTATAATATTCTACTGCCGATTCCCAAAATAGACACAGAAAATACCAGCTCAATTTATGATACTGTAATGCAGTCATTTTATGAAATGGATGAATACTCCTACTCTGTAACCCGCCGTGTGGCAAATGAGTTTTATAAGCGTAATCTTAATCATGAGGGTCATATAAATGTGTGGACTAAATATGACCTGGAATTTGATGATATGATAGAACTGGTAGGTCTTTCTGAACCTAAAACCACAGCAGTCTGAACAATTCAGACTCCTAAATTAATGTGTTCTAAGTTGTTAAGTGGTGTCAGTGTCTGTTTTATCACCGGCGATGGAGCAGGTCTTGGAAAAAACATATTATAACTCTGAGAACGCGGGGGCCTTCGGGGGTAAAGAATCCTTGAAAAGAGCTCTCTTGCAAGTGGGTCACCATATTGGGGACCAAGAGGTGTCCGACTGGTTATCGGGGCAATACACCTACACAATACATAAACCGGCCAGAGTCCATTTTAAAAGGAATAAGGTGTACGTTTCCAATATAGACGGGCAATGGCAAATCGATCTGGCGGATATGACAAACCTGGCTGAGTACAACCAAGGCTAGAAGAATCTACTGACTTGTATAGATATTCTTTCTAAATATGCCTGGGTCAGGGTTCTGAAAAACAAAACGGGTAAAGAAGAAACGAGGGCTTTTTGAGAAATTTTGGAGGAAGGTAGAGTTCCTGTCAAACTTCAGACTGATAGTGGTAAAGAGTTTCTCAATCGGGAATTTCAAAGCCTGCTCAATAAACACGGGATAAAACATTTTACCACCGCTAGTGAATTAAAGGCTTCGGTGGTGGAGAGATTGAACCGAACTCTGAAGACCAAAATGTGGCGTTATTTCAGCTCCCGGAGTATCTGGAGGGGCTACAGGACTTGGTGAACTCTTGTAATCTGAGCTATCACCGAGGCATAAAAATGGCCATAAAAATAGTTCCAATTCTTGGAAAATCTTTAAAAATTTATATGGTGTAACTAAACCCAAAAGAAGTCTAAAATATAAGTTCAAAGTCATATATACGGTGAGAGTGTCGAAATCCCGGAATCCTTTTACCAAGGGCTACGAGCAAACATTTTCAGACGAGGTATTTACCGTTTCTGAACTAGTCCCAAGGGATCCGACTGTCTACAAGCTCAAAGATTATGACGGCGAAGACATTATAGGTTCCTTTTACGACGCGGAGTTACAAAAGATTCGAGGTACAGACGTCTTCAGGATTGAAAAGATTTTGGCGAAAGAAAATATCCATAGAAAAAAGCATATTTTGGTGAAATGGCCCGAAAAGTTTAACAGTTGGATCCCTGAAAGCTACGCACAAGATGTTAAATACTGAGAATCAAAAATAGTATTTCATTCACTTTGTGTTCACAATGGAGAGAAAAAGCTTTTACGTTGTTCTTCCCAGCAATTCTTCCCAGGATGTTTTCCCTAATAATACAATCGCCGAATTTACCATCAAATTATATGCCCCAATAGAACTACAGGGCCCCTGGGAAGTTGCATTGGCCGAAATTCAGTATTTGCACACCTTGAATACCCTAGACAAACCGGATAATGACTTTATTGTGGTGTCCCCGCGAATAGTTAAATTTTATACTATTCCAGTAGATTATTACTCTAGCCTTGAGAAAGTGACCTCCAAGATGAATGAAGTGGTGGCGAAAGAACCCAAAGCCGTCGAGACCGGTTCAGCAATCACCCCGATACCGGAAAACACCATGCCGATATGCGGAGAGCTCTACAAGCTTCAATGAATCCTGAAATGGCCTGGTCATCCATCTGGATCCGGTGACTAACAAGCTGAGTATTTATGGTAAAAGGGTGGGGCGTGGCGTAAAATAAAGGTGGGTTTCCATTTTGTCATCGCTCGAATCTAGCTATGTTTCAGACCACTTAGTCCGTTACTCGTTCACCGATTCAGCTTGCAAAATTCAGGCCTTGAATACTAAAGGCGGCATGAAGTTTTCCTTATCGTCATCACCTGATTCTACCTTTGTTTTGCACGACTTAGTCCGATCCACGTCCGCCGCTTCAGCTTTAAGAAACTCGAGCAACAAACATCTTTTAACCCTGTTCAAACGATCCTTCAAATAGACCCTGTGGATCCGACGCTTCACTGGGGCCTTGGTAATAGATTCCTTTTCCTTCTCAGAGTCTTTAGAACCGAAGACGATGCTTCGCTGTTTTATACACCACTTTCAGAAGTGGCAGGGAGGTGTGTGTGTTTATTAACAAACAGGTGCTGCCTGACCGGGCCCGAGGCAGAGGCAGGCCCTTCATGCATCAAACTGCCCTTGACAGAAAACCAATCAAGTGGAGGGGGGTGGGATTAAGGTGGAGTCGGAGCGGGGACAGGGTGTCATTCAACAATCCAGTATGCAAATCCACCCATCAGAGGAAAGGAGTGGGGCTTAACGTCATTAATCATTTTCATTGACAGTTTGACTGAAGGTGCCTGGCTTATATTACTATTGAAGTTTGCTACATACCGCCAAATTCTGATATGTTGGATAATAACGTATTATTTAACCAAATAAGACAGATGTGCAACAAAGAGGATATAGTGGTCACGGGTTATTTTAACTTTCCAAATATTGATTGGGAAACCCCTATCAGGAGAACAAAAGAGGAAACTGAAATGGTGCTGGTGGCAAACTACTGTTTTTCACCCAGTTTGTCTCAAGCCCAACGCATGGTGATGGCTGTCTAGATCTCATCTTCTCAAATAATAAAGACACAGTAACAAGAACAGAAATTACTGATACTTTAAGCAACAGTGATCACAACAGTGTCAAATTAGAGATAATCATTGAAAACACATAAATGTATAACAGACATAACTTTAGGAAAGCAGACTTTATGAGAATAAGGAAGTATCTACGAAACACCAAATGAGAAAGCAAAAACTCAACAACTATAAATGACAGTTGGTGTCACTTTAGAGATTTTCTGATCCAGACTCAAAATAAGTTTATTTTGAAAAGCAATAAAATAAAAAGACTAAAATCTCATCTAAAATGGATAAATAGGAGTATTATTTAAAAAAAATAAACCTGAAAAAATCACTGTATGAGAAAAAAAAGCCAGACAACTCTAACATTGATGAACTACAGAAACTACAGCAAGAGATCCAAAAAAAAAAAAAAAAATTGAAACTAAATAAGAATAGCTAGAAAAGCCAAATTGAAAATAAGACTGAAATTTGGATATGAACTGAACAAATATTTAATCCAAGTATTCATAATGGAAGAAACGAGTTGAATGCCTCATGCAGAAGTGAAAACGAGCTCTGAGTTCATATATTTTAAAATAGAAGAGTCAAATGTGCTTCAAGCCCTCAATACATTGTGAGTTAAAAATCCTGAATCTGATGGGATCTTACCAATTGTACTGAAATAAATTAAAGATGTCATCTATAAACCCTTTTTAGGCATATTTCAGTAGTCACTTCAGATAGAAGTACTTAAGGACTGGAAAGTTGGATATGTGACTACAATCTTCAAGAGTGGACATGAAATGAATCCTAGTAATTACAAACCAATAAGTCTTACTTCTGTGCCTTGCAAAATTATGGAAACTATAATAATAAATAAATTAGAAAATTACCTAAACAAAAATATATTCTAAACAGCAGCTAGCATGGGTTTGTAAGAGGAAGGTCCTGCCAAACCAGAATTTTACATTTTTTTAACGAAGTAACCAGAGTAGTTGATAAAAACAAAACATACAGCATGATTTACCTAGTCTTTCAAAATGCATTTGATACAATCCCACACCACAAATTAATTCTGAAACTAGAAACTGTAGGCATCATAGGTGACCTAAAAAACTGGATCTCCAGTTGGTTAACTAGCAGGAGACATAGAGTACAGAAAAGAGGAAAATGCTCCATATGGAGCAAGGTCATCAGTGGAGTCCCTCAAGGGTCTGTCCTTGATCCATTACTTTTTCTAATTTATATTAATGACATTGATTCTGGTATAGTTAGTAAACTTTCTAATTTGCAGATGACAATAAAATTAGGGGTATGTCAGATACTGAGAAGGCAGCAAAAATAATTCAAAATGACCCGGACAGCCTTCATAACTGAAAAATGCATTTTAATGTAGAAAAATCCAAAGTGCTACATTTAGGCAAAATGATCAGTAATCATATATATTAGATGGGTGATACTGTCATACAGGAAGCAACCTCTGAAAAGCATTTAGAGCATTATGTTGATGCAACATTTTCATTGACTAAGCAATGCACAGAAACAATTAAAAAGGCTAAATAAATGTTAGGCTATATAAACTATATAATGCACTGGTATGTGACAATATCTTGTGTGCAGTTCTGGTCATCACAGTACAAGAATGACATAGCAGCTGTTGAAGCTGTCCAGAGCAGAGCAACCAGGTGCATCCCAGGACTTAAGGACATGTCCTACTCTGACAAACACAGAGATTTAAACATATTTAGTCTCAAGCAGAGGAGGATGCATGGAGACCTAATCCAGGTATTTAAAATTTTAAAAGGCATTGATAATGTTGGTCCATCTTTCATCTTAGGGGAGAAACACATGCTTGAGGACATCAGTGGAAATTAAGTGCCTTTAAAACTGAGCCCAGGAAACACTTTTTTATGCAAAGAGTTTTGAGTTTCTGGAACAAACTACCAAGACATGCAGTTGAAACAGAAACCTTGACAACCTTTAAGAAAAATCTGGATAAGATATTGGGACAGCTAAGCTATTTGCTAAAGAAACAGGCTTGATGGACTGAATGGTTTCCTCTCGTTTCTCAAATTTCTAATGTTGTTACATTCTAAAGAAGACCTACTCAGTTTTTGATATTTAACAAATTTGCAGACCTTTTTGAAAACATGATTTACTTTGTCATTATGGACTACTGAATGTAGATTGATGGGTAAAAATGGCAAATTTATAATTTAAAATTAAGTCTATAACATAATTAATTGGACAGAAAGTGAAGGCGTCTGAGTATTTTCTGAATCTACTGTATACCATAAATAATAACCTGAAATATCAAGACAGTAGGTTAGTGATATATAAGATACTCTTTCATTAAAACGTTAATTAAAAAATAAACAATTATAAATGTGAATTGATCTGTTTGCAACATCAGTTACTAAAACTGTGAAGATAAGCCTTTTTTTCTGTTGGTGGCACTCTGGGCTTTATGTAGTTTTGCTCCACTGTCTTTAATCAGAGTACTCACTGAAGGCTACATCAATGAATGGAAATTGCTCAAATAAATTGCAATCATTAAGGAAGACTGAGAAAACATAATACATTTTTTCTATTTTCCATAATGTTCCAATCTCTTAAAAGTACAAACTGCCAAATCCTAACATAACAGAAAAGAACAGGGGGTCCTAATTGTATGACACTGCTCTGTATGTGCAAGAGCCATTTGATAGTTATTTAAGTTATATAAATGTTTATGTCTAAAATGCCTAAATATTAGTGCATAGTGTATGGGAGGTTCCTACAACCCCCTGTCAATAAGTGGATGCTTGAGGATGCTGTTGTCCTGTGAAACCCAACAGACAGATGCTGACACAGGTTTAAAAGCACCCAGAAGTATTTTAATTTCCTTCGTTACAGTGCCCCATAGCACCTCCGCCGCCATAAACACAATCAATAAACACAATAGTAAATACAATAATTCTCCTCCTGCCCTCCCAGCAGCTCAGTTACAGTCCCTCCCAACTCTGGCTCTGCTTGCTGGGTCTCTATCAGTCCTTTATATTTAGTCCTTGACCTGGAAGTGCTTCTCTTCTTCCTTCCATGTGACTCATTAGCACTGCCTGGTCAGCTGGAGAATTCAAGTTTTCAATCAGCCTGGAAATACTTCAGGGTTGTTGTAGTCCATTAGTACTTCCGAGCTAGGTTAGAATTTATATTCCCACCAACGTCCCACAGTGTCCCCTAGCGGCATCCACGGATACAGATTTGAAGTATTCTGAGAAAGGCTACATATTAATAATGCAAAAGGGGAAAGTAGAGTAATATATTTCTCTACCAAGACAAAACAGACACATTCACAAACACCATGGGCATTGTGGACTTAACTACATGCTAGCACAGTTACGTCAGAAATATTGGATCCCACGATCCAATTCAGCTATCAGAAAGATTATTAAAATGTACTACATGCAGAAGAAACAATGCACAAATATGTGAGCAAATGATGGCAGATTTACCAGAGGATCTTCTAATCCCTGATCAATCACCCTTTACCAATGTTGGAGTCGATTATTTTGGCCCCTTCCAGGTAAAAAGAGGGTGAAGCCTAGATAAGAGGTATGGAGTACCTACAGTATGTTTTCTTGCATATATATTATAGTGGCTGTTTTTGAAGGTGTCTTGCTATGTGACTTTTGTCCCCCTGGGAATAACTTGCTGATTTCGAAATTGCAGAAATGCTTTGCAGTACAACATAATTAAAATATTTTTTTTGAGAATAAAAAAAAAACTAGAATGATTGAATGTTAATGTTGAAAAATGTAGGATTTAAATTGAATGGTACAATAATGTAAATATGATTAACAAATAGAAATTGAACCAATCACAAACATCCACCACTGTGTGCATGTGGGGCCTAATTCTTGGCTTCTCACTTTGGTCCAATGCTTTGTTATTCTAAGTTAATGCTAAGTTTTTCCTTAATTTGTTCGTTTGTAGTTCATTTTTCTTTTGCATTGTTACTACTTGCTCTGGAATATTTTGATAGCATAGTTTATTTATTACACAATTTTTTTTTTTTTTTAGTTTAAAAGGATATTTGAATTAGCTGAATTATTTTAACTTCTTGCTTTTTGTTACTGTGATGCAATTTAGGGGGGTGCTATTTTGAGCATTTAATTGGAGTTTCCATGTAATTGTAGTTTTTAATGTCATTATACCTTCCAGTTCAAATATGGTGACAACATGTGTGTTCTGTATCCCTCTTGGGTATTCCTTACAATATGATTCAAAAAATTAATATGTTTAATACAAAATTATTAGTTTGATCTAAAGACAGTAACTGTAGGATTTAATTTTAGTACTGACCTTCCTTTTATCATTGGCCTTTGTGCCTGCCCTGCTCCTTACTCTGGTCCATTCTTGACAACAATCTCTGTTTTCTTGTTTTAAGTTGACAACTATGGTTTTCTTTCTTGTGCTCATAATAATCACTATAACATTTTGTTCCAGTTAGATATTTATAAGGAACTGTGGCATATTGCATTTTACTGTACTTTACAAATTGTATGTATTGTTTAAATAAACTGATGTGTGTAAGAGAAAGAATAGGTGAGATTTACCTGATATGCAAAAGTAGTAAATAAACTTCTTAATGTATTAATCTCTAAAGTAATTACCGATGAAAATGATTACATAATGGTTTCTTAATTGCATTGTTTAGAGATAAGCATGTCCTACAAGAAGTTAAAAAAAACATGGGATTCATTTGTGGTTTAAATCTATTCCTTTAGATTTTGCTCCAAACTTGAATCAGCCCTGGTATTTTGTGTATCTCTGTCTCAGCTAAGAGCTGCTGGCCTACTTACAAGGTATAGCACCTTATTTGAGAGAGCCTCCTCTGGATACCATTACCCTGTGAGCACACACACCTCTTGGACTACTTAATTTAAATAACTGTATTCTCTGTTCCAATTAGTTTCCAATTTTGTCTGTCTAAGCAACTTTATATTTCTCTTATCTTCTCTTCTAGTTTATTTGTAACACCCAGCCTTGATTCCCAGTGGCACTTTTCTCCTTCCCTTTCTTTTCATGAAACTTCAGAGCAGCTAGCTCTCGAGTTACAGAATATTGAGTGGATGTAGCTAACAGTCAGCTAACTCATTGGGTTGGTAAAGACATGACTAGTAATTGCTAAAAATCCCATCCTCATCTACAATTATTCTGGTGCAAAGCTGGTACTTTAGCGTAGAGTTTGGGCTAAATATGAGTGACAAGAGTAGTTTTTCTTCTGTTTTCCACTTATCAATGAGTTCCTTGGCACCAGGGTGAATTCACTGTTACCATGTAAGCACATACTTTGTTACAGCACTCAGACTCCTTAACCTGAAAGACTGTAAGTTTATAATGTCCACAGTACATATAATGCAGTATTAATAGAAAAGAGCTCATACTGTACACCCCCAAATTTCATGGGGGTTAAGTTCCTAGAGCACCAGCAAATTGTGAAAAACTGCAAATTTTGGATGTGGTTAAAAAAATGCCTATTTTTATATGTGCTATGTCACCCGCAGTGCTAGAATGTAAAGTACAGATGTTACCGCTATATGTACTGTAATTCATGCAAGCGCATTTTCATTGCCAGAAGCCTTAGAAGGTGCAGGGCATTTCGACGGCATCTTCGGACTTTAGGCCTTAAACTACCACATACTTGGGGGTTAATGCATCCCTGGATGCCAAATATGTTTTTTCTGCACTTTAAGAAAAACATCACAATTTACAATAAAAAAGTAAAATTTTAATGGAACACAATTACAAAGTGAAGGTAGTCTATCAGTGTTTTTTAAGAGGGTTCTTTTGTGGAGTGTCTGTGTCTTCTAGCGGTGCGTTCAGCTCCGCTACTCACAAAGGGCTGGTAGTGGTCATGAGCTGGCTGCGCAACGAATGTATGGCACTGACTGATCAGCTCCTGCGTGCTCACAAATGGCACTGGGAAACGGCTATAGCTGGTTGTGGCGGTTTAAGGGTTCAGAGAAACAAAACAGAAAATACAAGAACACTCAGCTGGAGATGCATCACAGTCAATCAGCAGCAAGGAGAAATGAATAATGCTGTAGCTGTCCGATGCCACTAAAATTCACACCCTCGAGAAGACAGTGATTTATTTTTATGGTGGATATTCAGGGATGCATCCAGCCTTGGCCCGACTTACGCACTCACTAAAAGAGACAAAAACAAAGCAAACCGGTAATCAAACAGCAAATAAAGAATGTAATGAAAACAATGATACCACCCTGTTCCCCTTACAGTGATTACACATTAAATACAACAAAGCACCAACAAAACACACACAGTAAATCATGAAAAACAGCAATGGATGAAATGTAATGATGAAAAAGATAGTCCAGAGATCCGCACATTGAATGAGAATGTAAAGATAGCATTACTGCTAATTCCTGAAATTGTGAAGACGGGTGGATGGGTTCAGGAGCGCTCCTTTCTTTGCAGGATGGCCATGAATCCACTTACAGTCCTCGTGTACACAGGCAGACGGCAGACAATTCAGACACCATTCACGAAACACTCCAGTACAAAATGAATAAGTACAGGTAACCCAACAGAAGGCAGACAGACAGGAACTTGAAACACAAATTACAAAAACTTTTGCTTTTGGTCACCGGCTCCCTTTTTAAAAGTCGCACTGACATCCTTTGACCCCAACAGCCCCAGCAGCCTTATCAGAAGACCAATCGGAGCCACTGTAGGGACTGCTGGGAGTTGCAGTTTCAAATTCTATTGGCTACTTTCACCATCCCAAGTTGCGTTCTCTGCTACAGCTGCTTCCTGTTCTCTCTACAGTACAGTATTACCACAAACAAAGCCATAAAAGTTGCGGTGGATATTTGCGGTTTCTGCTAACAATTATTAGGTAGGTTGTAAGGAAAAATCCGTGAATGACTGAGGCCGCAAACTCTGAACTGCAACTTCGCGGGGGTCTACTGTATATATAAAAATTAATTTACGCTGAACTAGATCATGTTATGTGCCGATTAAGAAGAATATATTCTATCTAAGTCAATTCAACTCATTGTCTGCCATTTTAATTGTAAGGTCCTTTTTAGGATATATAGATTCAGAATATATAGACATATAACAGAAACATGGGTTTAATATTGATCACCATAACTATAACTGTTACTTGTTGAGTATTAAGTACTTAATCAGCACTATCATTTTTGTAATCATATTTCTGAAACATAACTGAGCAAAAGCATAATTACAGACCTTGTATATTAGATATAATACCAGACACAATACAAAGTATAAAGTTTCTGACCTGTTATTGGATTAGCAGTCACAATAGTTCAAATAATAGTCAAAACAACTCTTCTAAAATGTATCTATACAATGTTTGTACTTTTAATTTTGGAAGTTCTCCAGTCATTAATGATTCACCAAACATTTCCTTAATATTCACACCATTATCTTATTGTGATGAGTAACAGAACAAGGAAATCTTAAATCTAAAATGTAAGTAAAGTGACTGATGTTTCAGGATGCCAATGACAGGCCTGATTAAATTACCCATATTTACTGATATTTTTCTTTATGTAATATGGCATTTACACTAGAAATTGCAACAATTCTAATACATTTTCAGAAAAACACACTTCTAATATGTATTTTAATGTATTGTAAACATTTTCACTTACTGAATTAAACAGTTCTCCAAGTAAAGTCAGTTACAGTCTCCTGCACACTGCCATCTTGCTTCCATGTTTTATTGATGCTGGCCAGCAGACTTTTGCAATGGACCTGTTTGTTAAATCTGAAATTAACTGGTGCCTCATGGACGTTCTCCACAAATGACAATACAATATCTTATTATTGGAATGTCAGTAATAACCCTGGGAATCTTGGACAGTCAGACAGCTTGAACAAATCACTTTCCATCACCACCTCACTGGAAACCTGTGGGACTTATATATGTGATGTGCATTTTCAAAGGAGAATGTTAACTGCTCCTGTAGATCTAGATCTTTTTGAAGGTAATGTAAAACCCTGGAAGCTATTCTGTTTTTTCAGGCATCTCATTATACTTTCATAATGTTCAATATTGCTGTTCTTATAATGTATAGATCAAACTGCAAGGTCCAAATTGCAGATGCATTTCAAAGTTTGTTATCTGTTTATGTTTAAGGAAGAAAGACCATTGAAGAGTATACTACAATAATCCAACTAAACGTTGGCAAGGCAACAACATAGCACATGTCTTAGAGGAATAATACCCAATGTGCAAAACACCCCATTGGTGCTACAGTGCTGAATGAACACTTCAATGCTGGTGGTATGGAATATATAAAAAATTAGCTATGCAGAATGCAGTCTATTGAGACATGCATATCTTAACTACATGTATGACATCATACATACTGTAGATGTAAAATCTGCAAGGAAAAGCCACAACACCTTAAACTTCTGACAAGCATCACAGATAACAGCCACATTTCAATTAGGCCAATTAGGCACCATGTGTGCAACACTAAAGTGTTTTTTTCTTTATGCATGCCATGAAACAATTTGCTATCAGCATGAAATGTTACAGCTCAGAGATAATTTGTTTTGTAGGGCTCAACTTTATTAATTTTTAAAGTTTCTTGATACACTTCATATACTAGTGTAGTTCTCAATGGCTCAGCTCAGGCAGACTCAGCCCCTTTCCAATCCAGCAGCCTACCCATTCATGTCCTTTTTATCTTGGCCACCATTATTCCCCTGGCTAGCAAGCCAGTCAGTTTGTGGTTTAAAAATTAAAAATTATTGAAATTAAAATACAAGTATATAGACAAATTAAACAATAAAGACAATATTCCAAATATTTAGCAGTATATATGCTAGATAGTACTCATTTTTTTCCAATACAGGGGGTAGAGCAGTGTCCCTTACAATTTTTTTATCAACAAAACATGTCACTTTCTGCTGCCCACCTTCATCTTCTTCAGCATGAGTGAGACAAATTCAAGAAAAAAAATGGCTGCCTGGGGTCCTATTTATATTTGTTTCTGAAAGTTGCTACCTTCATGCACATCCAAACTATGCTCCCTCCCTTTTTGGAAAGTTTGCTACAACTCAAGTACCAAGTCCATCCATCCTGGCGTTAAATAAACTTTAAGTAAACAGTCAGATTTGTTAATGTTAAAGATCCCAAAATAAGTTAATTTTGTCTAGTTTTGGTCATTCTACGCATTCATTTAAACTTATTTCTTACCTGGAAAAAAAATCTCATTCTCACAAATAGTAAATTTTCCTATTATTTGATAAGACAGTGTAAGCACTGCACCCTAGCAGGTTCACCCATTGAAAATTGTTAAAAATATTCAAATGAGCAAAGTTAATTTAATTCTAGTACTGATTTAATTATGAAATACGATGGGGTTTTCAGTGGTTAATGTGCATTGAGATTTACTGTATCTTCATATTGATCTTGCTTAATCGACATATACAGTAGCAAAAGTAAAACATTAGGTGATGTTTGCAAATTTGGTTACTCAGATGAAGTACTGTATGAAGAAACTAAACAGCAGTGCAACTACCTTAGAATCTTATGGGGCACCACATATAGAGGTCACTTGAAACTGTATTTAGTACTATTGCAATCCAGACTGCAATATTCTGACAAGATGACTGAAATGTTGAATAAGCTGAAAGGATTAATACATTGTTTTGTTATGAGCTGAAGAGAAAGATTACAGATAGAAGTCCTCTAACGGATTCCAATATCAATTTTTTATTATTCTGTTAGTGTTCCAAATCACTTTTTCCATTATACTGAAATGATAAACTGACCAGCAGTTTCAGGTTATAAGAAAAGCAACAACAACCACATTTACATACATGAAAGTTGCAAAAATAATGGTTAAACAGATTTTACAAAATAACTATTATTTATAACATTAGGCATTCATAATGTCCAGCCTCCTAAAAAGCAAAGGAAAACTGACAGTGCCATGAATGAATGTGTAAACTCCAGACAGGAACTGAGCCAGAGTTCGAAATCTTCTGGAGGTATGAAATAGCAGAGCTAACCACTGTATCACCATATTGGACTTTTACCTGTTAATGCTAGGTGAAAATACACAAATATTCAAATCTTTTAAAATTAACGAAAGCAAACCATGTGTCCTGGAAATGGACTCCATAGTAACTCAGGTCTCTTCACATTTTTTCCGTGGCAGAACTGGATTGCTCACACAAGTCATCAGGATTTCAAGTAATTTTTTAGTTGCACAAATGACATTTCCACAGCTCTGGAAACTATTGCTAGTGTGGAAATTATTTAAATATTCTTATCTGTTGACTATTCATTCCCTTAATAGTTCACTTTTTATTAGTGCCCATGGACAGAATGATGGAATTCTGACCAGTTTCTATGATGAAACATAGAAGGTCATGCACATTTTTACTTTGCATTGTAGCAACCTCAAGGTCCTAACATGTGAAGAAAACACTCATAAGGTGATCTTTGACTGTGGGTAGCAGATGGAGGTCAGGGGTTGAAGGGCAGGGCATGCAGACACGGCACTCAAAGTACACTTTGGACACGTCTCCCAGTTGCTCGAGTCCATTGGCTCAGATTTGAACTCTGAGCTTCAGTCAGCTCACAAGAAGCCACTATTGTGCATATGGGTTGCCTCTGACTCTGGCGTTTAAGAAGCCAAACAGTCATTTTAAGGGCCACAAACGAACCAATTTAATTCCATTCCTGTGTCTCCCAAAAAGGGTCATTACAGTATATTGGGGCTATACAAAATAGAACCCTATTTGAAATTAAAAACATGCAACTAACAATACTTAATTAGTAATTCTCAGCACAATACCCTAAATAGTGATAATTTTGTGCATACAATAATCTTTTGGTCCTCATTTGATCATTATTAACATGAATATTGTTCCTCATATACATTTTGTCAGCTCAGTACTCCTTCTTTCCCTCTATTTAATATTCATCCAAAGTCTGATCCTTTCACCCTCACTTTCTTTGGAGCATCATGAGACCTTGCAGTAGACATTCTATCCTTCTTAGTAACAGGATTGATAGGGAAATGTTTATTTCAGACCAGGAAATATATTAATGGACCTATGCCCTCTTGCCAATCTAGAGTTGGCTTGGCTCTCCTGTCAAACTCACATCTTGGCTTCCAGACTAGCTTCTCCCATCCTCTAATTTATTCCCCCATTCACCTCTTTAGGTCTCTAATTCAACACTTATTCTCTACTCCTTATGTTTCAAAGGTAGATCCCTGTGGTTGAGAGGCACTTAGGTTCCACACCCATTTAGCACTACAGACATTTTTCACAACAAAGCTGTGGACACCCCTTTGCCTTCTCTCCTTGGTTACTTCTATTTATTAATGAACTGAGAGTTGTTGATAATTCAGGACTCTAGACACTTCAAGAACTGAAGTCAAATTTTCCATTCCTTCTTTTTCTTCTGAATTTGACACTATCCTTCCCCTTCCAATTCATTCACATTTCTTTCCCTATTTCCTTTTCTCATATAAAAATCTAAATGCTACTTTTTTCAAAAAAAATTTCCAACCCCTATCAACTTACCATGGAATATGATTTTTAATAATAACTCCATGTGTCCTTCAAGATCATTAATCCCCAGTATACTCATAAACTTTTTGCAATGTTTTTATCTACTGACTCTAGTTTTCCATCTGATTGTAGTAAGTCTTGCCCCAGGAACTTTTCTCTGTAAGTTTTGGAACTGCCTCTTTGTCACTCCCATTGGTCCTCCATTTCAAACTTTTTCTCTTAGTTGTTGTCCTAATTAACACAGAACATTAGGTTTGTTTTACAAATTTGAATCCAATACAGCGATCAATCGCTATATCGCGCTTTGACTTTCGCAGCTTCACTCCATCGCGGATTTTAAATGTAAGCATATCTAAATATATATCACAGATTTTTCGCTGGTTCGCTGATTTCTGCGGACAATGGGTCTTTTAATTTATGGTACTGCTTCCTCAGTTTGTTTGCCCAGTTGATTTCATACAAGGGACGCTATTGGCGGATGGCTGAGAAGCTACCCAATCAGAGCACGTATTACATATTAAATGAAACTCCTCAATGATATACGATGTGCTTCCCGAGCGGTGCTTGATTGTTTGCTTTTCTCTGTCTCTCTCACTCTCTCTGCCTGACGGAGGGGGTGTGAGCAGAGGGGCTGTTTGCACAGAGGCTGTTTGCATAGAAGATACAGACGCTACTCTAAAAAATGCTGAAAGACTACCTTCACATTGCTCCCTTCTTTGTGGCTGCTATGTCGCGGTGTGCATACTGAAAAGCCCAACAGCACATATTAATTTTTTGATTGTTTGCTTTTCTTTCATGCTCTCTCTCTCTATCTGACATTCTCTGCTCCTGACACGCATTCCTTTGAAGATAAGATATGTTTGCATACTTTTAATTGTGAGAAAGAACTGTCATCTCTGTCTTGTCATGGAGCACAGCTTAAACTTTTGACTAAAGGGTGTTATTTCATGTCTCGAGGGCTCTAATAATGTTAACAGTGTGGGAGAGTTTAGAAGGGCTTAAAATATATAAAAATAACCATACAAACATATGGTTTATATTTTGCGGATTTTTGCCTATCGCGGGGGTTCTGGAATGCAACCCCCACGATCGAGGAGGGATTACTGTACACAGATTGTTTAAATTGTTCATTGTCTTAAATAGATGCCATTACTGTATATGTCATGATGCTGTTCCATCACATTACTGTCAAAAGACTGTTATTTACAAACAACCTGGCTGTAGACATCAGAAAAAAGTCCTCAATGGCAAAGTAGCATTTTGATTAGGTTACACCATGAAAAAGTTACTGGCATAATGGTAAAGTATTATGGGCAGTGTCCATACCAAATACACGTAAAAAAAGAAAACCAGAGGTTCATTAACATAGACTACAAAAGGTGGGAGGTGGGTATCATGTTGCATCCTTCAGAAACCTTTATTTGGTCATTTCTATAAATGTTTTGACTATTTCATCACACAAAAAGCAGTGATTTATAATAACAAATCAATTCTCTTGCTAATACCACTTCACAGGAAAACAGAATAGAGGATAGGAATCCCGTTTCCTATCCACACCATACCAAAAACAAATTTGACTCCAAGGAGGGTTTATAATTTTACAAGGAGAACACTTATTTTCAAAAAATGCTAAGAATACTGTTTTAATGCCTTTTGGTATAAAGGAATTTGCAAATGGGATTGTAGCTTATGCATTTTCAAGCAGAAAACCACCATTCCCAGTCTGCTGCCTCCCCTTAAACACACAAACACATAAAAGAAGAAAGTGCACATTCTGCATTAATAGTACTGTTGCAGGACTCTGCACCAGGCTCCTGAAATTTCCAACAGTGTTAATAAATGTTCCCAATGCTACCCATGGTAGAGAAAGCAATAATTAAGTTATTATGCAACTTATTTTTTAAAGCATTTGAATTGGAAAATTTTTGCCTAAAAATAATAATGGTTTTCTAAATTACGATGGCATAAAAATCTTAAAGTTTCTTTGTCCAATCAAGGGTCATATGGGCAATAGCCTATGCCATTATTACCTGGTACAAGGCAGAAACCAAGATAAGGGTGAAATAGAATTCCTCAGTACTGTATAGCTTGACACATGAGCATATGTCTGGTTTTTAATGGTCAGAGTGACCACTGAGGACCAAAGGTTGGTGACAGCGAGACAGTTCCAAAACTTGTGGAGACATAAAGAAAGTCCTGAGAAGGAGACATCTTGCCACTTTCTTGCCTCCTTTAAAATATTTTAGTAGTCTTCATGATCAATAAATTATAATTTCAGGGGGTGCTGCTTTAAGAAAAAAGTCAGTTAATAAAGGTTTTAAGAAACAGGGATAAGCATAATCAAAAAGCAGTTTAAGTTCAAAATACAGTGAATTCAAGCAAATGTTTCACTAAAACTTAAACCCTAACCCCAACTCTAAGGTAATGTCAAAGGTTAAGAAAAATGTCCAAGAAAAAAATACTCCAAGCATGATAGATAAGAAATTTTTACATGCATAAAGCTTGCTCTTTTTTTGTAAAGCCGGAAAATGTGAAGACCCAGAAATCTAACAGAGTAAGAACAATGTATCCATATGCTAACAAGACTCAAATTTTTGTGGCATTGGTGGTTCTACATACCTGTGAGTTTTACCTTTAGTGAGTCCACTTCATTATTGATCAATAATAAAAACTGCAGTGATAGAAAACTATCTTTTTTACTTTATTATTGATGTTTTCATTTAGACATTATATTTTAGTGTGAATTTTATTAACATGCATTTATTTTACTGTTTCTTTGTAAATTGTTTTTATTTACTCTATTTTAAATTATTTGCTAGTGAATTATGTTTACATTTTCTATTGATTATATAATGAAGTGCTTTTGTGTTTTTGATGGTGGTGCTGTAAATGACCATCCCTGCAGCACCTGATTATTTTAAGAGTTGCATTTTTTAAATCAGGGCTTTGGGGTGACGTTGACAGCAACAATCTTACTGTGTATTCCGCATCTTTTTTGTCAAACTGTTTAGTGGTTTTTTAAACATTTTTGTTTTGAGTGTTTCTGTTTGTGACTCTCATCTTCTTTACCATCCTCTTCCTCTGTATACTCTCCTGTACTTCCCCATTCCACCACCAGGTTTCCTTTTTCTAACCTCCTCTGTCCAGATGTCACGCCAAGCACCCTTCTTGCTGTCACCCTTACTACTTCTGCTGCAGTTGCCTTTCTGTCTGGTAACTCTTCACTGCCACCCAGTGTCTGTCTTACCTCCTCCCTAAACTCAACCTTGCAGTCTTCCTTTTTCAACTTCAACCATTTGATCCTTGGCTCGGCCCTCACTCTCCTCCTCTTCTTGATCACCAACGTCAACCTACAGACCGCCATCCAATGCGGCTCAGCTACACTTTCCCCTGCCACAACTTTGCAGTCTTCAATCTCCTTCAGATTGATTCTTCTGCATAGGATGGAATCTACCTGTGTGCATCTTCCTTCATTCTTGTACATAACCACATTTTCCTACCTCTTCTTAAAATATGTATTCACCACAGCCATGTCCATAATTATTGCAAAATCTACTATCATCTGACCTTCTTCATTCCTCTCCTTGACACCATACCTACCCATCACCTCCTCGTCTCCTCTGTTCCCTTCACCAATATGTCCATTGAAATCCGGTCATCACTTTCTGTCCCTTGGGTACACTGTTCATCACTTCATCCAACTCACTCCAAAAATCTTCTTTCTCCTCCTTCTCACACCCAACATGCCGGACATATGCACTAACAACATTCATCATCACACCTCCAATTTCCAGCTTCAAAATCATTATTCTGTCTGACACTGTCTTCAGCTCCAATACACTCTTCACATACTGTTCCTTCAGAATAACCCCTTTTGCCATTTCTCCTTCCATCCATACCTTGATAGAACAATTTGAATCCACCTCCGATCCATCTGGCTTTACTCCCCTTCCATTTAGTCTCTTGCACACACCATATATCAACCTATATTCTCTCTATCATATCTGCTAACTCTCTCCTCTTACCAGTCATACTGCTAACATTCAAAGTTCCTACCCTCAGTTCCACTCTCTTTACTTTCCTCCTCTCCTCCTGCCTCCGGGCACATCCCCCCGTGTTCTTCTCTTCCTTCTTCACCCAACAGTAGCCCAATTTCCGCCAGCACCCTGTTGGTTAACAGTACTGGTGGAGGTCGTTGTTAACCTGGGGCTCGACCGATCCGGTATGGAAATTTGTATTGTTGTCCACATATTGATTTGGCAAAATTTTACACCTGATGCCCTTCCTGACAAAACCCTCCCCGTTTATCCGGACTTGGGACTGGTATGAAGAAACACACTGGTTTGTGCATCCTCTGTGGTTGGGTTATTTGGGTATGATTGATTATTTACCAAAAAAGGAAGACATTGTTGTCAATGGAGTAGTACATCTACAATATATGCTACTGGTCAAAAGTTTTAGAACACCTCCATTTTTTCAGTATTAATTGAAATGTGCACAATTTAATGTCTTAATGTTTCATGAAATCAAGTCATAAAACAAATAAACAATGGCAAATAAAAAAAAGTCAATTAATCATTAAGTTTACAAAATTTTATTCAAGTTTTTGATTCTTCAATGTGGCCATTTTTTGCTGATATCACAAACTGAGGTAACCCTTTTGATTCAGAATGCCAGTCACTCTCTGCAAGTCCGCCTCTAGTAAAAGAACACCAGATCATCACACTTCTTCCTCCATGTTTGACAGTCACACACTGAGGAGCCATCCTTTCATCAACTCGATGGTGTACAAACACCCTTTGTGATGAACTGAAGATTTCAAATTTTGATTCATTGGTCCATAAGACTTTCCTTCAGTCTGCAGTAGTCCACAGCCATTATTCCAAGGCCCTATTTTGTCCTTTAAAGAATGGCTTTCTTACTGCCACTTTCCATGTCAAACGTACAGTACAAAGTCTCCTCTTCACAGTAGAAACTATAACTTGTTTTTTTGCCCACTGTTAAGCTGTGCTTGAAGCTGTTGTGCTGTCAGGTACCTATCATGTAAGCTGGTAACCCTCAGAAACTTGTTTTCTGATTGGTTTTTTGATTTTGGGTCTGCCAGATCTCTTCCTATCAGAGTTTTTTCCAGTTTCCAATTGTCTTTGGATTGTGTAGGACACCATACTCACTGACACTTTGTTTTTTTTTTGCAATTTATCTAAATGAAAGGCCTACTCTTCTAAGGGTAATAATGTCTCATTTCACTTGTTAATTGCCTTTTTCTTGTCATTATCACTGGAATTTACAACTTTCTACAGTGTAATATTGTCCAAGTAGCACTTCAGAGAGTGTAGTAACACGGTCCATTCCATCTCTGAATTAAGACATACAAAGGGTTTTTAAGTAATCACCTGAAGTTGGGACATCTGTGTAAATTATTCCCTTCAACTTGCAAGTCTTAATTTACTTTAACTGCTGCAGAACATCTGTAGGTTGTAACTTATTAGAAGGCCCATTTATAATATTTTGAAATTTTCTTTTTTTTCAGTTTTTGGTACCCTAAACTTTAAATTTAAAACTCGGACAATTTACTGCTTTTCACAATTTTAGGCCATTCATTGTATTTCTACTGATTCAATTTGAAGAAAAGCTAGAACAACTAAGGTGTTTTTAAACTTCTAAAACTCAAATATGCAATTCTTAGGCATCTGCTACGAAATGATATTTCAATATTTACTTTTACTTATTTGGCTAATGCCTTATCCTGCGCAACTTACAACATTTATGATATAAATGGTTACATTTCCTGCGGTGGGCTGGCACCCTGCCCGGGATTTGTTCCTGCCTTGTGCCCTGTGTTGGCTGGGATTGGCTCCAGCAGACCCTGTGTTAGGATATAGCAGGCTGGGTAATGACTGACTGGTTACATTTCTTTTTGGCTTTCCAGTTGCAGCACAGGCAGGTCAAGTGACTTGCTCACTGTCACACAGTGTCAGTAGTGGGATTTGAACCCACAAGCTTAGAGTCTGAAGGCCAAAGCCTTAACCACTACAACACGTCAATAATACCAAGCCCGTGGTAATATTTAGGGTGAAAAAAACACTCCTTTCATAGAAAATCTAAGTGCCCCAAAATCTGCTGACTTTTGTTTTTTATTTGTCAATATTTATGACTGTCATACCAATGTACCTGTGTTGTGCTAAGAGTGGGTTTTAAGCAAACAAAGAATGGAGCAGAAGTGATTGACAGGCCGAACAGCAACAGTAAAAAATAGGGTAGACAGATTACAGAAGAAGTGGTGCTGCCCTTGTAATATACATTCACATCTATGGACTTTGATGAGGACCCTCATCTCACTCTCTGAAATCATTTATAATTACATGTCTGTGTGCTTACTTTGAATGGCGATGCCTGTGAACTTTAAAAGGAGACCACATACAACTGCCAAAAAATATGAAAAGCAATACTTTAGTGAACAGCGTAAACTAATGAAAATCTTTAAAATCTAATAATGATAATAATACATTTTCAAATTTCAAATTATTCCTACTGATTGCCTGTTACAAATCAAAAGTATACATTTTCCTATAAAATTGTGTTTTGCAGTGACCACCAACAAAAGCCAAGTCACTAAGAAAACCAGGAATTGAAATAATGCAGAAATGTTTTACTCATGGGCAATTGAATATAGCATTTTCAAGAGTAAACAGCTCCATTGACCTAATAATATTATTATTACTTATAATTTGACTGATGCCTTTATCCATGGAGACCTACAACAACTGAGAAACAATTGATTTTATATTTTGGTTTTCCACTTGGACTACAGGCAGATGCAGTGACTTACTCATGGTCACACAATGTCAGTGCCTCAGGGTTTGAAGTCCTAGGTCTTTAACCTTCACTACTACACCACACGGCATGTTAGTGATATGAGCCCTTGGTCATGTCAAATCAGGATGGAGAGCATGCACTGGTACAGCTTGTTCCTGCATCCACCAAATGACGAAACACCTCAGGATCCCAGTTGGCAACCCCCAGGTAAAAACGCAGTCCAATCCCATCCTCTGGAAATGTCTGTTTACCTGCCAGATGTTGCCTGGGTGTTCTTTAGGCCTGGTCTAAATGCTCAGGTCATCTTCAATAAAGGAATTGCGCCACATGGCCATAGTGTTGTAACTGATGCTCACTCACAATGCAGGTAACATGTCTCATTTAGGATTCAGTGAGCAACCACTCATTCCACACGAAGTCAAACCAGCAGTATCAAGGATTCACCAAAGAGACTTAGTACCAAAGGTTGTCCAGTCTTTGTCTCAGCTCACTGGACAGAATCCACATCTCACAACCATATAGCAAGACATGAGGACACTAAGGACTCTGGCCTTCATCCTCTTGCAAAGATATTAAGAGTGCCACACACCCCTTTCCGTTTTCCCTGTGTCCTCTTGGTTCCCCGGTTTCCTCCCGCAGTCTAAAGACATGCAGGTTAGGTGCATTGGCGATCCTAAATTGTCCCTAGTGTGTGCATGGTGTGTGGGTGTGTGTGTGTCCTATGGTTGGCTGGCGCCCTGCCCAAGATTTGTTCCTGCCTTGCGCCCTGTGTTGGCAGGGATTGGCTCCAGCAGACCCCCATGACCCTGTGTTAGGATATAGCGGGTTGGATAATGACTGACTGACACACTTCTTTCCACTGATCTAATGACCCCTATGTTCTCCCAGTCTGTCTATTGACTTCATAGGATGAGATACCAGTGACATGGATGTCGCTACCGAGGTTAGGAAACCTCTAGATGCTGTTGACATTCCCACCACAGACAGATACACTTGTTGAAGGCTGTGCCCAAGTGGTCATTAAGCCCTGGATCTTGATTTTTACCCAGGACACTCGCAAGCCCGGAACACTCGGACTCCTTGTTCTGTTTCTCAAGAGCCCCGATCAGAACCTACATTGACACTGTGAAGATCACAGCTTCCTCTGCAAAGTGAAGATCCGTGAATCTTTCTTCACCAATAGATGCCCCACAGCTTCTAGATCCTACAACCCTGCCCAACACCCAGTCCGTGCAAGCATTGATCAGAGTAGGAGCAAGAATATACCCCTGACAAACCCCAGAATAAACTGGAAAGAACACAGATGTTCTGTCTCCACTCTGCACAGCACTTACAGTACCAATGTACAGGATATCCAGAAACTTTGGGGACATCCCACAAAGTCTCTGGATGTCCCACAGGACAGCCTGATCAGCTGAGTGAAATGCTTTATGAAAATCGATAAAAGCTGCAAGGATGACACCCATCTCCCAAATGGAACTAAAGATTGCTTGCAATGCCAGGGTAACAGCCTTATTACAAGCTTGGAGATGTTCACCCTGGAAACCACAGATCTCTGCAGCATTCTCTACTGTCAGCTGATGGTTAAAAACCATCAGATGATGGTTAAAAAAATGAAACAAAAAATTCCTTCCAGTTACAGATTGATTATTCATCTATAATTTAACTATGTTATAAAATTTGGAGGCCCATTTGGGTTATTGAGAGGTAAATCTCCAACTTCTTGAACCCCATTTGCTGATTTAAATAATTAATAGGTTTATGCAAATCTGAAAATTATGTTTTGTTCAGGTCATTAGAAGTTATATCACATATTCAGGTGATTCATGTTATAATTTTGGTCTCATCAGTCTGTAGTATCTGAAAGGCACTAGAATACATTGTCACTTTCAAGTTCTCTGTCTATGCTATACTTGTGCATCAGATTGTACTGTTCTCTCCATGTTAGAAAAATTAAGGCGCATTAGTGAAGAGATGTGAGAATACATTCCTTTTTGTTATAATTTAAGATAATTTGGAAGATACACCAGTTAATTAAAAGGAATGTTTCTCAATTTATTGTATTAATCTAGAATAAAATCAAATTAAATATTATTGTTAAGCATTATTATTTTAATTACATTTGTTGATTTTAAATTGGCTGCTCTGTTAGTGGGGGCATGGATACAGTCATGTAAGTGGCCTCTCTATGTTATCAATGTTAGTAAACTGATATTTCCAAAGCGCTGTATATTTTTATTTTGTATTTTTTTCTTGTTTTTTTTTTTATGTAGAATTTAGAGCTACTTTTGCTTTGTTCAGAGACTTATTATTGATTATAATGTTACATGTTGGCATGACAGCATCTTGTTTGTTAGTAAACACAATTTCATGTGTCTTTTGCCATGTTACGACTGCCCACTGTCTAGGGAAATCAGAATTACACCATTCTTACTGGTGTTGCGAGCAAGTCCTTGTATAAGTTTGTGGATAGTCTAGACAAAGATTTTAGTGACTGATTGTTTAGATTTGAGTTTTTCAGACTCTATCTATCTATCTATCTATTGTTTGCCTATTCAATACAATTATATTAAGTAATGTATACAGTATTGTGATTTATATTTAATGTTCTTTACCCATATTCAATCATAAATCACTTCTACATCAAAACATTTAAATTTGGCAAGATGAAAGGACTTACAGCAGGAAAATTATCTTTATGTTTTGGTAAAAGCAAATCCGGTAGAACTGAATGAAAACAAATTGCATTGTAGAAGTAAGAAACATCTTTCCAGATGTGAGCCTAAATGTTAACAGCCCAAGATGGTGCATCTTCTGTCTTCAAGAATTTACAACAGGAAGAGGCAGGTCCAGGTGAATGCGACATCATTGATGATAAAACTGGCAATCTTCTGGTTTTCAGAAGGAGGAAAAGAAAAGATGCTAGTATGCAGCGCCAACCCGTGTAGCAGTGGGAAATTATCATCACCAGAGCTTTAAAGATGTCCTCTATGTGCACACGTGTGACAATATAAAGAAATGTACAAAGTCCTAAAAACAGTTTAAATGTGGAAAAATGAATTGCACAATTAAGATAACTGTAGCAAATCCAAAAAATGAGTTTATAGTGTAAACAATTAAGGTCAGATTTATTTTTTAACCATATATACATTTAATTACCTATTAACAGATGACATGTGTCTATGTATATCATGTGTCTATGTATATAAAAAAGCACCTTAAAGAAGAAACTGTTGTGAATATTTTTTTGGAAATGTATTTTTTCTATACTGTCTGCTTTTTCATAGTTACGGTTTTTCTTAATGTTATTAGATTTTCAGAGTTACTTTGTGACTTAATCACAGTGCCATTTTGTGTTTATTTTCTCTGATGAGCACCAATATTTTTGGACTGGTTTTCATGACTAAAGCTGTGCTGTTTATGACAACAACATCTGTTTCTGGAATGTAACCAGCACAGTAATGAACAAACAGGCTATTTAAAATGTAGCATTTATTTAGCGAAAAGACATTAAGCTATGAAGAAGTTTTTTTGGCAAGGGTTTCTGTGTTTTGTGTTTCAGTCTTCATTTTGGTTTAGTCGCAAGAATGCATTGGTGTTTGATGTCTGCTTTTTCGCTTAGCCATCCTCTTATTTTGCTCCTAAAAGTCCCTCAATCTCCTCAACTTTGCCTGTATTTTTATTATGTGACTTTGGAAAAAACAAGCCATCAATCTGGCAATACTGGTTCTAGGTCAAGACATTCATTATGAGTCTGACAGAAGTAAGGATCACAGGCAGATTAATGGGCAATAAACATGCAAAGGCTGGCTTAATGAGGAGTGAAAGGTTAAAACTAGCAAGAATAAAATGAAGCAAACCATACAGATATGTCCCTGTTTAAGGCTAAGGTAATTTCATATTCAGGCTGTTCTGACAGTTCTGCTATTACAGGTACAGAGCTGTAAAGCCATTTCCCTACATTTGGGACTATACAGTATAAGCACTTCCTAAAGGCAACTGAGATCTAAACAGAGATCATGCTTATTGATATTTTTTAATTTTCATTTTCTTGATTTATATAGATCTCTTTTGCTGTATATAATATTGCCTGGCTTTTTTATTTTAATGAAAATCAACTCAGGGTAAATATGTATTTCTAGCTTGATAGACTGAAATTAATAAGCAAAACTCTGAGTTAAATCAATGCAAATTGATGTTTTTTAATATTGTTGATGGTTTGGCAACTGTTATTTATTTTATTTTAATGTATGCTATTTTTTAATTCTAGTGGTTCCTGATACCACTGTCCCAGTGATGGAAGGAAATGAGTTGAACTTGACATGTAAAGTAGACAAAGTTGTTGAAAACCTTAAACTTTAATGGACTCATACAAATAAAAATTGGAATTTTCAAACATACAGTTTTCCTGGGACAGCCATTCTGAAAATTGACAAAGTGACAAATCAGCACATTGGACCGTGGAGGTGCAGTCTGTATGTAGGAGAAACACTGATGACCAGTGTTGAGCACAAGCTAAAGATAGGTAGGACAATATGAATATAAGATTGCAAAATGAATTGTACAAAAAACTTACTAACTTTCATCTTTAATAAGTCCATTTTCATTTTTATGATTATACTTATAGTCAGCTCTAAATTTTACTTAATATTAGAAATTCATACTTTCCATTTTAATCAGAATTATTTGCTCCCCTGTCAAAGGCCAAAGATTACAATCATATTGGAGTATAAATATTGTACAGATGGGGGTTTTCTTGGTGAAGCTTGCACATGTTGCAGATTGTATTCAAACAGTATTTTGAAATTTTATCAAAACAGTATTACTGTAACTGTAATCAGAAATGGAATTATCAATTGTCTTTCAGAATACCAGTACTAGGGTGTTGTACCGTGTTAGCCATTATGAATGTAGAGAATAGACACCTTTAACTTAGAGTGGATTGTTAATGTAATTTTCTAAGGGGAATTCAAAGCACCTTCTTCTTCCATAGTTGAAATGGCACTTCTTTACGTGAATTTAAATTTATGACCATTATATATCTGAAATGAATTAACCTGGACATCTTTTAAATGCATTTGGCTCTCCTTCATATTTTTTCACCAATGTGGTTGAATAAAAATAATTTACTCATGTAATAGAATAAAAACAACCAAGTAAGAAAAGCCAAGTGTTACAGTTGATGGCATGTTCAGTATTTATAGTTGAGAGACATGTCTCCTTACAGAATTGGGAATGCTTGACAAGGAGAAGGTAAACAGGTATAACTACTATAACTAAGATTATTTAATTAAAATTATTAGAAGTTAGAGTTTATGATTTCAGACTCATTATCCATTAATTAACAGATCATAAATTCACAAAGAGTTAGAGCAAAATATAAGTGGTGAGTTTGGCTGGAATATAGCTGACAAGGATACAGCTGTCTTTCTGTTCTGGCTGCTAGATGTGGACCAGTAGGTGCCCTGATTAAAATGATCTCTTTTTCAAAGCCTAGAAAGTACAGTGTCTTACCATATCTTGAATTATTGTCAACTAGGAAGGAATAAAGACACATATGTATTGGTCTGTGCAAAGTACTTTATTGAAATGCATGACATTTGACTCCTTAGTGAATGCTCACAGTACTTGTAGACTTTTACGAATAAAATAGCATAACGACCAGCTGCAAATTCTTATAACTACATACATCAACACATACAACAACCAGCCATAACATTAAAATCACTGACAGGCGAAGTGAATAACATTGATTATCTCAATACAATAACACTTGTCAAAGGGTTAGATATATTAGGGAGCAAGTGGTCAGTTTTTGTAGGAGATTTGTTGGAAGCAGGAAAAATGGGTAAACATAAGGATCTGAATGACTTTGTGATTGCTAGATGACTAAGTCAAAGCATTTCCAAAACAGCAGGTCATGTGATATTTTCTCAGTATGTAGTGGGTAGTACCTACCTAAGGAACTTAGGGAAGGAAAGTTAATCCACCTTGTCCAATCCCTCAGAAGAGCTACTTAGCATAAATTGCTGAAAAATGTAATGCTGACCATGAGTGAAAGATGTCAGAACACACAGTGAGTCACAGCTTACTGTGCATGGGTCTATGGAGCCAAAGAACGCTCAGAGTGCCCTTGCTGACTCCTGTCCACCACCAAAACCAGGTACAATGAGCATGGGTGTCAGAACTAGACCATAGAGCAATGGAAGAAGGTAGCCTGGTTTGAAGAATCATGCTTTCTTTTACATCAATAGGGGGCTTTGCTTGCCAACCAAGGCTCTCGTCACTCACCAACCCTAACCCCCCCTGGCCCCACACCCCCCCACCAGCCTGTGCTATGAGTGAGCCACTCCAGTCGCTCCTCTGAAACCCCCTCTTAAGCGGTGGTACAATGGGAAACAAATACAGTTTTTTTTTTTTTTTACCTCCACTATGCTCGATCGGCATCTCATGTGGCGCTTCAGACATTTAAAAGTCTGTTCAGCAGCTGTTCTTTGGTCTCACTGCCTTGTCTCTCCTCCCCCTCAGACATCCTCTTCTGCTGTTGGGGGTCCTGCTCCCAAGGCGTGCCCCTATGAAGTTGAAGATTTTCTATTCTTTTAATTGAGAGACGGAACTGCCCCCTCCTGGCAATACGAATTAGACAATCTATAAGTCTCCTGACTTAAAGTTTAAATCCGAAAAATATATTTGATCTCTTTTTGCTGTTCCATTATTTCACCGAGTAATAATTACCATTTGTTTGTGCTAATGTGATCTTAAAATCCTTTTTTTGAGACTTTCGAATTTTCGTACTTCCATTATCTCTAACCTGCTCTCCATGTGTACCGCACCAACATTTTTGAATTCTTTATGACGTTCTACTTTGTCATTTACTCTTTGTCTTTATCCAGCCATAGGCGTGGTTAAATCTCTTGGCACAAAGTCTCATCTCGCGGGACGTGAAAGTGTCTTTCTGAGAAAGTCAAGTCATGTCTCTCTAAACAGGTCTCGTCTCGTTCCAAGATTTTTCATATAATAGAGAGATGTGGATGACCAAGTGCATGTGCATTGTTTAACAGGGTAAGAGATGGTGGCCGGATGCACTATGGGAAGAATGCAAGCCGACCAAGGCAGTTTGATGCTCTGGGCAATGTTCTGCTAGGAAACCTTGGGTCCTGGCATTCATGTGGATGTTACTTTGGCAAATACCACCTACCTAAAGACTGTGTCAGACCACATACATCTCATCATGGAACATGACAAAGAGTTCATGGTATTCAGTTGGCTTCTAAGATGTGAGTCAGATTGAGCATGTGTGGGATATACTGGAAAAACAAGTCCAATCTAATAAGGCCCCATCATGCATCTAACAGGACAAAGGATCTGCGGCAAACATTCTGGTTCAAGATACCATAGGACACCTTTACAGGTCTTGTAGGAGTCGATGGCCTGACAGATGAGAGCTGTTTTGGCAGCTTGAGGAGGACCTAAACAATAATAGGCAGGTAGTTTTAATGTTGTGGCTGATTGGTGTATATGAAGGTTTACAAACAATTAAAAAGACATTAATCCTAGAGGCAATAAACAAAGTCTATATACTATAAACAAAGTCATGTTAATTTAAATTCCTCTTAACATAAGAGATAAGATATGGCCAAATGACAATGGAGGTGAGGAGCACAAAACACCAGTTAACAGCCTTTCTGTAAATAACATACTTCTGCTGGTGGCCCATGGTATTTAAAAATAGCAACGTCAAAGATCTGCTGACACCAATCAAATGGCTGCCCCATTTTCTTCCTGGGCATTCAACAATATCACAAGTATACGCTTAAGTCTGCAACTGTATAAACCAAATAGAACAAAAGGGTGTCTGAATGGCCACACTGATGTTTATCTATACTAATAAAAGGCAAAGCCCTCACTGACTCACTCACTCACTCACTCACTCACTAATTCTCCAACTTCCCGTGTGGGTGGAAGGCTGGAATTTGGCAGGCTAATTCCTTACAGCTTACTTACAAAAGTTGAGCAGGTTTCATTTCGAAATTCTACGCGTAATGGTCATAACTGGAACTTATTTTTCTCCATATAATGTAATGGAGTTGAGCTTGATGGCCGTGGGGAGCGGAGTTTCGTGTGACATCATCACGCCTCCCACATAATCACGTGAACTGACTGTCAAAGCAGTATGTACAAAACAAGGAAGAGCTCCAAAAAGCGCTGAAGAAAACATGCATTATACAATTGAGAAGGCAACGAAACAATAAGAAGAGAGCGAGTCACACATAGAACCATATTCATGAGTGCAGTTATTTCGGAAACAAAGCACGGTGTAAACCTAAAGTTTAAATTAAGTTCATAGACAGGCTGCCGCTGGCATTTGTCATGCCCACGGCTAATGCGGGATACAAGTTTAATGAGAGGATGCAAGATATAAATGAGAGTTTTGATCACTTTGTAAGTAAGTTAAAATTACTGGTGAAGGGCTGTGCTTATGCAAATTCCGAGAGACTGTCTTTGTGGGGGGATTGACAGTTAAGGCGGGTGGGAGAGTCACGTCATCATCTCCCCTCCCATTCACCTCATTTCGCTCTGAGCTGAGCTCCGTGGCTAACGCCGTCTTCCAAAGCAACTTCGTCACGCTGCCACCAAATACTCACAGAAAAATACACAACTTAATACACACGCTGTCTCTAGAGGTTCTCCACATTCTGAATCCTCCAGGCACTACTTACAAAAAGTTACATTGACAATCGTGTTACGTTATTTTTAAAATGTTTCCTTTCCTTAGCACAAGCACAGCTGAGAAGCTTCGATGCATGTGCTCCATAACACGTTAAAAAATAACGCATTTAATCACACTTTGTATTCCAAGCAAAGGGAAACTTCTTTCAATACATGATTTCCTGGTACACCGATTACATTGATGCACACAACAGAGCTACAAAAATGTAACAGTCGGAAGAAAGCGCGTTGCTACTACTGATTGCAGGAAAATTTCATTTCAAAAGACTGCCCGACGTAAGCCTTAATAAAAGCGTGGCTTTGTGCACATATATATATATATATATATATATATATATATATATATATATATATATATATATATACACCAATAAAAGGCAAAGCCCTCACTGACTCACTGACTCACTGACTCACTGACTCATCACTAATTCTCCAACTTCCCGTGTAGGTAGAAGGCTGAAATTTGGCAGGCTCATTCCTTACAGCTTACTTACAAAAGTTGGGCAGTTTTCATTTCGAAATTCTACGCGTAATGGTCATAACTGGAAGCTATTTTTCTCCATTTACTGTAATGGAGTTGAGCTTGATGGCCGTGGGGGGCGGAGTTTCGTGTGACATCATCACACCTCCCACGTAATCACGTGAACTGACTTTTAACGCAGTATGTAGAAAACCAGGAAGAGCTACAAAAGGCGCTGAAGAAAACATGCATTATATAATTGAGAAGGCAGCTAAACAATAAGAGGCGAGCGAGTGACATATACTACCATATTCATGAGTGCTGCTACTTCGGAAACAAAGCACGGTGTAAACGCGGGCTCGATGTAGTGCACGTCAACTCGATCTGAATTGCGCGATCACATTCGAAAAAATATATCTTTTCAAGTTCTATTTAGTCCATATGTGTCAAACTCAAGGCCCGCGGGCCACATCCGGCCCAGCGTGTAATTATATCCGGCCCGTGAGATCATTTTATATATTATTGTTATTAATGGCCCGGGGAAATGAAGCGCTGGTAACACAATAAACTACAGATCCCATAATGCAGCGTTTCAGCTGCCTTGCCGAACACTTACCGCGTTAATCAATTCTAGCTTATGATGCTGCAAGTTATTGCGAAGCTAGCCCACGATGCGAAGAAAAGTTGATTCTGTAAATAGAGCCCTTAAAAACCGATGGGAGGCTGAGTATATGTTTACTGACATTGCCGGTAAACCCGTGTGTCTCATTTGTGGAGCTAATGTGGCTGTAATTACAGAATTTATTCTAAGATGGTAATATGAGACAAAACATCAGGATAACCTGAAAAACCTGAATGCAATGCAGAAGATACAGAAAGCAGAAGAGTTAAAGAAGAATCTGACACTTCAGCAGACGTTTTTACCCGTGCAAAATCACAATGTGATTTCAACTGAAGCTGCTTTTATGGGAGACACAAATGCACCAGTGCAACTTGCCCCACTTTCCCTGCTGCCAAGTAATGTTGAACCAAGTCGGCACAACGGTGTTCCCAAATACACACTTTGCTGATAAACTGAGCGCACTGCACACTGAGTTCGCACGGCGCTTTGGTGACTTTGAAGAACAAAAAAAGAATTTTCAGTTGTTTCGCAACCCATTTGCCGTCGATGTGGAAACTGCACTTGTGCAGATTCAGATGGAGGTGATTGAGCTGCAGTGTAATGGCACAATGAAGGCAAAGTACGATACTGCAGGGCCCGCACAGTTTATTCACTCCATTCCCGCAGAAATGCTAAAGCTCCGTGTACATGCGGCTCGAACCTTGTGCATGTTTGGTAGCACATATCTGTGTGAGAAGCTCTTCTCAGTGATGAAGACTAACAAAACAGCACACAGGAGTCACCTCACTGATGAGCACCTGCAATCCATCCTGAGAATCTCCACAACACAGAACCTCACACCAAACATAAACGAACTTCTTGCCAAAAAAAGATGCCAGGCGTCCAGCTCTGATAAAATGACATATGAGCAAAGACAACTGAATGATTTGATTTGTTATTGCTGAAAACAACAAATTTTATTTATATTTCCAGGTTTTATTATGCAGCATGTTCATATTTGAATTTGTATAATTTTGACAGGATATATTTTTATGGAGAGCAAAATCTTTTGGGATATTTAAAATTTACAGTTTATTTTTATATAAAATTGCATAAGAGTAAAGAAATTTGAATGTTTGTTCTTTTAACGTTTACTTTATTTCTAACTTGTATAATTTAGACAGGATATATTTTTATGGAGAGCAAAATATTATAAGTTATTTAAGGTTTGAGTTGATTTATTCTGGAATAATATTCCTGTCTGTTTTTATTCATATTTATGTTCAAAAAAGTTAAGTTTTAAAAGTTTAAAACTTTTAAAAGTTTAGTTTTAGTGTGTTTTTTTTTACTGTGTCCTGTTCGGCTGTGAAGCAATCAGAATTGATGTCTGAATGCTGGCGACTAGCCTTACAGTTTTTCTCTCAGGTGGAGCATTACAGCTTCTGCTGACGTCCGCCTGATACCAAAACTTTATTAAAAATATTTTCAGATGTTTTTAAGATTCGAACCGGACACGGAGACAAAAGTGAAAGAAAAAGAAGAGAGAAAAGGAAGAGATGGAGGTAAAGGGGGAAGGGGGGGTTTTCGTATAGAATAAACAATAAATGAACCAGAATCCGCTTCTAGACCTGCAGAAAGAGAGGGGGAAAAAACACAAGACAAAAACATTGCTGCATTAGCTACATGAAGATATATAAAAGTAAAAATGTTTGCTGACAATCATACAGTAATTATTACTAAGGCATTTAGGGCCAACCACAACCTTAGGTTATGTGCTGAAGATGTCTAAGTCATACTTATGAAATCACCATGTGAGCACCTGTGTGCGTACGCACGCTTGTATGTGTAAGGTTTCTCTATAGGAGCATCCAATAGTGAGTGTGAAGGGCCACAGACCTGCCCCCAAAAACGTGCGGAAGATGGAGGGAGTTCCAAGCCCAGAGATCCAGAGGTCACCCCAGAGCGCGGAGACCCCAGGGAAGCCGTCACCAGAGAAGCCCCAACCCCCCCTTGAGAGGCGCAGAGGATCACCCCGGGGGGCCACAACCAGCAGCCGGCAGAGTCCCGGGAGATATCAACAGGAAGCCCTCAGGCCCGCCCGCAGCCGCTCACCCCCGAGTCGGCCGGGCCCGGAACCCAGCAGCCCGGGACCCAAGGGTGACCCCCCGCGAGGACCCAACAGAGCCCAGGGAACCAGACCTCACCAGGCAGCCACCAGGAGCGACCAGACAGATGCTTAAGGCAGGGGGAGGGTAGGCAAAGATGTTGTAGCATTGCCAGATGTCCCAGGAGAGGGGAGGAGTCCAAAACCCCACCTGACATATACAGTCACACACAAACACAGTCATACACTCCCTCCCTCATGCTCTCACATACATAGTTTTAGTGTGTTCAATAAATGTCTATCCTGTTCGGCCCGCGACCTAAAGTTTGTTTTGGATTTTGGCCCCCTGTGCAATTGAGTTTGACACCCCTGATTTAGTCGACACAAATATCTTTGGTTGGAATGTAAGGTGAATTTACTCTTTACATTTGTATGGTGAAGAAAATTTATGCAATGATGCCCACATTTAACTTACATTCCTACCAAAGATATTTCTGTCGACTAAATAAAAATTCCTTCTATTTAAAATTTAAATAGAATTTGAACAGATACGATAGTTCATAATATCCACGCAGACTTGCACGTAAGAGCGGGAGTCATCCGTTTTAACAAACCGCGTATTGCACTGATACGAAATAGCCTGCCCATTTAATTATTTAGGAATGGATAAATAAATTAATTTATTTTATACAAATAATGTTTTTCATTTTTCTTCCTTGATGGATTCTTCAACCCCCAGCAACAGTTGCTCGCACCCCAAAGAGTGTATATATATATATATATATATATATATATATATATATATATATATATATATATATATATATATATATATACTGCTCAAAAGAATTAAAGGAACACTTTTAATCAGAGTATGGCATAAAGTCAATGAAACTTATGGGATATTAATCTGGTCAGTTAAGTAGCAGAGGGGTTGTTAATCAGTTTCAGCTGCTGTGGTGTTAATGAAATTAACAACAGACGCACTAGAGGGGCAACAATGAGATGACCCCAAAACAGGAATGGTTTAACAGGTGGAGGCCACTGACATTTTTCCCTCCTCATCTTTTTGACTGTTTCTTCACTAGTTTTGCATTTGGCTACAGTCAGTGTCACTACTGGTAGCATGAGGCGATACCTGGACCCTACAGAGGTTGCACAGGTAGTCCAACTTCTCCAGGATGGCACATCAATATGTGTCATTGCCAGAAGGTTTGCTGTGTCTCCCTGCACGGTCTCAAGGACATGGAGGAGATTCTAGGAGACAAGCAGTTACTCTAGGAGAGCTGGAGAGGGCCATAGAAGGTCCATAACCCATCAGCAGGACCAGTGTCTGCTCCTTTGGGCAAGGAGGAACAGGATGAGCACTGCCAGAGCCCTACAAAATGACCTCCAGCAGGCCACTGGTGTGAATGTCTCTGACCAAACAACCAGAAAGACTTCATGAGGGTGACCCAAGGGCCCCATGTCCTCTAATGGGCCCTGAGCTCACTGCCCAGCAGCATGCAGTTCGATTGGCATTCGCCATAGAATACCAGAATTGGCAGATGCACCACTGGTGCCCTATGCATTTTACAGATGAGAGCAGGTTCACCCTGAGCACGTGACAGAAGTGAAAGGGTCTGGAGAAGCCATGGAGAACATTATGCTGCCTGTAACATCATTCAGCATGAGCAGTTTGGTGGTGGGTTAATGATTGTCTGGGGAGGTATATCCATGTAGGGTCAAACAGACCGCTACAGGCTTGACAAAGGCACATTGGCTGCCATTAGGTATCAGGATGAAATCCTTGGACCCATTGTCAGACCCTATGCTGGTACAGTGGCTCCAGGTGCACGACAATTCCTGGCCTCACGTGGTGAAAATATGCAGGCAGTTCCTGGAGGATGAAGGAATTGATACCATTGACTGGCCACCACACTTTCCTGACCTAAATCCAATAGAACACCTCTGGGACATTATGTTTTGGTCCATCCAATGCCACCAGGTTGCACCTCAGACTGTCCAGGAGCTCAGTGATGCCCTGGTCCAGATCTGGGAGGAGATCCCCCACAACACCATCTGTCATCTCATTAGAAGCATGCGCCGATGTTGTCAGGCATGTATACAAGAACACAGGGGCCATACAAAGTGCTGCATACAATTTTGAGTTGCTGCAATTAAATTTTGGCAAAATGGACTAGCCTGCCACATAAGTTTTTCACTCTGATTTTTGGGCGTCTTTGAATTCAGGGCTCTGTAGGTTGATCATTTTCATTTCCATCAAACGATGTGGCATCCTTTCGTTCCTAACACATTACCCAGTCTATATCAGTATAGATATCCAGGAGGATTTCTTTTTCCCATTGAGATCTGATGTGTTTTCAAAGTGTTCCATTAATTTTTGAGCAGTTTATATATATAAATATATATATATATAAATATATATATATATAAATATATATATATATATATATATATATATATATAATGTGTGCGTGTGTATATGTAGATATGTAAGTGTATATATATATGTTTATATATGTGTGTGTGTATGTATATATATATGTATGTATTTGTGTGTATATATGTGTGTGTATGTATATGTATGTGTGTTAAGTAGATATGTATATATATATACTGTATGTATATATATGTGGATGTGTGTGTATATATGACAGCAGCACTCATCACAACAGTGACAAAACAATTACATTGACAATTATGTTACGTTATTTTCAAAATGTTTCCTTTTCTTTTTCTTTCCTTCTTTAACACACTACTTCTCGTGCGGGTATTTTGCTAGTATGTACAGTATATATATGTAGATGTATATGTACGATATACTGTATATATGTGTGTATATGTATATATATGTTTATGTGTGTGTATATATATATATATATACAGTATATATATATATGACAGCAACACTCATGTTGAACAATGTCAATCATGTTACGTTATTATTAAAATGTTTCCTTTTTTTTCATTACTTCTTTAACACACTTCTTCTCCGCTGCGAGGCATGTGCATTTTGCTATATATATATATATATATATATATATATATATATATATATATATATATATATATATATATGAATGACCTCCACAGAGCACTGAGACTTTTGATCACGTGAATGTGTCTGTAATAAGTGGCGTCTCCTGCAAAAGTGGAGCAGCCGGCACGCGCGCATAGCTGTGCCAGCCTTTGAGACGCTGACTGCGCTTCTGCCTTAAGTCAAAGTGAGCACTTTTAATTTTTTTCATCCTCCCCCTTAGCTATAGCCCAGACAAGTGCAAACACGGGACACCTTTTCTACACCGCAGCAAAATAATATTAAGGTGCTTCGCAGTTTCTTTTGCACGTATACGGTTATGAGGTCGTCGGCTCGGATTATGAAGACACGCACACAAGTGGAGGACTGACAGTGCCATCACAGCCGATTAATAGCTGGGACGTCTCACTAGTCTACACAAGACCCACCGCGACTGTCCCCAAAAGGCGCTCATATCATCAGCGAAAACATCTCTCTACACTATATAAAAGAAAAATGCAACTTTCCATTCTTTACACCTTTTTTCCTTTTATCCCAAACCAAAGCCGTTCTCTCTTAACACTGCAGAGGACACAAAACTAATTTTCTTTAATTGCTGGTAATGCCGGTAAGGCACATTACCAGAGGCAGAAATCTGGACGTTCACCTAGAAAATGTAATTTCTATACCATAGCCGTCGTGTAGCGTCTTTCAAAAGGGATCTACTACTGAGAGATGATCCATATACATTATAGCTGCTGTTAGTACTACTTACCTGTTTTGTTACACCGTCTTTAAAATGTAGTTTACCCGCAACCACTCCAGTAGTGCTCAATGTACCTTTACTTCTTATAACGTTAATGTTTTACTGTTTAATAACTTATAGACTACATTTTATTATTTTTCCCTTGCACTCAGTGACCAAAGCTATACACACACATATAGATACATACATATATATACACATATATATACCTGTGTGTATGTTTGTATGTATGTGTATATATATACACACACACACCTATCTACATTGTATATATATATATATATACACACACACACACATACATACATACATACATACACACACCCACATACTTGTAAAGTCTACATAATGAGGACACATGACTGGATCATGATTTGTGGGGGCAGCACCTTCTGAAGACTGCTAGGTCTAGCCTGTTAAATTACATATATTAAAGCTTTATTCTAGGTATGCTGAGCATTTTAAATTCCTAAAATAAAATTCATGGACAAATTGACTTTTGGCCGACTTATGAGGACATGTTCAGGTATTTATGTAAAGCTAGGAGAAAGGAATGCACACACAGTCACTCAGAATTGACCACTGTATGGGGACAACTTGCATATTGGGGACACTGATTTACATATGCATTTTGTCAGATATAAACACACTATAGGAAATAATTGTTCCTTTACAGATATGTGAGCATGCTTTTTGATTTCTTAGAAATTTATATTAAACATGCAGTTTGAAATTATCCTCTAAAATTATAGGTAAAAATTATATGTTCCAAATAACTGAAACCATTTCTCATAATTATTTTATTTTTCTTTTTTAATGTTGTCCTTTTGAATCTGTGCAAGATTATAGTTCAATTTACTTCTGACATTTTCATATAGTATGTATTTGTTATCTTATATTTTCTCAAACTTATGGCCTGGTTAATTTTAGATAATTATATGGCTATTTAAGTACTGCTCACCACTCATGCCAGTGTAGTTGAAATAAAACAAAAAAAAAATCCTTTATCTCAACAGTTCTGTGATTATGCACAAATTGTTTGTACTTACTGCAAATTCAAATAATTGAACATTTATTCCATAGTAACATTTTTTAATTCCTAATTCAGTTTATTTTTGCTGCCTTTCCTAACTTTATCAACTCTGAATAAATAAGGTACAAAATAGACTTAAACGTTTTCTTTCACGTTTACCACATGTATAATATCGTAATGACCAAACAGCCGTGTTCAGTAGCTCTAATAGAAAATGAAACTGCAGTCATCATTTTAAACCATAACAAAGTTATTGATAAAACCAATGAAACTGTGAATCTAGAGAATACTAGAAAAACACACTGTAATTAACTATGGAAAGGTGGCTGTGTTGTTAATTTCAATATCACATTTAATACAATTTCAGCACTTTAGCCTCCATACCAATTCTAGATATCAATTTTAATCCCATATTCTGTTATTTTGATTTTTTGCTTTACTAACATAAAATGATACACCTTCAGCCCATCCCACCAGGGTGAATTTCACAATTGTTTAAATTTCAAGGTCAAGGTAAATAGAAGAAAAGAATAAAGGATAGCTGTCCATAATATAAAGCTCACATAAGATAAAATGAAAGTTGTGAAAAAGCATCTTTTGCACCCATCAGTTACAACATTCATTAATTAAACCCTTATTTGCAATGGTGATGGACAGGTTGACAGACGAGATTAGACAGGAGTCCTCATGGACTATGATGTTTGCTGATGACATTGTGGTCTGTAGTGATAGTAGGGACAGGTTGAGGAGACCCTGGAGAGGTGGAGATATGAGAGGAGAGGAATGAAGGTCAGCAGCACCACCAAGACAGAATACATGTGTATAAATGAGAGGGAGGTCAGTGGAATGGTGAGGATGAAGGGAGTAGAGTTGGTGAAGGTGGATGAGTTTAAATACTTGGGATCAACAGTATAGAGTAATAGGGAGTGTGGTAGAGGTGAAAAAGAGAGTGAAGGCAGATTCTCTGTCCCAGTCATCTATCCATCCCAATGTAGCCCTTGTCAGAGTTGCTCAGATCCTTACGCTTGCCCTCTTTTCCTGTTTCTACCACATCACCTTCAAGAACTGACTGTTCACTTGCTGCCTAGTTTATCACATCTCTTGATAATTGCTCCCATCCCTTCACCTCTCAGTAGCTTTAATGTTGTAGCTGATTGGTGTATTTGTTGAACAAGCATGTGCTATTAAATGAAGATTAAAAAATCAAGTCAGTACTGTAAACAAACACAACCTTCAATTCAGTCATAATATTCAGACATGTTCTCAAACCAGTTCCAACATAAACTTCATTGTAATTTATTAATTTGAAACTAAAAATAATATAATGTAATTTTTTTTTTTACTGTTTTCAAAAAGATGATCACTTTCATTAATCTCATTGATTAAGCCACAGATTTGCACAAATAAATAAACCATGGCTCTGTCTGAAAAATCTCGCTATATGAGAGATGTTTACTGAGGCCAAAAGAAACATTAGCACGATCATATTATGCTTGTGAAGCACTTCAATAGTGTGCGAATAAGAAATTAACTTAATTGTAGATTGCTAGATATTATTCAGTTCAACACCTTAGGTCTTTAGCAATTTTAAATGAAAATTTGAATACAATACTTGTTCTGAATGTAACATCTCCAATTCATTGACTATCATTAATCAACAAACAAACAAGCACAGCACAAGAGACACAAACCTGTCCATATTATTAATGTTTACACCTAGAATTTCTACTATGAATCAGCATTGAATTCTTTAAGAAATATTGCCCTCAGTGAAGTCTGTTTTATGAAGCTTAAACTCAAGTCCTCATCAAGAAGAGGCTTAATATAAAAGAAGCTTGAAGCTAACAAAATACAAAAAATGCAGATGGCTGTGTATAGCCAGAAGTTGATCTTCTGGGATATAAAGTACCTTTTAAGTGTGGTCCATCAGGCCACATGGACACTTTGTGCAATTGTTCAGCTATCTACTAAAACATTTGACAGTTCATTTTCACAAAGCTCTGAAACAGGACACGGGAGAATATAAAACCAAAAGATGCATCTTATTGCATTCATAACCCCCCACAAGTTGAGTTCAACTGAAATAAAGATTCATTCAACATATAAACTGTAGTTAAATATAAACTGTGAATTTTATGCCACACAGAATTCTCTAGTTTTACACAGAAAAGCAAAATCTATCTTATAAACTCTCTTGCCCTTGCCAACAACGGGACACCAGCACTGAACAGTTCTGTCCAAAACATTTTTAACATTAGCAGTGGAATGTGTATGTTAAACAAAATAAAAGTCTTGGAAAATATTTTTAATTTTATTTTATTAAATAAATCAGTCTCACAAAAAACACTACATAAACATCTTAACATATAAACTGAGGTAGCATGTTGTAAAACATTCAGTAAATTTAATTTACATTATTTAGAGTTAGAAGAAATGATACCACTGTAATAAGACTGGTACATCAGATCAGAGGCTTGTACTGTATGCGACTCTAACTTACTAACATGTTCACAGTGATTTTCTTTACAAGTGACAGGTAATCTGTTCAATGAATAAAATGAAAATGTCACACTAATTTATTTATATCTATATTAATATATTTTAACATATGAGACAGATGAACCAGCCAGGAGGCCTGTATGGATAAGTAGCCTGGAGCGACTGGAATCCCTGCTGGGATAGATTGTATTCCTTTACTAACTGGAAAGCCTTCATGGGTGAATGGTGCGGCACATTCTGCCCAGGATGGTTGCTGCTTCACTTTCCGGTCAGGAGGACTTAAGGGAAGGATACAGGGAGACTACCTCTCTGGGCTGTGTGCCCCTAGCACCAGGTGGTAACATCCATCTGTAGGGACTCCCATGTGTGCACTTGTAGGGCTGCCCAAGAATCGTAGTCCCGATTGGCAGCCCTGCTATGATTTTTGGCAGCTGCCATGGAGAGCTACTGAGGAAGGACATACCTATTCTACAGAGGGAACATCCTTACAGCAGTCAATATTATAGCAGAGATGCCCATCAGGTACTACAACTCCCAAGCAGTCCCATCGATGCACACATGGGATGGCCCTAAAGAGGGATTTATCCACTTGGGACATCGGGGTAGCACACGGCATTGAGAGACAGACTCTCTCCACCCTTCCACTAAGTCCTACTGACCTGGAATGGAAGCAGAAACCACCCTGGCCAGGGTGTGCCTCCATCCACACCATCCATCCATAAGGCCTCCTGCCCAGATAATGGAACATCATCTATCCCAGTAAAGATTCCAATTACTCCAGGCTGCTCAACCATACAAGCCTCCCAATCAGGTAGGAGGCCCACACCCATCCTGGCTGGGATGCTAGCCCATCTGCACCTATATATATAAATAACTAATTATAAATTAACCTTTTTTTAATGAGAAAGATAAAAATGCACCTGCATCCTGGCTAAGGTTCACTGTTACTACTTGGCTTTGAAGAATAGCCTCCCATGCATACAGTATTCCATTGTGAAACATCTCTACATTGACAACTCCAGTGTATTAATTATGAAAAAGTAATTAAAACATTAATCCAAAGCATCTAATTAAACGTTCATTTATCAATGTAGGCAAAAAAGCAACTGATGAATATTAAAAATTACAATATTTACTGGCTTCTGTACACATTATATTTGAGTTAAAACACCTCTTAGTAACAAATATTAACACTGAGCACCCAGACTCAAATTCACAATATTCTTTCAGCCAGAACATTTTTAGATTGCTCACATTATACTAAATATGCAATAAACATACATAACTCAACCTAAAACAATGTCATCATAACAAAGCCAAATCTAAGTGTAAAACAGCACGATGACCTTGAAGCTGATTTGTTTTGGGATTACCTCCCCTTTCAGATATTTGACACTTGCTTGATCCAGAAATATCTAGATTTCACTATTTCAAGACATCTTAGCTTCAGCTGTAATTGCTCAAATACTGTATATTTGAAATTGATCCGAATTAATGAGTACTGCAATATTTGTAAACGTGTGATCAAATTTTATGTTATTAAGAAGCAATTTCATTTAAAATTAATGTGTACGGAATCAGTAAATATTACAGGTATTCTGTATTATAAGTTTGCAGTATGAAATAATTACTCTGATTCACAACTGGTAATTCTTTTAAATCAGTAACCAAACACCAGTGCTTTCTACCCTGAGTAAAGCAAGGCCCAAGTCTCCTGGTGGCACCACACAAGTTAGAGTCACTGGCCTTGATTGAAATAGCCTGCAAATAACCGTGTGTATATCTTTATGTAAGTGCATATAAACGTATGAAACACAAATTATTAAAAAGCAAACAAGTAACTGGCTTTTTGGAACTGTTGCTTTCAATTACTATGAAAGACCTAATGTAAACTGATTAAATTGTTTCCCATAACTAAACTTTAAATGAACACCTTTTATAACGGAAACACTTGTTTTAAACCTTTCTCTTCAGTGAGGTAATTCGTTTTTTTATATAGAATTTGACACCCAGCCAATCGCTGTTTTTGAGAGCTTGTGGTTCATTTTGGATGCAGGCCTCACACTCTGTCTTTCCTGGCACTTTACATATATTTATGCTCTTATTTCTTCTTCTTTCCACATTGTCCTCTTCACTCGTTTACGACCTAAAAATTGCACCACAAAATTGCAATTAGCAGAATATAAACTTCTGTATAGTTTAGTTAAAAAAATAATCTTTATTGTAGCATGATGTGTACTCACCTTGGCAAACACTGTTAACTTTTGTTTCCTGAACTTGGCCATGCGCTCTTTTCATCTGCTTTACTTGCATTTCTAAACACAACATAACTAACTATGTTACAAAATTTCATGAATTATTTAACCTAATCAATTTAACAAAATTTTGTCAAATTATTTTAGGAATAGTTAGAAAGCCATAAACTCCAATGGATTTACAAAGTAAGGTAAAATTTACAAGAGCTTACCTGCATCACCTTCATGATCACTTAATTCTTCCTCACTTCTGATGTTTCATTTTCAATTACTACTTTTTCTACAGTAAAAAAAGATCTTTTAATAAAAGTCAAAGAACAAAATAGGAGCTACTATTAAATACATCACTATACACGATAGTCAAATACAAAACTGAACTTAGAATACTGAGAAGGAAAGTAAATGCCTACTAGTTAAGAATGTAATTATGAACATATTCTGGTTTGAATAGTTTGGTATTATCTAAATATTGTTCACTTCAAGTGGACCAGGGCCATTAAGTTAGGTTAATTTCAGAGTATGTCTGTCTTTATTAAAAAAGTGGGTTTCTACAGTACACTAAATTATCAGCATGTGAGGCATACTTCAAAATCATACATTTTGGAACATATTTGTATACCCAAAGTGGAGGTGCCCTTGTCATGTCAAACATGACACATCTGCCAAAATTCATAACTATTTTTACATTTACAGGTGTTGTCTTTGCTATGCAGTATGCCAAGTTTGGTTATGCAGATGTATACACTAAGCCAGATAGAGAGAAAGAAAATGGTCATTACCAGTTGGATCAATGGTGATATCCTCCAGATTTTTTCCTTTAAACTCTCCAAGGCGCCCAGTTTCTAGAGCTAAGAGAATTTTGCTGATCTTAGCCAACTGCAAAGTGCCTTCTGGGAGACGATAGTATTGCCTGTGTACTCTAATGTCATGCCCAAGGAAATCAGCCAGTTGATCCAATTCTGTATCGTTCAAGTTAAGAACTTTTGACAGAGTTGCCACGTGTTTTCGGAGTTTGGTTGATGAAAGTGTTTTAGGACTTTTTGCTCCACATTCTTTGGCAAAAAGTCGAATACAATCAGATCCACGAAAATGAGATAGAGCCGAAGGTCTTGCAAACATATAGTTGTTGTCACATGGCACACCACAAACTTCTCTTTTTTCTGCAAGCAACTTCATTGTTCTGTGCATAGCTGGGGACAGCAGTATAGGAACCTTCCTTCCACGCTTGCCTTTAATTTCAATTCTGATAAAGTGATGGCGAAGCTTTTGCTCTAGTTCCGAAAGAGCAAGAGCAACATCTCCATGCAAATCTGATACATCTATTAACAAAAAGTTATTTAGAAGCATTCTGGAAACTTCTCCTTCTCTTCTGTGATTAAACAAAATAAATTGTGTTAAAGTGACTTTTGCAAGGTTTGCCCAGTTCCTTGCAAAAGGCCTCAGCTAGAAGATTTTTGCAATTTTCTGCTTGTTTGTCATCAAAATACAAATGCATTTTTTTCACATCTTCGGTAAAAGGCAAAAGCTGAGGTGCATTCCACTTTGACTCTCTCAAATATCTTAGGGCTACCGATGAAATTAGCTCATTCCACTGGGTTTCATACATTTTTTGGAAGCTTTGAGCATTTTTTTCCATCATTTCATTTCCTTCTACCATTGCCTGAGCTTCCACTATATTTGCTATTTTCTGAAGGTTGTGGCCAAGCTTCAGTGCTAATGAAGGAGTTTTCATTGTGGCACTCTCCTGGTTGTACCCAGCAACACATTTCACTGCTGTTACTACATGTGGAAAGATACATGGAATTATGAAGTCTCTCATATTTTGCAATGGTGTTATTTGTCTTGCACATAACAACAAATGACCAAGCTCTCTAAGCTTCTGACGAATGTATTCATGTTTAGATATGTCTAAACCGAGCCTGTTAAAAAGATGGCGTGCTATTTGCAAAATGCAGGGATCCTTCTTGATTATAAGTGAAACGTTGTCTTGTATCATTTCACTCATTAGCTTCCAAAGGCCACTGTCAACACCAGGAGGCACAGGTTCAGCAAATGCACACAAAGACTATATTTACCAGGTTTACTATTTTTTCCAGGTTTTGGTTGGTCACGTTTTCTAAGCTTGCAATGTTTCATGTGTCGCCAAAGATTGTTTTTTAAAAAAAAAACTCTGACAATTTATAAACAATGCATAAAATCATTAGATGGCAAACAATTTCTAGGTTGTCTTCGAGGTATAAGCATTCCTTTCCCCATTTTTAAAACTTCCACATTGTGAGCAAAATTGCCTCTGTTTCGAAGAAGATCTATTTGAAGTCTTCTTTCTTTTGATTTTCTTGGAAACTGAGAGCTTTAGCAACTTCAGTCTCATTGCGATGAATTTGTTCAATATGCCTGGCAATTTTTGCATAGGACTTACCACAGAAAAGGCAAAAATGTTTTTTGTCATATACTTCCTCCACCGGTTTTTTACAGAAACTGCCTTTACAGATACTGGATCATATTCTTTAATTTCAGAGTCTGAAACACTGGAATCAGGTACAGGTCTATCATACGTGGAACATGACACAGAGGATTTCTCATCTTTACCTATTTTGTCACTCATGTGTGCTGATAAGCAGTCACTACTGCAGTCTGGACTACTCTCTTCTGATGACTTAGGAATGTAGTCATCATCACTGTGGTCTGATGACTCGGAACAGTTTTGAAGCATCTCTTTTCTCACCTATTAAAAACATAAGAAAGCCATCTAGAACCAAATCCCTATACTGCATACTGATTAACAGGTGTTGAAAACTACATTATTGGATTAATGATTGATTTGTTTTATATTTATTATTAATAATGTATATACATGAGCAATTGCTTAATATTTCAAAACCCACTATCAAATACTAACTGTTATTTTTATAGTGAAAATATTGTATTATAAAGTTTATGCCATTGTGGTATAACTTATAATAACACTGTCAGAGCGCTTAAGTTTTGGCACAGTACAATCAAGCTCTCGCTTTTCTAAAGAAACTGGTTCAGTGTCAGATCCACTGTTGTCTTCAGTCTGTAAAAATATAATTGGGTGTCATATTCATTGGACACACATTACGATGTGTTAGTATTATTACTGTTGTTATTAGCAGTAGTAGCAATATTTCTACTATTGCTCTCATTGTTGTTTTTTACTTTTACACTTTGCAAAGGCCAGTTACAATCAAATACTTTCTGCTCAAATAAGTGTTAAGTGTCATTATAGGCAATTACAGGGATAACAGAATACCAGATTTTACAGTATGCCATACATAATGTAAATTAAATAAGATTATGCTTCATACATTTTTCAGGCCAAATCTTGAATGTTTAATATGGAGACAAGACAACAGTTCGTTAGGTCTTAAGAATAAGTGCAACACATACAGGAGAGTCAACTTTTCTTTATTAACTATCATTATTAGGACTAGCATTTATAGCAGTTGATTTTTATTATGGAAACCTAAATGAATTTGAGTGAGGTAGAAGTACTTAAGCACCACCAACATTCCTAGTGAGGACTTGCATATATTTCAGTTCACATTCATTGTGGGGACATAGAGTAAGGGGTGAGCAGTTAATCTATCTTTTATGTAGCTATACTTGTGGGGTCTGACACATATTTCAGGTTATCCTGTGTGGAAAAATACAAGACAGCTTGGTCAATCTGGTGTTTGTGGCAAGGGTAATGCAGACCATGCGTGCCCATAGTGTGTGTGATAAGTGCTACTTCTTGTTTTCTAGGCTTCTACACAAAAAACCACAAGTTTGGACTCATAGAGAAACTAAGGGACCAACAGATGTACTCAACCCTTAGGTTTTGTAATGCTGATTCAGGCTAATGTTTTGAAATACTTGTGTAACTAAAGTCATAAGACAAAAACCCTATAAAAAATCTTGAACACCGACTCATCGGGGCAGACGAAGGGTGGTGTCCTAGGACTGTGCTTCTCTGTCATTTAACCTTTGCCTGGTGTGTATGAATAAAAGAATTTTACTAACTTTAATTCTACCTCTCTGTCTTCAGTCACAAGAAACGACACCATAGAAAAAGTGTCCACACCTGTTATGAAGACTTCAGTGAAGTGGAAAGATATTTTAGGATTTAAAATCTATCTTTTATATAGCTATCCTTGTGGAAACTCACACACATTTCAGGTCACAAACACTGTGTGGACCTAAACTAAGTGGATGGACAGTGGCACAAGAAACCCCATCATCACTAAGTAACCTAGTGGGGACTCACACACATTTCAAGTCACAACCATTGTGTGGACCTAAAGCAAGTGGGGGATTGTAGCATAAGTAACCCCATCTTCAATAACTGTCCTTATGGGGACTCTCACACATTCCAGGTCATTTTCATTAGGGGGACCTCAGTGAAGTAGAAAAATATTTTAAAAATATTTTAAAACACAAGACGCTGTGAAGTAGGGTGGGCAGTAAGAAATGCATAGCAATGACACAGTTCCTGTGAGGATTCAGATATATTTCAGATCACTCTAATCATGTGGACATAAAGCAAGTGAGGAATACAGTTAACTGATCTTATGTGTAATGTCTATATAATTTTTAAACAAAACAACTTTGTGAAATAAACTGCAGCAGATTAAATTTAAAAACAAAATAAGACATCTTGCCATTAAAAGATATATACTATGTATTTCTAGTTATATTTGCTAATTAAGTAAAAAAATGTACCTGCTCATTAGTAATAACTGCTTCTTTCTCTTGAGGTTCAGAAGTCTTTTCAGCTAAGCTATGACTGAGGGCCTTCTCTCTTCCATCAGGGTTCTGAGGAGAAGGCAAAAATAATTAAATGATTAGTGAAATAAAAGGATAATATATAACATTTTACCATTAAGTGATGTAAAGTATTTGTCTAATAATAAAAGTTTAAGGCTATAAAGAATTGTACCTGTTCATCAATAGCAAAGTGCCTTTTACTTGTGCCAGTGTAGGCTGTTGAGCCAAGATCTGGCTTTGGGCAACATCCCTTTCCCCAGTGCCCTAAAAACAGAATATTGATCAAATGCATAATAAAACCAGGTATGCTGTTATCACTTTCCAGTCTTACATGCAATAATAATACTTCTAATACTAAAATGAACTTACTGGTTTCCCACTTGATGAAAGATGTTAAAACCTTTGTTGGATTTCTAAAATATATTTTGTCATAAATACTGTATGAATGCCCAAAGTAAATCTTTGATATGACTTGACTGTTCCTTATACTTCTTAATTCTCATTCAAAGATACCGTGAATCAAAAATTGCACTCTAAATCAGCAGTAGTCACATTTCTATATGCACTATATATATGTTATTTCATATGGGTTAATTTATATTTTACATAATCCAAAAAGTAACCTATTACAATGAATATGTTTAACATCAAAATAGCCTAAATTGTTCATATAAAAAAGTAAGTAACTTTTCAGTTACTTGAATAGTTTCTGGGTTTCTAGGTTTGTAGATGGCTGTACATTTTGCATGATTTACATGATATCACAAAATGATAACCATATTTTTTTTTCCTCTTTAAACAACATTTATTCTTTTGGTGTGTGCACTTAATTTTTCTCTCTGTCATAGGTTTCATTCAGAATTGTTTATGTGCTACAAAAGTTGGAAACAAGTTTCACTAAGTCATATACTGTGTATGTTTTCTGAAAATCTATAGTGCAAATATCTAAATTATGCTAATCAATACTAATATGTTCTTGTTTAGGAAAATCTTTACAATGAGTGTGCAATTAATGATTTTACCATATATTTATTCTTTCCTCTCTTAGTTTCCAATAATTAAGTGTACACCATCCATTTTCATACCTTTAATTGAAATTGTGGGACTATATCTGTGTTTCTTACATTTATTATCATATAAAAATATATTTCCACTTCCAATCACACAGCTTTATTATCTAAAAATAGTGCAATAAGGTATATAGACTCAGGCAATGTAACAAATTGCAATGCATGTATAAAAATAAACATCAGTACTATTGGTACTTCTTTAAAAATATCTTAATTTATTAAAATAAAATGCCTGTATACATTAATAATGTAGATTTAGTTACCTTGTCATTTGTCTGTAATGGTGATGACACAATAGTGGCTTTTTTTTCCCCTGCATACAGACACAAAAATAATTACTTCACAGGTGACAACAACCTAAGCTAATCCTAAATACATAAATAAAGACTACAGTTCTTACCTGTTTTCTCCAAGGCCATGGTCCATCTCCATAGCTGTATGTGATTTCTTCACCAGGAAGAATATCTCTTAAAGCAAACAGGCAGAGGTGTGGCATTCCATCTACTGCCAGTTTCTTGATTTTGCAGTTTGGACTTTTGTGGTTGTCATTTATCATTCTTCCAACAGAGCCATCATCTTTGGCTCCATCAATGCTGTAACAGCAGTACAGTTTAAATACAAACATAAAGTTTACTAATATACTAATAACAAGAACTTGTGAAAAACATCACCTGCTGTCGAGTCTGCAATTTCTTTCGCCCACAGTTTTCTAGCGCCCATCGTGAGGCAGGAGACGGGCAGACGACTCCCCGAGCGGGATCACCCGGTGAAGCCAAGAGCACCGATTTCAGCCGAATCGGTTAGGACCAGCTCCGGTAAAAGTTAGGATTGGCCTGTCCTGGGCGTTTCCTGCGTGGGGAGTCGCTGGCCTCCTCCTAGCCGAAGCGAAAGGCGACTGACGGGATTTTCTAGGCAGGTGGACGGAGTCGCAGTAAGTAGATTGGGGGATTCCCGTATGTTTGACTGGTGGTGCTGGAAATAGAATTAAGAAAGAGAAAGAAAAGTCTAGACAAAGATAAGAGCATACCGTATCAAGCTCCTGGGAGGGTTTTAGGGACTCAGGGATAGTGACTTTTGGACCTTCTGAAATACGGCACAGTGTGAATGTTAGCTAGTCACCCCTTGTGAAGTGGCATAGAAAGGGGCGAGTGGCACGCTCCTATGAATAGAGGAACGGGGGTGAAAGGACGTGTTTAGAGAATGTGTGCCTAAAAACTACCGGGAGGGCGAGTTCTCACTGGCTGTCTGGTCATACTCCTGTTTCAATGGGTTGCTCAGGTGAAAAAAAAAAAACGGACACAAAGTCACCTGAAGCTGTAATCCGGGAATAGGAGCCGACGGTAGGTGGGATGAGGTTAAGCAGGGGTCGAGTCATTTTCCATTGATATCCCGCCATTCGCCATGGGAAAAACTAATAGCAAACCAGTCAAACAGGTCCGCAATTGCCCTCACAAGTGCCCACCCCCTCCTCCACCACCTGAACAATTTGATGTTTCATGGACATAGGAATCCGCAGGGACCCCCAGCCCTTCTCTTCAACTGCCTTTGCTCACCCATAATTCAGAGACTGATCCATTATTGACTTTGCTGGCTGGTGAATGGCACTGAAACTGTTTTCCTCGTGGACACAGGAGCCACGCGCTCAACCCTTTCGCTAAAGGAGGTCCCTGCCTCAAGAGATACCGTCACTGTGCTTATTGCTTCCTTACAATCACAGGTTTTACTGGTTTCAAAGCCTCTTCGAGTTCAACTGCATTCCAGTGGTTCCAATTTAACACACCGATTTCTTTTAAATCAGCTCTGTCCAGTTAACCTCTTAGGAAGGGATCTCATGACAAAACTTTCTCTCTCCATTTCAATGACTGAACAAGGATTTTTCTGCTCAGCTCCAAAGCTCCTATGCCAGATTTTATCCCACCCCATACCCTCTTTTGCAGCCTAGACTTTAAATGTTTCCCCACACACCATCCTTCTTAAAGACCTTCACTCCTTTCCCTCCTGCTTGTTTCCCAATCTCCAAGCCCCTGACACCCTACATTGCACTGCTCAATATTTCTCTGCAGAAGTAGACACCCCCTGGCTGGAATCTTTTCTTTCTTCAGGCACCTGCCCGAAACCCTTCACATTCCCTGTATTTTCATTTCAACCACAAAAGCTGCTGCTTATGTTCATCTCACATGCTCACAGAATATTTTCTATCTTGGTGGTTCAGTCCCTCATGTTTCTTTAGCCAAATCAAATACCGTTCATTGGGTGGAAATTGGACCATGGGTAGAACAATGTCTTAATAGAATGGACTGGCTACATGTTGCTCCAGGTATCTTTGATACCTCAGATCATTTGATAACTAAAGTTGTGCTTCAAAATGATTTTTTAGCACAACATACTCTGTGCCGTCCTTCCTTTTCTGTTTTTTCATTGCAAATCACCTCTCCCCCTTGGCTCTCTTCGCTTCCTGATTCACTGTGGTCCCAATGAAAGAATGATTATGGAAGGATAGCCTGTTGTGGGCCTCTGGTGATTCGCCCAAAATCTTCCTTCCGCCCACACCGTGTCCAGTATCCTCTTTCTCCCGAAGCAGAGGCTGGCATATCCGCCGTACATTCCGATCTCATGAAACGTGGAGCAATTATTCCAATTAAATACTCTCCAGTCAACTCCCCCATTCTCCCTGTAAAAAAGGCTGACGGTTCATGGTGCTTTGTGCAGGATCTCCGCCAGGTTAATTCTGCTATCTTTCCTTGTGCACCTATTGTTCTTAACCCGTCCACTATTCTTTCCACCATACCCCCCTCCGCCCTTTATTTTTCTGTTATTGATTTAGCTAATGCTTTCTTCTCTATTCCTGTCCACCCTGATTCTCAATTCTGGTTTGCTTTTACTTTCCAAAATCGCCGATGGACCTGGACCGTCATGCCTCAGGGATATACTGAAGCCCCTTGTGTATATGGATAAGCTCTTGCTGAAAATGTAGAAGGCTTTTGGCCAGATAAAGACAGAGTATTGATACAGTATGTAGATGATATAATGTTGTGTAGTACTACGGAAAAAGATTGTGAACATGATACTCAGAAATTGTTATTATTCTTAGCAGAAAATGGCCATAAAGTTTCTAAAGCAAAACTGCAGTTAATTCAAACAACTGTAAAATATCTAGGTCATGACATCACTTGTGGAACAAGAGCTCTCTCTAGCGATCGCATTAACACCATTCAAAATATTCCCAGACCTGTCACAAAACAACAGGTTATGTCTGTATTGGGCATTTTAGGTAACTGCCGGCAATTAATTTTAAATTTCACTGAAAGAGCACAGCCGTTGCAACAATTGGCAAATACCCCTGGCATCCCTCTTTCTGGCCAGGTGCAATGGAACGAACAGGCTGAGAAGGCTCTCTGTGATTTAAAAAATGCATTAACATCTGCGCCTGCGTTGGGACTTCCGGATTATCGTCATCCATTCACTCTGTTTATGGACGAAAAGGGGGGATATATGAATGCAGTTTTAACAGAACAGCTTCACAACAGAAGCTGTGCTAGCCAGTACAGATATAGTGCTCATGAGCCCCCTAACAGTAAAGGTGCCTCACGCTGTACACTCCATTTTAGTACAGGCTAAGACCTCACATCTCACTACTGCTAGGGCAATACACTATCAGAATGTACTCTGTACTTTGTCAAACGTCACAATTGAAAGATGCTCCACCTTAAATCCAGCCACTCTTCTGCCAACTAACAACGAAGGAAAACCGTATAATTGCCATGAAGAAATAGCTAAGGTTGTAAAGCCTAGAGTAGATCTACAGGAAACACCTTTAGAAACTGGAGAAATGATTTTTGTGGACGGATGTTCTTTGCGGTTGGAAAACGGAGCACCCTCAACTAGTTACGCAGTGGACCAAGGGGACCGCCTGCTGGAAGCAAATCGAATTTCTTCAAGTTTAAGTGCACAAGCAGCTGAACTAATAGCGCTCACTCGAGCATGTCAGCTGTCCGAAGGAAAAATCATAACAATTTATACAGATTCTAGATATGCTTTTGGAGTCTGCCATGATCATGGAGCATTATGGAAACTGAGGGGATTTAAGACCAAGCTGGCAAACCCATCCCATCAAAAGCTAATCGAATCCCTTTTAGAGGCCATAACTAAACCATCAAAGCTAGCGAATGTTAAATGTCAAGCTCACACAGGAAAACAGCTTCCTGTTAGCAAAGGAAATGAATTAGCTGATTATTTTGCTAAACCGGCTGCTTATAATAACACACCAATCTCTTTATTCCAACAGAAAAATGACCCGGACCCTGATAATCAAATTATTTCTTTACAGAGTGCAGCACGGACACCGAAAAGAGAAAATGGTCCAAAGAAGGGTCCCTCTCTGATAGAGTCTGGACCTATAGGCAAACTAACAAACCTTTCCTCCCAAAAGCTTCCTTTCCATGTATGGCAAAAATCGCCTATGGCCTAGACCATGCTGGAAAAGACGCCATGGTCCAAGATGTTGAGAGACATTGGGAAGCTGTAGGCTTCTCTACATATGCAGAGCAGTTCTGCAGGCGCTGTGCATTATGTCAGAAGTTTAATGTAGGAAAGGGCACCCAGGTAAGTCCCGCCGTTACACCTAATCCAATGGGTCCGTTTGAACATCTCCAAATGGATTTCATTGAACTAACACCGTCTAAAGGTTACCGTTATTGTCTAGTAATTGTCGATGTGTTCTCCCGATGGGTAGAAGCTTTCCCTTCTAAACACAATGATGCCAAAACTATAGCCAAAGCTCTGATTAAAGAAATTATTCCTAGATGGGGCATACCGCAGAAATTACAAACTGATAATGGCACTCACTCACTTCGTTATAAATGAATTAACCACATGGCTCCAGATAAATGTACATCATTATTGCAGATACCACCCCCAAAGTGGAGGTATTGTGGAATGAATGCAATGGCACCCTAAAATCTAAATTAGCAAAAATTTGCGAGCAGACAAATTTATCCTGGCCAGATGCTCTGCCTCTGGCCCTAATTGCATTGAGGGGAAGAACACACCAACAATTAGGACTATCGCCGTTTGAAATTCTGACCGGACAACCCATGCCCGTTGGCATGGTTATAGGAAATGTGAACCTGCATATCGTGGACAATGATCTTCTCTCTAGTCTTACAGGTCTCCGAGCGCCCCTGAAGGAAGTCCACGAGCAGGTTAATCAGGCCTGGAGAACCAGCCCTCCATCTAAAGACTCGCCAATTCCCTTGGGCACCTGGATCCTGGTTCGAGACACCCGGAGGAAATACTGGCATCAGCTTAGGTGGAGAGGACCATTCCAAGTTATTCTGTCCACACTACATGCCGTGAAAGTTGAAGGACTGCCCGCCTGGATTCATACCTCACATTTTAAAAAATGGCACTCCTCCACTTAATTTTTATCAGCATATCCCTTCCTGGGAATGGTAACCCTGACTTTCTCTCTGGGAACCACCACTTCAGTGCAAATTGACTTTTGCTCAATCATAGACTGTAGAACCGGCTGACTTGGTCAGATAAATATGTGTGTGTAACAGCCTCTATGTTTCAGGGACAAATTCGTTCCCATGGGGGAGGAAGCTATTTAGGAGGAGGATATGTGGACATTTCAGATGACTGGTGCAACCAGTGGGCATTGGTTTTTGCCAATACAGGACCGAATGACTGGGGCTATGACCCTTGGAAATCATTTTTCTATAATCAAAGGACATGCTAATAGTGAATGCTCTGAAAATAATTGTAACCCGCTAATTATTACTCTGAAAACTCCGCACCTCCAGGATTCTGGTACCTATGTATTAGGGGCATATGTTTCTGGCAGGTTTAACTGCTCTTTCTAATGAATTGTCTACCAATTCTGGCATTTCTAATCCCTGGGACCAATGGTTTATATCTACTTTTGGATCCTGGGGCCAATGGCTTAAGTCAGTTTTTATTTTTCTTGCCATTGTCTTTTTAGTCTTCTTACTTGTTGCCTGCTGTATTGTTCCTCTGATATGATATATTGTGTCCAAATATTTCACGGCATCTATGGCTAAGGCTTATATGTTACACGAAGAACGAATGCTCCAATTTTCTTCCTCCTCTATTCCCACTCCTTCCTCTTCTCCTACTCTTCCCCGTTCTGCTTCTATTTAACCCATATTTTTGTTTGTTCAAAAAGGGGGGAATGTAGAAGAAGAGTGTTCTCCTCTGCACCTTGTGCCCTGTGTATTTGGTAATTAAGTTTCATAACAGTGCTCTGCCAGTAAAAAAGAAAGCTTGATTTATTGAACTGACAAAAATATGTTACCCAATGCCTAACTTCCTCAAAGTACATGACTCAGGAAAGAAGAAAGATCATAAGATTGCAGGGCATATGTGCAAGGCTCCTGTATGTTTTAAGGGGAACTTAGATAATGTCTAGTTCAGATATAACATCATTTACAGAATCATAAGATAGAGTGGTATTTAAAGCTCCCCCTAGCCGTTGTCCAGGGTTCAGAGGAACAGCCTGCTGTGAATGACTGTGCTCTCTAGTTCTCTACTTTCTGTGAATCCTGATGTAGAATAAACAAGAACTTGTGAAAAACATCACCTGCTGTTGAGTCTGCAATTTCTTTCGCCCACATATTTCATAAACGTCAGTAGTGGTTTTACAAAGTTGCAATAGCACTAAGGATCAAAGGAAGAAGGCAAATAAGGGAGGACCAATAAGAGTCAATAATGATTGTCAGTCTTATTTTTTAGAAAGCTAAGAAACACAGAATATGAACATCCTAGCTCCTATAAGGGGGCACTATTCTAAAGTAGTGAGTCTTTATGCAAGATTTACAGGTACATGTTGAGACTAAGGTTTCTTTTAGTAGCAGGAAGGCTGTTCTCCAGTTTTGCAAGCTGAAGACTTTCACATTCCATAGTTTTATTTATCCTTAGGCTTTTGAGAAATCTGGTAATCTGAGACCATAATCGATGTATCAACATAATTTATGTTAAATTTGAAGTATGTCGGAGAAAAGGCCCCTTGAATACATCTGCTGTTCTTCTTATTGACTCTGTTGAGGCATTGATAGCTCCTCTGCTATGTTCACCTCTATTACTTTATAAAAAATTTCCAGAAATTATAATTTTCTTCACTTTATTGCATCACATACACAAATTCATGGATTATAAGATTTAAAAAAACAAGAAAGACTAAAGTAGAAGTAATGTTGGAGATCTAAGCAAACATGTTTATTATAAATGTCATGCATATTAAAGATGAACTGGCTGTGAAAGCCCATGCTGTAAAAAGTCTGGGGTCGTAGAAACTGTTGAAATCATCAGAGAAAAAATTGAAATGTAGAAATGTCAGGTAATTGAAAGGAACTACTCTGGGCATCTCTCTCCCAGGAGGTTTCGTTTTGCCAACATGCTCGCCTCGCTTGTGTGTTAATGGCGGGAGAAAAAGTAAAAGGGATACCGTTTTGCAGATGTGTTCACCTCGCTTGTGTATTAGCAGCTAAGCCAGTGTCTCTTTCTTCTGAGGTTTTGTTTTGCCGATGTGCTGGCCTCGCTTGTGTATTAGTGGCTAAGCAAGTTTCTGTGTTTTCCCTGTGTGGAGCCCTTACCCCAACTCCACCTGTCACTTGCAGGGCTGGACAGACAGACCACACACTTCCACACGTAGACGTTTATATATAAGATACATATAGCAAACCTTGAGGCAAAGTAAACTATTAGTTATTTATTTTTAAAAATTTTCCTTTCCAACAGTGAAGCCTGCTGTTGATGTCTGGCTCATTCTCCTGGTGTGTGGATCAATTATCCTTTTTGCTGTTTTGATAACAGTCATTTGCTTTATAATTAAAAGGTGTCAAATGGTAAGTAATTTGAGCTACTTAGTATGTTTTTTTTTCCAGACCAGAATGAATATATCCTATGACCAAGCATACTTTCATTGACTACTTACTCATCTGTCCATCAATCCATCCATCAATCCATTACTGCAACTTTAATCCTACATAATCTTTTGTTACTTACTCTTATCCTTGGGTAACAGTGCCCACCCTGACAAAATATGCCTATGTATGGAAGTATTAGAAATGTTGTAAGTAATATATAAATATATCTAGCAAGAGATTACAAGAGATTAGGAACTTTAAACACAAATTTAGACATTATAATTCTCTAGTAGCCCCTGTGCTTCCCCAGCAGCAACTGCACAACCTTTAATACTGCCAGTCTGACTTTTTCTGTTACTTGAGGTTGTGTACAGAAGATTACTCTGCCTTATGCCATACTGTTGTTAACCTTATACAATCGCACACAAGTAAATGTCACTTAACAGAAAATTGGTTAATATCCCATCCTGGGCTGATTTGTGTGTTTCACCTGATAGTGCCAGCATATGTCATTGATAATGGAAAAGCTGGCACAAAATAGATGGAGTGATAAAAAAAGATCAAAGAAAAATCTAATATTGTAAATTGTAAATATATATATATATATATATATATATATATATATATATATATATTGTGAAAGCCGGCCCAGGCACAGACAGACGGACATCATATTTCACCCAACACACTTTTTATTTACACTAATTATTTACAAGTTTTGCTCACGTGCACTCACAAACCCCAGTGCCACCTGCACCGATTCCCCCAAGTCCAGGCCACACAGTCCTACTGCCTTTCTCCTGGCCGGCTCCAGTCCTTCCTCTCGCTCCATCCTCTTCCACCCGACTTCCGCTCTAGACTGAAGGGAGGCGGCCCCTTATATAATGCTCCCGGATGAGCACCAGGTGTTCCCGGCATTCCTTCCTTGGCCGCCCCAGCGTGGCGGAAGTGCCGGCTGTCCTCCCGGCAGCTCTCCGGGCGCCACATTAAGTCTTCCCCCCCGGCACTTCCTGGTGTGGCGGAAGTGCTGGTCTCCAGGGTTCCTCAGGCACCAGGGCGTCGCCTGGCGGTGGCCACGGGCCCCTACAGGGTTGGGCTTCCAAGCCCTCTACCCGTGGCCCCCAATACAACCAGGGCGATCGCCCCCTTTCGGTCTGGAGGAGGCACAAGCCCTCCTCTGGTCCTCCTGGGCGTCCCGGCCGGGCTCCAGGGGCGCCGCCTGGCGGTGGCCACAGATCCCTACAGGGCTGGGCTTCCAAGCCCTCTACCCGCGGCCCCCAACATAACCAGGACGGACGCCCCCTTGCCGTCTGGAGGAGGCACAAGCCCTCCTCTCATCCTCCTGGCGTGGCCGGGGACCACAATATATATATATATACTAGCCATGTGCGCCCAACTACGTTGCACGTGTTAAGGTTGTCTGTGAAGGGCTCCCTGATTAAACGCACCTGCCAGTCGTGAACTGGGCTCTTCGTTGCACAGCATTATGATTTTTTTTAAGGGAAACAAAATTACAAAAGAAAACCCTTGGATATTGATTCGATAGGAACAGCCTACTCGGAATCACTGTCCAAATAGTAATTATGTGGTGGTGTAGGAGCATTTCTGCTTCTGTCCGTTCACAGTCCATCTCATTTTCACAACGCTGTCATTTCCTCTCACGTTTTCTTCTCAACCTTTCTCCAATCTCGCAGGTTGCTTTGTGGCAATCCAAAGAGTAAGGCAATATACACAGAGCAATGGTTATAAAAGGGGGACACATAGGTATCCAGGCTTTTTAAAGCATAAATAGGGATCACTTCACTGACATGTGAGCAAGTACAACTGTGAGATGTGCAGCACTCGCCTGCTACAACGTAACAATAATAATTTTTGGAACGTGCTGTTACGTTTTCATTCATTTTACCCACTGTCTTTCTTTCATTCATATATTACGTAGGTACGTACCTTTTATCTTCGGCAATCTCATTCTCTAACCAGGCCTCAGGAGCTAACCAGCGTAACACTGTCCACCACCCCTTTCGCTATTCCGGCACATTGTTGACATCCGTGAGTAACAACAACGTACTAAACTGGAAGGTGGTCTACACATGCGTGGAATTCGCAGACAAACAAAGATCAAGATCTAAATGAAGATCTCTTTAGTTAATTTATAGCACAACAATTTGTTTGTTTTGAATGTCTGTGTTTTGAGGTGTGACTGGAGTACTACAGTTTTCAGTAGTATAAGCCCGGAGGAGATTCTTAATGCAATGCCTATGATTTAGCTGTCTCTCTACTGCCATCTAGTGCTTCTTCTTCTAATTCATTTGCGGAAAAACAAAGATCAAGATCCAAATGAAGATTTTATATACTGCTCAAAAGAATTAAAGGAACACTTTTTAATCAGAGTATAGCATAAAGTCAATGAAACTTATGGGATATTAATCTGGTCAGTTAAGTAGCAGAGGGGGTTGTTAATCAGTTTCAGCTGCTGTGGTGTTAATGAAATTAACAACAGATGCACTAGAGGGGCAACAATGAGATGACCCCCAAAACAGGAATGGTTTAACAGGTGGAGGCCACTGACATTTTTCCCTCCTCATCTTTTCTGACTGTTTCTTCACTAGTTTTGCATTTGGCTACAGTCAGTGTCACTACTGGTAGCATGAAGCGATACCTGGACCCTACAGAGGTTGCACAGGTAGTCCAACTTCTCCAGGATGGCACATCAATACGTGTCATTGCCAGAAGGTTTGCTGTGTCTCCCTGCAGAGTCTCAAGGGCATGGAGGAGATTCTAGGAGACAAGCAGTTACTCTAGGAGAGCTGGAGAGGGCCATAGAAGGTCCATAACCCATCAGCAGGACCAGTATCAGCTCCTTTGGGCAAGGAGGAACAGGATGAGCACTGCCAGAGCCCTACAAAATGACCTCCAGCAGGCCACTGGTGTGAATGTCTCTGACCAAACAACCAGAAAGACTTCATGAGGGTGACCCAAGGGCCCCATGTCCTCTAATGGGCCCTGAGCTCACTGCCCAGGAGCATGCAGCTCGATTGGCATTCGCCATAGAATACCAGAATTGGCAGATGCACCACTGGTGCCCTGTGCTTTTTACAGATCAGAGCAGGTTCACCCTGAGCACGTGACAGAAGTGAAAGGGTCTGGAGAAGCCATGGAGAACATTATGCTGCCTGTAACCTCATTCAGCATGAGCAGTTTGGTGGTGGGTTAATGATTGTCTGGGGAGGCATATCCATGGAGGGTCACACAGACCGCTACAGGCTTGACAAAGGCACCTTGGCTGCCATTAGGTATCAGGATGAAATCCTTGGACCCATTGTCAGACCCTATGCTGGTACAGTGGTTCCTGGTGCACAACAATTCCTGGCCTCATGTGGTGAGAGTATGCAGGCAGTTCCTGGAGGATGAAGGAATTGATACCATTGACTGGCCACCACACTTTCCTGACCTAAATCCAATAGATCACCTCTGGGACATTATGTTTTGGTCCATCCAATGCCACCAGGTTGCACCTCAGACTTTCCAGGCGCTCAGTGATGCCCTAGTCCAGATCTGGGAGGAGATCCCCCACAACACCATCTGTCATCTCATTAGAAGCATGCACCGATGTTGTCAGGCATGTATACAAGAACACAGGGGCCATACAAAGTGCTGCGTACAATTTTGAGTTGCTGCAATTAAATTTTGGCAAAATGGACTAGCCTGCCACATAATTTTTTCACTCTGATTTTTGGGACGTCTTTATATTCAGGGCTCTGTAGGTTGATCATTTTCATTTCCATCAAACGATGTGGCATCCTTTCATTCCTAACACATTACCCAGTCTATATCAGTATAGATATCCAGGAGGATTTCTTTTTCCCATTGAGATCTGATGTGTTTTCAAAGTGTTCCTTTAATTTTTTTGAGCAGTTTATATATATATATATATATATATATATATATATATACGACGCGCACCACGACAAGCCTTGCCAGCGGACTAAGGCAGCGTACTAACCTCTGTCTCTCTTTTCCCATAGACAAGACGAAACGCTGCCACCATAAGCTGGCTCGGACAATATATATAAATACTGCTGAAGATTGCATATTATGAATTATGGGTCTTACTTTGAATATTAGTAATACTGCAATGTGTTCTGTAAGATCTATTTTAGTATAAAAACTATGCAAATACCTTACCAATATATTTGATGATACTAACGGTAACTTTTTTAAGCAGATGTCTCAGAGAAGACTGAAGCAAAGGAAATACTGCAGGTGCAAACAGTAGGTCAAAATAATTAATTTAATTTTTAGGACATTGTTGATTATGTTTCCTTCAATTTGAGGCAAAAGCATGTCATTTAGATCTGGAGGCCTAGTATTGAAATATAGACCATTATGAGGGTGCTTTAAATGGTTGTACAGTTCTGTTACCATAAGTTCATAGAAGAAGTGGAAATAAAGATGGAGGTCCTTATACAAAAGTAACAAAACATGTCAAAATAACATAACACACATAACATAATATGATATAACATAACAAACCTGCTTATTTGAACTCAGGATTTAGTTTACTACCCAGGTAATATTGGGCACAAGGCAGGAAAGAACCTTGAACAGAGAACCAGTCTATCACAGAGCCAAATCACACACAGGCACATATGCACACACAGGGCGAAAATGGAGTCTCCAGTCAATATAGCCAGCATATCTTTGGTGATGTGAGATGGAAGCTATGGAACCAACAGGAAAGTGCACATCCACACAGAAAAAAATATGTAAATTTTACACAGATATTTACTGGGCATTGGAATAAAACAGGACACAGGATCTGTGAGGTGGCAGGGCTATCCACTGTGCCACCATACCATACTCTTCTGAAAAGCACCCTCTCAAAATGACATGCTGACCTTAAGTTATTCTGACATCATTTTTATGTCCAAGCTGTCACTTATGTTCAAGGTAGTTTACAGTAGGTCATCTTCTAGTGGTCTTCATGCACCCAAATGAAAAACATTCATTCATACATACATACATACATACATACATACATACATACATACATATAATAATCATCAAGTTCTTCAATGTAGCCCTTTTGATATTTGCTTCATTTAAATTCCTCATAGACCACAGTTACTCATTAGTTAAAACTACTGCCTCACAGGTCAAAATTAAATCCTACTTGTTAACTATCAATGTAGTGACTTTACATTCTCCTAATGTTTTTTGTGAGATTTTATTTAGGTATCCTGGTTTTCCAGCCAAAGAAATGATTTTGAGTTGATGGGTACCTTTAATGCTCTGACTTCCCAAAGCCAGTCTCCATTTCCAGGGGCCAGTACATCTGGGTCTTTCCCACTTTCCAAGTCTGAGGTCATGGTTACCTCTCAGAAAAGAATGGACTGCACTCTCCATGTGAGGGGGGTTGGGGGGAACAACTGACCTTAGTAAAAGAGTTCAAGGATTTCTGGATCTTGTACTGTGGGTACTAACTGAAAGAATGAGATTTTTAACAGATTATAGAATTAACACGTCACTCCTGAAGAACTGTTACTGAAGTGCAATTATTCCAAGAAAGCTAACACCATTCTTCTCAAATTTCATGGCATTGTTTAGTGTTGTTTTAAAAAGCTTTCCATAAATGAACTTAACTGAACTGAGTATCTGCTATTGTGTATCAAGATACACTAGTTTGAAAACCCAAGGCTTACAAAAATTGAACCCATCTTCGTAACACTTTATAATAACTGCAAACTATGAGGCATTATTAAGCATGACTAAATACTTTGTTCAACATTTAGAAAGCATCGCTTCCACATTAATTGGCATTAGCAACCACTTTTTCATAGTGTGCAGTTATTATAAAGTGTTACCGCATTTATAAAGTGGTTGCTAATGCCAATTAATGTGGAATCGATGCTTTCTAAATGATGAACAAAGTATTTAGTCATGCTTAATAATGCCTCATAGTTTGCAGTTATTATAAAGTGTTACCCAAATCTTTAATTTCTGTAGTAAAATACAAATATGGTTTAGCTGAAGTTATGGAATTACTCCTGTCTTTGCCTAATGTAATCAGATACAAATGTATTAAGTTAACAAAAATGCAGTACATTGTAAAGTTTTCAGGATGTGCTTGGAAAGCAAGCTGTACTAGTTCACCAAGACTTTGGCTTGCCGTTCCCTTAGACTATGTAATTCCATAGCCTATTTTCCACAAGATTTCTATAAGCAACAGTTGTCAGTCTAGCTTTCCTGCAGATTCCATCATTATTTTAATTTATTTTTTATTACTTTACATTTTCTAACTTTAGCTTCCATAAGAGCTTTAAGAATCTAAAACACCGCAAAACTATATCTCTCTATTATAATAAAAAAATCCTGGGATGAGATGTGACTTTTTCAGAGAGATACTTTCAAGTCCCTCAAGATGAGACTTTATGCCAAGAGATTTAACCACGCCTGGGGCCAGAAATAAAAGATAAAAAGTATATGACAAAGTAGAACGTCATTAAGAATTCAAAAATGTTGCTGTGATACACATGCTGAGCAGGTTAGAGAAAATGAAAGTACTAAAATTCAAAAGTCTCAAAAAAATGATAGTAAAGATCACATTAGGGCAAACAAATGGAAATTATTAATCAGTGAAAAAACAGAACAGCGAAAAGAGATCAAATATATTTTTCGGATTTAAACTTTAAGTCGGAGACTTGTAGATCATCTAATTTGTGTTGCCATCAGGGAAAAGTAGTGTTTTTTCCAATGAAGATGCATAACTGCAAGAATTAAAAGATTTCTTGTTTGGTGAAAGTGAAATCCACATAAACGAGTGGCAGAGGCGCAAAGAGGCTGGCACGTAACGCAGGCTGGGGGGTTGGTGAGCGAAGTGAGCAGGGGGCAAAGCTCCCTAGTAGTGTACATATATTAATGTGTGCTTTGTTTTTAATCTGTATTTCATTCTGTTTAATGTGCTCAGTATTAAGAGTCAGTTGCAATTTGAAGTATGATGTACTAAATAAAATATATTGAACTAAAGTTTTTAGGTGTTCAGATCTTCACAAACTATTTATGGAGTTGTTTGACAACATTTGTTATATATATTTTAATCATGACTAACACTTGTGTGAAAGTTTTTTTTATGTTATGTAATCATTAAATAATGAATTATTCATGTATTTGATTTTATATTGCAGCTGGGTGGATAGGTAGATAATCTAGAATCCACTGAATCATTACAGAGAGACTTGGACAGTATAGGCCTGGGGAGATTTGTGGCAGATGAAATTTAATATCAGTAAAAGTAAAGTATTACGTCTGCCACATATCTGCTCAATTTAACTAGCTTGGTATAATCTCTAAACTTAATTAGCCTGGTATTTATATTCCTAATCAAATCACCAAATTCAGATAAGGTTCCTTGCACCATAACCTTCTGCTTCCTGTGTTTTGACCAACTCTGCACCATCTACACACTACACCCTGAAATCCTACTTCTTGTGGGAGTCAAATATGGTATGCAACACTTTGATTTTTATCTTTTTGTTGCTTCCTCATATAATTCTAACATGTTACTAAAACATAACTTCCCTTGTCTGAACCCATGCTGACTGTTCAGTTAAACTCCTCTTCTTGCTATGTGTTTCTCAATCTTTTCCTTAACAATTCTCTCATTCATTTTATTGTGATGAATATTAAGCTTACAAGTCTATAATTACGTGGATACTCCTGATCACTTTGTCTATATAACAGGATAATAATTATCTGCCATTTTCCAGTCCTTCAGAATTTCTGCAGTGTGCAGTGACCTCCTAAAAATATGCATGAAGTGTTTATATATGTACTTGCTAACCTCCTTAAGAATTGAGGGTAAATATATGGTCCTGGTGATTTGTTTGATTTCAGCCTATTTAATATGAGTAGTACTTTTCCCTCTACAAGTATTTTCAAATAACTCAGTACTTCCTTAGTTGTCACTGTTACCACTGGGAGATTATCCACTTCCTTACATGTGAAGACTTCAGAATAATTTGCAAGAACATCTTCTGTTTCATTGTGTGTATATATTAGTTCCCCTTTACTATTCGTGATACACTTCACCTACTCCTTGGCTGTTTTTTTCCTACTAAAATAATGTAAGAATCTCTTTGGGTCATCTTTTTCCTTATCTACTATTTTCCTCTATAAATGCCTTTTAACTTCCCTAATATCCTTCTGCATGTCTGCCTATATGTTCTCTTATGCCCCATGATTAGCATTATTAGATTTATATGCAGTCAACCCCGTTTTTTTGTTTTTTTCCTTTGCAAATACGTTTCAAACTCCTTATTTAAGCACAGAGTTGTTTTTTTTTATTGCCACTAATTTTCCTGTTCTGCATTATGTGCAAAACTCCACTGCTTCTTGACTGTCTCCACGCTTAAATTCTTATCTCAGTTTATCCCTTCTATTGTTAGTCATATCTGATCAAAATTTACCTTTCCAAAAGTTAAACTACCATTTTGGTCTTTGTGTTCATGCTCTTCCTAAATACTGAGAACTGTATCATATTATGGTCACTTAACCATAGTGGTTCAATCACCCTTTACACCCTCAATTCTATCTTGATTATTACAAAACGCTAAATCTAGACAGGCTTTCTCCACATGTTTAAGTATAATGTGTTAAAACACAGTCATTGAATTACATCTAAAAACTCTTGCTCTTGTACTCCACTATTTGCAAAGTTAGCCCACTTAATATACAGGTAACATTCCCCATGACTATAATATCCCCCTGCAAAATTGCATTTTAATATTACTAAAAAGATGTGCATTGAAATTACTATCTGAATATCTATAGCACCTTCCTAAAACAAACCTAAAATAAGTGCTCTTTCTCTAATGCTTTCCAGACAAATCTAGATGTCCTCATTAAGATGTGGCTCATCATCTAACTGAAGAAGAGATTCTTTTAAATTCTGTTTGACATAAATGGCAACCCCTCCTCCTTTTCTGTTCTGCCTGTCCTTCCTTAAAAAAAGTGTAATCAGCTGTGTTAAAGATTTGCTATTTAGCTAGGTTTCTGTTATTGCTTTAATATCATAATTATGCTCAACTACATACAACTCCAACTCTCAGCTTTATTTTTGATACTTATTTTACTTGATACTTATTTTACTTTCACACTAAAACTTTAGGTTAGAAATTGTGTAATTGTGCATTAGTACAGTTTGGTCTATAAGTATTTGGACAGTTATATAATTTTGGCTCTGTGCACCACCACATGTATTTAATATGAAGCAATCAAGATTTTATTGAAGTGTAGACTTGTATTTTTAATTTAAGGCATTTAACAAAAATGTTTGAAAATCCTTTGAAGTCTGAAACCCATGGCCATCTCCAAGTGCTGGGTTACCACCAAACTGATGCTTTACAAGTCCTTTACTGCAGCTGTCTTCAGTTGCTGCTTGTTTGCAGGACATTCTAACTTCAGTTTTGTCTTCAGTATATGAAATACATGTCCAATTGAGTTGAGGTCAGTTGATTGACTTGGTCATTGAAGAATATTTCACTTCTTTACCTTAAAAAGCACTTGGTTTGCTGTCACATTATGTTTTGGCTCATTGTTCAGCTATACTGTGATGCATCGTCTTATAAGTTTTACAGCATTTGTCTTTATCTGAGCAGACAGTATAGCCCTGTACACTTCAGAAATCATCCTGCAACTTTAGTCAGTAGTCATATCATCAATAAACACCAGTGACTCACTTCCATTGGCAGTCACGCATGCCCATGCCATAACACTGCCTCCACCATGTTTCACAGATGATGTGGCTATGGTACTGATCATGAGCTGTTCCTACTCTTCTCCATATTCTTCTCTGTCCATCTGGTACATACTGATCTTAATTTCATCTGTCCAAAGAAATCTGACCCAAACTGGGCTGGTTTTTAAAAAATATTTTCTGGCAAAATCTAATCTGTGCTTCCTATGCTTGAAGATTACCAATGGTTTTCCCCTTGATTGTAGATGTTTGCAATAATAGGCTAACACTTAAATTATGTAATTATTTCTTCATTTTAAGTGCAGTATGGTGGATTATAGAGCTAAATTTATGACATTTATGTCACTGTCCAAATACTTGTAGACTTAAAAGTATTTTTACAACATTCTTCATTCCTTGATTTACACTTATGAACCTGGGCTATCCTAAAATCCCTGTATCCCCATTCCCTAAATTAAAGAATCCTCAACCGACCTACTCATACACCTCCGAAAGGCTCACCGACAAAAGCGCGATAGACATATGCGCCCCGACAAAACCGCGACCGACAAATGAGCGCCAACAAAGCCGCTAACTGGTTTTCGACAAATGCGTGCCGACAAAATCGCGAGAGAGGCCAAGAGAGTGGGACGCCCTTGCTGTAATCCTTCCTACACTTGCAGGGTGTGATCTTAAGGACTATCTGCGTGCCGTGCTGATGGCATGCCGCGTCTCATAATATTGACTTCTAAAATAAACATTATTATATATGCTTTAAACTAGTAATTCATATTTAATGAAACTTTCGCGATTTTGTCGGGGCCTATTTGTCGGCGCGATTTTGACAGCGCGTTTTAATTGCCGCTATTTTGTCGGCGCACATATGTCTATCTCGCAAATGACGGGTCACACCTCCCAAATACATTGGTGCCTCTCCGGTATAAACGTAACCCTTCAGGGTGGAACAGGTCCCATTTGCTCCAAAATGAGTCCCAATAATAAACCTTGTACACCCTTCTTTTCTGCACCATGATTTGAGACACATATTAAGCCTTCTAATATCCTTAGTATTACCTGGACTGCTGCATAACACAGGAAAAACTTGAGAGAAGTCTGTCTTTTCTGTTTTGCTCCTCAGCCTGGCACCAAACTTCAAATTTCGATCACAAAACTGTTAAACTACCCTTATGTTTGTCAGTTGTTCCTACATGTACATTGGCAACTGGATCTACCCTATCTCTGGCTAAGAGCTTATCAACCCTTCCAGTGAGGTCTCCCACCTGGGCACCCAGAAGGCAACATACTGTGTGAGACTCATTGTCTCAGCAACAAACCTGCACATCAGTACCCCTAATGATTGACTCCCCCATTATCACAACTTCTGTCTTTCTTGGGACTGGATTTGAAGTGGCCTGTTTGGGTGCCTCATGCTTGCCTACCACCTCAGAATCTTTAGAAACACTGTCCAGACCTGCAAGGATCTTAAAATGTTTTGACACTTCCAATTCTAGAGTTGATGTTCTGCAGACAGTGTGCACGCTTTGCTTTGCACATTGTGACCATGACACAGCAACTCTTCCTGTCTGGCCTAGAGTCTTCTCTCGCACCACCTTAGGGGAGCACACTATCTCTCTAAAGGAATATGAGTCAGGTCCTCCAACAATACAGGTCAGCCAACTCCTCCTCTAGTTCAGCGATCCTGAGCTTGAGGTGCTGGATCAACTGTTATGTCTTGCAGATGTAACCTTCATAAAAAACAGGCTCCTCCAAGCCAATCCCTAAAAAGTCAAAAATCCAACAGGACTTTCATTGCACTGGTCTCATTAATAAAATTAGGTATTGGTTAACTAAAACTGCTCAACCCCTATTATATATAATTTTAATGAGTTACCTTAAATTATTATTCTAAAACAATAATAAATTAAAGAACTAAAAGTTATTTACTCCTTCTAGCTCCTTAAGCTCCTGTAATATTTTCTCACTCGAACATCTGCTGTTTGTCCTAATTAAAACTTTACTTTTCCCTGTCTGTATTTCATAACTTCTGCTTCTCTTATTACAACTTTACTTCAGAGACTCTCTGTTTTCGAAGTTTAAACTCCTTATTAATAAATCCTTACACTGTTGCTGTGGCCCTCTTGTTTGCTCTAATTTCCTAGCTGATAAGAACTGTTTTATCCAGTAAAACGTTTTACACAGTACTCCTCTTCACTATGAAAACTCACTCACTGAATATGGGCTAGTAGTCATTTACTTATTCGCTTTCTTTCTAATGATGTTTACCTCTTCCTCGCTAGATGCCTGTCTACATACTGCAGAGAACCTCTCTTTTCCGGTTACAGGTCACAGGCCTACTTGAACTAAAGATAAATGCTTTATTACTTATGAGCATATGTGCTTTCTACTAGTGTTAACACTTAACCTTATTAGTACTATATAGTCCTCTATCCAATTATTATTTATATGACTTAATTTCTCCCCACTAAGGAATCTCTGTTACTTTTAACTATTTGTTATTGTGATGCCATTTATTTGCATACAGAATTGTCAGTTTCAGCTACTGCCTCTGTTCACTTCTCCTTGCTGATGCTAGTTTTGAATCCAAGTAACAGAATAGGTGCAAGTAACAAGTAACTTTTTCAAAATGCTTTACAAACACTCAGCTACTTTGATTCTGTGCGGAAGAGAAAAAAATCAAACAAACCTTTTTTAACAGCAAAAAAGGCTTAAAAATATCTGCTTCTTAGTGGTGTCCAAAAAAAAAAAGTTTTCTGGAGTATAATTTATTTTTAATTACTTTTCAGACCACAGTGACACAGACATTCAGCACTTCCTCCTCTTCCTTTTTCTAGGATATCAGTATGTCTCAGTCTCCAATCATTGTTCTCGAGGGTCTTTTACAATCTAAGTTCTTCAGTGGAACTGCTTAAGCAAGACCCAGATAAGATTTCCAAGGCCAGTAAAGTGTTAGAGAACTTTTTGGGTCATCCTGTAAGAGCTCACCCTAAAAGCTCAGTGTGTCTCTACAATGCTGAATGCCAGTTTTATGTTAAAAAGCCAGGCAGTACCTTGAAAATCTTACTATTATCGTGGAAAATAGGGAAATATAAATTAGATAATGAGCATTCCTGCTACCTCCTACAGGCATGGAGGATTTCAGGCATGATTCACATCATTCCTAGTGCCCTGGACTAACAGTGGTGTCCAAAAAGTTGAATTCTACATGAGGTTAAATACAATACTGGGTACAGTACTCCCTAGTGATGGTGGCCTATTCTCACTAACGTTGTCAATGACCTTGTCAGATGGGTTCGTGTAGCCTGATTCCTATCTTGCACTATGGCAGAGTCTTTGCAATTACATTACCACCTTGGCTCTCTCTTACAAAAAAAACATTGTAAATCTTCTTCTTTCAGATGCTCTTGTTAGGGGTTGCCACAGCGGATCATCTTGTTCCATATCGTTCTGTCCTCTACACCTTGCTCTGTCACACCCATCACCTGCATGTCTTCTCTCATCACATTCATACACCTTCTCTTAGGCCTTCCTTTTTTCGTCTTGCCTGGCAGCTCTATTCTTAGCATCCTTTTCCCAGTATACCCAGCATCTCTCCTCTGCACATGTCAAAACCAAAGAATTCTGACATCTCTGACTTTGTCTCCCAACCGTCCAACCTGAACCGACCCTCTAATGTACTCATTTCTAATCCTATCCATCCTCATCACACCCAATTCAAATTTTAGCCTCTTTAACTCTGCCACCTCCAGCTCTGTCTCCTGCTTTCTGGTCAGTGCCACCGTTTCTAACCCATATATCAAAACTGGTCTCACTACCATCCTGTAGACCTTCCCTTTCACTCTTGCTGATAACTGTCTGTCACAAATCACTCCTGACACTCTTCTCTACCCATTCCTCCCTGCATGCACTCTCTTTTTTACCTCTCTTCTACAATCCTTGTTGCTCTGTACTGTTAATCCGAAGTATTTAAACTCATCTACCTTCGCCAACTCTACTCCCTGCATCCTCAGCATTCCACTGACCTTCCTCTCATTCACTCACATGTATTGTGTCTTGTTCCAAATGACCTTCATCCCTCTCCTCTCTACCACATATCTCCACCTCTCCAGGGTTTCTTCAACCTGCTCCCTACATTCGGCTTAGATCACAATGTCATCAGCTATCATCATAGTCTAATCTCATCTGTCAACATGTCCATCACAATTTCAAATAAGAAGGTGCTCAGTACCAATCCCTGATGTAATCTCACCTTCATGTTGAATGCATCCGTCACTCCTACCACACACTGTCACACTTCCTTCGTACATATCCTGTACAAGTCTGACATACTTCTCTGCCACTCACAACTTCCTCATACAATACTCACAACTCCTCTCGATGCACCCTGTCATATGCTTTCTCCAAGTCCACAAAGACACAATGCATCTCCTTCTGGCCTTCTCTGTACTTCTCCATTAACACCCTCAGAGCAAACATTGCATCTGTGGTGCTCTTTCTTGGCATGAAACCATACTGATGCTCACTAATCATTATCACCCTTCTTAAGCTAGTTCCCTCTACTCTTTCCCATAGCGTCATGCTGGGCTCATCAATTGTATCCCCCTGTAGTTACTATAGCTCTGCACTTCCCGCTTATTCTGAAAAAACGACACCAGGACACTTCTTCTTCCATTAAACAAGCTGGTTGAAAACTCCACTTTCATCTCTCCTAAACACCTCATTGCTTCCACAGGTATGTCATCTGGACCAACAGCCTTTCCGTTGTTCATCCTCTTCATAGCTTTCCTTGCTTCCTCCATGCTAATCTGTTGCACTTCCTGATTCACTATCTCCACATCAATCAACCTTCTCTTTCTCTCATTCTCTTCATTCATCAGCCTCTCAAAGTACTCTTTCCATCTTCTCAACACACTCTCCTCACTTGTGAGTACGTGTTCCTCTATATCCTCTATGATCCTAATCTGCTGCAAATCTTTCCCAGCTAAATCCCTCTGTCTAGACAATAAATATAGTTTCTTTTCTCCCTCCTTAGTGTCCAACCTCTCATACAACTCATCATATGCCTTTTCTTTAGCCTTCGCCAACCCTCTCTTCACCTTGCACCTTATCTCCTTGTACTCTTGTCTACTTTCTGCATCCCTCTGACTATCCCACTTCTTCTTCACCATCCTCTTCCTCTGTATACTCTCCTGTACATCCCCATTCCACCACCAGGTTTTCTTTTCCTCCCTCCTCTGTCCAGATGTCATGCCAAGCACCCTTCTAGCTGTCGCCCTTACTACTTCTGCTGCAGTGCTTAGCTGTCTGGTAACTCTTCACTGTCACCCAATGCCTGACTTAGCACTTAGTCTACCTTGCATTCTTCCTTTTTCAACTTCTACCATTTCCTTGGCTCTGCTTTGCTGTATAACTACACTTTCCCCTGCCACCACTTTGTACTCTTTAATCTCTTTCAGATTTAGTCTTCTGCATAGGATATGCACTACCTGTGTGCATCCCCCTCTACTCTTGTACATCACCCTATGTTCCTCCCTCTTCTTAAAAATGTATTCACTACAGCCATGTCCACCCTTTTTAAAAACTCCACTATTATCTGACCTTCTAAATGTCTCTCCTTTACACCATACCTACCCATCACCTCCTCATCTCCAATTTTTCCTTCACCAGTATGTTCATTAAAATCCACTCCAATCACCACTTTCTGTCCCTTGGGTACACTGTGCATCACTTCATCCAACTCACTCCAGAAATCTTCTTTCTCATCCATCGCACACCCAACCTGTGGGGCATATGCACTATCAACATTCATCATCACACCTCCAATTTCCAGCTTCTTAATCATTATTCTGTCTGATACTCTTTTTACTTCCAAAACACTCTTGACATACTGTTCCTTCAGAATAACCCTACCCAATTTTTACTCCCATCCACACCAGGATAGAGAAATTTGAACCCACTTCCAATTCACCTGGCTGTACTCACCTTCCATTTAATCTCTTGCACGCACAATATATCAACCTTCCTTCTCTCCATCTAACTCTCTCCCCTTACCGATCATCCAAATTCAAAGTTCTCTTTACCTTCCTTCTCTCCTCTTTCCTCTGGACACATCTTCCCCCTCTTCTTCTCCTTTGTTGGCCAACAGTAGCCCAATTTCTACCAGCACCTTGTTGGTTAACAGTACTGGTGGGGGCCTTTGTTAACCGGGACTCAAACGATCCGGTTTGGAAATCTTTATTGTTGTCCATATATTGATTTGGAAAAATTTCATACCGGATGCCCTTCCTGAAGTACCCCTCCGCATTTATCTGGCCTTGGGATTGGCACGAAGAAACACACTGGTTTGTTTATCCCCTGTGGCTGGTTACAAAACAAATACTGTAAATAATATCGAAAAAATTGAGCAGCATGACAATATTGCATCTACTGTTCCATGACCTTTAGTTTAAAACAAAATAGTTGAGCTCTAATTTACAGTGTAGCTTACATTCATTACAACTTTATTCAGATTGTATTAGTAGCTTGAACTGATTATAAAACCCAGTTATCCTCTGTGTTTCTTTTGCCAGATTAAGATAATTTATATTAATGAATCCATAGATTCTGAAGCATTGCTTTCTCCACACTGACCTTCAACACAGGTAGTGTGCTGAGCCCACTAAGGTATTAATTCTTCATTTTCTACTGTATAGCCAGACCTGAATCCAATTGATGATAACCACATCATAGGCTGGATCCTTAACAATAATGAGTATGTATGCATTGAAGAGTTTGTTCTGATGACACAGTTGTTCTAGGACAATAATCTTTATATTAACATTAGCAAAATCAAGGATCTGGTTGTAAACATCAGTATAAACCCCCACTCCCCCCCCCAAAAAAAGAGAAAAGTGCTAAAAAGTAATGATAATAATAACCTGCTTACAAAGAGTTCAATAACACAAAAAGGTAAGCAGATTCTAACCAATAAACTATAAATTGAAAATAAATCAATATATTTCGTTAAATCTTAGCATAGTATATAATAAAGAAATAACACACTCTAATAAGGAATTTTATAAATAATGCACAACATTCATGTAAAAACACAATAGACAAATAATTATAATGAACAATATTTATACAAGAATGAAATTTATAAATACAGAATTTAAGACATAATCAAGAACTAATGTACTACCTCCTTATTTTTGTTAGATTATCTAATGCGTTTAGTAACCAACAAAACAGCCCCAAAACAAGAAAACATAGTAGTATAAGAATTGCCAAAAAAATTCTGTGTGACCACAAAAATAACCACAAAATCTTCTGAAGATCGATACAATGTGAAAAAATAGAACAAATAAATTAATCAGAAAAAAACACTGTGAGCAAAATAGAATGAACTTATCGGTTTAAAATATATAGAAGCCAAATGGAAAAAATATATCAGAAAGCCTAATCAGGCATTGCATTGAGGGAAACAACGTGTCACTGGAATCCTGTCCACCAGTATCACAGGAATCATCTGCCTTATACATGTGGTGAAGCATATATCTGGCTGACATATTTCGACAAGAAAACCTCTTCTTCAGGGAACAGCAACAAAATATTAACTTCAGAAATATATATAAAATATAATATATTCATATATATAAAATAAAAAATAATAAAACAGTGAGGTGATTACTCACATATACATCTTACACCACACATCAAAAAATAGAGTACTATTTGTATGGACAGTAGCTCGCAGAAGTAAATCCATCAATTAACTGTCCAGAAAATGAAAGTTGCATGAAAAAAATAAACAGTGTTTATAAATAAATACAATTAAATGTATAGGCCAATAGGAAGAAAACTATTTAACCAGAGGTAACAACTTACCTCACCGATGTATAAGTAAATAATGAAAAAATCTCAACCGAAGGGCATGTACCCAGCTGAATAAGAACCAAACAAAACACACACTTATTAACATCCACAAACAAAAATTACATGTACTGTAGAATGAAATTAATGAAAACACAATTTACCTCACACAATCAAAATGTGGTAAAGCAGTCAGCAACTGTCTAAAAAGAAATGAAAGCAGAAAATAGTAGACATTAAGCGGTATATCACAGAAAACACATCCAATCCAATTCCTTAAGACCAAAGGTATGTAAAGTTTTTAATTGCAAAATCCATTGTGCTTCCCTACATAACAAAATGTTATCAAAGTTACCCCAATGAGTAAAATTTGGGATTATTAGTAATGAAGTGCCTAATGAAGTGCCTAGACACAGTATGTTTCAAAGATTTACTCCTAATATTGCTCTTATGTTCCGCTATATCGTAATCAGAAGGCAAGCCATATTCCTGTCATTATTCATGGTGAAGCAGTATGAAAAACTAAAGAGATCACAAACATCTAAGCTGTCATCCAGGAGTCTCACCAATGCATTCATTTTTTCAAAGATTTAAAGAAAACTCAGGTGTCTCCATTTATGCTTAACAACTTGTACCCTAGGAAATTTATCCTGATTGGCTAGATAACACTCTGCAAGGGCACATGTTTAGCTCAGGAATACAGAGTTTAGTGAGATCAGAACAGAATATTTTTGGAGTACAGCTTTATTGGGTTTTGGAAATACAGTTCACATCATATGCTGCATACAAAATAGTATTACAGAACTTAACCATCATGCATAGACTTTTTCTTCATCCTCTATTGTGCCAAAATGACACACAACCATTAGCAATTGCACTACAAGATTCAGGGATCATTTTTATCCTCAGGTCATGTGACTACTCAATAGTTACTCTTACTGTTGAGTTCATCAGTGTACCTGGTTAAAGTTTCTGACATAAGCTATGTAACCATATAATTATACTGCATTCACTGATGTAGCATCTCATTCAAGCCATCCTTGTTATTAGAATATGTTTTTTATTCTGTTGTTTCTTTCCTGTCATTTGTACATAGTATAACAACAACAGCAACAACAACATTTATTTATATAGCACATTTTCATACAAACAGTAGCTCAAAGTGCTTTACATATTAAAGAATAGAAAAATGAAAGACACAATTATAAAACAAAATAAATCAACATTAACATCGAATAAGAGTAAGGTTCAATGGCCAGGGGGGACAGAAAAAACAAAAAAAAACTCCAGACGGCTGGAGAAAAAAAATAAATAATGAATGAATGTGAATATAATGAAATTCTTATTTACATGTCTCATCAAAGCAGTTGCAAATAATACAATACCAAGAAAAATATACAGACACAAAAAACAAGAAAAAAAATCATAGCAAATTGCGGGTGTTTGTGTGTGCTTGTATACAGTGTCTGCAGTGTATATTATGTTACAATATACTATTATGAGTAGCTGTTCAGCAACCTTAGAACCTGTGGATAGGAGCAGCCTCTTTAATAATATTATTTGCTTTTAAGGCAGCAAGTGTTACTGAATAGATGACATCTTAGTAATAATATTCTGCATCATTTTCACCACCCTGTCTGTGCGGAGCTTTATCATTTTGAGTTGAGCAGGTGCCATGGCAGGATGTGACACAACCAGTGAGGATAGACTCTACTCTGCATCTGTTGACATAGAAAACACAGAAAAATGTGTGCTTTTTCAGATGCCTGATAAAGTAGAGGCAATGCTGAGCCTTCTTAACATGAAACAAATGTGTTGTGCCCACATCAGTTTAAGGATGACAGCTGCTCCAAGAAGTTTAAATGTGCTAACCCCCTCATGGCTGTAAGTGGTCCCTGAAGTAAGTGATCATCTTTTTGATTTTACTAACATTAAGGGCTGTTCTGGCAAGTAAGCTTTTTTTTCTGTAATTTGTACAATCATTGTTGATGAGCAGGCCTATATTAATAGTGTCATCATCAAATTGAATGATGGAGTTGTAGCTGTGTCTGGCCACGCTGTCATACATGAACAAGGAGTACAGTGTGGAGATGTGATGTTGTCAATCTGCATATGCTGAGGTCTATTGCTTACAAAGTCCAGAATTTGCTTGCATAAAGTGGTGCTAAGTTCTAAATTGTGGAGTATGCTGGTGAGCATAGCTGGTGGAACAGTGTTAAATGCTAAGTTGAACTGCATAAACAGGACTCTGGCATAACAAGTTCTTTATTGAGATATGTAAAGTCATAGTTTCCCCTTAATTTCCTCTTTTAAATGTCCCCTTTTTCTTAGGTACAAGGATAGTTGTTGAATGTTTAAGGCAAACATTAACCACAGATCTTTCAAAGAAATATTAAAGAAATCAGTGAAGACATCAATTATGTGATTACAGAAAGGTTTTACAACACACCCTAAAATTCCATCCAAACAAGATGACATTAATTTGTCTAAATGTCCTCCTTATGTCACGTACAGAAACAAAGTAAAATAAATTATGTGCTGCTACTCCTTATTGCAGTCAAAGTAGGCATAGAAAGAATTAAATTCACCAAGGATGAAAAATGAAGATAAGATTGGGTTAGTATTTACTTTTTAGTCTCTAAGCCTCTCTAATTCCTTCCAAAATATGCACTAAAATAGAGCTACGACACTTATTCTCTAGCTGTTCTTAAGAGAATTTTTATTTAATTACTCCATTGTCTCCTTGGAGATGTAGATAAAAAGTGTGTGTAATTTCAGGTATCCAGAGAATTTTATTTTTGGTTTGAACTAATTTTAAAGTCATTAAAATATTTTTGTGTCTTTTCCAATGCCTTTTTTTTATAGCTGCTGCCAACTTGTGGCTTCTTACTACCTTATTAGGGGACATGTCAGAGGTTGTGACAAGTGACTCACTAGTATGATTGTGTAAAAGTAACCACAATTTTACTTCATGGTCATCTGAGATTACAGATAAACCCAAGAGTTAGAAAATACATTATTTTGTTTGGTCGTAGTGTACTGATCTTGGGTTTTGGCTGCTGACAACAATGAATTTTAGTTTCTGTTGGGCCTTTGTGAAATTTAAGCTCCACTGTATTAACCTGGCGAATTCCTATTGGTGAACTATTCCAGATTTTAGGTGCATAACAGCAGAAGGCCACCTCACCACTTTTTTAAGTTTAGCTCTTGGAATTCTCAGCAGACACTCATTTGAAGATCTAAGGTTACAATTTGGAGTGTAAGGTGTCAGACATTCCAAAATATAAGATGGAGCGAGATTATTTAATGCTTTTTAAACCATAAGAAGTATTTTAAAGTCAATCTGAATGACACAGTAACCAATGTAGTGACAACAAAACTGGGGTGATGTGCTCGAATTTTCTTTTCCTAGTTAAGGTTCTAGCAGCTGCATTCTGCACTTGTTGCAATCGATTTTTGTCTTTTTTGGGTAGTCCTTAAAGGAGTGCATTACAGTAATCTAGTCGACTGAAAACAAAAGCATGAACTAATTTCTCAGCATCTTTCAATGGTATAAGAGGTCTAACTTTTGCTATATTTCTAAAGTGAAAAAATGCTGTCCTAGTGATCTGATTAATATGTGATTGAAAATTCAGATCACAGTCAACAGTTACCCCTAAATTCTTTACCTCTGTCTTGACTTTTAATCCTAATGCATCAAGTTTATTTCTAATAACCTCATTATATCCATTATTGACAATCACTAAAATTTCAGTTTTCTCTTTATTTAGTTTGAGAAAATTACTACTCATCCATTCAGAAACACAAGTAAGACATTGTATCAGTGAATCAACAGAGTCCGAGTCATCAGGATAAGTACAGTTGTGTGTCATCAGCATAGCTGTGGTAGCTCACGTTATGCCCCGAGATAATCTGACCTAATGGAAGCATGTAAATCGAAAAGAGCAGTGACCCCAGGATAGAGCCTTGTGGAAAACCATATAGAATATCATGTGTCATTGAAGTATATTTACCACAACTAACAAAGAATTTTCTACCTGCCAGGTAGGATTCAAACCAATTTAAGACACTGCCATAGAGGCCCACCCACTGACTAAGATGATTTCTAAGAATATTGTGATCAATAGTATCAAATGCAGCACTCAGGTCTAAGAGGATGAGAATAGATAAACGGTCTCTGTTTGCAATTACCCACAAGTCATTTACTAATTTAACAAGTGCAGTTTCTGTACTGTGATTTGTTCTGAAACCCGACGGAAACTTATCGAGAATAGCATGTTTATTGAGGTGGTCATTTAGCTACATAATTGACTGACTTCTCTAGAATTTTACTTAAGAAAGGCAAGTTCGAGATATGTCTAAAATTTTCAAAAGCAGAGGAGTCAAGATTATTTTTCTTGAGTAGGGGTTTAACTACAACAATCTTAAGACAGTGTGGGAAGACCCCCGTATCTAATGACAAGTTTACTATGTCAAGAATACTATCAATTAGCATACCGGATACTTCTTTGAAAAAACTTGTTGGCACTGGGTCACGGACGCAGGCAGAGGGTCTTAGTTGAGAAGCTATTTTATATAAATCAGGTCAAATCCTGGTCAAAGAATTAAATTTGTTTATAATGGAGTACTGGGGCTTAAGAGGATCAGTGTTGGGGAGAAGTACTATATTGTTTCTAATATCATTAATTTTTTAATTAAAAAATACAGCAATAGCCTCACAAGTTTTACTGGAAGTATTTTGGAGGCATTCCATTGAGTAACCTGGGTTTAACAGATGATCAATCGTAGAGAATAAGGCTCTGGGATTACTAGCATTGTTATTTATAATTCTAGAGAAATAGCAGTACCTCTCAAGATGGACTGTGTTATTTTATTCTGTTATTTTAACCTTCAATATTTCATAGTGGATAGTTAGTTTAGCTTTTCTCCATTTACTCTCAGCTCTCCGGCATGTTCTCTTTAAATCAGACTCTCTTTGGGTCTTCCGTGGTATTACAATGCTAGAAGATTTTTTAACTGTTTTTTCAGGTGTGACTATGTCAGCAGCAGCTCTCACCTTAGTATTAAAATTTTCCACCTTACTATTTACATTATCCTCGCTTTTGTAAGTTATGGATTCAATGGTACACACTGTATTTGACTATTGGGTTAAAACATTTTTATGTCAAAGGGTACATAGTTCATTTATATACAGTATATCTTCATAGAAGGATTAGTCAGAGTAATATCTTTCTTAGTTCTTGAGTGTGTGGCCCTTTACAATAAATCAGTCTGAAAGAATTTAAGCTGATGCAGCCTACACAAAAAAAAAAAAATCACATGAAAAAACTGGTTTGGTCACTTCTCCAAAAAAAATAAATGTCTTCTGTAGGTTGTAAATAAGAAGTGTTCATGAACAGATTGATGCTGTCCTCATTCACTCATTCATCTGTGATTACAAGCAGCTCTGAGAGGTGGACATTTGAAATATGTAAGTTTGTTTTCATAGTTTTTATTCTATCAATTGTCAATTAACTGAAACTGCATGCTCAGGCTTAAACATTAAGAACGACCTCTTTTAATATTAGTCACTTTTTAACTATTTATTGTAAATGTTACAAACATTTTAATTATATAATCTTGTCCTCAATAGCTACTAAAAGTTCAGAAATATTTCCCCAACCATTAGTCTATCTAAGATTCTAAACTTCAGCTGTCACCAAAATATATAGGTAACAAAAGCTGATGTGTTTAGATACTAGCTTGACAATTTAATTAACACAGTATGTACAGTATGTACTATGTATTTACCATTAGAAAAAAATAAAAAAAAAACAATAACAAGAAGAATAATGTTGGCTAATAGTGTAAAAGTATAGCAAGTATAGAAGAAGTTCTCTTTCCTACAGATTGTGCTGCTTCCACTATTTTATTAAAAACATTTATGAAGTTAAAGCAAGTGTTTCCAGTATATATGGAGCTCTACACTGACAATTGGGTCACAGTACTACAAGGACCACGAAATATTAAAGGACCAACCACTGTATTAAATTCACACTGAATTTTCCTTGTGTACTAAATATTTATTGAGTATGATAATTAAACTTTATTTTGAAATGTGTAATACTTATTTAATTTAGGTAATGTGTGTCTTATAACAACAGTTTTACAATGGTACTGTATTTATTAATGTATCCTTTAATAATTATAGAAAAATAAATGACGTTCCAAATTCACACTTGTAGGTTTGTACTATTGATTTTATGATTTACCCTTTTTATTAGATGACATTGATGGAGCAATTTATTCTGTTTTTGTTGTTTATTGGTAATTGGTAGAGGGTTTTTTTTTTGTCTGTTATGATTTAGCAGATAGAATAGAAAGAGGAAAGGACATTATCAGAAAGAGCTACGGATTAATTTGTTAGAGTATTGTTCATCAGAGAAAAAATAAAAATAAAATTAAATAAAAAATCAGTACTTTGCAGGGCAAAATAAAATCTAATGTTTCATTTAGGGAGACAAAGAATAGATCATGCAATCAGAACATTCCTCAGGATGTTATGCAGTCAAATATGATTTGAATTGGTCACTACCTCATATTTTTTATGTGTAGAAAATGTTTAGTACTGCCTTATATGTAATAGCCTGTAATTACTTTATAGTCTTTAGTCTGTCAAATTAATTTATTAGAATAATTTACAATGCCTCAAATTAATTGTGTGTTCTTCCATTACCTAGAAAAACTGTGATCAGGAGATACAAATTCAGATATTTACCAGTTAAGCATATACTGTGTGTCCTGTTGTATGTGTAAGCCAAGCATTTGGTGATTTTGTATTATTTATCATCTAAATGTTGTACAACCAATGCAGCAAACAATCCTGGACATGTCATTTGCTACAGCGATACTGTCCCTGTACTCCACAGGACTATTTGGTATCTCTTTCTAATTAACCTGCTTTACACTGGGGCCCTTATCCACCTTAATAAAATAACAGATGTCTGCCTGGTTGCTATGTCCCTGTTATATGCCATTTGGTATAGAATTCGTAAAAGTACTGCTAATGTTTGTCATGTGCCATCAGTTGCAATGACAAATGCAATGCATTTTATTACTACAAATGTTTGTGATGCACCATCTGTTGGAATGACATATTCAATGCATTATATTACTGTACTGCATGCATTACAAAATAACAAATGGTGCACTGCAAACGTTAATTCTTGAGTCTATATTTATTTGTTAGATTTCAACCTATCTCAGATGGGTAGCACAGCTAGTGTGATAATATAGACTGCTTTTTGTGAAAGAGTATCATAAATCTTTGTCTACATGCCAGACCAGTCATTGTTCTTGTTTAATGTATAGCAGTGAGTCGATGGTTAGTTAGGTTGGTCATGATGATGTCTAACATTACATGACTTCCTAGTCACATGAGTGGCAACTGTGCCATTGCCACCAACAAAGAGGCTAAATGGCACAAAATGACAGTGTACACAAGAACCAAAATGGTGGTGTTAAAAATAACAAAACATAACAACAAACATGCAACTATATATTGAAAATGAAGAAATAGATAAGCTTGCATTATAAAAATACTCATCTTGGTCCAAATGAAAACCATTAAATCACAAAAGAAAGTATCCAATTTGGGAATTGAACAGCTGAGAGCCAATTAGTTGTAGATGTTTTTCTCTTTTTGACCTCTCATCAGACTGTGACCTCCTGCCCAAATTCACACTGTTTAGAGCCAAGTGTAATGTACAACACTTAGTACATCCATTAAGATTATTTCCTTCATTTATATCCTCTGAGGAAAAATACGAGGTGTGGCAGAAAAGTAATGTGACTGGCAACACTGTTGTCCTTGATAGAGCACGTGTATCAGTACCCTCCCATAGCTCAGTGCGAGTTTCAACTCCTTCCGTTAACTACGTGATTTTTGTGACTGCTATTAGCGAAGTTGTGTTTTTGGCTGTGCGTCACACAAAATGGAACAGCGGAATTTGGAGCAACGTTGTGCCATTAAATTTTGTGTTAAGCTTGGAGAATCGGCAGGTGTGACGTTTGAAAAGTTAAAACAGGCCAATGGGGAACATTCTTTATCCCGAGCTCAAGTTTTTCGCTGGCACAAATCATTTTTGGAAGGCAGAAAACACATTGAAGATGAACACCATTCAGGGAGGCATTCAACTTCGAAAACCAATGAAAACATCAAACGTGTGAACACTCTTGTGAGATCAGACCGTCGTTTAACATTAAGAATTCTGAGTGAACAATTAAATTTGAACAGATTTACCGTTCATCAAATTTTGACTGAACATTTGCACATGCAAAAGGTCTGTGCCAAAATGGTGCCGAAAAACCTCACAATTGAGCAGAAGCACAATCGAAAAAACAAGTGTCTTGATCTTCTTGACAGAATCGCTAATGAGCAAGATTTCTTTAATCGTGTGATCACAGGTGATGAATCATGGATTTCTGAATACGATCCTGAGACCAAGAGGCAAAGTCAGGAGTGGCACACTGCAAACTCTCCTCGACCAAATAAAGCTCAAATGAGCAAATCAAAGATCAAATCAATGCTGATTTGTTTTTTTGACAAAAGGGGAATCGTCCACAAAGAATTTGTTCCTCCAGGACAAACTGTCAACCAAGTTTTTATAAAGACGTCCTTGAAAGGCTCAGAAAAAGGGTCACTCGCGTGAGACCAGACATTGCAGACAAATGGATGCTCCATCATGACAACGCCCCATGTCATACTGCCCTCTCCATAACAGAATTTTTGACCTCAAAAGGCATTCCTGTGGTTCCCCAGAATATGTTTCATAATGTGCAGCTCAATGATATTCTGTCAGTTCTAAGGGGCCTCAAAGGAAGTAAGCATTTAACAGTGAAAGCGAGTTGCATCATTTTGCAACAGGTAGACTTGGTACAGCAAATAACTGATAACAGTTTGAATTAGATCTGCATTATTGAGCTGTTTAAAGGGAACACATATATACGTTCTGTCAGAAGCTCTCATTTGATGCCGCAGGAATAGTACAGTTTGCTGTTGCTTCCACTGTCCCTCTTGTTTCAAAATGCAGTGGTGTTTTTTGCATCAAAATTCTGGTGTGTCTTAGTGCCTACAGCCTGAAAGAGACTGTTTTTTCTCCTGGGAAGCCAGCCATGAAAGAGTTCATACAGATGGTGTGTGAGTTTGTATGGTTTTGTTTGTTTGTATGCAAAAGAGTGAAGACAAACATGAAATATGATCAAGAACTTATGAGCAGTAATTGTGACTCTTATGAGATCTGCATAAATCTACTGGATAGAGTATGTGACCAAGGCCACTGTTGAGTCTGGGGAAGTAGCCAGGCTTAGATCGACTATAAATCAACCATAAATATACATAAATTGCATCATTGATTGGGATATATCAATGTACCCACCATATTGGAGCTGTCAAGATCCACTTGTAAACGTTTCTTATTTCTCAACAGATTTTCATAGAATTTGTTTTGTTATCTTTAAGACACGTTAGCATGCAATTTTTCATTTTACCTATTAAATTATTTGTAAAACTTTATTAATTAAAAGCTGCAAGAAGCTGTGATAGTATAAACCACAATAAATAAATAAATACCTAATATGTTTGACTTTCTCTAAAGGAATATACAGGTAATACGGTAACACCTATTCAGTATACTAAAAAAAAAGCTCTAATACAAAGTACATACAATAACAGGTCATGAAACTAATTAATTAAAATAAACATTGGTAAATTTTCTGATTCCCCCATGTGGAAAATAGTCTTAATTCATTCACAACATTCAATTCAATACAATGCAATGCAAATTCTCTGTTTTGCAGGTGCCCAGTGCTTTTCTAAATTTTGGGGTGGAATTACCATTAGATAAGCCCTCAAGTTGTCTCCCAAGCACAGGAGTATGACAGATTGTTGATTTCAAACTTTGGGCAAGTAATTTAAATACAACCTTATACAAACTCATTAGCATTAATATGCTTCTAACAAAATGATTTTGCACATACTAATGATAATTTGTAAATATACATGATAGCTGTAATATTTTTCACACATATATAATAACTTGAAAATTAATTATTATGTATGTCAAAACAAGAAACTGTAATTTAATACTTATTTTGTCATGAAAACATTTACACAAATGTAACTATGAACATAATTGCCTGCATTTATACTCGTAATCTAAAAAAAAATAAATAGGGAATTCTGGTAATAAAAAATACAAACTAGTAATAAAATTTAAACACATATTAAGGAGAGCCTTGTTGTGAAAAATGCTCCTTTACTGTCTTGTCTGCTGGTTTCTGCTGTACTTGTGTGTACAGGCTGCACAGTTATGAGGTTTTCTGTCAAAGTCAGAGATAAAATTGATTCACCCATATGCGTTTAAAATGAGAGGTCGACCATTCCAAGAAGGCAGCTTTCTGACATGCCTGTCTGAAGCGAATGTTGCATCTATGTGTTTACACTGTTTCCCATGTTAAGACTGTCTGCTATCAGTTTTAATTCTAATCATACCCTTCAAGTCATCTGTTGGTTATTTTTAATTGTGATTTCTTGACCTTCAGTTTTCCTATTACTTTTTATAAAGACAACAAAATCGGATAGGAAGCATAATACAATAGCTACACCTATCACATTTTGCTTCCCTTACTTCTGACCTCTATGGCAGCAAAATGTGATAGGGCAACAACAAATGGCAGAACACAGACATCAAATTATATAACATTTTCCAGTGATTTTTGGCTTATTTTTAAAGGCCTTTGCTCAGCCAGTTCAAACTGAGTTTAAGATAATAATTATCTAGCTAGAAGTGTGTAAGTTTACTGCCTTGTGATAGCCACCTGTTTTGCTAGCAACCAACCACTGATTCAGAGCAAAGTACGGTACATTCCAAATTTAATGGACTATCATGGGGAAAGCCATGAATGCTAAAATATATTTTCTACTTGTCATGTTTTTATATTAATACACAACCATCGATCCATTCATTCATCAATCTGTCCATCCATACATACATCTAATGTTTATCATACTCACTTAATACAGCTCTGTTTTGTGCTGGAGCCTGGTCTCATTTAAGTAATTTAGTCCATGAAACTTCCACACATTGAATTTTTCTAGATTTAGGAAATGACTTTGAAGATATAAATAAATCAAAATAATGTAGTTTTTAGTTTAGCTCAAACTCATTCTTTCATAATTTATACTCCACCTACATAAAATGCAACATTACCATATATTGTAGTGTATTTTTCACAATTTTTCAATATTAGTCACCACAAAGCTATAATACAAGATAATTTTGTTGGCCCCAATCTGCAGTTGCTCATCAATTCTTTTAACAGTACTCATCACTGTATTATGTATTTCTTTTTACAGCAGTAAAGATGATCGGCAAGTGTGGTAACCTGCTACTCTGCATTTTTGGTCTGTGCTGCTCTGTGTGTTTCTCTGCCATCACTTTGCCCTTCACAGAATATCTTGACTCAGCCAACCTGATGTCTGTCAGCTGGGGCTTTGATAACAATGGAGGACCAATCACATTTCAAGTTGTTGCCAATACTACTGGGTGGGTTGGCTTTGGATTTAGCCCCAGTGGAAGCATGACTGGATCAGATGTTGTAATTGGAGGTGTCAATCCAGATGGCACAGTTTATTTTACTGTAAGTGTTTTAAACTTTTTATTATTAGCATGTGACATACAACAAATATGCATACTCTTGTAAATATCTTTCCTGAGTCTTGGCTTTTTCTGCATTTAACCAAATATCTTCTAGTCAGGGTGAAAACATTATAACAAAACATTATATTGTAAAATTGGTTTAAATCAACAAGGGGTTGTAAGATGGTGGACACAATCTCAGCTGATATTTGGTGTTCATTATGTATAAAAAAGAAAAAGTATAATTTTGCAGTCCAATTAATATAATGTAATATGTTATTTTAACTTTAAATTTAACATACCATATATATATATATATATATACAATTTTCTAAATCTCAACTTGACTCATTTTGTTCCTCATGTTTATGAAAGAAATTGACATTCAAGTCATTATAAACAGATAGACATTATATTGAACCCACAGGCAAACTGCAGGGTTACAGAAGCTGTAAGAAAAAAACACACAGAACTCCTTCAACATTACAGAACAAATAAAAAACAAATAAACAAAAGTGCCTTAATCTAATTAAATCAACATAACACAATATAAACTGTGTCTAAAATCCATTTTTTTGCCTTTTCAGTATGTAGTATAAGTCAATATTTCTCCTTCCTCCATTCAATATTAATTTTTGCAAAGTACCATCTATTGGAATTATTTTATAATGCATGTTGTAACAATATGAATCACATATTCCATTCCAGCAGAGGGCACATTCCAAACATTAACATTGCTGTTTAGATTCCTATACCAAACACTGTATACAGACAAACTGACACTATCCCCTTTAATAAAACCCCTGCGTGCGTCCAGGTGTTCGTGTGTGTCTTCTGGTGAAGTGCGCATGCGCGGGCCGCGCCGCACATCGCACTGTTCCCCGTCCATGCGCTCAGCACCGTGGACGCACACACACACTGGAAGCTGGGCACACAGTGAATGGCCTTGCCAGGGCCGCGCATGATAAGAAATAAAGGACACCATGGCTGGGGAGAGTGCTGATTGGGTAGTCATGGCCCCGCAAATAAAATCCGTTGCTGGGGAGATGCCACACATAAAATAATCAGCTGCACGCCAGCACAGATTAAAATACTTGCTGGGGAGATGCCACAGGCACGATTATCAGGTACATGCCACACATTACATCAGTTGCTGGGGACACTCTGCTGATTGCCCACTGTTGTGAAAGAAAATTAAAGTCATATTACGGACATTAAAGCCAGTATTACTGTCAGAGAAAATTACAGACTTTTTACGGAAATACAAACCAGTATTACTGCGAGAGAAAATTATAGACACACAATACAGTGATGCATATTACAGCCACATACAAGCCAGTATTACTGTAGGATGTATTTAATAACAACATGTCACTCAAAAAAAAGGACACGTCAAGTAGGACAAAAGACACAGACAATCAAATCCTATATAAGCAACATCTCCTGGAAGAACGGTTAGCTCAACAAGTAAACATCAACAAAAGAAAGGCTTAAAGACAAAGAAAAATACGAGCAAATAGATCGATTGAAGAAAAAGAAAATGACCGTCAGAAAAACGCTAAAAGAGAAAGACTCAGAAGAGCAAACCTTAGAAAAAGTTGCCATTTACTTGCCAGAACCAGTATTCAGCCACGGTCAGTTATATGTTGCATTATCAAGAGTTAGAAGAAGATGTTGTTGTCAAGGTTGTAGATGGTCCTGAACAAGGCAAACTTTTGCCAAACTCAGACATAATATTTACAAGAAATGTTGTCGATAATAAAATTGTATAGAAAAATTTAATGAGTTAAAAAAATAGAAAAATGTACCTAAATATCTTCTTCAGATATTGTGTCTTACAGATTGTTACAAAGTTTTACAGTAAGGCAACATTAATTATACTTACTGTATTTTCATATACGTTTCTATTGTATTTTTATTATTATTTTACTTTAGGCTTCTTGCAAAAATATTTTTGACAAAAAAAAATTAAGACAAGAAACAGAATGAGGTCAAGGTCCCTTGCCATTTAATATAGACTGTTCCTACTAATGTTTATGCACTACTGTTCTAGCGCCCGTTAATGTAACGGGCTTAATGTCTAGTAACTTAATAAAAGAATTTTTAAATAGGAAAAATATAGGTACCTCAAAAAACAGCTTCCTGTCCATTTCCAGGTTTCTACATTGCATTTCAACATATCTCAAAATAATCTACTGCTCACTTTGAAATATATCAAATTAATTTCAAAATATCTTAAAATCGACAGGGACTTCCATAGAAAATATAGGTAATCTTAGATTTAGTTGCATTTTAGAATATCTAAATGTGTACCGACTTATTTTTTTAAGATTTCTTGAATTGCATTTGAGACATCTTCAAATGCAGTGTAAAATATCAAGATCTCTTGAAATAGACAAATTTAGAGATATCTGTAATTCATTTTTAGATATCTTAAATGTCTTTCCACATACCTTGAAACATATATTGAGATGTCCCAAGCTGTTAATTTAGCTTATCATAATTACAAGACTTTGAATTTTGCAGACTTCTTATAATTGATTGTAAATGTGTGAGATCCTCACAATGTTACATTTCTATCTGCATATACAACTTTCATTTCAGTACAGATGGACTAATTCCATAATATGGATGAAGAAATCATATTTTGTTCAGCAATCGCGTATTCTTATTGCTTCTGGATCTGAATGTCTCTGATTTTTCTGTGACAGGATAGACATGCAACAGGAAATACACTGCCACTGGTTGATGCAAAACAGGATTACACCTTGATAGATCTGAAGGAAAGTGGCAGCACAACAACAATGACTTTTAGCAGGCAACTTCAGACATGTGATACTGATGACCTGCCAATCACAGTAAGTTCATTCTTGACTTTAACACTCAGTTATATAAAGTACAGTTATACATGTATACAGGGTAACTATACAATCTGCAGTATCATACATTTAAAATGAAACCAATGTTAAATATAGAATATGTTTTTGTTTGATTCTGGACATCTCATGCACCAATTTTAATTTTGATATTTTTAGATGCTAACATGAGACTACTAGAAAAAAAAGCTATACCACAGTTTAAAAAACATGAATGTAAATTAGCAGCATTAGTCAGTTCTACTTTATAATGAAGAAGACACAATATGTAAGGTTTGTACATTGCAGTTTAATATTTCTACAACATTTTTTACAGGCAACACCAATGATACTGATTTATGCATATGGATCAAAAGATACTATTTCTTATCATGGAGCATCACGAGGTGCCAAGGTCATCAATTTGCTTAATTATGCTGGCAGTGTGCAATCTGCAGTCAACTATAGTTATTTTGACTTGACAGTAACAAATGTAAGTTAAAGTTCCTGCAATTAAAAATTATTTAAGGGTATTTTTCTGAACATTGACTGTGAACAAAGCAATGAAGTACAGAGACCTTTTGTTGTGCAGTGGATCAAAAGAGCAGAAGTGCTTTTCACTGGGCCTTTTTTGTTCCAGGACCCTGCAGTACAAAGTAAAAAGATTTTAAATCTACTATGTGAATTAACACCTTTCAATAACAGAAGCATAATACCCTTTTGCGTTCTATGTGTTGTCAGCTTTTAGGTTTAAGAGCAGAATCTTTCTTTTGGATCCTATTTTCTGACAGATTGCAATGACTTCCACTTAGTTCAGTATATTGCAAGAATGCAATTCTTGTAAATACAGTATAGTTTTCTGAGTTTAGACTTAAAAGAACTTAGCTTGGAATAATTTTGTTTAGCCCTTTCTATTGACACCATCAATGTGGCATTGACTTTCAGAAAATTAAACAGTGTTGGAAACATTCCAATGATGTTCAAAGAGTTTGGTGCTAATTTAATGTAGCACTATTCTTTGAGCTGATGTATGAATGAATGACTCTCAGCTCTGTCAGTAGACTTGGCGCGACTGATCTTGAATGGTGTTGCCCAAATCAGCCCTTTCATGTTTTCTTTCAAGGCAATCAGACATACATGTGGTCATAGAGATGCATTTTAACATAGGCCTGTGGTTTTAAAATGCTTTGCTAAGCTGGGATGGCTTTAGGTTCCTATCCTGTGGGGGAAAACCAGTTATCAGGTATAGTTTATCTCCCAGTGTGAAAGGCGGCAGTGCTAGTCTGGTATGGTCACAGTTTGGACTGCCACAGGGTTTTACTTGACCTGTAGTTTGGTTAGGCAATCCTGTTGGGATCCCTGGCTGTTACCAGGGGGCACTGCCAGGTGAAGGTCTCCCTACTTTGGGCAGCTTTCACATGACGTGGAAATGGAACATGAAGCAGAGGGTAACAGTCACCAGTAGGAGGTGAGAAGGACTGTTTACTATTTGTGATTGTGGCATTTGGACTTTGTACACCAAAAGAATATACTGTGATTAATAAAATAACTTTTATTTGAACTTGGAACTGTGTCAGGTCGAACTGTGTCTGGGAATTGGGGATTAGTGGTGCCCCCTTATGGCCACACCCTTCTTTATTTCATATGGGATAGTACCTTCCTAGCTTTAGCAAGGCACATTGCTCATCACTGTTTTATCTCTGTTTTTTTACAAACAAAAGGTGGTGGACAATTGTGCTTGGAATTGATTGATTAGGTCCTTGCTCTTTGGTCACTTGGACCAATGAGAGTAAAGGGGCAGAAGCTTGAGCCACTGTAGTTACCCCTTTGTACAAGTCCCCTTTCCACAGGATCAGTTTTCATCCAAAGAAAATTAATTGACTTTTAAATGAATGATCATGTTCAAATAATAGACATCAAAAACAGCACCTAATATGCTTCACAAACTTAAAAACTGCTTACCATTTACTGGATAAGTATATAAAAAAGTGAACAGACAAGAGGAACTATTCAGTACATTACATTTGTTTGTTTAGCTATTAAAAAAGTTGTCCCAACATGTCATCCTGATACATTTTAGAAACTGTCAAGGTTTCTGTTAGATTTTTAATATTTGTTCTGTTTTTTATTTATGTCAATGTTGTCATTGTAGGTACCATTTTATGCTTCGTTACATACAGAGCTGCACATTGTTAGAATGAATGTGTGCATTACATCTTGTTAAGCTTGCTATAAAATATCAAGATGCATTTACAGTATCTGGGCTTTGTGTTTTGTTTCTCAAAAGAAAAGTCTCATCAAGAGAAGGATACAAACCCCTCATTAATTTTCTAATGCTTTTTATGTTTTTGGTTTTCATCTTTTCCCCTTTGGCCTTGGTCACCTTAGTGATTTTGTAATTTCTTAACAGACTCTATGATTACTCCTTTGGACTTCCCTTTGAAAGCCTTTCACCAATAAAAATTAAAAAGTTAAGAGTTCTGATTGTTTTTGATAGCCTCAACATTATTAGTGTTATAATCTCTGCAAGCCTTTCTATACTTTGTAAGTTGCACTTTATCACTTTACATACAGAATGTCTCATCTTATACTAATAACATCTTGTTAATTAAACATGATGTGATAGTTTCTGCTTCAAATAGTGGTCTGTTACTGATGTAATTTGTTCCAGTTTCCCACTTTTTTGTTTTAAGAAGTACTTCCTTGCCTATCTTAAAAGCATTTCCCCTTATTTCTATTGTTGTTCTTGAAGACGGAGAACATTTTGAAGACAGGGATTAGGTCCCTTTGCATCATTCAATGCTCAGAACTAAAGGGGATTAATTCCTTTACCCAGTGAGAGTTAACCCTTTAGCCCCAGAATATATTTGGTGGTTCTTCTCTGTGCAGCTTCTAGTGCTGTTATGTGTATAACTTTTACATCTATAAACCTATGTTTCTAGGCTAGAAATACGCTACATGGTAAATACCTTTAGTCATAGAGATGATCTTATAGTAAGGATTTGCTCAAAACAGTTATTTTGTCGAGTTTAAAAATGTTGCTTTTATTTTTTATTTACAGGACCTCGAAAAAAGAGAGATGTTATATTCAGACTATATAACAGACTAATAAAACTGCATCTAGTCTTTGGAGTCTGAGTCTGGACAAACACTACATAGCAGCACTAGAAGCTGTGCAGAGAAGTGCAACAAAATGTATCAGTGCCACACATCTTATTTATAAATTGCAATTTCAAAGTTTTACCTCAATTTAGAACATTGTCTGTGTTGTTTACAATTTTTTGTTTTTTCTACGTTGATGTTTGTTATCTTTCCAATGCTGGTGTTACTGTGAATTTCTCCTATTTCAGCATGTATTTTGCTACCACCTTGATGTTTACTTTCCTTGCAATGCTATGGAATATAAAGAAAGCAATAACACATATTCATTGATTGGTTTACAACTTCTCCAGTCTTTATCTCTTCTTAGTATTTTGATGTAAAGCTTCACTTGATGGTTTGTCATTTGTACACTTTTTCCGTTACATTCCTATGAATCATCCAGCACTCATCTATCATCCTACTGAAATCCCAATTTCCCTGATACTTTCTTTTCATGTTCTTGATATTGTGATGAAATCTTTCCCCCTGATCATCACATACTTCTCTTAGTTTTTTAGGGAAAAAATCTAAATGTCATTCCAAAAAGTGGACTTTGAGACTCATATTGCAGCCTAATTTCTTAAAGTTAATATTTTTTTCATAATTTTTTTATAATTTGAATGTTGCTTCTTACCTAAAACCATAGAAATTACTTATTTGAATGATGCCTAAGTCTCTCATTCCAGGTTTGGTCATCACATCATCAAATTCCCCATGAGAAATCACTTTTCTAATATCTGTTCTAGCAAAAATTCCCTGTTTTAGTTAAGCTTCAGGCAAACCAAGAAACGTTTGGCACAATTACATAAAATAGGCTCCATCTTTTGATAGGTCTTGTGGAGCTGACCCGGACACAGACAGGCAGACATGTTGTAAATCACCACCACACGTTTATTATTTACAATATTTACACAAATATGGTCACTCAGACCCAGTTCATTAGTGCACAAACCCCAACTCTCAGTCCTGGCCACACGAATGCCTTTCTTCGGGCCACCTCCACTCTCCTCTCTTGCTTTGTCCTGCTTCCACCCGACTCCAGCCTTGAATGAAGGGAGACGGCCCCTTTTATATGCTCCCGGATGAGCTCCAGGTGGTTCCCGACACTCCCATGTTGGCCATGCCCCAGCGTGGCGGAAGTGCCGGCTGTTCTCCAGGCAGCTCTCCGGGCGCCCTTTTAATTCTTCCCCCCAGCACTTCCTGGTGTGGCAGAAGTGCTGAGGTAACAGATCCCCAAGGCATTGGGGCGCCTTCTGGCGGTGACCACGGGCCCGTACAGGGTAGGGCTTCCATGCCCTCAACCCGTGGCCCCCAAAGCAACCAGGATGGCGACCCCCCACGTGATCCAGGGTGGGCGCAGACCCACATCCGGTCACTCACGGCGTTCCGGCCGGGTCATTGCCCATGGCATCCCTGATAGTCTTTAACAAAGAGCTTTATTAAACCAAGTTAGGTCTGAAGATGTTTTTGGAACCAATCTGTAGTTTTTTTCCAGACATGTCTCTAAGCGGCCTTACATACTGCAAACCTGCTACTATGACTCACCACCATGTTCAATGCCACCTATATTCTGACCTTAACTTAACTTACACAGTATATTTCAGTTATTTTATGATCATACAAAAACCAAAAGTACTTCTCAGTATTGAGTTCTTTGTTTTGAATAATGTTAAAAAGTTTGTTATTTTTGGATTTCCAGAAACTATATTTTTTTTACGGTCTGTGGTGGGCTGGCGCCCTACCCAATGTTTGTTTCCTGCCTGGCGCTCTGTGTTGGCTGGGATTGGCTAGAGCAGACCCCCGTGACCCTGTAGTTAGGATATAGCAGGTTGGATAATGGGTGGATGGATGGATATTTTCTTACTCAGGATGATGTCCTGTTCTTGTACGATGCCATCCAATTAACACTGAAACATGTCTCAGAGATACCCTCATGAAGAACAACTTTTTTTCTGTTAGAGGCAGTAGTGAGACGGATATACAAAGGCTTTTGAAAGAAATGTCTTCTTAGAAATAAGCTCTTTTTCCATAAAGATTACAGGTTTAACAGTTCCAAAACCATTTTCTGTTTTTTTTTTGCAGTTTAAAGTCCCACATCTGACAACCTTCTACTACTGCAAAATAGTCCAAATCCCTTCCTTTTCCCAAAAAAATCACATCATTCGGGTGAGTAAGTGTACTATTAAAGCCAAGTGTTTTGTTGGGCATTTTGTGATATTGACTTATTTTTCCCGTAAAGCACAGAATTAGAATGCATAGAAGTAACCAAAAAATTAACAGATCACTGGTAGACAAGTCTTTATTGTGTTCTCCATTATAAGAAGCATTATACAGGATACAGGACTGTGTCAAAGAAGGCAGGAAAATGTTTAACATAGATTAAAAAATAAGACACCATGCAATGAGCATGAAGTTCTCTAAAATTACATTTTATAATTAAATGTAACTAATTGTAATTGTTTGTTCTTAAACATTACACTTTCTCCTACAAGTCCATTACTTTGAGAATATACAGGATGATAACAAAAATGTTTCTATTATCGTTTAATCAACAAGATAATTAAAAGGACAGACTCAGTTAAGGGACATACTCTGGACACCCTGGAGGTAGCAGCAAAGGATAGAATGAAAACAAAACCCATTATGAACAATTCTGCACATACTTTCTCTGACATACTAGAGTATTGGAGTACTTTTAGCAAATTCATATTGATTCAGGTTGATTCTCAGCTCTGAACTGGCCTAGTGTGTGTGAATAGAAATGTGTGTTTCATAAAAAAACCTGTGCCCTATCCACATTATGTTCCTGTCTTGCACTAAAAACACCAGAATGACTGGCATCTTACAGGCAACTATCTTCCCTAGGTAATAAATGAGGACTATTGTACTGTAATACACATTTATGCAATTTCATACAATTCAACTGATGTATACTCAAAGAATAAGAAAACAGATAAACTCATGACATATATACACAGAGACCCAATGGAGGTGAAAAGGGTCAAGCCCTGAAAAGGCAGGCAATAAAAAACTAGTAAAATACACAAAACTTCTAGAAAAATGGTCTTAGCAACTACTGAACAAGGAGCCTGCCTAAGTTATTAAATTTTCAAGGTGTTTTTAGGGATAGTATGTTGCATTTATTCATAGACTATTTATAGGCTTTTGGGCTCAAGAAGGGTAAGAGACAGGTGCAATGCCAGTTTAGTGGTAGGCACAGGAGGGAAACACCTAGACAGAAGATGAAGGAAAGATCGTTGGGATAGAGTGGTTAATGCTTTGATTCAATACCACATGGAAGTCCGGTAAAGCACCCTTGGAATTGCAGAGCAAAGTTCAAAAGCAGGAGAACAACTATCCATATCCAAAGCTACAAACCACAAGAAAAATTGAAGTCAGAAGGATTTGAAAGAATTCAAAATGAGCGAAACTTTTCAAAACGTTTTGAAGGATTTTGGAATCTCACCCTTAGATGAGAATTAATCCTGTGGTATTGTGATTAACAGGGCCATGACCGCTGGTGACATGCCTAGTTTACAATGGTTCTGACATCAGGGATCAGCAATAGCTTGTTAAAATGACAGCAATATGATGACCCAAATTAAAAATCAAAATGAAAACGATAGGAATTATTTAAAAATAAACTAAATCAATGGATTCCTTACAAAAAACAATAGAAATATATTCAAGATAGAAGGCCCTGACACCTAAATAATTAAGAAGAAAACTTAAGAAACTATTTCCAACAATATACAAAATTCAAAATGCAAAACTAAAAAGTGTGTACCATAAAAAACAGCAAAAACAGAAATTCTAGAACCAGAGAAGCTGAAATGCATAGGTTTACAAAAGATTAAACTATAAGAAGAGTGTGAAAAGAGGCAGCAAACACAGTTGGAGAAACTAATGCCATTGCACAGATGCAATAGAAGGCTGCCTAGAATTTAAATAGCCCTCAGTTATTGCAGACAAGACTGGATGTAGCACCTGAGAATATCACATAGTTAGGGGGTTTGCTCTTGCACCTAAACAAAAGTATAATTAAATAATTAACAATTAACAAATTTAAATGATATCAGGACTATCAGGAAAAAAAAATGAAAAGATGATAATTAACAATTAACAGGAACATTACATGATTATGACAGTTATATTCATGGTAAGTCAAAGAGAGAGGCTTGTCAATGGAATCTGAATTGTTCCAACTATTTCACAAAATATCAAGAGAAATAAAAAGAATTTTTATTAATTTTTATGTTGTCACTGTTATTGTTACACAGTTTTTCATGGGGAAATGATTACTTACTGCAGAGGCACTTAACTTTGAAACTGGCACATTACTGTATTTTTTGTCTTATAATTCATGATGTTTCTCTGTTTATTTTGAAACTTTTTATTTTGTGTAAATATTGCTTTTTTATACTATATTTGTAATTCTTGTATGAAATGCTGAGATCAAAAATTGAAATATTCAAGACAATACTGAATTGATTTGAATTAAACTATGATGAATTTTTCAAAAAACTGGAAAAGCGAATAGGGTGATTGAAACAATACATTGTCACAGGTGAAACAAGATTATCATGAAAGTGTCATAAATCATAAATTATGCCCTTTCAGAGCCATTTATTTTATACTGTACCACAATTCTGTCTTCCTTTTGTTCCTTCTGTCTCTGATCATTATCTATTTCAGGTACCTCTCCTAATACAACACTTCCCTGTCTGGGAATAACTCCTGATGTAGGCCCCAGGAGACAGTATTTTCCTTATTTTGATCATAGAATGAACAGACCATGATTCAAAAGATGCTTTACAGATCCAAATACTTTTCTTAGAATATTATTTTTAGGATCAGTATTTTTAAATCATTTATTTCTTCACAAATATGTTATATATTAGTTTGCTACATAACACTGTGTTCTAAAGTGAAGTATACTTTATAAATAAAAAATAACTAGCTTGCTCTTGCATTTTATAATGAAGTGAATGGGTACCATGGTCCCATTCTGAAGAAAAGCACTAAACATACTGAATACATCAGTTTTTCAAGCCAACAATGTTATCAATATGGAGTCAGGGCAAACATCCTTTTGTTCCTGTAGAACTCACCCTTCAGTTGACTTAAAATGTTACATTTTCAAGGCAGCTCCTGTTATACAAACTCTTTCAGAGGGACAAGATGGGTCATGTTTTTCCTTCCGGGACTGTGCACCCTCTATGGGCTGCCTTTATGCGAATTGTCATCTTTAGTATTTATTCACTAGCCTCAGTGTCTTCTAATTCAGAGAGCCTGCCTTTGCATGATTATAGCCAATTAGCTTCTGTGTCTTAATTGTCATTACCCCTTCCTAATGCAGGTTGTACCTTCACCTAGTGGCTTATTCCCTCAATGCAGCACTTTTCTGCTCCAGTGTGTGTGTCTCTCTCCCTGTCTCTCTCTTTCTTCTGGAGTCACCAGGTTGGCTCTAGCTCTGTCTAATGGTAGGGGTTTCTATGCTCCTGGCAACCCATTTTAAGCTGGGCAGTCCCATGAAACTGAACTTTTAGATGATTTAGAAATAGTTGTCTCAATCAAAGCTTATTAGGTTTAAGGAGAATCTGGATGAGTAACTTCTATTTGTAGATGAAGCAAAAACAACATAACATTCTCAGTCTAACTTGATCCAAATCAGGCTGGTGTGATGCTAGAGTCCTGATATGGATTTGCAAAAATGACACAAACAGCCTATATAATATGTGACAGATTAGGGTTTTCTCGCCCCCTTGTACCCTCAGACCACTCGTCAGACACCAGGTAAAAGTCCAAATATTTGATTTATTATTATAAATAAGTGCACAAAGCACACACCTCTCCACAATTCTCAATAAACAATACTCCAAAATCACAATCCTCCTCTCCCAGACGCTTAGCCACCCTGCCTCCCAACTCAGCTCGTCTGTCTGGGATCTCCCACAGTCCTTTATACTGCTCGATCCGGAAGCGTTTCACCCTCTCTGTCCATATGACCTGGAACACTTCCGGGTCAGATAAAAAATCCTTTTTTCTTCACCCAGGAAGCACATCGTTCTCTTTGTCCATGTGACTATGACATACTTCCTGGGCGTAAGGCAAATAGTCTCTGGGCCTCCCTGCAGTGACTCCTGGCGGCCCCCATGGTATCCAGCAGGGCTGTGAATAAAGACTCCAATGTCCATAATGCCCTGCTGGTCTTCGGGGCACCTCCATACTGCAGGGAGGGCTCCACCTGGTGGCGTGGGGGTATTGGCCGGGATGAACAGCCGGCTATACATCACAAATGATATACTACCCAGTTTGCCTCATGTAGCTGACCAAGTAAAATGAGGTACTGTTTCATACTCTTCTCCTGATACCTGACTTCTGTTCTGACCAAGCAGTCAGTCTGCATAGATCTCATACATTCCATCTAGTTTGATTACAATATTTACAGGTACTGAACTGTACTGTGCATCATGTGTAATAACACATTCAGTCAAAGGCAGAGCTAATTTCACCAAAGATGCCAGGAAGAGAAAGAAAATAAGATATGCTTTGTAGCGGCAAATGAAAAGAGTATTTACAATTAATAACAAAGCAATACATGAAACCAATATAACAAAGTAAAATGAATAAAATGTATTTTTACTTATCTTTTGCATTGTAGTGTATATTTGTAATGTATATTTAAATGTACACTGTTTTTTTCACTTGATCTGTAATTTGTGTTTATGTGAAAAGAGACAGTTCTCCTCTTTGATATTACTTTTATTGTTCTATCAGAAACGTGATACCAAGTTTAAAGGAACTTCAATGCAACTTTATTGTCTCCTCAGATTGATCCTTTGATCCAGAAAGGCAATGAAGATTTAGTTCATCACATGCTACTTTATGTCTGCCCCTTTAACAAGATGATATCTCTCGATGGTGAATGCTACTTTGGCCCAAAGAGCACTACATTTAACCTATGCCAATCTGTTTTTGCAGCATGGGCTGTTGGTGGAGGGGTAAGTATAATGACACACATACAATGGCAGCTGTTAACAGTTGGAAGTACTATTTATAGGCTTTTTGGTGATGGTGAGCTATAACCAATTCCTACTTATGCCTCAGGAGATTACAGCCTTTTTCTATGCTAATTTGCAGTGTTTGTCTTGGTTGACATCTTCCTTCAATTGTTCAGTGCAGCTTCTGTTATGCTGCTCCAACACACTTAACTCTATCCCCTTGCAGATTCTCACTGTATACAGGGCCAGCTTAAGGGTACATTGTGCCGGTAGGTAGACCCTATAGCAAGAGCTCAAATAGGGATCCCCAATATAGAGTCCCTCTTTTAGATCCACATGTGAAAAAGGAGTTGGGGATGATAAGTATTCAGCCTATATATAGAGCTGGCCCTGACTATATATAATATGGGAAATGGGGTCAATTTCAGTTCTGGGGTGTGGTGTCTTCTATAATTTGCATGTTTTCCAAAGAAACTACTGTTGTTTAAACCTGCAGGAAGAACCATGTGTAACTGTATATGTCATGCAGTCATTTAACATCCTGCTCTTGGCTGGTTCCTCCCTTGTGTCCACTGAAGTTGGGGAGAAAATGTTATTCTTTACAGCCATGTGTGTTGAGGGATTGATCTTGCCATGCACCCTGTGATTGCTTGGATAGGAATATATATTGGTTACCAAATGACCAATGCCACAACAATAAATCTTTTGATGTTATTATTATTTCTGAGGGTCTTATATGTTTTTTGACCCTGAAGTACTTTTTAAGTTTTTTTTTTTTTGATTTGCACTGCTCCACGTGTCTCCATTTAGCTAATTCTTACATATTCAGCCCACATCTGCTTCTTTTTCTCAACCTTTATGCTTACACACCTCGGTTTTGCCTTTACAAATTCTTGTGATGACCCACTAGCAGCAACTGCAAACTGCCACTTTGGTGAAATGAGCATAATCTGTTGTCTCCCTTTGCGAAACAAGCTTAATTTAAAACAGGAAAACATTGCACAGTGCTATTGATTACTGGATCATGTTAACATGATTGCATCACACAGTTTCTGCAGATTTAGCAGTTGTACATTCATTCTGTAAGACAGGTGGGCATTGCCCATTTTGCTAGGCTTTTAGTAGCACACAAGGCCTGCTAAAACAACTGATTTAACAGAGATGCAGAAATCCAGATATACCGCCTCCCACCTACATTCATGAGAAAATGGCAGAACTATAGATTATACCAATGTTCCTGCACTTTATCTTTTAACCAACGTGTAAATTAGAGTTGAGCCAACTTTGCAGACACTCTTTCAAATAAGAAGGTGCCCAAATGGACATTCATCTTAGGCTTGCAACTGAAAACTGAACTCTGGCTGTATGTGATAGACAAAATAATGCACTAAGCAATAAGCAGGCAGTAAATCTGTAATTGGAAGTGATGTTAATCCAATCACCAGAGGTTACAGCTTCCTTTAAAATTAGTAACTAAAAGCTGACTCTATTATCGTGGTATTTCCCTCTACTTGCCCTTTACCTGTTTCCTCAAGGGTAAGTGTTCTCGTCAAGTTCGTTATCGGGTTGGTCTACTGTTGCACTTTAAGATGAACACACACACACACATAGATAAACACAAACACAGACCCTAACCACAACTGTGCCCTATGAATGACACACACACGCTGATTAACCCTTAGCACTTTAAACCACACAAGTGCTATAGGAATAACAGCCTGTCATTCGGCCCTTCAAGAGACTTACTTATTTTCGGCACGAACAACAATACGATGTTTTAGTGATATCTCAGACCTAAATATGACTTTTGGTCTACAAGAATACATTTAAAAATACAAAGACTCAGCATTCTTGACTATATGCCATTTATCAGCCAAAACCTTCTTTATCGTATTTGTCCCTTCTGTTGAGTAGCGCTTTCACTCTCAGTCTTGTAAACCTCGTAGCACAGAAATAATGGCAAAAATCCGGCTGTGACCAGGTGCTCAAAGAAATCTAACTTATTACTTCAATCACTCTAGACATTAAGACAAAGCATTAAAAGTTAAAAGCAGCATGGTATTTATTACAAGAATAATAATAATACCACAAGAACAAAGAATACTAGAAAAGAGGTACTGATAGGAAAGTCTGAATATATAGTCTTTAGAAAAAGCTTACGTAAAAGTTACAGATGACAAGGATGTCCCAGGGAGGTGTTTTGATTTAGCAATCGATGTTCATGATGCCTTTCTGACGACCAGGGCCGTCTTTGTCCTTTCCTCTTCTTCTTCTCCTCGTCTCTTCTCTTCTCCCTTTGCTTCTCTCCTCTTGCTTTTCAAACCAAGGCATATTTATTATGAAATGTCATGCCTTGGTTTAACAACACATGCACCTGATTGGCTGGCTGTCAAAATGATTGATGAATTAATTCACTGTCCGTTTTCCCACACAACAAAACCTTTGATGTACTCTGAGGTATTAGTAGTTCTTCCTGTCCCAGGCTGTAAACCAAACTGTTGTTCCAGATGTCCATCCATAAAGTAATCAATAGCCTGAGGTATCAGCTAAGCATTCTTTCTAAGCTATGAACAAGTGTTATAAAAGTAAGGTGTAAGGGAAGAAAACCTGCTTTAATTTGTCTTAGTTCATCTGTTGTCTTGTCTTGAACAAAATATAATGGAAACCAAAATGTACAGATTTTATACACCATAACACTGACAATCTCTTCTCATTGAGTTAGCTGGAAGTTAAGGATCTTTTGTCTTTATGTGCTTAAAGCTGATGATCCACTTTCTTTGGTCAGGAAACTACTTTCCATTGAGAGCTGGAACTAGACTCCATTTAAGCAATGATTGATTGGTATTCATGGGCCCAAAATGTGCCAATAATGCATTCTCCTCACTATTACACCACTACTACTACCAGTCTGAACTATTAAGAAAAGGCAGATTGGTTGCATGGATTCATATTATTGGTGCCAAATTCTGACCCTACCATAAGTGTGTCTCAGTCGAGATTCATCAGACCAGGGTAAGTTTTTCCAGTATTCAGCTATATAGTTTTGGTGAGCCCATGCGCACTGCAGCCTTCTTTCTGTTACTGTCCGACAAGAATGGACCCTGGCATGGTTTTCTGCTATTGTAGCCTATTCACCTCAAGTTTCACCATGCTGAGCATTCCGAGATGCTTTCCAACTGATCACAATTGTAAAGAGTGGTTATCTGAGTTAACATAGCTTTTCTGTCAGCTCGAACCAGTCAGGCCTTTCTCTTCTAAACTCTCTCATCAACAAGGATTTACCATCCCCAGAACTACTGCTAACTGGATGTTTTTGTTTTTCACACCATTCTGATTAAACCTTAGAGGCTGTTGTGTGTGAAAATGTCAGGAGATCAGCAGTTAAAGAAATACCAAAACCAGTCCATCTAGTCCCAACATTCAAGCCATGGTTGAAATCACTGAGATCACTTCTTCCCTCACTCTGGTGCTTGATGTAAACATTATGTATTGTGTTGCTGCTACATGATGGGCTGGTTGGAAAACTGCATGGATGAACAGGTGTACAGCGGTCCCTAATAATTTGCTCAGTGAATTTATATATACAGTATATAAATAGTAATAAAAATGTCTCCAGACATCATATGTTTGGGTCAGCCACCCGCATATTATTTCCCAGCTGTAAAAGTTTTGAAACATTTGAACAGAACTGAATATTTGGAAGTAAGATGGTGGTTTTAAGGGCTGGGGAAGGAAATGATGTCATCTAGGTCATAACCAGAAGTGACATCATCAGCGGTGCCCTAACCTGGCGAGATTTCCCAGGAATGGTCTTCAAGAAACTGAGAGAGACAGTCAGCACATTCTGCCACCCTCTGGTCTGATGTAGTATTACAGTTACCCAGGCCCTTTAGCTGTCTCCTAATCGCATGTGTGTGACAATATATATACACACATATATATACATATATATATACTATATATATACACATATATATATATATATATACTGTATATATATATATATATTTGAATATATCCTATTTGATATGCACTGTATATACACAGTATTTTTACACAGACATAGAGTATATTGAATTTTATAATGTTGTCAGAACTGCACTGGAGATGTGTGCTATTTTATAACATTACATGGTAGCTAATTTTACTTTGGGATTGTATTGAAGTCTGCTTTGTCTTCATCAACAAATAAAGATTTTGAATTACACATTGAAAAGTAACAGTTTTTCAATTATGCAACACATTAAAGGAATACGATTAACTGGGAGACTTTAATTCCAGGAACTTTTGTAATTAAACATTAAATAGTTATATTAATATTTTTGCAAGCTTTTAGAAGTTAGGTTAACAGAGGATAAAAAGTCTTTGGGGCGGCTGCCTCACAGTTAGAAGACCCAGGTCAGCGTCCCGGGTACTCCCTGCGTGGAGTTTGCATGTTCTCCCCGTGTCTGTGTGGGTTTCCTCTGGATGCTCCGGTTTCCTCTCACAGTCCAAAGACATGCAGGTTAGGTGGACTGGCGATCCCAAATTGTCCCTGGTGTGTGGGTGTGTGTGTGTGCCCTGTGGTGGGCTGGCACCCTACCTGGGGTTTGTTTCCTGCCTTGCGCCTTGTGTTGGCTGGGATTGGCTAAAGCAGACCCCCATGACCCTGTAGTTAGGATATCGCAGGTTGGATAATGGATGGATGAATGAAAAAGTCTTTGATATTTAATCAAGTGAAGATGCTATATGCCTCACGTAGTACCAAAACCCAACATACATTTAGATGTCTTTAATGTTCGGGCCAAAACAGAGAAGTCTGTGTGCAACTAATTTAATTTAAAGAGAAGAAATACAGGAGAGACACACGGACATGAACATGTTTATTCTGTTACACAATAAACACTGCAGGTAGATGGCCACACCAGATCAACAATATGAATCATTAAGTTTACTTATTTAACTGCTGAATTCATGTTCAGTGATACTAGTTATTTCCTCCTTATTAAAATACAGAAGGATATTTGGGTCTCAGCCTTGTAGTTTCAACCAAGTACATATTTTTTGAGGTTTAGGGAGTAACATAAAAGTAGCTAATTAGTAATGTGATTTTATCCAGAAAACAATGAGTAAACTAACATGTTATAATTTAAGAGAAGTAATTAGTCATTTGTAATGCACTTCTTTCTTCATATAGATCTGGTTTAGTTGTAACTTTAATATTATTTGATATACTTAAGATATGAATTTTATTGATTGCATTCTTAATCACTACATTTTAACTCACACACTCTGTATATGTTATCAACTTTTTCTGCAGGCATTTGAATTCCCTGCCAATGTAGGAGCTTCTGTCGGTACAAGTCAGGACCCCTTGTACTTTCGTTTGGAGATGCACTATAATAACCCACTGGCTACTTCAGGTATGTTCTTACAATAGCAGGTATGTTTGCAGCTGTTCTGTTATGCAGTTGTTTGAAAATCAATAAAATCATTGTACCAACTCTTAACATTGACACATGCTTTGACAAATACACTGTTTCAAGAACTATTTAAAAAGAAACACACTAAGTTTAAAAGATGCTAGCCTACTGAACAAGTTGAATGTGCTGTAAAAGATTACTTTTTTTTTCTCCCCCACTTTCCAGGTATGCATAATTTCTTTTTGGCAACAGTGGAAAAACAAAAGTACAGAAATGGTTATAAATATATGATAACAGTTGAAAATGTAGCTGAATTTATTAAATAATATAATGCAGTGTCTCCCAGGCCAGCTACAGTTAGGATTTAGGTAGCAAATAAGGCTCTGATTTTTTTTTTTAATTAAGTGAGCAGCATACAGACAAAGCTGAATAATGGGAGAGTAAGGTAAGAGTATCAGAGTATAACAAATGTTTGATGTCTTATTGGACGTAACTACACAGAACTGTGTCCCTATCTAACCAGTACAATACAGTACAATAAATCACCTACTTCTCTAACTGAAAACAGACTATCAGCATTCACTGGTCCCCTCTCCAAATTCCTGATTACAGGGCCATTGTGACAGTAAGTGTTTGTTCCAACTCTTAATCAACCAAGATTCAATTGGTGGCTGAAATTAGCTGGCAATGCATGCTAACTTCACAATGGAGTTCCTTAGGGCAGCCAAGTCCTAAATCAACTCTGTGCTCATAAACTCATATTACAACACTAGAAGAATCAATGTACAGTAAATTTCCATAAAAACCTTTCACTGCGAGGTATCTGTGCTATGAATTATTTCTTTTATGTTGGTATAGTCTGATGGGCGCACGGTGGCGCAGTGGTAGCGCTGCTGCCTGCAGTTAGGAGACCGGGTTCGCTTCCGGGTCCTCCCTGCGTGGAGTTGCATGTTCTCCCGTGTCTGCGTGGGTTTCCTCCCACAATCCAAAGACATGCAGGTTAGGTTGATTGGCGGTTCTAAATTGGCCCTAGTGTGTGCTTGGTGTGTTTGTGTGTGTCCTACGGTGGGTTGGCACCCTGCCCAGGATTGGATCCTGCCTTGTTGGCTGGGATTGGCTCCAGCAGACCCCGTGACCCTGTATTCGGATTCAGCGGGTTAGGAGATGGATGGATGGTATAGTCTGATCTGACATGAGCCAAAACTACATTGTAAAACTGAATATTTTTAAGTACAAAGATTACTTGCCCAAATTTGATATGGTGGCACAATGGGCAGTGCTGTTAACTTATAGATTCAAGGTCCCAAATCCCATACCCAGTAAACATCTGTGTGCAATTAGCATGTTCCTCTTGTGTCTACAGAGGTTTTCATTTCACATCCCTAAAGACATGAATTGGTAATTTCACTGATCTGTGTGTACATGGCAGTGTCCTGTCCATGGCTATTTCCAACCTAGTGTTCAGCGGTGCTGGGGTAGGGTCTGGCACTTCACTACCCTGAATTGGATTAAGGGCTTTCGAAAATGTTATGCTATTTGCCAAATGATTAAGGATAATTTTGTTAGGCAATGTGGTCCAGATGTCTTTATATACTGTATTGTCTTGATAATTTAACAATGTAAAAAAGGACAGTTTGTAAAGACAAAACCAAATTACTGCTTTTCATTTGGAAAAAAGTTAAAAGTAGAGGTATTTTTTCAAAGCATAAACGCTCACAAATAGTGTTCTGGTAAAAAGAAAGGAAAAGGACAATCTTGAAAAACTACACATAGTGGTACAAATCACAAACAGCCACATTTGCAAAATCCAGTGGCTGAACAAGTTTCTCGTGTCATGATGGGAACCATATGGTCTTTACGCATTAATGTTTTGTATGTTAGGATCATATACAGTAGGACATACACCATATGAATGTATTGGAATGTTCATTTTGTGAATCTGACGAATCTATGGCATGCCACTATCACAAGGACATAGGTAATTCTCTATACTGGAGATATACTTTCTTTACTAAGTTCTTTACTAAGGCTCTTTGGATACAGAAAAAAAATGTTATTACACAAATTGATAGTTAGACCACACAAAATAAAATACTCTATGGAATTATTTTAAATATTTGCCCTCTCTAAGATCAGAGAGTTGTAAACATACTTATGGTGACTGCAAATTAATTGTGGATTATACCAAAATTAGTGTGCATGTGTATTTTAATACTCATTTAACTTATAACAATATGATAATCAAATCTATATAATTCTCAATAAAACACTCACTTGGATTGAGATTTGTTTGTCACTGTTCTAGACTCTCTTTTAGAAGAACTTCACTCTATCCAAGCATAAGCAAACGGTCTATTGTACATTGTGGCCTATTCCAGTCTTTGCTGTCATTTCCAGATTATCACACATCACCTTTGTCTGATGAATTCAGTTTTCTACTTTGTTGCTGTCATTCACTACAGACTGATCCACTGCATTCCCAACATTAAATAACTTTATAAATCATATGTCCCTGCTAGTTTTCATAATGGGATCTCAACAGTACATGCACTTTTCATTTGTCTGAGTGTGTCACCACAGTAATTCCTCCTTCAGAAAAAATTTAATTATTGCATATTTTCAACTGAAACATCATTGTTATATATTATATCACTCTGAATTATGAATATTTAACTGAATCATTTGATATTATATTTGCATTTAGGTGTGAAACTTATAGATAGAAGTAATAATAACACCACAAACCCAGCCACAGGGGATGCACAAACCAGTGTGTTTCTTCATGCCGGTCCCAAGCCCTGATAAATGGGGAGGGTTAAGTCAGGAAGGGCATCCGGTGTAAAATTTTGCCAAATCAAATATGCATACAACAATACAAAGTCAGTATGACTGGTAGGGGGAGAGAGTTAGCAGATATGACGGAGAGAAGGAAGGTTGATATATTGTGCGTGCAAGAGACTAAATGGAAGGGGAGTAAGGCCAGGTGGATCGGAGGTGGATTCAGATTGTTCTATCATGGTGTGGATAGGAGGAGAACTAACCCAATTCTGAAGGAACAGTATGCCAAGAGTGTTTTGGAGGTGAAAAGAGTGTCAGACAATAATGAGTAATGATTATGAAGCTGGAAATTGGAGGTGTGCTGATGAATGTTGCTAGTGCATATACTCCGCAAGTTGGGATGCAATGGATGAGGAAGAAGATTTTTGGAGTGAGTTGTATGAAGTGATGAACAGTGAGAATGGTTACAGACAACCCACAGATCACCTCCAAAGACCTGCAAGAACATCTTGCTGCAGATGGTGTATCTGTACATCGTTCTACAATTCAGTGCAATTTGCCCAAAGAACATCTGTATGGCAGGGTGATGAGAAAGAAGCCCTTTCTGCACTCACGCCACAAACAGAGTCACTTGCTGCATGCAAATACTCATTTAGACAAGCCAGATTCACTTTGGAACAAAGTGCTTTGGACTGATGAGACAAAAATTGAGTTATTTAGTCATAACAAAAAGCGCTTTGCATGGCGGAAGAAGAACACCGCATTCCAAGAAAAATACCTGCTACCTACTGTCGAATTTGGTGGAGGTTCCATGATGGGGCTGTGTGGGTAATTCAGGGACTGGGGCCCTTGTTAAAGTCGAGGGTCGGATGAATTAAACCCATCCATCCATCCATCCATCCATCCTCTTCCGCTTATCTGAGTTTGGGTCATGGGGGCAGTAGCTTGAACAGAGATGCCCAGACTTCCCTCTCCCAGGCCACTAATTCTAGCTCTTCCAGGGGAATCCCGAGGTGTTCCCAGGCCAGCTGGGAGACATAGTCCCTCCAGCGTGTCCTAGGTCTTCCCCGGGGCCTCCTCCCGGTTGGACATGCCCGGAACACCTCACCAGGGAGGCGTCCAGGAGGCACCCTGATCAGATGCCCGAGCCACCTGATCTGACTCCTCCCGATGCGGAGTAGCAGCGGCTCGACTCTGAGCCCCTCCTGGATGACTGAGCTTCTCAACCTATCTTTAAGGGAAAGTCCAGACGCCCTGCGGAGGAAACTCATTTCAGCCACTTGTATTCGCAATCTCGTTCTTTCTGTCACTACCCATAGCTCATGACCATAGATGAGGGTAGGAACATAGATCGACTGGTAAACTGAGAGCTTTGCCTTATGGCTCAGTCGTTTTTCACCACGACTGACCGATGCAGAGCCCGCATCACTGTTAATGACACCCCGATCCGCCTGGCGATCTAACGCTCCATTCTTCCCTCACTCATGAACAAGACCCCAAGATACTTGAACTCCTACACTTGGGGCAGGATCTCGGCCCCAACCCTGAGAGGGCACTCCACCCTTTTCCGGCTGAGGACCATGGTCTTGGATTTGGAGGTGCTGATTCCCATCCCAGCCGCTTCACACTCAGCTGTGAACCGATTCAGAGACAGCTGAAGATCACGGCCTGATGAAGCAAACAGGACAACATCATCTGCAAAAAGCAGTGACCCAATCCTGAGTCCACCAAACCGGACCCCCTCAACACCCTGGCTGCACCTAGAAATTCTGTCCATAAAAGTTATGAACAGAATCAGTGACAAAGGGCAGCCCTGGAGTCCAACTCTCACTGGAAATGGGCTCGACTTACTGCCGGCAATGCGGACCAAGCTCTGACACCGGTTGTACAGGTACCGAACAGCCCTTATCATGGGGTCCGGTACCCCATACTCACAGGTTTACCCGAGGGACACGGTCGAACGCCTTTTCCAAGTCCACAAAACACATATAGACTAGTTGGGCAAACTCCCATGCACCCTCCATGACCCTGCCAAGGGTGTAGAGCTGGTCCATTGTTCCGCGACCAGGACGAAAACCACACTGTTCCTCCTGAATCCGAGGTTCGAACATCCAATGGACCCACCTCTCCAGGACCCCGGAATAGACTTTTCCAGGGTGGCTGAGGAGTGTGATCTCTCTGTAGTTGGCACACACCCTCCGGTCCCCTTCTAAAGAGGGGACCACCACCCCGTCTGCCAATCCAGAGGCACTGTTCCCGATGTCCATGCGATGTTGCAGAGACGTGTCAACCAAGGCAGTCCTACAACATCCAGAGCCCTGAGGAACTCTGGGTGTATCTCATCCACCCCCGGGCCCCTGCCACCAAGGAGTTTTTTGACCACCTTGGTGACCTCAGTCCCAGAGATGGGGGAGCCCACCTCCGAGTCCCCATCTCTGCTTCCTCATTGGAAGGCATGTTAGTGGGTTTGAGGAGGTCTTCGAAGTACTCCCCTTCACCTACACACAACGTCCTGCGTCGAGGTCAGCAGCGCACTATCCCCACCATATACAGTGTTGACACTACACTGCTTCCCCCTCCTGAGACTCCGGACGGTGGACCAGAATCTCCCCGAAGCCGTCCGAAAGTTGTTCTCCATGGCATCCTCAAATTCCTCCCATGCCCGAGTTTTTGCCTCAGCAACCACTGAAGCCGCATTCCGCTGGCCTGCTGGTACCTTTTAGCTGCCTCCAGAGTCCCACAGGACAAAAGGGTCCGGTAGGACTCTTTCTTCAGCTTAACAGCATCCCTGACTGCCGGTGTCCACCAACGGGTTTGGGGATTGGGGACAGGCACCGACCACCTTATGGCAACAGCTCCGGTCAGCCGCCTCAACATTGGAGGCACGGAACATGGCCCATTCGGACTCTTTGTCCCCCACCTCCCTCGGGACGTGGTCGAAATTCTGTCGAAGGTGGGAGTTGAAGCTATTTCTGACAGAGCACTCTGCCAGACGATCCCAACAGACCCTCACAACACGTTTGGGCCTACCAGGCCTGACAGGCATCCTCCCCCACCATCGAAGCCAACTCACCACCAGGTGGTGATCAGTTGACAGCTCCGCCCCTCTCTTCACCCGAGTGTCCAAGACATGTGGCCGCATGTCCGACAACACAAAGTCGATCATTGAATTGATGCCTAGGGTGTCCTGGTGCCAAGTGAACATATGAACACCCTTATGCTTGAACATGTTGTTCGTAATGGACAATCCGTGAAGAGCACAGAAGTCCAATAACAAAACACTGCTCGGGTTCAGATCGGGGGCATTCCTCCCAATCACGCCCTTCCAGGTCTCACTGTCATTGCCCACATGAGCATTGAAGTCTCCCAGCAGTACGAGGGATTCGCCAAAAGGTATGCCCTCTAGCACCCCCTCCAGGGACTCCAAAAAAGGTGGGTACTCCAAACTGCTGTTTGGCGCATATGCACAAACAACAGTTAGGACCCTTCCCCCCACCTGAAGGAGGAGGGAGGCTACCCTCTCGTCCACCGGGGTAAACCCCATTGAACAGGCTCCGAGTGGGGGCAATAAGTATGCCCACACCTGCTCGGTGCCTCTCACCGGGGGCAACTCCAGAGTGGAAGAGAGTCCAGCCCCTATCAAGGAGATTGGTTCCAGAGTCCAAGCTGTGCGTCGAGGTGTGCCCCACTATATTTACCTGGAACCTCTCTACCTCGCGCACTAGCTCAGGCTCCTTCCCCTTCAGAGAGGTGACATTCCACATCCCTAGAGCCAGCTTCTGTAGCCGAGAATTGGACCGCCAAGGTCCCCGCCTTTGGCCACCACCCAACTCACACTGCACCTAACCTACTTGGCCCCATTGCCTCTTCGGGCTGTGCTCAGCCGAGCCCCATGGGTGCAGGCCCAGCCACCAGGCCCACCTCTAGGCCTGGCTCCAGAAAGATAATGTTCAAGCATCAGTCACAAAGTTGAAGTTACACAGGGGTTGGATATTCCAGCAAGACAATGACTTAAAACACAGTTTTAAATCTAAAAAGGCATTTATACAGAGGAACAAGTACAATGTTCTGGAATGGCCGTCACAGTCCCCTGACTTGAATATCATCGAAAATCTATGGGATGATTTGAAGCAGGCTGTCCATGCTCGGCAGCCAACTGAACTGGAAAGTTTTGTATGGAAGAATGGTCAAAAATACCTCCATCCAGAATCCAGACACTCATCAGAGGGTGTAGGAGGCGTCTAGAGGCTGTTATATTTGCAAAAGGAGGCTAAACTAAGTATTGATGTAATATCTCTGTTGGGGTGCCCAAATTTATGCACCTGTCTAATTTTGTTATGATGCATATTGAATATTTTCTGTTAATCCAATAAATTTAATGTCACTGCTGAAATACTACTGTATCCATAAGGAATGTCATATATTAAAAGGAAGCAGCTACTTTGAAAGCTCAGCCAATAATAAACAAAAATCCAAAGAAATAAGAGGGGTCACCAACTTTTTCATATGACTGTGTCACAAAAGCCACAAAGAGCCATAGCAAGTTTTGGGGCAGCCACCCGTATATTTGGTTTCCAGGCTGCAAATCGTCATTTAAATTATAGTACTGCTGTGCACAAAACCGAGTCCAAAACAGAACTGAGGGAATAGGGAAAAGGTGGAGGCTTTAAAAGGGGAAGACAGGAAGTGAGATCAAAGGGGTCGGGCTCATGAAGGTCATCAGCCATAATTTCGAGTCCTGACGTGACATCACATGGGCCAGAGCCGGCAAGGTCTCCTTCCATAGGCTCGGTCCCAGAAGTGACGTCAAGAGAGCCAGGTGGAATTTCCCATGAATGGTCTACAGGAAAGGGAGAAAAAGAGTCAGTGCACTCTGCCACATTCAGGTATGATTCGGAACTGTCCTTACTCAAGCCCTTTAGCTGCCTCCCATGTGTACGTGTGTGACAACTGTATGTACAGATGAGCAGAGGGCAAAGGACAGAGCCCTTAAGAACTCCTTGTGTGACTGGCTCTGAGGTGGATATGCTGTTGCCAAGACTAACAAGCTCTTGCCTGTCTTTCGGAAAGGACTTAAAATACTGGAGGGCAGTGTCAAATATACCCAGCACGTTCTACATTCTGGACAGTAGAATGTCATGTTAAATGGTTTCAAATGCAGCAGTACGTTCTAACAAAATTAATATGCTGGTTTGTCGCGAGTCTGCTGCAAATCATTAGTTACCCAAAGCAAAGCAGTTTCACAGCTGTGCTGTGCCCTGAAACCAGACTGAAAATTGGATGCATTAACTTATTAGAGGTTACGTAATTGGTGAGTTGGGAGGCTACAACATGCTCAAGAATATTTGACAAAGAAAGACACGTGAGAAATAGGCCAAAAATTGTTAAAACTGTCAGCATCAACATCATATTTTTTTAACATTGGGGTTATAGAAGCGATTTTAAAAGTGGCTGGCACAAAGCCAGTGTCAAGGGATGCATTTATTATTGCCATAACCACTGGGATTAAAGCATGAAGGTATGATTTAATAAGTGTGGTGGGGTTGGGGTCCAATACACAGGTAGTTGGTCTCATCTTACAAAGTAGGTCATTAACAAATGAAGATGTGACTGGTGACATTTTTGAAAAAGAGCTGTATGGAGTGGTAACACAGTAAAACATATAATGGATGATAGATTTATGTTAGTAGAATTATTTAGATCTTTAATTTTGTTGCAGAAAAAGTGGAGGAATTTTTCACAGACCTTGACAGAGGAACTAATTGGGCCAGATGCAGGCTGAAATTGTTTATTAACACCAGAAAAGAAAAATCCTTGGGGTTTCATGGACACTTTCTATTATTCTGCCTTTAAACCTTTTAATGGTCAGAGAAAGACTTGATGTGCACGGTGAGACCTTTCTCTGAAGTGTATCATGGAGCTGAGTACTTAAACTAAACCTCCTTATGTTTTAAAGAAGCTGTTTTGTCTAGTGCTGAAAGAGGGGCTGTGTTATTGTGATTAAAAAGGCTATCCAGTGTTGATGGAATAGAAGACAGAAAAAGATCAGAAATGGAATTAGCAAGGATAGACAGACAGACTTTTTTTAAGGTTTGTGAAAGAAATTTGATGTTTACAGGTAAGAGGAGGGAGAGGTCATGAGACAGTGAAAAGTACTGCTTTGTGATCAGAGAGTCCCAAATCATGTATAAGTGTTACACACAGATAAGCCAGATGTGCAGATCAAGTCTAATATATGACCACCCGAGTGAGTAAGAAAATCAACATGTTGCACCAAGTCAAAACAGTCCAGTAAGGGCAGGAATTCATTTCTCAGCTTGCATGTTGTAATTTCAATATGGATGTTGAAATCGACAAGAAGAATGACTCTCTGTGAAAGGGAACTTAAGTGGGTTAATTATTCCATTAGATCAGATAAAGAAGATGCATTGTATTTTTGGGGGTAATAGAGAACAATGAGAAAGACAGGACTTGATTTCATTATCAGCTTAAGAGCCAGACACTTGAAAGACAAAGGGTAGTCAATTGAGATTATTTTGATGTTTAGTTTAGTTTTAACAATTATTGAGATTCCACATTTTTGTCTTGAGCTGCAAGGTTCTGCATTTGGTTTTGCCAGGTTTCTGTTATGCAAAAGCATGTTGAGTTTGGAGTCTGTAAATTACAACAAAAATAATACCATTATCTATACTAATAAAAGGCAAAGCCCTCACTCACTCACTCACCACTAATTCTCCAACCTTCCGTGTAGGTAGAAGGCTGAAATTTGGCAGGCTCATTCCTTACAGCTTACTTACAAAAGCTGGGCAGGTTTCATTTCGAAATTCTACGCGTAATGGTCATAAGTGGAACCTATTTTTCTCCATATACTGTAATGGACTTTAGCTCGATGGCCGTGGGAGTGCGGAGCTGCGTGTGACATCATCACGCCTCCCACGTAATCACGTGAACTGACTGTGACCGCAGTACGTAGAAAAGAAGTAAGAGCTCTCAAAGAGCACTGAAGAAAAACGCTGAATACTTTATTCGCGAGATACAAGTTTAATGAGAAGACACAAGGTATAAACGAGACTTTGGATCACTTTGTAACGGAGTTAAAATTGCTGTAGCGAGAAACTTTTAAGTGCCGGGTCTTAGCTAACATTAAATAAAGCTGTGGACATCCCAAAATCACACAAGAGAGCAGCTCACGTGAACTGACTGATTGCAATACGAGTGATCACTTCCATGCATCAAACCTGTTCAAAAAATGCATTACACAATTGACATGGTTGGAAAAGAATATGCTCCGAGCTGAGCTCCACAGCTAACGCGGTCTTGCGGAAGCAACTTCGTCACGCTGCTACCAAATACTCACAGAAAAATCCACAAGTTAATACACACGCTGTATCTAGAGTTTCTCCACACTCAATGTATTCCTCGCATCCCCTTTATACCCTCTGATCTCCCATTTTAATTCAGATGCCTCCAATTTCCAGTAAGGCTCTGCTGCGCAACAAGTATGACAAGTAATAAGTCTCAGGGACAGACCTTACAAATGGTTGCCAGTGATTTCAGGCAAGATTGCTTTTCTCCTGGACAACTATATGTTGCATTCTCAAGAGTGAGCTTGAGAGAGAGCAGCTTCGTCATATTACAACCAGAGTGCTGAACTGACAACGTGATATATAAAGAGAACTATAATAATCGTATTAAATGAACAATAAAACAGCGGAGAACCCGTGGATTAAATAAAAAGGCAGCTTCCTTGGCAAAGCAAGGAAAAAGGATGGCTTTATATGTCGTTCGTTTATAAAACAACGGAGAAGCTGTGTAAAGGCTGCTTCACAAAAAACCAGCGGAGCGCCTTATATGAGCAGGCAGTCAGCTAAAGAAGGGAATCAATAAATATCTATAATCGTAATAAACGAACAAAAAATAGCGTACAAGCCCCAGATTAAATAAAGGAAATGGGTACCTGAACAGTAAAGTAAGTCTCGAATAGCTACACAATAACTATAACAATCGTAATAAACAAACAATAAAACAATACAGAACCGCGAAGCAAGGAGAAACGACGGCCTTATATGGCATTTATTTATAAAGCAGTGGAGAAGCTGTGTGAAGGCAGCTACACAAAAAAACAGCAGAACACCACACTCTGGTTTTATGAGTTTTTTCGTAAGCTTCAGGAATTCTAGTGTTATATATTTTCTCACATATCAAAACAAATGCAACACATTGTTAAAGATAAAGTTTCATAGCTTTAGTTTTCTTAATAATGGAAATTATAGCACCATAAATAACATTGCATAAAGTATTGACAGTTGACAATATATGAGAGAAAAAAAAATCCATTTCACATAGTTTTAGAAAAAAATAAAAATCTCAAGTCATCTAAAGTGAAAATCCAATCGAGTAAGGCCATTTGATTGCCCAGTTCTTTTGTGGGAATTCTTCAGTTTAGTCAGGTGAACTCATGTACACATAATTATGGTGCAATTATTTAAATGTTCAAAGCTGTATCTTTATTTTAAACTTAAAGTAGTGAAGAAATGAAACACTGTACAACCGGAGAATAAAGCAAAGCAAACAATGATTCTATTTGATACAAAGTTAATAAAGTACGTTTTCAGTATTGTTTTATTGTAAAAAATCACTTTGTTTCTTAGCTAGTAAAGCCAGTTTTTTATAGTGTAGTCATAGGTTCAATAAAGTATTGTACAGTGTTAAAGGCAACACCTGAACTGTAAGTATATTCAGCAAAAACTAAAATTCAAGCAATGGACTATTATACATGACAAACAACTATGTGGTCTATAATTTAACTATATAGTTTCAAGCTTAAATCCTAAGAGTTTTCTCATATTATCCTGGAATCTTTTAAATGTATAGTTATGTATATTGCAAAGCATGTTGACATACCTGTGGTGGGCTGGCGACCTGCCCAGGGTTTGTTTCCTGCCTTGCACCCTATGTTGGCTGGGATTGGCTCCAGCAGACCCCGTCGCCCTGTAGTTAGGATATAGCGGGTTGGATAAGGGATGGATGGATGCTGACGTACGTTTGACCATTTCCTAACATAATAAGTATTAAATATTAATAACTGGTGAAAAAACAAGAACAGATGGCTTTTGCAAAGTGTCAGGAGAGAAGTTGGGAGATTACGCTGACATCATGTTATTTCACCCACTACGCGATAACTCATCTGGATTGGGACATGAATGCAGCAGATGGCACCTCAACATTATACTGGTGTGAGATTTTTTTATGATGGTTGGAGTGTCAATCCTGCCAGCAGCCTCTAAGTTTTTCCTGTGAATTGGAAGACCTACGTTCTGGGCTGGATACAGATTAACGTCATACCCAGTGTGTTATCGCCTATTTACCCCTTACACATGTCAAGTTCGTTATTGGATTGGTCTACTCCCACGCCCTAAATAATAACACACACATACATAGATACACACACAGACCCTAACCACAACAGTGCCCTACAAATGACACACACAGTTGTCTAACTTTTAGCACTTTTAACCACATAAGTGCTATAAGAATAACACAACTTGTCACTCTCTCAGCACATCAAGAGACTTATTTATTATCGGCACGAACAACATACAATGTTTTAAATAGATCTCAGACATAAATATTACTTTTGGTCTCCTAGAAAATATTAAAACAAACAAAGACTCAGCATCCTTGACTATAGGCCATTTATCAGCCAAGAATACCTTCTTCATATACTGTCCCCTACTATTGAGTGGAGCTCTCACTCTCAGCCTTAAATCCTTGCAGCACTGAGGTAATGGCAAATCTCCGGCTACACCAGGTGTTCAGAGAAATGTAATTTATTATTTCAATCACTCTAGACATTAAGACAAAGCATAGAAAGATGAAAATAAGTTAGTATTTATTAAAGAACAATAATAAGCAATAGAAAATAAGATTGATAGTAAAGTCTGGATAAAATAGTCTTAAAAAAAAAAAAAAACAACTTACTGAAAGGAACCAGTGATGTCAAGGATGAAAGTCCCAGGGCGGTGTTTGATTTAGCAATCGATATTCATAAAAATGCTGTTAACTGATGATCGGATGAAAACTGGTTACATGTGTCTTTGTTTTATTTTCTGTCATCACTGTTTCTCTTCTTCTGACATTGCTTTCAAATGAGGCATATTTATTGTAAAGTTTCATGCCGTGGTTTCACAACACATGAATGTTCCATGCACCTGACTGGCTGGTTGTCAATATGATGGATGCATTTTACTCAAACTCTTTAATCTATTTTTTCCCAGATAACAAAGTTCTTTGATATTGCCTCATGTCCTCATTTCCCAGGCTGTGAACCAAATCGTTGTCCCAGATGTCCATCCATAAAGTAGCCAATAGCCTGTGGTATTGGCAAGTCTTCCTTTCCAGGCTGTAATGCCAATTTAGCACTATGAGGTGAACAACTGTTTTAAAGTGAGGTGTAAGGGAAGAGGATATGCCTTTTTATTATAATGTCTCCTACATCTGAATTCATCTTGTTGGGACTAAGCAAAATATAATAATAAAAATATAGAGAATAATTTGTAGATTTTATACACCATAACACCCAGGATGAAGCAATTCTAGGTTAAGGGCCTTGTTCAGGGGCCCAATATTTGGCTCACTTCAGGCATTTGCAGGATTCAAGTTGGTAACTTTCCAATTGGTGGAATAGGTCCCTAGCCTCAAAGACACCACTCTGTATCAAAGTAAAAGGAATGGAAATTAAATAACTGTGTATGGTCAATTGGATCATCAGATTGTAGCACTTAAACAATACAATTTCTGTGACTGTATTAGAATGCATAAAATATTCTGTACCATAATTGTGACTTTATAAATATTTGTTTATCTGTATTGGCAGGTCGTATAGACAGCTCTGGACTTCGATTCTACTACACTCCTCATGTACGTCAGTATGATACAGGAATTCTAGAAACTGGAGTGGGCGTTGTCCAACAATATTTAATTCCTCCTGGAGCAAATATATTTAAAAGCTATGGTTTGTGTAAAACCAGCACATTTCCTTCTGTGAGTACACTTATTGTTTGATAACTTGCTGTGATGCTTTATCATGACTTATACACCACATATTTTTTAAAAGGCAATGGATAAGTAAAATAAGAGTGAATGATTTAAATAGATATATTCTAGAAATTCAGCATTTATACCATATGTGAAATTTAGTTGCAGTTTTTGCAAAGGAAACATCTGTAATTAATAAATAACATTTCAAAATTTAAAATGAGGTGTAAAGTGTCCAAAAGAGACATGTGGATTGTTGGATTTCAGCATAAGAACCCTGTTTAAGTGCTGTAGGCAACAAGGTGTTATTCAAACTAAAACTAAGAGTCACAAGACTCTTGCATTGACATGCTCACTGACAGAATTGGTTCTTCACTAAACGCAAATTTTCTTTTAGAAGGTCTTTTTATTCAGTTGCACCACAAAGGTGAAGGTCTGAGATATACAGGAGATGATGTCACTATTGCTGTCACTTTCTTTAAGCAGAACATCTTCTATACTAAGGGTAGTAGTGAAAAGCAAATTAATGTCAGTGTAACACATTTTTCCTTTCCAGTGTGCCCTCTCAAACTAGTCCCCATTAGATTCCAGGGGTTTAACCTTTTTTTAACATTGTTTATTAGCATACAAAACTATTTTTTCTTGAGAAGTTTACTGTTGTATAAAACTGTTTTAACACTAGAATCCCTCAATCCTACGAAAATATTTGTAATGTCGGACCACCTTAAACTCCCTTTCACCTCGCAGCTGAAGTGAAGTCAGACACAAAATTCTCAGAGCTGAAGTCTTAACGTGTCTGGAATTGTATAGGGTAAATAATATATCGTTATTTGAAATACATACATTTCATGTGTGTTCTGTGTCTGACAATGATCTGGGTAAATGTAAGATAACAGAAAATGTGTGGCAAGAAATGTTGTACACATAACTAAAACAGAAACATTTTCCCATTATAATAATAATGACAAGATACTAATGTAAAGTGTATAATGTGTGAAGTCCAAATATCAAATAAACACTTTCACAATAGGTATAAAAAAATAAGTGGGCTTTTATTCAAGAATATAACCAAAGAAAAGGAATTATTAAATTGACATGTTGCTGTCAATGTGTAAAAACTGAAACTGAAATATACTGTAAATCGACAAAAAGTAGACATGTACATTTGGGTGGTGCAGAGGTAAGAACTGCTGTCTCCTAATCAAAAGTTTGTTGGTTTGATTTTGAGTTCTCCCTGCATTTACTGTATTCAGTAGTGAACTGCCATTATTATCATCATTACATAACTAAAACAGAAACATTTTTCACATTATAATAATAATGACAAGATTATAATGCAAACTGTATAATGTGTGAAGTCCAAATATCAAATAAACACTTTCACAATAGGTATAAAAAAATAAGTGGGCTTTTATTCAAGAAGAGTTTGTGGGTTTAATTCTAAGTCTTCCCTGCATTTACTGTATTCAGTAGTGAGCTGCCATTATTATCATTATTACATAATAAAAACATACATTTGATTTGAGTCTGTAACACCTGGGAAAAATTTTGCTACTTGCATTTTCACATGGTACAACAAGCTTACCTCTTCCTCTTTGAGTTGGTTGCATTTATTTCCTTTCTTTTCACAAGAGCAGTGATGACCACAGTTGGTTCTGTGGTTGATACATGGTCAGAACTATTTATTGTACTCGCAATCAAACATATGATGCCCCATAACCGCTAACAGACTTTCATGCTGCATTTGTGCTTTGACAACAAAGACACCAATGCAGAATGGGTGAAAAACAACAGATTTGCTGTGATCTCAGACATCTACCAGCATTTTGTTTAAAACTGTGTTTTGAGTTACAACCCCGGGCAACATATTACTGTTGATGACCAACTGTTTTCAACCAAGGTCCATTGTCCTTTCTTACAATACCTCTCAACCAAGCCTGACAAATTTTCCATAAAGCTTTGGATTGAGGCAGATTTGGAGACAAGGTTCATGTGCAATGCCACTCCTTATTTAGGAAAAGATCCCAGTTGTCTCATGCAAGAAAGACTTTCCAAAGACTGTGGTTATAAAGTTTATATAGCTGTTACTGGACAAAGGAAGAACCGTAACAACAGCCAACTTTTTCACATCACTTTCGCTAGCTAATAGAATTCTCCACCGCAGTACAACTCTGTTTGACACCATAATTAAAGTGGGACTTCCACCTGCAGCTAAAGTCACTTGTATGTGAAGAATTCTCCACGCTAAAGTTTAGATCTGGCAGTACCATGCTGACGGTGCATGCCCACAAAAAGAAGTCTGCCTGCATTCTCAGTACCATGCACCATAACGTGAAGATTGGGCAAGATTGAGAAAAAAGTGTTCAAATAACAACTCATGCTCAAATGATATAGCATTTTCAAATAATGACATTTTCATGTATGAATGTGTATGTGTAGAGAGAGGTACTGTAGGTACAAATTTGATGTCATTCAAGTGGTTACTGGAATATAAACTAAACACTTTCACAAAAGTCTAATGACACGAGTGCACTTTTATTCAAGAATAAAACTAAATAAAACAAAAAATCATATGAGAACAAGATACTAAGAAGACATGATTCACCAGTGTTTGTGTGTCTGCTTATATCCTTTCAGCGATATCTTTTACAAGTAACAAAAACTTATACCGGGTGTTACAGACTCAAATCAAATTTATGTTTTTATTATATTTTATTATTTATAATATTAATAATAGCAGCTCACTACTGAAAATGGTAAAATCAGGGAGGGCCCAGGATCAAACCTACAACCTTTTAATTGTGAGACAGGAATTCTTACCTCTGCACCAACCAAGTTGATATGTTTAGTTTGCGTCGATTGATATTTGGGCTTCAGTTTTTAATGAATTGACATCAACATGTAAGCTGAAAAAATTATTTTTCTTTGGTTATATCTATACTAATACACTGTGTGCACAATTATTAGGCAAGTGAGTATTTTGACCATATCATCATTTTTATGCGTATATTCCAACTCCAAGCTGTATTAACTTGAATGCTTATTGGATTTAAGCACGTCAGGTGATGTGTATTTGTGTAATGAGGGAGGGTGTGGCCTAAGGAGATCAACACCCTATATCAAGGTGTGCAGAATTATTAGGCAGCTAGTTTTCCTCGGGCAAAATGGGCCAAAAAAGAGATTTAACTGACTCTGAAAAGTCAAAAATTGTAAAAAGTCTTTCAGAGGGATGCAGCACTTTTGGAATTGCTAAGATATTGGTGTGTGATCACAGAACCATCAAACATTTTGTAGCAAATGGTCAACAGGGTTGCAAGAAACGTGTTGAGAACAAAAGACGCAAATTAGCTGCCAAATATTTGAGAAGAATCAAACGTGAACCTACCAGGAACCCATTATCCTCCAGTACTTTCATATTCCAGAGCTGCAACCTACCTGGAGTGCCCAGAAGTACAAGGTGATCAGTGCTCAAAGACATGGCCAAGGTAAGGAGGGCTGAAACCCAACCACCACTGAACAAGAAACATAAGTTGAAACGTCAAAACTGGGCCAAGAAATATCTGAAGACAGATTTTTTCAAAGGTTTTATGGACCGATGAGATGAGAGTGACTCTTGATGGACCAGATGGATGGACCTGTGGATCAGTAATGGCACGGAGCTCCACTCCAACATGGAGGTGGGGTACTGGTATGAGCTGGTATTTTTAAAGATGAGCTAGTTGGACCTTTTGCATTGAAGATGAACTCAAAATCAACTCCCAAACCTACTGCCAGTTTTTCGAAGACACTTTCTTCAAACAGTAATACAGGAAAAAGACCATGATTTTTATGCAGGCCAATGCTCCATCACTTGCATCGAAGTTCTACACTGCGTGGCCAGCCAGTAAAGGCCTTAAAGATGAAGGAATAATGACATGGCCCCCCTTCCTCATCTGACCTAAACCCTATCGAGAACTTGTGGGCACTTCTTAAACGCTAGATTTACGGGGGAGAAAAATAATACACCTCTCTGAAGAGTGTCTGGGAGGCTGTAGTCACTGCTCCACAAAAAGCTGATCGTCAACAGATCAAGAAACTGACAGACTCCATGAATGGAAAGGCTTATGACTGTTATTGGAAAGAAGGGTGGCTATATTGGTCATTGATTGATTGATTTATTTTTTTTGAAATATCAGAGATGTTTATTTGTAAATTTTGAGGTGTTTGTTTATTATTCTCACTATAACAGATGAAAATAAACAAGTGAGATGGGAAAATTTTCATTTTTCCTTTAGTTGCATAATAAATCTGCACACTAATAGTTGCCTAATAATTGTGCACATATGTATTCCCCTGATGATGTTCACACTCACATTTCCGTTGTGAAACATTCAGGTTTCAGGTTTATTAACATTTTGGATTGACTGATAGCACTGTGTTTGTTCCATATTAAAATTAATCCTCAAAAATACAACTTGCCTAATAATTGTGCACACAGTGTAAAAGGCAAAGCCCTCACTGACTGACTGACTCACTCACTCATCACTAATTCTCCAACTTTCCATGTAGGTAGAAGGCTGAAATTTGGCAGGCTCATTCCTTACAGCTTACTTACAAAAGTTGGGCAGGTTTCATTTTGAAATTCTAGGCGTAATGGTCATAACTGGAACGTATTTTCATCCATATATTGTACTGTAATAGACTGCAGCTCAATAGCTGTGGGAGGCGGAGTTGCGTATTAAAGCATTTAACCAATCACATTTCAGCCATCATTTGTTGCCAGGCAGAGAGAATAGACTGCAGCTCGATAGCCGTGGGAAGCGGAGTTTCGTATTAAAGCATTTAACCAATCACATTTTAGCCATCATTTGTTGCCAGGCAGAGAGGCTTTCACAATCCGTTGTGTAGGCACTCTAACACAGAATAAATGTCGATTAACCTGTTGCTTCAAACAATTGATGTCAATAGGGCCATCTAGCAGGCGTGTGGCAACGTCACCGTATTCAGACCCATTGATTGGATAGAAGCCGATATGAGGAACTCTACAAGGCCACTGAACGCACCGCAAACCCTCCAAGCGAAAGATCATCGCACGCACTACGGCCAACTCCACGGCAGGATTCTGGACAATATTATTTGCCAGACACAGACCAGATTTCAAGAACACGAAAACCTGATGTTTGTCACGCTCCTCGAGCCCCAGAAGTTTCAGGAATACAAGAAAAATTTCACGCATGCATCCTTCTCCAGTTTAACACAAGAGCCATGGAGCGCTTTTGATCTGTCTCGCTAAAAACAGAACTGACTGTAATGTATGCCATGGATGATTTTTTAGGAAAATCTCCCACTGATCTCCTTGACTTCCTTCATCAGAAAAATCTGAATGAGAGCATGGGGCAGCTGTTCACATTGGTATATTTGGCGGTGAGCATTCCCGTGTACACTGCTTCTGTCGAGCGGACATTTTCAGCCCTAAAGCGAATTCAAACTTATGCCAGAAATACCATAGGGCGGGTTCGCCTTTCAGCATTAGCTTCGAATGCGATAGAAAGGGACGTTTTGATGGAACTGAAGCGCATGGATAATCTGTACGACAGAGTAATTGAACTGTTTTTGAGGAAAGAGAGGAGGATGGATTTTGTTTACAAATAATCTGAATTTTTGGTGAGTAAAATGTTGCAATTTTCCTTAATAATATTGCAAGTTTATGAGTTATTATTGATGTTCTTTATGTGATGTCACGGCTGTGGCTGCAGAAGAAAGGATCTTGTTCACCCCAGTTTGTCTATTCAATAAAGGCATTTATTGTGGCTACAGCAGTATACTGTATATATATATATAAAATCTCCCAATCTACAAACTGTCAAATAAACGAACCACATGCTGTGGCGCAACACGAGAGGCTTCGCCTCTAGCACAAACGTCTAAGGTTCGATTCCCGACAGGGGGTGCAGTGAGTGTGTACGCCTGATGAGCCCAGAATTAGGGAGAAACACGTGCCGCGTATTGTTTGCATTATTTGACAGTAAAACTATTTCAATATATTTAATATATATAAATCAGCGCTTTCCGATTCATTTTACCCTCGCAACCCCTTGGTTTGAGAAGAAGTATGAAAAAATATGAGGTTAACGCAGGAAAACAGATCACCAATTGAAGCTTTATGAATAATGGATACTTTATTCGCCATCAATAATTGTTTTGGTAAAGCCTTACTCAGTGTAGTCCTCCTTCCTTTTTCAAATTTTTTCACAACTACCCATGATTAAATGAACGGTAAAAAAGTAAGAGTGAAGCGAGGGTCACTTATTGAGGCAGGCAGGCGACAGCTCAATAGCTCGCAGGCTCAATGTGGTGCGCGTCAAGTCGCTCTACAATGCTCAATCAGATTCGAAAAAATATATCTTTTCAAGTTCTTTTTGGATATAAGTAGGTTCTATTTAGTCGACAGAAATATCTTTGGTAGGAATGTAAGTTGAATTTAGTCTTTAAATTTCTATGGTGAAGAATAATTTATGCAATGATGACTAAATTTAACTTACATTCCTACCAAACACATTTCTGTCGACTAAATAAAAATTACTTACAGTGAAAACGGAAAGTATTCAGACCCCCTTCAATTTTTCACTCTTTGTTATATTGCAGCCATTTGCTAAAATCATTTAAATTAATTTTTTTCCTCATTAATGTACACACAGCACCCCATATTGACAGACAAAAAAAGAATTTTTGAAATTGTTGCAGATTTATTAAAAAAGAAAAACTGAAATATCACATGGTCCTAAGTATTCAGACCCTAAGCTCAGTATTTAGTAGAAGCACCCTTTTGAGCTAATACAGCCATGAGTCTTCTTGGGAAAGATGCAACAAGTTTTTCACACCTGGATTTGGGGATCCTCTGCCATTCCAACTTGCAGATCCTCTCCGGTTCTGTCAGGTTGGATGGTAAAGGCTGGTGGACAGCCATTTTTAGGTCTCCCAAGAGATGCTCAATTGGGTTTAAGTCAGGGCTCTGACTGGGCCATTCAAGAACAGTTACAGAGTTGTTGTGAAGCCACTCCTTTGTTAACTGTGAGCTTAGGGTCATTGTCTTGTTGGAAGGTAAACCTTTGGCCCAGTCTGAAGTCCTTGGCACTCTGGAGAAGGTTTTTGTCCAGGATATCCCTGTACTTGGCCGCATTCATCTTTCCCTCGATTGCAACCTGTCGTACTGTCCCTGCAGCTGAAAAACACCCCCACAGCATGATGCTGCCACTACCATGCTTCACTGTGAGGACTGTATTGGACAAGTGATGAGCAGTGCTTGGTTGTCTCCACACATACCGCTTAGAATTAAGGCCAAAAAGTTCTATCTTGGTCTCATCAGACCAGAGAATCTTATTTCTCACCATCTCAGAGTCCTTCAGGTGTCTTTTAGCAAACTCCGTGCGGGCTGTCATGTGTCTTGTCTCTCCTCAGTGTGTGGAGACAACCAGGCACTGCTCAAAAATTAATTTAAATGATTTCAGCAAATGGCTGCAATATAACAAAGAGTGAAAAACTGAAGGGGGTCTGAATACTTTCCGTACCCACTGTATATTTAAAATTTAAATAGAACTTGAACAGATACGACAGTTCATAATACCCACTAAGTGCGCGTAAGAGCAGGAGTCATCCGTTTTAACAAGCAGCGTGTTGCACTGATACGAAATAGCCTGCCCATTTAATTATTTAGGAATGGTTAGATAAATTAAGATTTTGTACAAATGTTTTCATTTTTCTTCCTCGATGGATTCTGGCACCCCCAGCAACAGCTGCTCGCACCCCAAAGGAGGTATATATATATGTGTGTGTATATGTATGTATGTGTGTGTATATATATATATTCTTTTCATTACTTCTTTAACACACTACTTCTCCGCTGAAGCTGGTATTTTGCTAGTTCTTCAATAAAAGCCCACCATTTAGTTATTTATTTTGTGAAAGTGTTGATTTGAAATTTGGACTTCAGTCTTCACATATTATACACTTCACTTCAGCATTTTGTCATTATTACTATAATATGAATAAAGTTTCTGTTTTACATACTGGTACATGTTCAAAATTTCTTGTCTTGCATTTCCTGTCATTATACACTTACATAGAACTTTGTAGACACAGAACACACGTGACATGTATGTAGTTCAAATGATGATATATTACTTACTCTATACAATTCCAGACCCCTTCAGACTTCAGCTCTAAACATTTTCTGCCTGACTTGTCTTCACCTGACTCGGTAGGGAATGAGTGAGCAGGCTGCCTGCTGCCAGTGCTGATTGACACATTTGCAAAACAAAGATGCTGATGACAAGGTGCATGAGAATATAAGGTGGTCCAGCATTACGAATAATTTGTAGTCTTCATGGATTCTAATGTTAATTAATTTAACATTTCTTTCTCAGGCATAATATAGTCTGCCTAAATATAGTATTTTTAATTTATAACTGACCTTGTAATGATTTAAACAAGTCCATAACCCATAAGATTATGTTTGAAATTTGTCATTTTTAACCTTCTGGGAGTTGCTCTTAAGAAAGTTAGAACTACCAGTAAAGAATCAAATATTAAACATATTATCAAATTCATAATCCACAAACTCAAAATAGCATAAAAAGACACTCCAGACACCTGAACTACCAATACCCATTTTTAAAACATTTGTGAAAAGGAGCAACTTTTACCCCTTGCATGCCATTAGTGGGTAATTACGTGGCATTAGTTGATGTGGAATGCAAATCTTCAAGACTCTTGTGCTACAGTAGTTTAAAGATGGTCTTTCCTTCGAGGTGGTGAAATTTTTCTTTACTGAGTCGAGAGGCTGATTCACAATAGCTTATTTAATTCTCAGAAAAGACAGATAAATAGATAGATTGAACTTCATTTGTCCCCAAAGTGAAATTTGTCTCTTCTACTGAAGGTCTTTAAAAATAAATACATAAATAGGTAGTTAAGTAAATAAACAAATAAATGTGCACATACACCTTGGTCTGAACAAACACCAGATTGACTATATGCAAGAAAATGTAAAAGAAACAAAACTTCTGACTTGGCTGTCACAGTCAAAGTGAAATATTATGCAGATGTATTGTTATTGGTAGAAAGAAGCCCCAGTAGTGATCCTTGACAAACTTCTGCTGAATAATTTGTTAGATAAAAGTACTCAGTGTTAGTATGACGGAGTGAGAATTTGCAGCATTGTTCATAATAGCACCTGGTTTTGTTTTATTTCTGTCCTTCACGACGACCTCCACCACAGCACACCACACCATTGAAAATCACATTGGCCATCACAGTGTTATAGAAAATATGAAGGATGTTACTTCCCGCATGAAAGAAATCTGGTTTCCTAAAAATATAGCCTGCTCTGCCCTTTCTTATATAATTTGTTTGTGTTCCATGACCAATCCAACTTGTAATTAATGTGGATCCCCAAGTACTTGTAGGAGTAAATAGTGACTGCACATAGAGGCTCTTTGGTGTAATGAAAGTTAATTCTTTGGTTTTGATGAATTTAAGATGCAGACAATTCTCACAAACTGTATCCTGCCCATCAGACAGTCCATTACCCAGACACCACAGGCTCATCCGCCTGCATGTCTCTGAGTTTTCAGGTTAACAGAGATGGTTGGATAGTATTGAAGGTGCTGGAGAAATCTAACAACATAATCCTCACAGTACTGCCAGCTTTGTCCAGGTGAGAATAAGCCTTGTGGAGCAGATAGATAATTGCATCCTCCACTCCTATAGGCAAACTGCAGTGGGTCCAGGTCGTCTTGTACAAGAGGACTCATATAGTCCAGGAACAGTCTCTCAAAGGTCTTCATGATACAAGACATAAGTGACACTGTCATTAGTCATTAGGTGAAGAGGTGCCTGTCTTCTTTGGAACTGGAACAATTCATGTTTTCCATAGCTATGGCACTTTCTGAAGCCTTACTGGCAGACTGAACAGGTGACAGAGGACACAACAAAGTTGGTCAGCACAGGCCTTAAGAACTCGAGGAATAACTTCATCTGGCCCCATAACTTTTCCTGTGTGTAACTTCCTCAGTTGTCTCCTTACTTGGTTTTCAGTTATATACACTCCACACTGATGGTCAGAGGTGTACTTGTCACTGGCTGTTCCAGTTGAAATGATAGGAGATGTTGATGTAGAAAGGATGGTATGGGGTGACTGGTCATTGGAAGAAGGTGGCAGTGGGAAGGAAAATCTACTTATAAATTGGCGTAAGCTTTGTCCACATTACCTTGTAGCACCCAAGCCCTGGATTACTTGAGACAAGTAATAATACCCAGTCCATTCCAGACATTCTTCATATTATTCGAAAGTGAGCTTTAACTAGGTTATTGTCTTGTTTACAGTTTCTCTCTATAAGGCATGCCCATACTGTGAGTGCTGAGCTATGCTTTCTTGTTAACTTTAATAGAATATGCCATTCAAATGGATTTCTCATTTAGCTTTTTGTTAAATCAAGCAGTAAATACTGTAAACAAATCAAATAGGAATGCTTAAACCAAGATAGACTATTAAACCTTAACCAAAATAAAACAAAGACAGTCTGTTAACCAAGTCAAGCAACTGCAGTAATGTCATTTCCGCATTGTGAGTTCAGCAATTGAATCTATACAAAGAAGTCCATGTATTTTCTCTTGTGTGTACACATGTATTTTATCAGTATGTTACAATTTAATTGCAAATTGCGAAAACTTTCAAAATTTTCATTCACATATCAGTAGCCAATCACATTTTCGTATAGCGTAATATAATAACTTGCAACTTCTTCCTTCAATTCCACGCCCAGGTGTGCCACTGTTTTCTCCTCATCACATTGATTATGACAAGCTGCAAGGCACAGCTGCATGGATAAATCTCCCATGACAGCTATCTGCAGTAACCAGGAAAGCAAATCGCTTTTTGTGGAGTAACAGTCTCTCAGCTGTCTTCCTTCCTGTATTTAAACTTTAACCAGCAATTCAAGTCTCTAAACACAGCCTCAGGACTCTCCACTAATTACTTAGACAACGCCACCAATTTCATTTTTATTCTCCAGGATGATCAACACTTTGCTAAGTCAGATTGTTGGTCTTATAGTTTTGTGGGTTATGTCATCAATATTGCGTTGCACTGTGCGTGACAACACTAGTATTGCTCCACACTCACAAAATCTATATTTTTGTCTTGATTACAGTCCTGGTCCCAAAAATCAGCTGTGAATTTACTGATAATTTTTTTTAAGTTTAGGGTGTCTGCCAATGTGTGAAATTGTTGAACTGGACTACTGAGCCATTGTTAATTTCAAGGGACCAGGCCCTCCCCTATCCATAATTTTGATAAGCCTTTTAGCGGTTTACCTAAAAAGCATCTTCCTTGTTCAGGCGCTGCACATTGTTGGACATCCTTTTCTAAGTAGGAGCTTCTGTGCCTTACTTATTGAGATAACTGAATGAGTTTCCTTAATGTATATTGCTCTTTTCCTAATCTATTTATTCTCACAATGTTCAGATTCAGGGCAATAAAATGCTTGAGTTTTTAAGTAGAACATGTAACAGTGGTGCTAGGCAGAAATCAGTGATTTGGTAATTATTTCCTGATTAGGGCAATTTAATTTATGTGAACTTTTAGAATTGCTTGTGCAAACAGTTTATTTCTGTTTCTGACTACATTTAAGATATGTACTGAAATAATGACCAAGTGTAATTATAAAAAACTGCAGATTGGAACAAGATATCAAAACTGAAGCCAGCCTTAGGACCACCCCTCCCTCCCTGACCTTACTATAAATGCAAACACCCAACTGCTCCATACCTTTTCTTCATGTAGGTACCATTGCAAGCATGGAATGCAAATCACTGTGTGGTATTTGATGCATACAACAAGCTTTTAACATACCAATGCAACAATATATTCGAAGCCACTGTTTTCTATGAAACAGTATGCCTTTTAGACCAACAATATGATATCAGCAACAGTGACTGAAGGAGTAGGCATCTGAAAATATGGTGTTAGCAACATAATGACAACAAGATCACTTCCATCAGTCTACACTGTGGCCCTGGAAAATTGGCCATGAATTTTTGTGCAAACTGGTGCACCCCACTTAGCCAGAAACCAACTATTCTTGGACTCTTCAGTGCATGTCCATATATTATTCCCTATTTTTTAAAAGTAAAGTGGTGGAGTGCAATAAAGTAGTGGAGTCCAGGACTGAACTTGGAAACCACTGGTACTGAGGACTCACTGCCATAAAGGCACTAGCTGTTCAGGTCCCACATTGTACCCCTGCCTTTCTGACACTTCATTAATGCCATCCTATAACCAGTTGTGTTGCTCCATTGCAGATGGTACATTTGATCTTATAAAAAATCAATGTCTGAATGATCAAGACATGGAAAAAGAAAGGTTTTAATCCTAACTGAGTATTTGTTCATGGCTTTCCAGTTAATATTAGCCCCATTCCGCGTGTTAGAAAGTTGGGGTCCTCCTAAAACAAAGCAAAAGACAGTTTAAATGAAATGAGAGAAAATTAAATCAAAAAGTGCTGCATTTCTCTCTTGTTTCTGGGCTTGCACTGTTTAAAAGTTTGTGGCTTGACAGTGCACCACAGAGGCAGAGCATGGTGGGGCTTGTCCTGTCATTCTTAATAGCCAGTCCATCCTTGTAGGTGATGGAAGGTATATTTGTGCAGTGTTAGTTTCATTTTTCTAAAAAGCTATAAAACTACCATTAAGGAAATCCATCCATCCATTTTCCAACCCGCTGAATCTGAACACAGGGTCACGGGGGTCTGCTGGAGCCAATCCCAGCCAACAAGGCAGGAACCAACCCACCGCAGGACACACACAAACAAACTTGGGCCAATTTAGAATTGCCAATCCACCTAACCTGCATGTCTTTGGACTGTGGGAGGAAACTGGAGCGCCCGGAGGAAACCCACGCAGACACGGGGAGAACATGCAAACTCCACTAACCCGGGAAGCGAACCCAGGTCTCCTAACTGCGAGGCAGCAGTGCTACCACCGTACCACCGTGCCGTCCATTAAGGAAATTAATCCAATTAATTTCTCTTTTTTCTACAGCAGGGCTCTATAGTTAGCTGAGGCCCATAGGCCGCAGCCTACAGTAGCCTATTATTTAATTCACAAACTTTAAAACAGAAAAATTTAAAGTATTACGGTGGTACTTTTTTACCTTTGGCTACCACCTGTATCCTGGGTTAGTTGGATACAGGATAATAATAATAATAATAATAATAATAATAATAATAATAATAATAATAGGGGAGTTCAATTTCTGCTTCCAAGTTTCAAATTAAATGCTTTAGCCACTTCATTGTTTCTTCTTATAGTTACCTCTGTTGCTGGGATTTGAACAAAACCACCAGGATTCAGTCTGGGAATTTTAATTAGTAAACCATATAGGCTCACTATTGATAATCTTTATAATATGCCACCAAACAGAATTATCAGCAAAGCTCTCTGATTGAAAAAAATAGTTTCAGTTTCATTCCTTATTATGAATGCTCTTCCATTAGTTTCTTCATGGATATGCATGTTTGACCATTCAGTTGAAATATATGTGTTAGTTTTTAAAAAGTGACATTTTGTCTTTTTCTCTTCAGATGTCATCTGGTCCCGTTTCTGATCTCAATGTTTTTGCATCATTACTGCACACCCATCTTGCTGGAGTGGCTATCAGAGTTGGTCATTTCAGGTATGATCCTTGTATTTTATGCAGTACAAATCAGTTTATTTCACTTCTAATATGAGCATATACTCCTAACGTATTTAGCTTATATGATTATTTAACTATTTATTTGCTTTTGTTTATTATAGGAACAAAATGCAGATTGGATTTTTGGGAGTAAATGAAAACTATGATTTCAGTCTTCAAAGATCCATATTTCTAGGGCAAACTGCAGTAGTTACAGTAGTAAGTACAACAGATGAACCCAGAATATGACACAGCAGCTGCCACTCAAATTTTAAGAATATTATATTGATTTCTGATCCCTTGTTGTTCTGGTATTTAAAAAAAGACTTCTTGTTAAAAAACATTTCCCAGAAAAAATTATTATTATGTGCTTCCATCCATCCATTATCCAACCCGCTATATCCTGAGTACAGGGTGTGGAGGACTGCCGGATTCTCATGCCGGTCCTCACCCCCAGGCCGCCAGGAGGAGCCCTCCCGACAGCAGGATAGTGCCCCGAGGTCCAGCAGGGCCTCATGGACTTTGTAGTATTTATACACAGCCCTGCTGGATACCTTGGGGGCCACCAGGAGTCGCTGTGGGGGGGCTTATGGGCTCTTTTGTGCCCTATAACCCAGGAGTACGTCACGGTCATGTGACAGGAAGGAACGACGTGCTCCCGGGTTGAATAAAAGGACTGATTGCCCTGACCCGGAAGGAATTAGGAACTATGGATTGATGGGACAGAAGCAGGGACTATAAAGGACGGTGCCTCAGTCCAGACACTGAGCTGTGCTGGGTGGGAGAGGAGCAAAGTGTCTGGGCGAGGAGGAGTAGTTTATAGTGTTGTTTGTAGTGACTTAAATATATGAGTAGTGTGGGAGGTGCTTGGTCCACTGAAGAAAACAATAAAAGGTCTTGGACTTTACCTGGTGTCTGGAGTCATACCTGAGGGTTCAAGAGAGCACTAGCCCTACTGCCACACGGGTCACGGGGTCTGCTGGAACCAATTCCAGCCAACACAAGGCTCAAGGCAGGAAACAAACAGCCATCCCACCACAGCTAGTATGTATTTCCCACTACAATATTTCTGTTGAAATGTAAACATTTTTAAAGCACTAAACAATGTTAAATAAGTTTCTGTACATTAATTGCATGAACAAATATGCTTTTGAAAGGTTAGGTGGTTTTGAGTACTACCTTTGTACTAAATGTTTGAGAGGTCTTCTGAACCTTCAATATTTTTTCAGAAAGTATACTTTATAAATAAAATAAAAGCTTTCCTATTAGGCATTTTGAAATTGGACAGGGGCTGGGTAAATTTAGCTTAATATTTGAAAATTACAGTATACCTTGTAAACATAATGTAGCAAACTTTCCAATAGCCTTAAGAACAAAAATAAATGTAATAATAAAGGTATTTAGTAAAGTTGCAATATAAAACACATTCTTACAAGCTAAAAACAAATAAAATAATCATTTTTCAGAATCTTTCATTTTCGATTGTTATTATGTGATTGATTAATCAGTTTACATCTCTTTAATTTTATATTAAAATGTGAGAAAAGTACATACAGTATGCATTGTCCAACACAGAAAAGACCTTTAATTAAAGGTACATAGCAAATTTGAATGTAAATGAAACAGACAGGAGGTGGTGGTATATAAATAAGTATTAAGTAGTTAAACCCCTTAAAATAATAAAACATGCATGCATCTGTACGTGCAGTTAATAATTGTCACACCTCTCTTTCATTACATACTGTATACTTGGCTAAATGACATACTCTCGCTGTACTTTTTCTCTTTCTTTGCTTCTTGGATGTGTCTCTCCTTTCCTTCTATTGAACGTTTATTGTTTAAAAATGCACATAAAAAATTGATTTCCTCTAACAGACAGAAAGCTCTTAAGCTCCATTCCCTCCCATCAATTTTGTAAAGGCATGTAAATGCAAATATGGAATTAAATGCACTGAGAAAACACATAATACCCATAAAACAAATATTGAAGGAAGGAAACAAAATCATTCACTATGAGGATCAATTTTCTGTCAATGATATGTTAAAAAATCTAAGACAGCACACAGTCAGTCAGAATATGCAACTAGGCAAACTGTATTAGACCCAGAATGTAATAGAATTTTATCATGGGAATGATGGTTAATTTCAAATTATCAGACATTGAACAATAATATAAAATGTTGGTTGGCAGATAGGTCTATATTAACATATTAGATCTGAATATTCTGCAATTGTCCACTTATATTTTCAAGAATTAGAGCATGAGTAGATTGTGGTTTTCTCAGAATCACACTTTGAAATAGGTGGTTTCACGATTTATAATCAAAGGCCCTTGTCACTACTTCAAACTACCTTTTAATTTTGTCCTTAGCTGTCTAAGGTTTTGAGGTGGGTTTCTCAAATATTTTCTTTTTATATGTTATTGATTAGATTAAAGGGAGTACATAAAAATGGTGGTTAATGCTGTTCCAAAACTACCTTTTGACCTAGATAAAGTAAATCAAAGCAGTTCAGTCACTGTCATTGTGAAGTATTCAGTTTCTCCCTGTGTTTTATAGGGATTTCTTGTTTCCTCATACATCTTAATTACCTATGTGTCATGACAATTGTTCACCTTTAACTGGTTCAATGTGAAAATCCTGCAATATATTATAATTCTTCCAGCTTACTTCTTGCTTTGCACTCTGTGATGCTGAGGAATTCTGCCACCCAAACAATCTTGCCATAGAGAAAGTGGATGCAGAAGATAAGAGAATACTTAAAAAACATCAAACAGCATTTTATATGGCCTATTACACATTAAAATACAATACATGCTGAACTGCTTTGCACAGACACTACAACACAAAAGACCTCATTTTACAATTTTGGTCTTATATGGAATTAGTGAAGATTGTCTGGCTTCAATTATTATGTGAGAGTAAGAATTCAGAATGTAATATTTTTCATTTCCAATATTTCATCCACTAGAAAACTTTGCCTGCCTTATTTTATCATTTACAACTAATTTCTGTTTATTTTTTTATTGCATATTGAGTTTATTCAATGTTATATTTTAGGGTGATGAAATTGTAGTGGAATGCACCTACAATACAACCAACCGCAACAATGTTACCACAGTAAGTATCATGCTGTAGGCTTGCATCCTCTGTTTTAAGTTTGGTGTTGTTCATTGTATATGTGTTCTTGTTACTTGTCTCAATTAGCTTTACCTTCAAGTTCATCTCTTCTTACAGATGGGTTTTTCAACCACCAATGAAATGTGCCTTGCTTTTCTGATGTATTACCCCAGAAACACTATTGCCAAATGTATGAGTGTGCCACAGGTCATTTTTAACACAAGGTCAGTAAACCTCTTTTGTGATTGTGGTGTGGGAATAGTAAAAAAAAAAAAAATTGCTAAAACTATTTAGTATACTGAAATGTAATTTGTGCCAAGGTTGAATTGAATTTAAATCAATCTGAACTGCAAGACAATTCAGGAATATTAATGTCCTTTTAGTCTTTTTGGGTCTTCTGTAGTTCTTGAAAATAAATAATATGTCCACAATGTGACAATAGTCTGGTCATCATTCTATAAACATTGACTTATTTCAGTTCATGTGTTAGGAAGATTTTCATTCGTTCATTCATTTGCTTCAATAATTGCAAAAGTCGCTGCTGTTTCTGGTATTTTATACATGACTCTAATTTTCATAGTTCAGTGAAGACTTAGTTGCAAAGGTGTATGAAATGAAAATAAAAGTTTGCCTTTTCAGTAAATGTTTTTTCAACTCAATCTTTCAGCATAATGAGTCAAACAACATCAAATTGGAGCAATAATTCAATTGACTCATTCCAACAATTGCTTAAAACAAGCACCCAAACTGTGGTGGTGATCAATCAAACTGTAAGTAGATCTTTTTGCAAAACACATTCTAAATAAAATTCTCATACAACAAAAATGAACAAATTATATTATGTATCAGGAATATCTGACATAACTTTATTCTGGATTAACATTATTCAATTATTAAACACATACAGTGTTTTATATTTAACCAAACCTGCAAAAGTTAGAAATTGCAGCAGAAAATGACCGATTCCTACATGTTCAATAATTACAAGCTTTGCATTATATGAATATACTGCATGAAACACGTACAAAGAACTGGGCAAGGCTTAGTGGATGATGCACAGAATTCCCAATAATCACGGGTCTCATAATAACTATAAATGTGCATATGCACAAAAAAAATCAGTTGCATGAAACCATGTGTAAGCAAAATTCCACTCACTTTCCCTTTACAAATCCCAATCAACATTAATTTTAACACACGTGCAAGTGCCTACAGCCCTACTCTGACTCCTCACAGAATTTTGCCTATCTGAATATGCAAATCAATATAAATAGCCCATTCCATGCAGTATTTTGTTAAAAGACAATGGTAAAAACATGTATAAAAAAAAGACTTTCAAAAAAGAAGTGGTCAGATATTAACGTCGACAAGGCAAGTGACTGAGTGTCATATGGAAGTATATTAAGGCCACAAAGAAGAAAAAAAAAAAATAGGGACACCATGAAGAAAAAAAGGTCTATGTAAAAAATTAAAGTGAAAAAGTTGATGTTAATCTTGAAATTTCTACTTCAGTCATGTAGTTCGTCATTAATGTTAAACATCATAAACTTCAGTGATTAGAATACAGTACTAGGATGTATATACTGTGCTGTACTCATTTTTATGATGAAATGCATGAAAGCATGTATATAACATTTTACAGGTAAATTATTAACTTAATTTAAATAACGTATACTGTACTGTAATAATTCAGAATGTGGGGGTGTAGTGCGGTAACAATGAACTGGCATCCAGGGATTGTTCCTGCCTCGATGCTTGCTGGGACTGATGCAACCCTGGATGGATGGATATAATATATCTTGTATAATGAAGATTTTTCAATGCTTCTTAAAAGCTTTGAAGAATCAGCATTCTACTTATAGCTGGTTTGACATTTATTACACACTGCAAAAAATGCATATGCAAAAACTAGACAAAAAAACTTTAAATGAGAGTTGTTTTGCTTTTATTTAGCAAATAAATCTGCCAATGGGGTAAGCAAAATTTATTTAACAAGATTTCTCAAAACATGCTAAATAATTGTAAATTCAAGTTTTTTGACAAGTCAATAATTCTTACAATAAGGAAAAAAAGATTTAACATCATGGTTTTACATTATTTACAGGCTTATTTTGTGGCAATTGGTTACATGTGTTTCCGATGGGAGTGTTAACTCCTTGGAAATATGTTCTTTTATATTGCAGCGTTTTAATAAACCTATATTAAAATAATAATAAATAATAACAGCGATATCCCTTTTTTCAGTCACAGAAAAGGCAGAATATACTTACCTTGTTTAATGCGGCTTATGTTGCTGTACAGAAAGGAGAAACAGGCCAGTTTCATTTCACCGAGGACTTCTTTGGGGACTCGATCGTGTAGAAACTGCTCTTTTATGTAACAACGGAGGAGGATTTTGGACCAATCTCTTTCGCCCACACAGTTTCTCAAAGTTGGCAAGGCTCCAGCTTCTTTTATATTGTTTTCTACACGATCGGGCTCCCATTACAATTCGAAACAAGGCAAACAATTTCGTGCTGAACATCAAACTGTCGGTTCAAATAACACTCAGTCCTTTTTAGTCCTTACAACACAGCCTTCCAGCTGTCCCTGTCTGTCTTTATGCTTTGCTTGGCCCAGCAATTCTGAATGCTGACACTCTATGCTAAATCTGGCTCAGCTCTTCATGGCATGTTACACAGAAAAAGAATGAAAAATACATATAAAAAGATCTAAAACAGATGCAGTGACACAACTCTTAATATTATAACAAACCACCCTTTGTCACTGGATCTGTGACAAAACAATACCTGAGGATCTTATTCACAAACCAAAAGGTACTCAGTCCCCCTTCACAATGTAAAGAGCTCCTCAAGAATGCTTGTAAAGACGTGGGGTGTAGTGCCGATCTAGCTCCTGCTTCACTCGTCTAATACGCAAATGTAAGTAAATATTTGTAATGGTGAAAATGATAATAATAATTAACAGTACAATTGGATGAACAAGTACATTTAAAATAGTGTTACTAGATGGTGACCACTTAGTGAAAAATCCCACCAGTGATGTGTAGATATCTCTTCAATTTCTTCTGCAGAGGTAATTACTTTCGTTTCATCAGTTTTCAATCTTACTAGTAGGTCCCTTGCTTTTTGTAACGTTACTTTAAAAAGATGTTCATATTGTTTAGCATGCTCTAAAATCGTTTTATATTTAGGTAGTTCTATTTCATAGGCAAATTGTAAATGCAGGAATGGGTTAGCTTCTGCTTCCCAATGTATATCCTCCCATGTAGTTAACATGTAGGTTCTTAATACTCACATTGGTGCGACAGGATACCCCTGGGCCCTTGTAATGGGTACCATCACTCCAAGTGATGTTATTTATTGTCACTGCACATGCAGAAGTGGTATCAGTTTGAAGCACTTCAGTGTAATTTACTGCTATTTGGCGCCAATAACAGTCTCCAGCTAAAGGATGCAAACAGGGGTGTGGCAATGTACCCACTCTTTGACATACAAACCCTTCTTGCCAGTTATAACAAAAGGCAAGTTCAAGAGTATTATTATTCAGATCTATCCATTGTCTATCTACTATGGGTGCCCGCCATGTTCCTCCTAGTAAAACAGGCAAAACATGAAACGGACACCATACATTGTCCTCTTCAGCAGTGGTTGCTACCTGAAATACAGCTTGGTATATTGATTCCTCACACATGAAGGACTTTGGCTGCAACCACCAGTCTGATGGTAATTTTATTTCTTTTCTCCAATGTTGGGGGTTTTTTAATCCCCAATCTGTCTTAAAATTTAAATACTGCTGTATAGCAATAATCTGTTTTAAATAGCAAGCTGATTCTTCATCTATGGCCCATTGGCTTTGCAAACCAGTCCATAAGGACTCATTTAACCACCCATGGTGAGTCTTCCATAAAAGCAACTCTTGTATATGCCTTTCTGCCAACTCTGGCCCCAATGATCCAAACTGTGCAAACTATTGGCTTGTTTCACACCAATAGATGATATTTTGTTATATATTGCTGCTATATCAGCAGTATTAAGAGACCCTAAACCTAAACTTCCTACTCCTAAACCAGTTCCTATAGCTCCCCATTTGTCTCGCTTTGGCCTTTGTTTTATTTCTACCTTATGAGGAGACCATAAGGATTGTATGTTTCGACAATTATATGTTGCACCTGTACTGTATGGTACTATATGTTCCCCACTTGGAAACTTGTGACGCTTTATATCAAACCCACTAACATTAATGTTGAGTGCTACAGTAATTATTTTATGTGCTATTCTAGCTTTTTTTACAATCTTTCATTTGTCTAAGTAATGTTGCATCAAATGGATAACCATTCCCTCTCCTAGTCTTATGAATTTCCCATAACATTACTGGTACTTTTACATTTGTTGTTGCTTCCTTTTTAAACACATATAATATTACATCATTCTCAGGTGTTGATTTTGCAGTCAGCTGTTGCCCCCCTTCAATTGTCCAACATGATAGTCCATTAGAATCAGGTTTACAGTTCATCATAGCCAACCAGACAGATACGTTATTATGCACAGTCACAGTTATTGCAGTGTCTGCATAAGTCATCACAGGTAAAGGTAACAGGTCAGGGGCCTCATGTATAAACGGTGCGTACGCACAGAAATGTTGCGTAAGAACTTTTCCACGTTCAAATCGTGATGTATAAAACCTACACTTGGCGTAAAGCCACGCACTTTTCCACAGTACCTCATGCCTTGTCGTACGCAAGTTCTCCGCTCTGTTTTGCAGACTGGCGGCACCCAGCATCAAAGCAATGGTACTGTTCCTGTGTGGTTACTCATTATTTTCCTGACGCGGCTTTATAAATACACTGAAACTAACCGCATATTGTTTATTAGTGTAACGCATCTAATTATAATTAACTTGTAACAATATAATGGTACAGGGAACAGCCATAGTATTCCAAATACCATAACTGCTTTAGCGTTGTTACTCTCACTTCTCCTTCTTCTTCTTTCAGCTCCTCCTGTTAGGAGTTGCCACAGCGGATCATCTTTTTCCATATTACTCTCACTGCACGACTCGGAGTATTTATATCACTGTATCTGAGTGTGAATCACTGCAGCAGCTGATTGGAAAGAGAATTATCGGTATACAGCTTCAAGGACACGCTGTCTCAGCCACTGCAAAACGTTTTAAAGCCTTTCCTGCACAGACCTCGCGGTTCAGAAACAGTTTCATCCCAAGAACTTTAAATGCACTCAATCAATTGCACCTTGTAGAACTGTTTGTACTTATAAGTACAATCACCCCACTGTAAACTTGCACAACAGTTATAATATCGCACAACCTGAGCTACTTTATAAAGCGTATTTACATATGATGACGATATCATTTTTAAAGTGAAATGCAGCAAAATATGTTTATTAAATTATACAGATAAAACTTTAACTTCGTTTAAATAATCTACAGTATATTCTTCACTGGGAATGTCGTTAAGGATAGAATAATTAAACATGTACTACGAAGATATTTCAATGTTCCTTAAACGTTTTGAAGAATCGGGCTAAGCTTACAGATGGCTTAACTTATATTACAGAGCTGATTGTGTGGCGATTGGTTACTTGGGTAAAGAAAAGCACTGACTGCAGTGACGGCTATGCCAATATATATTAAATATAACACAGAAAGAGAAAATAACACAGCTAAAAACGCAGCGATAATTTCGCAAAAGTTAAATGCTTGTGTCATGAGCACGAGGCGGCTATGCAGTGTCTGCAACGAACGAGGCCATCCACCGTGCATGACATTGGCGGCGAAGGAGCCACCGATTCTTCCTCTGCCCAGTGCCACCACAAGCCTAGAGCCGCCCCTGCAATACTGCTGCAATAAATTATTTCATCGAAGTGAAAAACATGTTTAATAATGTGCTTTAACTCCTATCATCATGAAAATGATATCACGTATACATCTCAGTATTTTAGTTATTCAGAGAGCTGTAATATCACGAATGTAATGGATTCTGTGTCCAGTTGGAGGAAGAGAGCCGGTTTAAGAAGCAAGTAGTGATTCATACACATAGGCACATAGAAGATCAAATACAAAACAAAGCATTTAACGTGCTACTTTAATTACGATGTGATTTGAGAAACTGGTTAATTAAACGATTTTAATAAGAAGTTTATGATGTTCTACTTTAATGACAAAATAAACTACGTGATTAAAGTGGAAATGTCGAGATGCCGTGCTTTTTCCCCACTGTGTGCCTTTTTTTCTCTGTACCCTAATAAGCTTTCATATGACACTCAGACAGTGGGCTACAACTCGGCTTTTCACGGCGACTTTGATATATGACTTCTTTTTATTTCCGAATTGTGCGATTTTGTGAACGTGAGCTTTCAAGTTTCTCCAACACGCTATGTCACTCGATCAACTTCCTTTTGTTGATTATACCACGTTTTATTTGAACAAATAGTATGTTTTTCCTTTGCCTCAACTTGGTATTCGCTGAAATTCTTATAGTCCCCCCGTGCTTTTCCCATTGTCTTTTCACAGAAGGCTGAGTTTAAGGACAATTTATATTCATTTGCATATTCAAAGAGGCGTAATTCTGGGTGGAGTTGGGGCGTTACATAAAGCGCGTGCACGAGCTTTAGTTTTCACGCTGATCGGGATTTATGTAGAGGAAGAATGTGGAAGTTGGAGTATGCACAGATTCCTGCATCTGGATTTTTCTGTGCGTAAGCACATTTCGGCTTTTGTGCTTACGCCATGTTATAGTACGAGTTCTACGCACGGCGTTATACATGAGGCCCCAGGATATTCCAGTTTCATTAAAAATGGAGCCGTAGATGTCTTGTCTCGTAACTGCCAGGTACAGTTCTTGGTAAGTGTGAAGTTCAAGGTCACATACTTTTCCGTTCCTGGCATATCAGCAGCCCAAAAGACTTTATTATAAGGGGTGCATCGACTTCATCTGGTCCATAAACCATCTGACCCGATTATTCCACACGTGAGGATAATCTGTGTAAGGGAAAGCAGAGGGGCGACTGAGTGCCTGTTAAAGGAACCATTCTACTGTCTCCTGTTCCTGAAGCTATTATTTCTCCTGCCCTAGGCTTTTGCCCTGGAGTTAAAACCCATACCTTCCCTCCAATTTCTCCTTTAAACTGTTCAATACTGACTACAACAGGTGTGACGTTTTCTATGTGCAATTTACATATGGCCTGTCCTTCAGCTATGTGTAGGTCTTTGCTGCCTTGATTTTCCAATACTAAATACCATTCATTTAAACAGATATCTAATGTCTCTGTTAAGCATGCATCTGTTACAAGCATTTCAACATTTATTCTAACCTCCCATTCTTTTGGCCACTGACCTGTTATTCCCAAGCTTAGTCTTTCTGAGGAGTTTAACTTAATTGTAAGTGATTTAGGTGCACTAACCAATAACCCTGTGGGAGTTAATCCATTGTTTGCCAGTGGACTAATTGTTGTCAGGCGGAGGGCACACACAGGTGGCTCTCTTCCGACATTTTGATGTCTCATAAAGGTGTGGACCCAGCCAACGGACGAATATTGAGATTAAATAAGGCTTGCTTTAAAACTTTAGTCCAGCCTTTAAGATGATTATGCCCAGTTAGTTTTTAACTTGTTCTTTTAAAAGGCCATTAATTCTCTCAATAAGTCCTGCTGCCTGTGGGTGATAAGGGATATGCAGAGTCCACTGAATGCCAGCTCCTTGAGCCCACTCTTGTACGTCTCTCCCAGCAAAGTGGCTTCCTTGATCACTTTTGATTTCTTCAGGCACTCCATATGCTTGGATTAAATGGCTTAGTCCATTAAGTGTAGCTCTTGTCAGCTCTGGTTGATGGATAAGCTTGTAACAGTCCAGAATAAGTATCTACTGCAGTTAAAGCATATAATAGTTTATTTTCTCGTGGCAGTGGCCCAATGTAATCCACTTGCCAAATTTGTCCTGCTCCCATTCCTCTCTTCAGTTTACCAGTTGCCTTCTTCTGTAGGGACCATTGTTTTACTTCTGTACATGTAGAGCAATTGTTCACTATTTGCTTAACAATATCAGTAGTGACTGGTATACATCGCTGATGACACCATTGATATGTTTTTCTGCTCCCATGTGTCCTGAAGTTTCATGAGACCACCTTGTTAATGATATTAAGGAAGGCTCGATTACATTTACTTCAGCATAGTTGCACAGGTCTTCATTCTCTGTGTAGGCTTCTTCCAGGTTGATTTCTTGAACAGCAGCTCTTATATCAGCTTGTTGGTTATAAATTCTCTCAAGGTATATCAGTGGGGCATGGGCATCTACATGACCAATGAGAGTCTCCCCTCTCGTGCCCATTGTCCAAATCTGCTCCCACAGTTCTGTGCCACCCCAGAGTTCTCTCCCATGAATAGTCCAAGTAGCCCTTCTCCACATTGTGATCCACACTGTTAGTCCTTGAAAAACTGCCCAGCTATCAGTATAAACAACAATAGGAAAGCTTTGATTTTCTATTAATGTCATAGCGACAGCAATAAGTTCAGCCCATTGGCTTGATTTACTTTCCCCCTGTTGCTGCAGGATGGTCTCAGTGTGAGGTTGATAAGCCACTGCTTTCCAAAGCCTTTTTTCTCCTTCCACAGTCGCTGTGAACCAGCTGTTCTCCTGTTGTACTGGTGTCAAATGATCGTAGGCTGGTGCTTCTTTAAAGGGCGACTCCACTACAGACATAACAGGTGGTATGTCCTCTGGATCCTCATAAATCACAGCTCTGACCATGGCCCCTTGTAAGGCACTCGTGTCTTTGCCTTCAAAGTGTGCTCTTGCTTGCAAATACCACTTCCATTTGCACTCTATTGCTAAATCTGGCTCAGCTCTTCATGGCATGTTACACAGAAAAAGAATGAAAAATACATATAAAAACATCTAAAACAGATGCAGTGACACAACTCTTAATATTATAACAAACTTATTATAACAACATGGAGACAGAAAATAGAAGGACAGGATTTGGGGGTTGGTACGTTTGACAGGCACAGTACTACTGCAATAAATTATTCCATCCAAGGTCAGACATGTCCGAGTAAGCATCTTACGGGAGGCAGGAACAATCCCTGGACGCTGTGCCAGCTCTGTTACCACTGTGCCACTATGCCTCCACATGTTCAATACATGCTTTAATGCATTTCTTCATTAAAGTTATATCAAGTATACACAAATCATAAATGTAACGTATTCTATGTGGTAATCACTGCCTGCACGCTCCTGTCAGTATAAGAGAAAGCCTGTTTAAGAAGCATGTAACGATTAATGACTGGGTTGAGGAACACTTAGAATAGAAAGCATTTAACATACTACTTTAGATACGATGGGGTTTGAGAAGCTCTAGTAAATTAAACATCACTTTTAAGATGAAGCTTATGGTGTTCTACTTTAATGACAAAATAAACTGAGATTAAAGTAGAAATTTCAAGATTTAAGTCGACATTTCGACCTTAATCTTGATATAGACCATTTTTTAGTCAGTGGGCTGCGACTCGCCTTTTCATGGTGGCTTTGATATCTGACCACTTCTTCTTTTATATTGGACACTATGCAACTTTCTGAACTTGAACTTTTTAGTGTCTTTGTCACACTGTGCTACTCTATCAATTTTCCTTTGTTGTTTATACCACTGCTTAAGTACGTTTTTCTTTGATTCCACTTCACTTCGCTGAAATTCTGTTTTTTATTGTACATGCTTTTGCCATTGTCTTTGAACAAATCACTAAATGGAAGGTTTTTTTTATATTGAATTGAATATTCAAATAAATGTAATTCTGGAAGGAGTCAGAGTGGGGCTGAAGGCACATGTGTGTTATAACTCATGTTTGATTGTGATTTATAAAGGGGAAGTTTGTAGAAGTTACGTTACACACAGTTTTATGCATCTGATTTTTTTTTGTAATCAGATTTTCCAATTTTGTACACTATGTTTTAGTGAATTCTATGCACAGTATTATACATGAGGGCCCTATTCTTATTTAGATTGGTTAACTATTTAAAATGATTTCAAATAACATGTTTTTAAATTTTTTTTTGCTCTCATACATGACCACAATAATAAGTAAATAATTTAAATGTTTGGGTAATTGTGCATAGTTTTTTTCATTTCTCTACTTAGGCTTTTACTGCCTTTGGATATACATGAATATAGAGCGGAGTGAAATGAGAATCTCTTGATCAAATCATATGAATTTTACTTCTGTAAAAACAGCACTTTAGCATACTGGAATTTCATACTTTCTACTTTACTCATTTAGAAATCTAAAGTGCTTCATTATATGTTACAACAAAAGAATGCAATGGGTAAACATGACAGAAAATTAATGATTTGGCCCAATATTGCCATATTATCTTTGCTAAACATTAGATGAGAGCTGATCATTAGAATTAGGATGATTTATTTAAGTAAAAAAATTCTCCTATGGTCTTAAGCAAGTCCTTAGATGCCCATACATTTCTGAGAATATTTTTTCCAGTACTAGATCACAGAAAGCTAAGTCCCACCCAGGTAGCATCAGAAGCAATGCAGGAATCAAACCTAGATGAGATGCCAGCAAATTGGAGGGCACACTTATTTTCTCAAAGAGGGTAATTCAGACTTAACATGCAGATATTTTGAAAAATACATTTAGCTTTCATTAAAATTTTATCTTGACTTGACTTGACTTTTATGCTTTATATTTCCAACTGAGCATATTTTATATATCAGTCATTTGTACTGTTGTGTTCAATGATATTTAACTGCAGTTATTACTTTTTATATATTTGTTTTGTAGGCTGGAATCAATATGCAGGATGGATCAATTCTTAACATGAAGCCATCTGTGGTGGCACACTGCAAATCTAATTCAATTTTGAACAACAATTGTTCTATACTCTATCTGATATTATTAATTGTTGTCATATATTACCTTGAAGAAGCACTTTAAAGATAATCTACTACATTGAAGTGATATGAATACACATACTTTCATCTGCCTGCATAATAATAAATTGTAAATAAAAGATAATTGTAATAAGAGTAAAGGATACAGTAAGAAACAGTATTTTCTACAAAGCTGATGTAGCAGAATTGGAATTGACCAGAAACAATAGAGATAAAGAAATATTAAATATGTTTCCAAAGGTGTGGAATACTAGTAAATTAACATGGCCATTTCTGTCAAGAAATAAGGTGGAGAAATAACACTGCACTTACAGAAAATAAATATTTCTACATTGAGCTTTGTTGAAAAATAAAATAAAATGTAAGATATATCTAATGCCTCTTGCCTCTTTCTTGAGATGGTTATGGACATTATAGTGCTAAAGGCCAAGTTGCCATCTTTGGAACACCTGAGTAGTCTTATAAAAACTGTTATCAAGAGTGAAAACAAAACATCACTCATTTATGTCTTCCTTAAAATGTTTTTTTTTTTTTGTTTTGTTTATTAGAAGACTAATTTGTTCATAGTTAATCAGCTTCAAGAACCATAGCCACTCACATATAATCAATAGGTATCGGCAAGATCACACTGATTGCTTTTGAACGCTGTGAATGAGTGTATTACATAATAATATTCTAAAACCTGCTTAATCCAGTTCTGTGTCCTAAAGGGGCTACAGCCTGTCCGAGCAGCACTAAGGCAGGATACAGCCCTGGACAGAGCATCTGTCCATCATAGGGCTCTCCTTCACATACACACACATTCACCCTTATAAAAGGGCCCTTTTTTTCCAAGAAAAGGAGAGAATGTGCAAACTCCACATGGGCAACATCATTCATGCACTGGCATACAAACCTAGGACAATGAATCTGTGAAGTGTCAGGGATTGCAGGTTTTGTGATAGTACTATTTGTAACAATTTGACATGTGACATTTCATTGCATCAACTAAAAGGGAACAGTACAGATAGATTATTAGCAATATATAAAAATACTAAGGTATATTCATATTTAGATATAAGGTGGCACTTATAGCAGTTTTTTTACACTCAGACAACACCCAGGAGGAAAAAAAGGTAACTAACCTTGCAGATTTATTGATCTAAACTAACCTTAAAGAAGGAAAAACACAGGGAGTAGCACAAAGTGGAAGACAAAACAGAATGAAAGCTGCTAGCCACCATTGACGCTAATAAATAAATATGCAGACATGCATTAGAAATGGGCCTAAAACTACCGCCATGGAATACACTATATAATTTTCTTGTGAATAGTAATATTCCTGTTTTCCAGTTGTGGCTACCCCTCTGTATGTCTCAACCTTTGTTATTTTTGTACATTCAGCACCTCTAAGCTCGTCTTAAACATCCAGTTGATTTCCATTGGTCTATCATTCATTTTCTAGCCCTCTTAGTCTTGAGCAGGGTTGTGGGGGGTCTGCTGGAACCAGTTCATCAAGCATGGGGCACAAGGCAGGAGCAAACTCTGGAGAAGGCGCTAGTCCATCGCAGGGTTAACACACACATCCACCCCAACAACATCACTCCATTTTAGGATTGCCAGTTCATCTGACCTGCATGTCTTTGGACTATGGGAGGAAACTGGTATAAAAAGAGGAAATGCACGCTGAGAACATGCAAACTCCATGCAAGAAGGAACCAGGTCTCCTTACTGCAAAACAGCAGCACTACCACTGAGCCACCATGCTGCCTGATTTCCATCAGTGCACAGGACTATCTTCAAAATTCACTTGGACATCAGCCTAGAGAACCCACATCTGTTCAAGGCAATCCTTTCAGACCATGCTCCTAGTGACATGTATGCATCAGTGGTGACAGGCTGACTTTTGTTAACCGATCTTTGTTGCTGAGACGTTATTCAGGAGCAGTGACTGAAATATGGAACTTTGAAACACAAATACAACAACCCTGGATTTTAATATTTTTTTCATGTAAATACTTTTCCCAAATTTATTTTACAATTGGCATGCAGAATTACACCTACAGTATGGCAAGATTTAAGATGGTAAGATGGTTAGATTTGACTTTAGTATCCCACATCACAGTATACCTTGCACAGTCAAAAAATATCACTTATAAAAAATATCACAAATAGAAAGAAACTAACACCTAATTATTTGAATTATTCAAAATATCACAAATAGAGACTCCACCAGGAGGACTCTAAAGAAGGATATAAATATCACTAAGGCAATGACATATAAGAAAATAAGTAATAATCACAACACAATATTACATAAAAGATAACTACAGGATTCTGGAAATTGGAAAACAAACATTGCAATATGCTATTATGTGCATGGTTTATCATATACAGTAACTAATCCTGATGTGCAATAGAGAATTAGGATAAGAAACTGAAAAATATCCCTACCGTTACATTAATGACAAACCATCAAATTTTTTTTTTTTATTCCAAACAGATCATGTCATACTCTGGGGAAATATGTCTTGTGTTACCAACCACCACCAATAAACCATGAAAAATAATAAGTCTAAAAAATAATTCTACCAAAATCATCCAATAGACAGTGGATCTGGAAAATGAGTATAAATTAAATGTCTCCACCTTTGCATTGGGATCCCACAAAGTATACTGGACAATATAAACATGTTCCAAATTTCAGACTAAAGAGGCCAGGGCATATATGTTGAATCTGAAGTATGAATAGTTACTGTAAATGGATCAAGCGTCTTGAGCATGGGAAAGGTGCTGTATAAATAAAATGTTTTATTATTATTATTATTATTATTATTATTATTATTATAGGAATAAAACCTTCTTGTTCCCTTATTCAAGGATCTTTTAATCCAAGTCTGCAGAAACCTGCTTTTAAATGTCGAACAAAGCCCTACATACAGAAAACAATTTATATACTGTATAATCTAAAGTTAAGGATTAAAATGGAAAAAAGTGATATACAGTACATAAAAGGAGAATAAACTGTTAACAGGCAAATATCCTACAATGCTCACAGACAGACAGCATACACCAGCAAATAGATTCTAGATGAAACAGGGTCAAATTTAAAGAAAGCACTGGAGATCATGTGATTCTTAAAAATTTCTTTTTCTTACATGTAAATTTTTGATTAAACACCAGGATTGGTTATATGATAAACCATGCGCTCAATGGCATTTGATGGTGCTGATATTTCCAGTATCATGTAATTATCCTCTACGTAATATTTAGTTATTATTATGGTTTATCCTCTTCTATATCATCACTTAATGCTATTTATAACCTGCCATGAAGTCCTCTTTTCTTGTGATTAGTGAAGTCTCCATTACAGATATTTTACTAATACATTTCATTAGGAGTTTTTTCTTTTTCTATATGTGGTATTTTTTAAATGACTAAGTTGTACTGTGAAATGGGGTAATATTGAATGTACAACAGGTTATTCATATATACAGGTCAGTTTAATTAACCGTTGTGGAGATTTGACTTTAGCACAGTACTCTTTGGTCCAAAGCACTTCGAGTACCACGGGTCTAGAGTAAGAGCTCAAATCCAACATACTGGATTTACTTTATTTCCAAACATCAGATCTAGCTAGAGGCATTTCTGTGGACAAATATATATATATACTGTATATATATATATATATATATATATATATATATATATATATATATATATATATATATATATATCTATATGTATACTGTATATATATATATATATATATATATATAAACTGCTCAAAAAAATTAAAGGAACACTTTGAAAACACATCAGATCTCAATGGGAAAAAGAAATCCTCCTGGATATCTATACTGATATAGACTGGGTAATGTGTTAGGAACGAAAGGATGCCACATCATTTGATAGAAATGAAAATGATCAACCTACAGAGCCCTGAATTCAAAGACGCCCCAAAAATCAGAGTGAAAAAATTTTGTGGCAGGCTAGTCCATTTTGCCAAAATTTAATTGCAGCAACTCAAAATTGTACACAGCACTTTGTATGGCCCCTGTGTTCTTGTATACATGCCTGACAACATCGGTGCATGCTCCTAATGAGACGACAGATGGTGTTGTGGGGGATCTCCTCCCAGATCTGGACCAGGACATCACTGAGCTCATGGACAGTCTGAGGTGCAACCTGGTGGCATTGGATGGACCAAAACATAATGTCCCAGAGGTGTTCTATTGGATTTAGGTCAGGAAAGTGTGGTGGCCAGTCAATGGCATCAATTCCTTCATCCTCCAGGAATTGCCTGCATACTCTCACCACATGAGGCCAGGAATTGTCGTGCACCAGGAGCCACTGTACCAGCATAGGGTCTGACAGTGGGTCCAAGGATTTCATCCTGATACCTAATGGCAGCCAAGGTGCCTTTGTCAAGCCTGTAGCGGTCTGTGTGACCCTCCATTGATATGCCTCCCCAGACAATCATTAACCCACCACCAAACTGCTCATGCTGAATGATGTTACAGGCAGCATAATGTTCTCCATGGCTTCTCCAGACCCTTTAACTTCTGTCACGTGCTCAGGGTGAACCTGCTCTCATCTGTAAAAAGCATAGGGCACCAGTGGTGCATCTGCCAATTCTGGTATTCTATGGCGAATGCCAATCGAGCTGCATGCTGCTGGGCAGTGAGCTCAGGGCCCATTAGGGGACATGGGTCCCTTGGGTCACCCTCATGAAGTGTTTCTGGTTGTTTGGTCAGAGACATTCACACCAGTGGCCTGCTGGAGGTCATTTTGTAGGGCTCTGGCAGTGCTCATCCTGTTCCACCTTGCCCAAAGGAGCAGATACTGGTCCTGCTGATGGGTTATGGACCTTCTATGGCCCTCTCCAGCTCTCCTAGAGTAACTGCTTGTCTCCTAGAATCTCCTCCATGCCCTTGAGACTGTGCAGGGAAACACAGCAAACCTTCTGGCAATGACACATATTGATGTGCCATCCCGGAGAAGTTGGACTACCTGTGCAACCTCTGTAGGGTCCAGGTATCACCTCATGCTACCAGTAGTGACACTGACTGTAGCCAAATGTTAAACTAGTGAAAAACAGTCAGAAAAGATGAGAAGGGAAAAATGTCAGTGGCCTCCACCTGTTAAACCATTCCTGTTTTGGGGGTCATCTCATTGTTGCCCCTCTAGTGCATCTGTTGTTAATTTCATTAACACCACAGCAGCTGAAACTGATTAACAACCCCCTCTGCTACTTAACTGACCAGATTAATATCCCATAAGTTTCATTGACTTTATGCTATACTCTGATTAAAAAGTGTTCCTTTAATTCTTTTGAGCAGTATATATATATTCATGAGAGTAATCAGCAATGAATGTCCAGGCTTGCTAAAGATAAAAGAAAGCACAGAAATACTCCAATATTAGTTCTTTACAGTAACAGTATGCACCTTTCAATGTACAACATTTTGGATCCCGAAGCAAAAGGGCTGCAGCAGCAAGAACAATGTAAAGTTTTTTGCCACTTCTATCAGCTAAGAACAGAAACATGAAATTACAGTCCACAAATGATCTTGAAAACGGGAAGAGAGAACAATGTTCTCTGGTCTGATATATGTCAATTTCTGAGCAACACGATGGAAGATTCAGAATTGACATAAACAGCATTTACTCATGAATCCAGTCTTCTTGATGTGAAAGTTTCAGGCCAGTGGAAGCAGTATAATATGGTAATGTTTTCTTGATACAGCTAGGCTTTCTTTTTAGTAATTTGGGTATATCATATTCCAATTTGTTCTCATTTAGGGTTTTTGTTTGTCACAAAATTAAGTTCTGTCACATATTTTACCTTCGATTTTGTTGTTGAACTGATTTGAATAATTTTCATTTTATAATTCTATTGCCCTGTGATGCCATTTTATTTCTTATGGGAGCAACTATTTCATCAAACAACTGTTTCCAGTTACTATTGCATTGCTATGCTGGGACAGCCGACAGTATAAAGGTCAACATCCTGTACTACCTGCTTTTCCAAGATTGTGGATACTTTCTACAAAATACTTTTTGTTTGCAAATGTGATTACTTTTCTGTCTCTCAATCCATTTTGAGATTGTGTCCTTGACTACAGCTTAGCATAGCATTTCGCTTTTGATGATGTGTTTGATTTCTCTTCTGGTACTGACTTGTTTTGGCCTGGATTTTTGGCCACATTATATTTCTTGGACCTTTTTAACCTGTTAGATATGTTTTCTACCCTTGACAGAATAGTTTAAATCTTTCCATAGAAGGAAGATCAGAAGTTTAGCTTGTTCAACAGAGTGAGACAAACAAGATAAATCACACATGAAGTAAAAAGGAAAAGATCATTAGAACTAACAAAGCAAAGTACACAGAAGTCAGAGAAGCTCAACAACCAACATGACAGAATGAATGATTTGTAGTCAGAAAGAAAAGTCAAAGAGAGATAATTTACGAATATTCATAAAACCAATTTTCTTTTCTTTATAAAAACTAAGCTCAGGTGATACTTATCAAACTGCTTTATCCTAAGATGGCTACCATGATATCACATCAATGAATGCTTAGAATAGATAAGCCCATTTGTGACACCTGCTATAACAGTTGTCAACACTCAAAGCAGCAGAGCTGATTAAATTTGTGAGAAAATGTTAAATAAACTTAGATCAAAATATTAAGGTGTCAAATTAAACCATGAGACACATTTCCCAGGTCTCAGATCAATAGGCCACTTCTGGAATGCAGTGGAATAGGAGATTCACAGTATAAATGTTTGGCCCAAAAAAATCTAGTACTCTAATCAGTACTGCTTGATGCAATTGAGATGGTGTGGTCCGAAAACCCACAAAAAATGTCCAGCAATTTACAAATCCATTCCTTAAATAACTCAAGTTGTACTTTAAACCAATGGTTGCCCTTCCCAGTATTAGATACTTGTGTTACCTAAAGTGACTACTGAGTATATGTTTTGTAATTATGACCGAAAACATTCTAGCTTGGTCTTACCAGACAATGAAACATTCCCACATATTTTTTTGAGAAATAAAATGCACCTTCTTGCAAAACATACAGTACAAGCCTTGATGTGTGCTCTTTTTTTGTGGGAAATGAATTTCATCTGGCTTAGAACTTACATTTTTGGAGAATATACAAAATTGTTATAATATATAAGGAGTAGGTAGTTTCTCCAGTTAATTGCTGAAGCACCCATGATACCCTCATTGGTCAACATTCTTCTTGTCCATCTTTGGGGGGACTTTGTCATTGTAAGAGCCATTTTCCTAGTTCTATAAGATTCATGAATATTTTACTAGAGGACAATGCATAATCTATGAGAGGTTCCTATAACCCCCGTGAATAGAATTGTATTGGTATTTTCCTGTCATTTTCTAACAGCTTTGAGTAAACAATGTTCTTCAGTTAGTGTCTAGCCTTGCCTTGTGTAAGGTGGTTTTTAACTGTGTTGGTGCTCATGATCGTGCTTGCACACATGACCATGCCTGGGCACATGCCTATGTGCCAACTGGCCTACAGGCCTTTTGAGTGTGAAGTAACTCATAAAATAGCACTTTTATTTAAGTGTTGAACTGTATGATTAAGGCATACAGAAGAAGAAATTAAGAACCTTTAAGTATAGAAAGAAGTAAAGAAAGTTTAAGTATAGAAATAACTAAAGTTTCTTAAGAAAAACTAAGTTTATCTATACTAATAAAAGGCAAAGCCCTCACTGACTGACTGACTGACTGACTCACTGACTGACTCATCACTAATTCTGCAACTTCCCGTGTAGGTAGAAGGCTGAAATTTGGCAGGCTCATTCCTTACAGCTTCCTTACAAAAGTTAGGCAGGTTTCATTTCAAAATTCTACGCGTAATAGTCATAACTGGAAGCTATTTTTCTCCATATACTGTAATGGAGTTGAGCTCGATGGCCGTGGGGGGCGGAGTTTCGTGTGACATGATTATGTGGGAGGCGTGATCATGACTGATCGTGAACTGACTATCAACGCAGTACATAGAAAACCAGGAAGAGCTCCAAAAAGCGCTGAAGAAAACATGCATTATATAATTGAGAAGGCAGCTAAACAATAAGAAGCGAGCGAGTGACATATACTACCATATTCATGAGTGCTGCTACTTCGGAAAGAAAGCAAGATGTAAACCTAAACTTTAAACTAAGTTCATAGACAGGCTGCCGCTGGTGTTTCTCATGCCCAAGGGTAATGCGGGATACAAGTTTAATGAGAGGACGCAGGATATAAACGAGAGTTTTGATCACTTTGTAACTAACTTAAAATTGTAGGTGAAGGGGTGTGCTTATGCAAATTCAGAGAGACTGTGTTTGTGGGGGATTGACAGTTACGACGGGTGGGGGAGTCACGTCATCATCTCCCCTCCCATTTACCTAATTTCGCTCTGAGCTGAGCTCCAGCTAACGCCGTCTTAAGCAACTTCGTCACACTGCCACCAAATACTCACAGAAAAATCCACAAGTTAATACACACGCTGTCTCTAGAGTTTCTCCACACTGAATCCTCCAGGCACTACTTACAAAAGGTTACATTGACAATCGTGTTACGTTATTTTTAAAATCTTTCCTTTTCTTAGCACAAGCACAGCTGAGAAGCTTTGATGCATGTGCTCCATAACGCGTTAAAAAATAATGCTTTTAATCACACTTTGCATTACAAGCAAAGGGGAACTTTTATCAATGCATGATTTCCTGGTACACCGATTACTTTGATCAGTGCATCCCTTTTCATTTTACCCTCGCACCACCTTGGTTTGAGAAGAAGTATGAAAAAATATGAGGTTAACACAGAAAAACAGATCACCAATTCAAGCTTTATGAATAATCGATTCGCCATCAATAATTGTTTTGGTAAAGTCATAGTCAGTGTAATCCTCCTTCCATTTAATAATTTTTCCGCCACTAGCCATGATTAAATGAACGGTAAAAAAGTAAGAGCAAAGCGAGAGTGACTTATTTAGGCAGGCATATATATGACAGCAACACTCATGACAATCTCAATCATGTTACGTTATTATTAAAATGTTTCCTTTTCTTTTTCATTACTTCTTTAACACACTACTTCTCCGCTGCGAGGCGCGGGTATTTTGCTATATATATATATATATATATTGTGAAAGCCGGCCCGGGCACAGACAGACGGACAGCATATTTCACCCAACACACGTTTATTTACACTATATACAAAGTCTTTTTTTTGCACTCACAAAACCCCAGTGCCTCCAGCACCGATTCCCCCAAGTCCAGGCCACACAGTTCCTTTGCCTTTCTCCTGGCCGCCTCCAGTCCTTCCTCTAGCTCCATCCTCTTCCACCCGACTTCTGCCCTGACTGAAAGGAGGCGGCCCCTTATATAGTACTCCCGGATGAGCACCAGGTGTTCCCGACATTCCTTCCTTGGCCCCGCCCCAGCGTGACGGAAGTGCCGGCTGTCCTCCCGGCAGCTCTCCGGGCGTCACGTAAAGTCTTCCCCCCAGCACTTCCTGGTGTGGCGGAAGTGCTGGGCTCCAGGGTTCCTCAGGCACCTGGGCACCGCCTGGCGGTGGCCACAGTCCCCTACAGGGTCGGGCTTCCAAGCCCTCTACCCGTGGCCCCCAGCATAACCAGGACGGACGCCCCCTCGCGGTCTGGAGGAGGCACAAGCCCTCCTCTGGTCCTCCTGGGCGTCCCGGCCGGGGACCACTATATATATATATATATATATATATATATATATATATATATATATATATATATATATATATATATATATATATATATATATATGAATGACCTCCAAAGAGCACTGAGACTTTTGATATCGTGAACGTGTGTACAAAAACTGGGGTCTCCTGCCCAGCAAAAGTCGAGCAGCCGGCACGCGCACATAGCTGTGCCGGGATTTGAGACGCTGACTGCTCTTCTGCCTTAAGTCAAAGTGAGCACTTTTAATTTTTTCATCCTCCCCCTGAGCTATAGCCCAGACAAGTACAAACACGGGACCCCTTTTCTACACCGCGGCAAAATAATATTAAGGCGATTCACACTTTCTTTTGCACGTATACCATTATGAGGTCCTTAGCTCGGATTATGAAGACACGCACACGAGTGGAGGACTGACAGCGCCATCACAGCCGATTAATGGCAGGGACGTCTCACCAGTCTACACAAGACCCACCGCGACTGTCCCCAAAAGGCAATCATAACGTCAGTGAACACATCTCTCTATACTATATAAAAGAAAAAGGCAACTTTCCTTTCTTTACACCTTTTTTCCTTTTATCCCAAACCAAAGCCTTGCTCTCTTAACACTGCAGAGGACACAAAACTAATTTTCTTTAATTGCTGGTAATGCACATTACCAGAGGCAGAAATTTGAATGTTCACATAGAAAATGTAATTTCTATACCACAGCCGTCGTGTAGCGCCTTTCAAAAGGGATCTACTACCGAGAGATGATCCATATACATTTTAGTTGCTGTTAGTACTACTTACCTGTTGTGTTATACCGTCTTTTAAAATGTAGTTTACCCGCAACCACTCCAGTACTGCTCAATGTACCTGTACTTCTTAAAACGTTAATGTTTTACTGTTTAATAACTTATAGACTATATTTTATTATTTTTCCCTTGCACTCAGTGACCAAAGCTATACACACACATATAGACACATACATATATATACACATATATATATACCTGTGTGTATGTTTGTATGTATGTGTATATATATATATACACACACACACACCCCTATCTACATTATATATATATGTATATACACACACACACACACACATACATACATACACACACACACACACACATATATATAATTTGTGTGTGTGTATGTATTTATGTGTGTGTATATATGATGTAGATGTGATGTGTGTATATGTAGATATGTACTGTATATAGATATGTATATATGTATATAGATATGAACATATGTATGTGTATATTTATGTATATATGTATGTATTTATAGATATATATATATATATATATATATATATATATATAGACTCAAACCTATTATGACAGCAGCAATCCAAGCTGTGAGAAAACAGTAAAAAGGAGGTGTGTCAGATGTCGTGGTACATTTTCTGATGCAGCTAGATGAAAACAACTTTGTAACGCTGCCGCCAAATACACAAAACAATTACTTTGACAATCATGTTACATTATTTTTAAAATGTTTCCTTTTCTTTTTCATAACTTCTTTAACACACGTCATCGCTGCGAACCGCAGGTATTTTGCTATATATACTTAGCAAAAAAAGAAACTTCCCTTTTTCAGAACTGTGTATTTCAACAATAATGTTTTAAAAATCCAAATAACTTTACAGATCTTCATTGTAAAGGGTTTAAACAATGTTTTCCATGCATGTTCAATTAACCATAATCAATTAATTAACATGCACCTGTGGAATGGACGTTAAGACCTTAACAGCTTACAGAAAGTAGGCATTTAAGGTCACAGTTCTTAAAACGCAGGACACTAAAGAGACTTGTCTACCGACTGTGAAAAACACCCAAAGAAAGATGCCCAGGGTCCCTGCTCATCTGCGTGAGCGTGCATTAGGCATGCTGCAGGGAGGCATGAGGACTGCTGATGTGGCTAGGGCAATAAATTGCCATGTCCGCACTGTAAGACGCCTAAGACAGCGCTACAGGGAGACAAGAAGGACAGCTGATCATCCTCGCAGTGGAAGACCACGTGTAACAACACCTGCACAGGATCGGTACATCCGAATATCACACCTGCGTGACAGGTACAGGATGGCCACAACAACTGCCCGGGATGTCCAGGAACTTGCAGGTGCCTTGGTGGAAGAGTGGGGTAACATCTCACAGCAAGAACTGATAAATCTGGTCTAGTCCATGAAGAGGAGATGCACTGCAGTACTTCAAGCAGCTGGTGGCCACACCAGATACTGACTGGTACTTTTGATTTTGAGCCTCCCTTCATTCAGGGACACATTGTGAAACATTTTTAGTTTATGTCTTATGGTGTTGACTCTTTTAGTGTTCATACAAATATTTACACATTAAGTTTACTGAAAGTAAAAACAGTTGAAAGTCAGAGGACATTTCTTTTTTTGCTGAGTATATATATATCACAGCGACACTCATAACAGTGACAAAGCAATTACATTGAGAATCATGTTACGTTATTTTCAAAATGTTTCCTTTTGTTTCTCTTTCCTTCTTTAACGCACTACTTCTCCACTGCCAAGCGCGGGTATTTTGCTATATATATATATATATATATATATATATATATATATATATATATATATGGGAACAACACTCATATCAATGACAAAACAATTACATTCACAATCATGTTACGTTATTTTTAAAATTTTTCCTTTTCTTTTTCATACCTTCTGTTTTGTCTTGGTAGAATAATATATATATTGCTCTACTTTCCCCTATTGTATTATTAATATGCAGCCTTAGAATGCCTAATCTCACAGATTTACCACTGTTTATAAGGTATTATTCTATATAACTTCTCCCCACCTTCCCTTCTATATCTATAACCTCAGGCAATTAGATGTAGTAAAAAGACAAGCAGGAGTTAAGTTACACATAAAATATTGTATTACTGATAATATTCATAAATAATAACAAAATGCAAAGTACATTTGAATATTGGCAACCATCCAACCTGATAAAATGGTGGTGTGTAATTCAGGTGGCACACAGATTTGCAGTTACTTAAAATGTCTCTAGTTAAGGCATCGTTGGTGCTCACCTTTCAGCCACATGTCTGTTCAATATGGCTGCTGAGCTGTGCTCTTCATTGTGTGGTCTTCATCCTCACAGGTTAGCAAGAGAGATGCTTCTTCCATAATATGTTAGTTAGAGAGAGAGAATGTGGTTGAGCAAGTACATTTATAGGTTTTCTGTCCAACTCCCTATAGCGAATAGGATATCATGGTACTTGAAGGCCTCTGAGACAAGCCAATTCCAAACAGCCCTACCTCAGACCAATGGGTGAAATAGAACATCTTATCTCCTGCCCCCCCAAGACTATATATTACACTAACCTGGCTTTGTGTGGGGGATGGGAGAAAAGACTTTAGCAAAGAAACACTCATCAAACTGGTTTAAGACACATCCCCCAAATCCTGTCGTAAAATTACAAAGAAAAGTCGTAAACATGGGGGGGATAAACAAGAATGCCTCTCACCAAGGTACCACTAAATTACATTGGTTTGCCTAAATTATAAATAAAGACATACAAAACATTTATCAAGTTATATGCAAAATCTCCCATCACAACACCTTCTTTAACACACTACTTCTCCGCTGCAAAGTGCGGGTATTCTGCTAGTCTATACTAATAAAAGGCAAAGCCCTCACTGACTCACTCACACACTCACTCACTCACACACTCACTCACTCACTCACTCACTCATCACTAATTCTCAAACTTCCCGTGTAGATAGAAGGCTGAAATTTGGCAGGCTTATTCCTTACAGCTTACTTACAAAAGTTAAGCAGGTCTCATTTCGAAATTCTACACGTATCGGTCGATAACTGTCAACAATATCTGCCATGTTGAACTATCTTATTTATGGCCCCATCCTCACGAAATTTGGTAGGCGGCTTCCCTGCGCTAACTGAAACCGATGTACGTACTTATTTCGATGGTATGACGCCACTGTCGGCCGCCATATTGAACTTTCCAACGTCACTAATTCTCCAACTTCCTGTGTAGGTAGAAAGCTGACCCCATCTTCATGAAATTTGGTAGGTGGCTTCCCTGCGCTAACGGAAACCGATATACATACTTATTTCGCTGGTATGACGCCATATTGAACTTTCCAATGTCACTAATTCTCCAACTTCCTGTGTAGGTAGAAGGCTAAAATTTGGCAGGCTCATTCCTTACAGCTTACTTACAAAAGTTAAGCAGGTTTCATTTCGAAATTCTACCCGTAATGGTCTTAACGGTCAACAACGTCCGCCATGTTGAACTTTCTTATTTATGGCCCCATCTTCATGAAATTTGGTAGGTGGCTTCCCTGCGCTAACCAAAACCGATGTACGTACTTATTTCAGTGGTATGATGCCACTGTCGGCCGCCATATTGATTTTTTCAACAGTCTTTGTTACTTTTGGACCCATCTTCAAGAAATTTGGTACACGGGTTCCCAACGCCAACTGAATCCTACTTACGTACATATATACGTCCATAGCCTGCAGCTCGGTCACCGTGTGAGGCGGCGTTGGGTCCCCCATTCCCACGCCTCCCACGTTGTTGGCTGCCTGCCTATATAAGGCCGTCCGTCGCTCCGGTCTCAAGGATCAAGGTGTAGACTGATAACTGTACAGGAGATAATTATTTTACACAGGAACACTATAAGAGTGAAATGCTTAAGCCCTTCACCTATGGTTCTGCATGTGAGTTGATGGCTGCCGCTGAATTGTTCGGTTGTCGCTTTCAAGTGTATCGAAATGGCCAAAAATTTTACACCTTTCGACAACCGCCAATGCCTCTTAAACATCTTAGATTCACAAGTGACGATTTCAGTAGTGGACACTTTGATGTTTATGAATGTTTAAACTCTCAAAAGCTGGATGTGAAGTTATTGATGAAACCGGATGTATACTTACAATACTTGACAGATGCCGAATGTCACTTAAACACAACAAATCCTGCAAATACTGTCGTAATTGAAACAAACCATGAAACTCAAGCCGATTATGACAGCAGCAATCCAAGCTGTGAGATTTGAAACAAGATTACTGTTCACATGGCCAACTGTACGTTGCATGCTCAAGAGTAAGTTCAGCGCACAGCTTGGTCATATTACAACGGAGGGCGAACTCACAATGTGGTATACAAAGAGATCCTTAACAAATAATTATTGGTATATTTTCCCTCAGTTTAAAAAGTTTAATTTTCTTCTTAATAAAAATTTTAATGCAGTACTTCGCCACTGCGAAGCGCAGGTATTTTGCTAGTCTATACTAATAAAAGGCAAAGCCCTCACTGACTCACTCATCACTAATTCTCCAACTTCCTGTGTGGGTAGAAGGCTGAAATTTGGTAGGCTTATTCCTTACAGGTTACTTACAAAAGTTAAGCTGGTTTCATTTCGAAATTGTATGCATAACGGTCATAATGGTCAACAACACCTGCCATGTTAAACTTTATGGCCCCATCTTCATAACATTTGGTAGACGGCTTCCCAGAGCTAACCGAAATCGATGTACGTACTTATTTCGGTGGTATGACGCCACTGTCGGCCGCCATGTTGAACTTTCCAACGGTCTTTGTTACTTATGGGCCCATCTTCAAGAAATTTGGTACGCGGGTTCCCAACGCTAACTGAATCCTACTTACGTACATGTATACGTCCATAGCCTGCAGCTTGGTCGCCGTGTGAGGCGGTGTTGGGTCCCCCATCTCCAAATAGTTCGCTGCCTGCCTATATAAGGCCATCCGTCGCTCCGGTCTCTTCATTTCCTTCCTTGCTTTGCCACGGTATTCACATCTCCCTGCTGATAACTGCAGCCTTTTTATTTAATCCACGGCTTCTGCACTGTTTTATTGTTCGTTTATTATGATTAGTTATTGTGTAGGTATTTTAGACTTAGTTTACATTGTTCAGGTACCCATTTCTTTTATTGTTCCAACTGTACCCCCATTAACATGTCTACCGAGGTGATCACCATCGATCAAAGAACTGTCACTTACCAAATGGTTTCCATGCCCGGAGATGGTGCCTGCCTTTTCCACTCTCTGTGTTACGTATTGCACGGCCATATCAGGCTCATAGGAACATTGTGTCTTATGTATTGAATGACTGGGACAGGTTCGAGGTGTGGACTGATGACGGTGCTGGAGATAATTATACTACACAGGAGCACTATAAGAGTGAAATGCTTAAGCCCTTTACCTATGATTCTGCATGCGAGTTGATGGCTGCCACTGAATTGTTCGGTGGTGGCTTTCTAGTGTACCGAAATGGCCAAATATTTTACACCTTTGGACAACTGCCAATGCCTCTTAAACATCTTAGATTCACAGGTGACGAATTGAGTGGTGGACACTTTGATGGTTATGAATGTTTAAACTCTCAAAAGCTGGATGCCAAGTTATCGATGAAACCGCCGTTGCGAAGCATGGGTATTTGGCTAGTAGAAGATAATTTACAAAGAAGAGGATACACTGCTGCAGAAAAACGGAAAGAAGTTGTGTTAACAAGACTGCAGCTACCACCCTCCAAGTAAGCCAAGAGAGCAAAAAGAGACAATATCTGTTGTTTCCTGCATTCACGTGTCTTTTTTCACTTTGTAATACTGTATATCTTTTTGAAAAGTATCCCTAAAGATTTAACTGTTTTTGTTGAGAAGTGTAAAGCTTTGTCCAAGATTGTGAGAAACTTGATGCTTAAATCTATTGATCAAGTTTTAAAAGACTATTTATGATAAGTATCATCTGAGCTTAGTTTTTATAAAGAAAAGAAAATTGGTTTTATGAATATTCGTAAATTATCTCTATTTGACTTTTCGTTCTGACTACAAATCATTCATTCTGTTGTGTTGGTTGTTGAGCTTCTCTGACTTCTGTGTATTTTGCTTTGTTAGTTCTAATGATCCTTTCCTTTTTTCTTTATGTGCGATTTATCTTGTTTGCCTCACTCTGTTGAATAAGCTAACCTTCTGATCTTCCTTCTATGGAAAGATTTAAACTATTCTATAAAGGGTAGAAAACATATCTAACACGTGCCAAAAAATCCAGGCCAAAATTAGTCAATACCAGAAGAGAAATCAAACACATCATCAAAAGCGAAATGCTATGCTAAGCTGTAGTCAAGGACACAATCTCAAAATGGTTTGAGAGACAGAAAAGTAATCACCTTTGTAAACAAAAAGTATTTTGTAGAAAGTATCCACAATCTTGGACAACCAGGTAGTACAGGATGTTGACCTTTATACTGTCGGCTGTCCCAGCATAGCAATGCAATAGTAACTGGAAACAGTTGTTTGATGAAATGGTTGCTCCCATAAGAAATAAAATGGCATCACAGGGCAATAGAATTATAAAATAAAAATTATTCAAATCAGTTCAACAACCAACTCAAAGGTAAAATATGTGACAGAACTTAATTTTGTGACAAACAAAAACAACAAAATAGAACAAATTGGAATATGATATACCCAAATTACTAAAAAGAAAGCCTAGCTGTATCAAGAAAACATTACCATATTATACTGCTTCCACTGGCCTGGAACTTTCACATCAAGAAGACTGGATTCATGAGTAAATGCTGTTTGTGTCAATTCTGAATCTTCCATCGTGTTGCTCAGAAATTGACATATATCAGACCAGAGAACATTGTTCTCTCTTCCAGTTTTCAAGATCATTTGCAAACTGTAATTTCATGTTTCTGTTCTTAGCTGATAGAAGTGGCAAAAACTTTGCATTGTTCTTGCTGCTGCAGCCCTTATGCTTCTGGATCCAAAATGTTGTACATTGAAAGGTGCATACTGTTACTGTAAAGAACTAATATTGGAGTATTTCAGTGCTTTCTTTTATCTTTAGCAAGCCTGGACATTCATTGCTGATTACTCTCATGAATATATACAGTATATATATATATTTAAGGGCGGCATGGTGGCGCAGTGGTAGCGCTGCTGCCTCGCATTAGGAGACCCGGGTTCGCTTCCGGGTCCTCCCTGCGTGGAGTTTGCATGTTCTCCCGTGTCTGCGTGGGTTTCCTCCGGGTGCTCGGTTTCCTCCCACAATCCAAAGACATGCAGGTTAGGTGGATTGGCGATTCTAAATTGGCCTTGGTGTGTGGGTGTGTTTGTGTGTGTCCTGCGGTGGGTTGGCACCCTGCCCAGGATTGGTTCCTGCCTTGTGCCCTGTGTTGGCTGGGATTGGCTCCAGCAGACCCCGTGACCCTGTATTCGGATTCAGCGGGTTAGAAAATGGATGGATGGATGGATGGATGGATGGATGGATGGATGGATATATATATATATGTTTTTGTCCACAGAAATGCCTCTAGCTAGATTTGATCTTTGTAAATAAAGTAAGCCCAGTATTTTGGATTTGAGCTCTTACTCTATAACCGTGGTACTTGAAGTGCTTTGGACCAAAGAGTACTGTGCTAAAGTCAAATCTCCACAACGGTTAATTAAACTGACCTGTATATATGGATAACCTGTTGTACATTGTCATAAATATGAGACAGAGTCATATAAAGGTTTGGGGCAGCCACCAGTATAATCTGGTATCCTGGCTGCAAAAGTAATGATCAGCAAATACAGCACTGATGTGCACAAAACAGAACTGAGGGACTAGGGAAAAGGTGTAGGTTTTTAAAGGGGAAGACAGGAAGTGAGATCATATGGATCGGGCTCATGGTCTTCAGCAATTGGTTCGAGTCCGGACGTAACATCACAGGGGCTGGGGCCGGCAAGGTCTTCTTCCATTGGCTCAGTCCCGGAAGTGACGTCAAAAGAACCAGGTGGGATCTCCCGTGAATGGTCTACAGGAAAGGGAGAAAAAGAGTCAGTGCACTCTGCCACATCCTGTCATGCTTCGGAACTGCCCTTACTCAAGCCTTTTAGCTGCCTCCCATGTGTGTGACAACATTCAATAGTACCCCATTTCACAGTACAACATAATCATTTAAAAAATACCACATATAGAAAAAGAAAAAACTCCTAATGAAATGTATTAGTAAAATATCAGTAATGGAGACTTCACTAATCACAAGAAAAGAGGACTCCATGTCAGGTTATAAATAGCATTAAAATGATGATATAGTAGAGGATAAACCATAATAATAACTAAATATTACATAGAAGATAATTACATGATACTGGAAATATCATCACCATCAAATGCCTACTATATGCCATTCAGCACATGGTTTATCATATAACCAATCCTGGTGTGTAATCAAAAATTTGCCTGAAAGAAAACAAATTTTATAAGAATCACATGATCTCTAGTGCTTTCTTTAAATTTGACCCTGTTTCCTGTAGAATCTATTTGCTGGTGTATGCTGTCTGTGTGTGAGCATTAGTAAAATATCAGTAATGGAGACTTTACTAATCACAAGAAAAGAGGACTCCATGTCAGGTTAACAGTTTATTCTCCTTTTATATACTGTATATCACATTTTTTCCATTTTAATCGTTAACTTTAGATTTTATATATATATAAATTATTTTCTGTATCGTTTTTTTTTTTTACATTTAAAAACAGGTTTCTGCAGACTTGGATTAGAAGATCCTTGAAAAAGGGACCAAGAAGGTTTTAACAATCCATCCATCCATTATCCAACCCACTATATCTGAACTACAGGGTCATGGGGGTTCGCTGGAGCCAATCCCAGCTAACACAGGGTGCAATGATATACCATATTGCAATTTTTTAATTGTTTTCCAATTTCCAGAATCCTGTAGTTATCTTTTATGTAATATTGTGTTATGATTATTGCTTATTTTCTTCTATTTCATTAGTGATATTTATATCCTTCTTTAGAGTCCTCCTAGTGGAGTGGAGTCTCTATTTGTGATATTTTGAATAATTCAGATCATTAGGTGTTAGTTTTTTTCTATTTGTGATATTTTTCATAAGTGATCTTTTTTGACTGTGCAAGGTGTACTGTGATGTGGGGTACTAAAGTCAAATCTAACCATCTTACCATCTTAAATCTTACCATCCTGTAAGTGTAATTCTGCATGCTTTTTGTAAAATAAATTTGGGAAAAGTATCTACATGAAAAAAATATTAAAATCCAGTGTTATTGTATTTGTTTCAAAGTTCCATATTTCAGTCACTGATCCTGAATAACATCTTAGCAACGATCGGTTAACAAAAGTCAGCCTGTCACCACTGATGCATACATGTCACTAGGAGCATGGTCTGAAAGGATTGCCTTGAACAGAAGTGAGTTCTTCAGGCTGATGTCCAAGTGAATTTTGAAGATAGTCCTCTGCACTGATGGAAATCAGGCAGCACGGTGGCCCAATGGTAGTGCTGCTGTCTTGCAGTAAGGAGACCTGGGTCCTTCCTGCATCGAGTTTGCATGTTCTCAGTGTGGATTTCCTCTTTGTGTTCCAATTTCCTCCCATAGTCCAAAAACATGCAGGTCAGATGAACTGGTGCTTCTAAATTGGAGTGATGTTGTTGGGATGGATGTGTGTGTTCACCCTGCGATGGACTAGCGCATTCTCCAGGGTTTGCTCCTGCCTTGTGCCCCATGCTTGATGAACTGGTTCCAGAAGACCCCTCACAACCCTGCTGAAGACTAACACGGATAGAAAATGAATGACAGACCAATGAAAATCAACTGGATGTTTGAGACAAGCTTAAAGAGGTGCTGAATGTACAAAAATAAGAAAAGGTGAGACATACAAAGGGGCAGCCACAACTGGAAAACAGGAATATTACTATTCACAAGGAAGTTATATAGTGTACTAGCAAAATACCCGCACTTCGCAGTGGAGAAGTAGTGTGTTAAAGAAGTTATGAAAAAGAAAAGGAATCATTTTAAAAATAACGCAACATGATTGTCAATGTAATAGTTTTGTCACTGTTATGAATGTATATATATGAATATATACATATATACATATATATATGTACACACACATATAAACATATATACATATACAATATATACATATCTACATATACACATATATATACACATATCAACATATATATACACATACATACACATAAATATACATATATATACACACATACACACATATATATATATATACAGTATATACATACAGACATACATACACACACAAATATACAGTAATCCCTCGCTATATCGCGCTTCGACTTTCACGGCTTCACTCTATCGCGGATTTTAAATGTAAGCACATCTAAATATATATCACGGATTTTTAAGCTGGTTCGCGCTTTCTGCGGACAATGGGTCTTTAATTTATGGTACATGCTTCCTCAGTTTGTTTGCCCAGTTGATTTCATACAAGGGACGCTATTGGCGGATGGCTTAGAAGCTACCCAATCAGAGCATGTATTACATATTAACTAAAACTCCTCAATGATATAAGATATGCTTCCCGCGCGGTGCTTGATTGTTTGCTTCTCTCTATCTTTCTCACTCTCTCTGCCTGACGGAGGGGGTTTGAGCAGAGGGGCTGTTTGCACAGAGGACACGGACGCTCCTCTCCAAAATGCTGCTTTATCGCGGTGCTTCTGTATACTTAAAAGTACATATTGATTTTTTGATTGTTTGCTTTTCTTAGCGAGCTCTCTCTGACATTCTCTGCTCCTGACGCGCTCCTTTGAAGATAAGATATGTTTGCATTCTTTTAATTGTGAGAAAGAACTGTCATCTCTGTCTTGTAATGGAGCACAGTTTAAATGTTTGACTAAAGGGTGTTATTTCATGTCTAGAGGGCTCTAATAATGTTAACAGGGTGGGAGAGTTTATAAGGGCTTAAAATATATAAAAATAACCATACAAACATATGGTTTCTACTTCGAGGATTTTCACCTATCGCGGGGGGGTTTGGAATGCAACCCCCACGATCGAGGAGGGATTACTGTATATATATATATATATATATATATATATATATATATATATATATACACACAGACACATATATATACATATATATACAGATTTACATATATACACACATATTTATATACACATATATATACATATCTACATATATATATACACATACATACATACATATATATATATATACATATCTACATATATATATATACTGTATATAGCAAAATCCCGTGCTTTGCAGCGACAAAGTAACGCTTTTAAATTTTTATTAAGAAGAAAAGAAAACCTTTTTAAACTGAGGGAAAATATACCAATAATTATCTGTTAAGGATCTCTTTGTATACCACGTTGTCAGTTCAGCACTCCGGTTGTAATATGACCAAGCTGTGCACTGAGCTTACTCTTGAGAATGCAATAATTAGTTGTCCAGGAGGAAAGCAATGTTGCCTCAAATCAATGGCAACCTTTTGTAGGGTCTGTCCCTGAGACTTACTGTCATCGCGAAGCAGAGCCTTACTGGAAATTGGAGGCATTGGAATTGAAATGTGAGATCAGAGGGTATAACAGTGATGTGAGGAATACATTCAGAGTGTGTCGCTGTGCTCTTTTTTTGTGTAGCTGCCTTCACACAGCTTCTCCGCTGCTTTATAAACAAACACCATATAAGGCCCTCCTTTCTCCTTGCTTCGCGGTTCTGCACTGTTTTATTGTTTGTTTATTACGATTGTTATAGTTATTGTGTAGCAATTTGAGACTTACTTTACTGTTCAGGTACCCATTTCCTTTATTTAGTCCGCGCCTTGTACACTATTTTTTGTTTGTTTATTACAATTATATATATTTATTGATTCCCCTCTTTAGCTGACTGCCTGCTCATATAAGGTGCTCCGCTGGTTTTTTGTGAAGCAGCCTTTACACAGCTTCTCCGCTGTTTTATAAACGAACGACATATAAGGCCATCTTTTTTCCTTGCTTCGCCAAGGAAGCTGCCTTTTTATTTAATCCACGGGTTCTCCGATGTTTTATTGTTCATTTATTACGATTGTTATAGTTCTCTTAATATAGCACGTTGTCAGTTCAGCACTCTGGTTGTAATATGACGAAGCTGCGCAAGCTCACTCCTGAGAATGCAATATATAGTTGTCCAGGAGAAAAGCAATCTTGCCTCAAATCAATGGCAACCTTTTGTAGGGTCTGTCCCTGAGACTTATTACGTGTCATCACGAAGCAGAGCCTTGCTTGAAATTGGAGGCATTTGAATAGAAATGGGAGATCAGAGGGTATAATGGGGATGCGAGGAATACATTGAGTGTGGAGAAACTCTAGAGACAGCATGTGTATTAACTTGTGGATTTTTCTGTGAGTATTTGGTAGCAGCGTGACGAAGTTGCTTCCGCAAGACCGTGTTAGCTGTGGAGCTCAGCTCGGAGCATATTCTTTTCCTACCTTGTCAATTGTGTAATGTGTTTTTTGAACAGGTTTGATACATGTAAGTGATCACTCGTACTGCGTTCAGTCAGTTCAAGTGAGCTGCTCTCTTGCGTGATGTTGCAATGTCCACGGCTTTATTTAATGTTAGCTAAGACCCGGCACTTAAAAGTTTCTCGCTACAGCAATTTTAACACCATTACAAAGTGATCCAAAGTCTCGTTAATACCTCATGTTTCTCATTAAACTTGTATCTCGCGAATAAAGTATTCATCGAAGGCATGACAAACGGCAGCGTGAGCGTGTCTATAAACTTAATTTAAACTTACGGTTTACACCGTGCTTTGTTTCGCAGTAGCTGCACTTATGAATATGCTTGTATGCGTTTTTCTTCAGCGCTCTTTGGAGCTCTTACTTGTTTTCTACGTACTGCGTTCACAGTCAGTTCACGTGATTACGTGGGAGGCGTGATGATGTCACACGCAACTCCGCGCCCCACGGCCATCGAGCTGAAATCCATTACAGTATATGGAGAAAAATAGGTTCCAGTTATGACCATTACGTGTAGAATTTTGAAATGAAACCTGCCCAACTTTTGTAAGTAAGCTGTAAGGAATGAGCCTGCCAAATTTCAGCCTTCTACCTACACGGGAAGTTGGAGAATTAGTGAAAAAATATATCTTTTCAAGTTCTATTTAGTCCATATGTGTCAAACTCAAGGGCCGCGAGCCACATCCGGCCCGGCGTGTAATTATATCCGCCCGAGATCATTTTATATACTGTATTATTGTTATTAAAGCCGGGTATATGAAGCGCTGGTAACACAATAAACTACAGATCCCATAATGCAGCGCTTCTGCTGCCTTGCCAAACACTTACCGCATTAATCAAGTCTACCTTATGATGCTGCAAGTTATTGCGAAGCTAGCTCACACGATGCTGAAGAGAAAAGTTGATTCTGAAAATAGAGCGTTTAAAAACCGATGGGAGGCTGAGTATATGTTTACTGAACCCGTGTGTCTCATTTGTGGAGCTAATGTGGCTGTAATTACAGAATTTAATCTAAGACGGCACTATAAAACAAAACATCAGGGTAACCTGAAAGACCTGAATGCAATGCAGAAGATACAGAAAGCAGAAAAATTAAATAAGAATCTGACACTTCAGCGGACGTTTTACCGTGCACAATCACAAAGTGATTTCAAGTGAAGCTGCTTTTATGGGAGACACAAATGCACTAGTGCAACTTGCCCCACTTTCCCTGTTACCAAGTAATGTTAAACCAAGTCGTCACTACGGTGTTCCCAAATACGCACTTTGCTGATAAACTGGCGCACTGAGTTTGCACGGCGCTTTGGTGACTTTGAAGAACAAAAAAAGTCCGTCTACATGCGGCTCGAACCTTGTGCATGTTTGGTAGCACATATCTGTGTGAGAAGCTCTTCTCAGTGATAAAGACTAACAAAACAGCACACAGGAGTCGCCTCACTGATGAGCACCTGCAATCCATCCTGAGAATCTCCACAACACAGAACCTCACACCAAACAGAAACGAACTTGTGGCCAAAAAAAGATGCCAGGCGTCCAGCTCTTAAATGACATATGAGCAAAGACACCTGAATGATTTGATTTGTTATTGCTGAAAGGAACACATTTTATTTATATTTCCAGGTTTTGTTATGCAGCATGTTCATATTTGAATTTGTATAATTTTGACAGGATATATTTTTATGGAGAGCAAAATCTTTTGGGATATTTAAAATCTAAAATTTAAGTTTATTTTTTATAAAATATAAAATTACATAAGAGTAAAGAAATTTGAATGTTTGTTCTTTTAATGTTTACTTTATTTCTAACTTGTATAATTTAGACAGGATATATTTTTATGGAGAGCAAAATATTATAAGTTGTTTAAGGTTTGAGTTGATTTATTCAGGAATAATATTCCTGTCTGTTTTTACCATTCCTACCAAAGATATTTCTGTCGACTAAATAAAAATTCCTTCTATTTAAAATTTAAATAGAACTTGAACAAATCGATAGTTCATAATATCCACGCAGACTTGCACGTAAGAGCGGGAGTCATCCGTTTTAACAAACAGCGTATTGCACTGATACGAAATAGCTGTGTGTGTATATATGTAGATATGTATGTATATGTATATATATGTTTATATATGTGTGTGTGTATGTATATATATATATGTATTTGTGTGTATATATGTAGATATATATGTATGTATATATGTGTGTGTGTGTATATATATGTGTATATGTATAGATATGTATATATATATGTTTGTGTGTGTGTGTAAATATATATATATTTATATTTATATATATATATATATGACAGCAACACTCATCACTCACAACAGTGACAAAACAATTACATTGACAATCATGTTACGTTATTTTCAAAATGTTTCCTTTTCTTTTTCATTGCTTCTTTAACACACTACTTCTCGGTAGCGCTGGTATTTTACTAGTATATATATATATATATACATATATACACATATCTACATATACACACATACATATACATACACACATACATACATACACACACATATATACAGTAATCCCTCCTCGATTGCGGGGTTTGCGTTCCAGAATCCGTGAAGTAGAAATCATATGTTTGTATAGTTATTTTCATATATTTTAAGCCCTTATAAACTCTCCCACACTGTTAACATTATTAGAGCCCTCTAGACATGAAATAACACCCTTTAGTCAAAAGTTTAAACTGTGCTCCATGACAAGACAGAGATGGCAGTTCTTTCTCACAATTAAAAGAATGCAAACATATCTTCTCTTCAAAGGAACGCCGTCAGGAGCAGAGAATGTCAAAGAGAGACAGCGCGAGATAAGAAAAGCAAACAATCAAAAAATCAATACGTGCTTTTAAGTATGCCGAAGCACCTCGATAAAGCGGCATTTTGTAGAGGAGTGTCCGTATCCTCTGTGCAAACAGCCTCTGTGTAAACAGCCCCTCCGTCAGGCACAGAGAATGTCAGAGAGGGTGAGGGACCAAGAAAACCAAACAATCAAGCACTGCGCGGGAAGCATATCATTGAGGAGTTTTAGTTAATATGTAATACATGCTCTGATTGGGTAACTTCTAAGCCATCCGCCAATAGCGTCAACTGGGCAAACAAACTGAGGAAGCATGTACCATAAATGAAAAGACTCATTGTCCGCAGAAATCCGCGAACCAGCGAAAAATCCGTGATATACGACTTAGATATGCTTACATTTAAAATTCGTTATAGAGTGAAGCCGCGAAAATCGAAGCGCGATATAGCGAGGGATTACTGTACACACAAATACATATATATATATATACATACACACACACATATATAAACATATATATACATATATATACATATTGACATATATACATATATACACACACACATTATCCTCTTTGTGTGCGTCCAGGTGTCCGTGTGTGTGTGTCTTCTGGTGAAGTGTGCATGCGCGGGGCCACACAACACGTGTTCAGTCTCTTCCTGTGTATTCCCTGTGCAGAGAGAGAGACAGATACACACACAGGCGCGCACGAGTCACACAAACACACACAGGCGCGCACGAGTCACACAAACACACACAGCGGTGTCCGTGTGTGTGTGTGTCTTCTGGAGAAGTGGACATGCGCGGGGCCACACAGCATGTGTTCAGTCTCTTCCTCTGTATTCCCTGTGCAGAGAGAGAGACAGATACACACACAGGCGCGCGCGAGTCACACACACACACACACACACAGGTGCGCAAGACACACACACACACACACGAGACACACACACACGAGTCACACACACGAGTCACACACACGAGAAACAAACAGGCACGCGAGACAGACAGACACACACACACACAGGCGAGAGACAGACAGACAGACACACACACAGACACAGAGGCGCGCGCTTAATAAACACACACGCGAGAGACTTACACATGCAGGCCCGCGAGAGAGAGAGACACACACACACAGGCGCGTGCGTACATTGTTGCAATATTAATTTTCTTGGTTGTTTATTAAATTACTGATTTTTCAAATGTTCATTTTTTCCCCTGTCCTTAAAACTCATTAAAAAGAGTTTTTAGTGAGCGGGTCATATGGCTATAGCGCAAATTCTTGCAGTGTTAGTTTTCTCTGTTGTTCAAGGTTTTCTTAGTGTTATTCAATGTTTTTACATTTAGTTTACTATTACTCTGTGCTTTCTATGGTATAGTTAACTATATTTGTGCTTAAAAACTTAAAAAAATATATATTTACATACAGTTCATACGATCTGGAACGGATTAATTGTATTTACATATAATCCTATGGGGGAAATTACTTCCGGTCACGACCAAATCGGGTTAGAAACAGAGTTTTGGAACGAATTATGGTCGTGAGCCGAGGTTCCACTGTATTACTGTCAGACAAAATTACAGGCATTTTACGGAAATACAAACCAGTATTACTGAGAGAGAAAATTAAAAGCACACAATACAGTGACACATATTACAGCCACATACAAGGTCCCTTATAGACTGTTCATACTAATGTTTATGCACTACTGTTCTAGCGCCCGTTATTTTAGCGGGCTTAATGTCTAGTATATATATATATATATATATACATATATATATATATATATATATATATATATATATACACATATATATATATATATATATATATATACACTCTTTGGGGTGCGAGCAACTGTTGCTAGGGGTGCCAGAATTCATCAAGGAAGAAAAATGAAAAACATTATTTGTACAAAATCTTAATTTATTTATCCATTCCTAAATAATTAAATGGGCAGGCTATTTCGTATCAATACACTGTTAAAACGGATGACTCCCGCATATATATATATATGACAGCAACACTCATATCAATGACAAAACAATTACATTAATAATCATGTTACGTTATTTTAAAATTTTTCATTTTCTTTTTCATAACTTCTTTAACACACTACTTCTCCGCTGCGCAGCACGGGTATTCTGCTAGTATGAATATAAATTAGTATTTTTATATATTGGTAATAATCTACCTTTACTGTTCTCTTTTAGTTGATGCAATGAAATGTCACATGTTAAAGGAGAGCCCTATGATGGACAGATGCTCTGTCCAGGGCTGTATCCTGCCTTAGTGCTGCTCAGATAGGCTGTAGCCCCTTTAGGACACAGAACTGGATTAAGCAGGTTTTAGAATATTATTATGTAATACACTCATTCATAGCGTTCAAAAGCAATCAGTGTGATCTTGCCAATACTTATTGATTATACAGTATGTGAGTGGCTATGGTTCTTGAAGCTGATTAACTATGAACAAATTACTTTTCTAATGAACAAGAAAAAAAAAAACATTTTAAGGAAGACATAAATGAGTGATGTTATGTTTTCACCCTTGATAAGAGTTTTTAAAGACTACTCAGGTGTTCCAAAGATGGCAACTTGGCCTTTAGCACTATAATGTCCATAACCATCTCAAGAAAGAGGCAAGAGGCATTAGATATATCTTACATTTTATTTTAATTTTCAACAAAGCTCAGTGTAGAAATATTTATTTTCTGTAAGTGCAGTGTTATTTCTCCACTTTATTTCTTGACGAAATGGCCATGTTAATTTACTAGTATTCCACACCTTTGGAAACATATTTAATATTTCTGTATCTCTATTGTTTCTGGTCAATTCCAATTCTGCTACATCAGCTTTGTAGAAAATGCAGTTTTTTACTGTATCCTTTACTCGTATTACTATTATTTTTTACTTATAGTTTATTGTTATGCAGACAGATGAAAGTATGCGTATTCATATCACTTCAGTGTAGTAGATTATCTTTAAAGTGCTTCTTCAAGGTAATATATGACAACAATTAACAATATCAGATACAGTAGAGAACAATAGTTGTTCAAAATTGAATTGCCATGGCCAATGGGGATAGATTTGCAGTCTGCCACCAGAGATGACTGCATGTCAAGAATTGATCCTTCCTGCATATTAATTCCAGCCTACAAAACAAATATATAAAAAGTAATGACTGCAGTTAAATATCATTGAACACAACAGTACAAATGACTGATATATAAAATATGCTCATTTGGAAATTTAAAGCATAAAAGTCAAGGCAAGTCAAGATAAAATTTTAATGAAAGCTTTTTTTTTTTTTTTCAAAATATCTGCATGTTAAGTCTGAATTACCCTCTTTGAGAAAATAAGTGTGCCCTCCAATTTGCTGGCATCTCATCTAGGCTTGATTCCTGCATTGCTTCTGATGCTACCTGGGTGGGACCCAGTTTTTTGTGATCTAGTACTTTTTTTTTTTTTACTTAAATAAGTTGTCCTAATTCTAATGATCAATTCTCATCTAATGTTTAGCAAAGATAATATGGCAATATTGGACCAAATCATGAATTTTCTGTCATGTTTACCCATTGCATTCTTTTGTTGTAAGATAAAATGAAACACTTTAGATTTCTAAAAGTGGGTAAAGCAGAAAGTATGAAATTCCAGTATTCTAAAGTGCTGAAAAAATAAAAAATTCAGATGCATAAAATTGTGTGCAACATAAATTCTACAAACTTCCCCTTTATAAATCGCAATCAAACATGAATTTTAACACATATGCATGTGCCTTCAGCCCCACTCTGATCCTACGTTTACAGTATTTGAATATGCAATTAAATGCAATTCAATGTAAAAAAGCCCCTTCCGTTCATTGTTTTGTTCAAAGACAATGGCAAAAGCATGTATAAAAATGATTAAAAAAGAAGAATTTCAGCGAATTGAAGTGGAATCAAACAAAAACGTACTTAAGCAGTGGTATAAACAACAAAGGAAAATTGATAGAGTAGCACAGTGTGACGAAGGCACTCAAAAGTTCAGAAAGTTGCACAGTGCCCAATATAAAAAAGAAGTGGTCAGATATCAAAGCCACCATAAAAAGGAGAGTTGTAGCATACAGTCTGAAAAAAGGTCTATATCATGATTAAGGTCGAAATGTCGACTTAAATCTTGAAATTTCCACTTTAATCTCATAGTTTATTTTGTCATTAAAGTAGAACATCGGAAAGTTCATCTTAAAAGTGATGTTTAATTTACTAGAGCTTCTCAAACCCCATTGTATCTAAAGTAGTATGTTTACATTTTTCTGTTCTATGTGTTCCTCAACCCAGTCATTAATCGCTACTGCTTCTTAAACAGGCTTTCTCTTACACCAACAGGAGCATGCAGGCAGTGATCACCACATAGAATACATTACATTCATGATTTATGTAAACTTGATATAACTTTCATGAAGAAATGCACAAAAGCATGTATTGAACATGTGGCGGCATAGTGGCACAGTGGTTTACAGAGCTGGCGCAGTGTCCAGAGATTGTTCCTGCCTCCTGCAAGATGCTTACTGGGTATTTGACTTTGGATGGAATAATTTATTGCAGTAGTACTGTGCCTGTCAAACGTACCAACCCCCAAATCCTGTCCCTTCTATTTTCTGTCTCTATGTAACCAATTGCCACAAAATAAGCCTGCACTGCAAAAAACGAGTGAAATGTACTTATATCATAATTTTAAATCTTTTTTTCCTTATTGTAAGAATTATTGACTTGTCAAAAAACCTGTATTTACAATTATTTAGCATGTTTTGAGAAATCTTGTCAAGTAAATTTTGCTTACCCCATTGGCAGATTTTTTTGCTAAATAAAATCAAAACAACTCTCATTTAAAGTTTTTTTTGTCTAGTTTTTGCATATGCATTTTTTGCATTGTGTAATAAATGTAAAACCAGCCATAAGTAGAATGCTGATTTTTCAAAGCTTTTAAGAAGCATTGAAAAATCTTCATTATACATGATTAATTATTACATCCATCCAACCAGGGTTGCATCAGTCCCAGTAAGCATCGAGGCAGGAACAATCGCCCCCACTACGTCCCCACATTCTGAATTATTACAGTACAGTATACATTATTTAAATTAAGTTAACAATTTATCTGTAAAATGTTATATACATACTTTCATGCATTTCATCATAAAAATGAGTACAGTACAGTATACATCCTACAACATAGTATTCTAATCACTGAAGATTACGATGTTTAACATTATTGACAAACTACAAGACTGAAGTAGAAATTTCAAGATTAACATCAACTTTTTTACTTTAATTTTTTACATAGACCTTTTTTTTCTTCATGGTGTCCCTAATTTTTTCTTCTTTGTGGCCCTAATATACTTCCACATGACACTCAGTCACTTGTTTTTTCACGTCGACGTTGACCACTTCTTTTTGAAATTCTTTTTTTTATATATGTTTTTATCATTGTCCTTTAACAAAATACTGCATGGAGTGGGCTATTTATATTGATTTGCAAATTCAGATAGGCAAAATTCTATTAAGGAGTCGGGGTAGGGCTGTAGGCACTTGCACGTGTGTTAAAATTCATGTTGATTGGGATTTGTAAAGGGGAAGTGCGTGGAACTTTGCTTACACATGGTTTCATGCAACTGAATTTTTTGTGCGTATGCACATTTATAGTTATTATGAGACCCGTGATTATTGAGAATTCTGTGCATCATCCACTAAGTCTTGCTCAGTACATTCATGTTACGTGTTTCAGGCAGTATATTCATATAATGCAAGGCTTGTAATTATTGAACATGTGGAAATCGGTCATTTTCTGCTGCAATTTCTAACTTTTGCAGTTTTGGTTATATGTAAAACATACAGTATGTCTTTCATTGCTGAATAATGTTAATTCAGAATAAAGTTATGTCAAATAGACCTGATTCATAATATAATTTGTTCATTTTTGTTGTATGAGAATTTTATTTAGAATGTGTTTTGCAAAAAGATCTACTTACAGTTAGATTGATCACCACCACAGTTTGGGTGCTTGTTTTAAGCAATTGTTGGAATAAGGCAATTGAATCATTGTTCCAATTTGATGTTGTTTGACTCATTATGCTGAAAGATTGAGTTGAAAAAACATTTACTGAAAAGGCAAACTTTTATTTCATTTCATGCACCTTTGCAACTAAGTCTTCACTGAACTATTAAAATTAGAGTCATGTATAAAATACCAGAAAAGGCAGCGACTTTTGCAATTATTGTAACAAATGAATGAACGAATGAAAATCTTCCTAACACATGAACTGAAATAAGTCAAAGTTTATAGAATTATAACCAGACTATTGTCACATTGTGGACATATTATTTATTTTCAAGAACTACAGAAGACCCAAAAACACTAAAAGGACATTAATATTCCTGAATTGTCTTGCAGTTCAGATTGATTTAGATTCAATTCAACATTGGCACAAATTGCATTTCAGTATACTAAATAGTTTTTGTACATTTTTTTTTTTACTATTCCCACACCACAATCACAAAAGAGGTTTACTGACCTTGTGTTATAAATGACCTGTGGCACACTGTTACAGTTGGCAATAGCGTTTCTGGGGTAATACATCAGAAAAGCAAGGCACATTTCATTGGTGGTTGAAAGCCCCATCTGTAAGGAGAGATGAACTTGAAGGTGAAGCTAACTGAGACAAGTAACAAGAACGCATATACTGTACAATGAACAACACCAAACTTAAAACAGAGGATAAAAGCCTACAGCATGATACTTACTGTGGTAACATTGTTGCGGTTGGTTGTATTGTAGGTGCATTCCACTACAATTTCATCACCCTAAAATATAGCATTGAATAAACTCAATGTGCAATAAAAAAATAAACAAAAATGAGTTGTAGATTGTTACATAAGACAGGAAAAGTTTTCTAGTGGATGAAGTATTGGAAATGAAAAATATTACTTTCTGAATTCTTACTCTCACATAATAATCAAAGCCAGACAATCTTCACTAATTCCATATAAGTGCAAAATTGTAAAATGAGGTCTTTTGTGTTGTATTGTCTGTGCAAAGCAGTTCAGCATGTATTGTATTTTAATGTGTAATAGGCCATATAAAATGCTGTTTGAAGTTCTTTAAGTATTCTCTTATCTTCTGCATCCACTTTCTCTATGGCAAGATTGTTTGGGTGGCAGAAATCCTCAGCATCACAGAGTGCAAAGCAAGAAGTAAGCTAGAAGGAATTATAATATATTGCAGGACCACACATTGGACCAGTTAAAAGTGAACAATTGTCATGCCACATAGGTAATTAAGATGTATGAGGAAACAAGAAAACCCTATAAAAAAAGGGAGAAAGTGTACACTTCATAATGAACTGCTTTGGTTTACTTTATCTAGGTCAAAAGGTACTATTGGCACAGCATTAACCACCGTTTTTATATTCTCCCTTTGATCTAATCAATAAAATAAAAAAGGAAATATTTGAGAAACAGGTGTGACAATTATTAACTGCACGTACAGATGCATGCATGTTTTTATTATTTTAAGGGGATTTAACTACTTAATACTTATTTATATACCACCACCTCTTGTCTGTTTCATTTACATTCAAATTTGCTATGTACCTTTAATCAAAGGTCTTTTCTGTATGTACTGTATGTACTTTTCTCAAATTTTTAATATAAAATTAAAGAGATGTAAACTGATTAATCAATCAAATAATAACAATGGAAAAATGAAAGGTTCTGAAAAATGATTACTGTATTTATTTTTAGCTTGTTAGAATGTGTTTTATATTGCAACTTTACTAAATACCTTTATTATTACATTTATTTTTGTTCTAAAGGCCATTGGTAAGTTTGCTACATTATGTTTACAAGGTATACTGTAATTTTTCAGATATTCACTAAAGTTAATCAGCTCCTGTCAAATTCCAAAAACGCCTAATAGGAGATCTTTTATTTTATTTGTAAAGTATACTTTCTGAAAAAGTATTGAAGGTTCAGAAGACCTCTCAAACATTTAGTAACAAGGTAGTACTCAAAATCACCCAATCTTTAAGAAGCATATTTGTTCATACAATTAATGTACAGAAACTTATTTACCCATGTTTAGTGCTTTAAAATGTTTGCATTTCAAAAGAAATAATGTAGTGGGAAACACATACTAGTAATTTTTACTGGGAAATGTTTTTTTTAACAAGAAGTCTTTTTTTAAATACCAGAACAAGGGATCAGAAATTAATATGATATTCTTAAAATTTGAGTGGCAGCTGCTGTGTCATATTCTGTGTTCATCTGTTGTACTTACTACTGTAACTACTGCAGTTTGCCCTAGAAATATGGTTCTTTGTAGACTGAAATCATAGTTTTCATTTACTCCTAAAAATCCAATCTGTGTTTTGTTCCTGTAATAAACAAAAGCAAATAAATAATTAAATAATCAAATAAGCTAAATATGTTAGGAGTATATACTCATATTAGAAGTGAAATAAACTGATTTGTACTGCATAAAATATACAAGGATCATACCTGAAATGACCAACTCTGATAGCCACTCCAGCAAGATGGGTGTGCAGCAAAGATGCAAAAACATTGAGATCAGAAACGGGACCAGATGACAACTGAAGAGAAAAAGACAAAATGTCACTTTTTAAAAACTAACACATATATTTCAACTGAATGGTCAAACATGCATATCCGTGAAGAAACTAATGGAAGAGCGTTCATAATAAGGAATGAAACTGAAACTATTTTTTTCAATCAGACAGCTTTGCTGGTAATTCTGTTTGGTGGCATATTATAAAGATTATCAATAGTGAGCCTATATGGTTTACTAATTAAAATTCCCAGACTGCATCCTGGTGGTTCTTGTTCAAATCCCAGCAACAGAGGTAACTATAAGAAGAAACAATGAAGTGGCTAAAGCATTTAATTTGAAACTTGAAAGCAGAAATAGAACTCCCTTATTATTATTATTATTATTATTATTATTATTATTATTATTATTATTATTATTATTATTATTATTATTATTATTATCCTGTATCCAACTAACCCAGGATACAGGTGGTAGCCAAAGGTAAAAAAATACCATAGTAATACTTTAAATTTTTTGATTTAAAGTTTGTGAATTAAATAATAGGCTACTGTAGGCTGCGGCCTATGGGGCTCGACTAACTATAGAGCCCTGTTGTAGAAAAAAAGGAGAAAGTAAGTGGATTTATTTCTTTAATGGCAGTTTTATATCTTTTTAGAAAAATGAAGCACAAATATACCTTCCATCACCTACAGGGATGCTCTGGCTATTGGGAATGACATTACAAGCCACACCATGCTCTGCCTCTGCGATGCACTGTCGAGCCACAAACTTTTAAACAGCGCAAGCCCAGAAACAAGAAAGAAATGCAGCACTTTTTGATTTTTTTTTTCTCTCATTTCATTTAAACTGTTTTTTGCTTTGTTTTAGGAGGACTCCAACTTTATAACATGCGGAATGGGGCTAATATTATCTGCAAACCATGAACAAATACTCAGGTAGGATTAAAACCTTTCTTTTTCTATGTCTTGATCACTCACACATTGATTTTTAATAAATTCAAATTTACCATATGCAATGGAGCAACAGAACTGGTTATAGGAAGATGGACAAGCTGCTCATGAAGTGTCAGAAAGGCAGGGGTACAATGTGGGACCTGAACAGCTTGTGCCTTTACAGCAGTGAGTCCTCCATACCAGTGGTTTCCAAGTTCAGTCCTGGACCCCACTACTTTACTGCACTCCACCACTTTAATTTAAAAAAAATAGGGAATAATATATGGATGTGCAGTAAAGAGTCCTAGAAAAGTTGGTTTCTGGCTAAGTGTGGTGCACCAGATTGGACAAAAATTTATGGCCAATTTTCCAGGGCCACTGTGTAAACTGATGGAAGTGATCTTGTTGTCATTATGTTGCTAACACCATATTTTCAGTTGCCTACTCCTTCAGTCACTGTTGCTGATATCATATGGTTGGTCTAAATACCATACTGTTGTTTCATAGAGCACATCCTAATATATTGTGGCATTGGTATGATAAAAGCTTGTTGTATGCATCAAATACCACACAGTGATTTGCATTTCATGCTTGCAATGGTAACTACATGAAGAAAAGGCTTGCTTCTGTTTTTATATCTTGTTTCAATCTGCAGTTTTATAATTACACTTGGTCATTATTTCAGTAGATATCTTAAATGTAGTCAGAAACAGAAATAAACTGCTTGCACAAGCAATTCTAAAAGTTCACATACATGAAATTGCCCTGACGAGGAAATAATTACCAAATCACTGACTTCTGCCTAGCACCACTGTTACATTTTCTTCTTAAAAACTCACGCATGTTATTGCCCTGAATCTGAAGATTGTGAGAATAAATAGATTAGGAAAAGAGCAATATACATTAAGGAAACTCATTCATTTAGCTCAATAAGTAAGACACAGAAGCTACTACTTAGAAAAGGATGCCCAACAATGTGCAGCACCTGAACAAGGAAGAGGCTTCTACGGTTCACTGCTAAAAGGTCTTATTAAAATTATGGACACGGGAGGGGTTGGTCCCTTTGAAATTAACAATGGCTCAGTGGTCCAGTTCAACAGTTTCACAGATTGGCTCAACTTGAAAACAGTTCTCAGTTAATTCACAGCTGATTTTTGGGACCAGGACTGTAATCAAGACAAAAATATAGATTTTGTGAGTGTGGAGCAATACTAGTGTTGTCACGCACAGTGCAGTGCAATATTGATGACATAACCCAAAAAAGTGTAAGACCAACAATCTGACTTAGCAAAGTGTTGATCATCCCGGAGAATAAAAATAAAATTGGTGTCCTTGTCTAAGTAATTACTGGAGAATCCTGAGGCTGTGTTTAGAGACATGAAATGCTGGTTAAAGTTTCAATACAGGAAGGAAGACAGCTGAGAGACTGTTACTCCACAAAAAGCGATTTGCTTTCCTGGTTACTGCAGATAGCTGTCATGGGAGATTTATCCATGCAGCTGTGCCTTGCAGCTTGTCATAATCAATGTGATGAGGAGAAAACAGTGGCACACCTGGGCGTGGAATTGAAGGAAGAAGTAGCAAGTTATTATATTACACTATATTAATGGAATAGGGGTCAGAAAATGTGACTGGCAACTAATATGTGAATGAAAATTTTGAAAGTTTTCGCAATTTGCAATTAAATTGTGACATACTGATAAAATACATGTGTACACACAAGAGAAAATACATGGACTTCTTTGTATAGAATGAATTGCTGAACTCACAGACTGAAATGCGGAAATGACATTACTGCAGTTGCTTGACTTGGTTAACAGAATGTCTTTGTTTTATTTTGGTTAAGGTTTAATAGTCTATCTTGGTTTAAGCATTCCTATTTGATTTGTTTACAGTATTTACTGCTTGATTTAACAAAAAGCTAAATGAGAAATCCATTTGAATGGCATATTCTATTAAAGTTAACAAGAAAGCATAGCTCAGCACTCACAGTATGGGCATGCCTTATAGAGAGAAACTGTAAACAAGACAATAACCTAGTTAAAGCTCACTTTCGAATAATATGAAGAATGTCTGGAATGGACTGGGTATTATTACTTGTCTCAAGTAATCCAGGGCTTGGGTGCTACAAGGTAATGTAGACAAAGCTTACGCCAATTTATAAGTAGATTTTCCTTCCCACTGCCACCTTCTTCCAATGACCAGTCACCCCACACCATCCCTTCTACATCAACATCTCCTACCATTTCAACTGGAACAGCCAGTGACAAGTACACCTCTGACCATCAGTGTGGACTGTCCATAACTGAACACCAAGTAAGGAGACAACTGAGGAAGCTACACACAGGAAAAGTTATGGGGCCAGATGAAGTTATTCCTCGAGTTCTTAAGGCCTGTGCTGACCAACTTTGTTGTGTCCTATGTCACCTGTTCAGTCTGCCAATAAGGCTTCAGAAAGTGCCATAGCTATGGAAAACATGAATTGTTCCAGTTCCAAAGAAGGCAGGCACCTCTTCATCTAATGACTAATGACAGTGTCACTTATGTCTTGTATCATGAAGACCTTTGAGAGACTGTTCCTGGACTATATGAGTCCTCTTGTACAAGACGACCTGGACCCACTGCAGTTTGCCTATAGGAGTGGAGGATGCCATTATCTATCTGCTGCACAAGGCTTATTCTCACCTGGACAAAGCTGGCAGTACTGTGAGGATTTTGTTAGATTTCTCCAGCACCTTCAATACTATCCAATCATCTCTGTTAACCTGAAAACTCAGAGACATGCAGGTGAATGAGCCTTTGGTTTCTGGGTAATGGACTGTCTGATGGGCAGGATGGATACAGTTTGTGAGAAGTGTCTGCATCTTAACTTCATCAAAACCAAAGAATTAACTTTCATTACACCAAAGAGCCTCTATGTGCAGTCACTATTTACTCCTACAAGTACTCGGGGATCCACATTAATTACAAGTTGGATTGGTCATGGAACACAAACAAATTATATAAGAAAGGGCAGAGCAGGCTATATTTTTAGGAAACCAGATTTCTTTAATGCGGGAAGTAACATCCTTCATATTTTCTATAACACTGTGATAGCCAGTTTGATTTTTTATGGTGTGTTGTGCTGCGGTGGAGGGACAGAATTATAACAAAACCGAGTGCTATTATGAATAATGCTGCACATCCTCACTCCGTCATACTAACACTGAATACTTTTATCTAACAAATTATAAAGCAGAAGTTTGTCAAGGATCGCTACTGGGACTCCTTTCTACCAATAACAATACATCCGCATATTATTTCACTTTGACTGTGACAGCCAAGTCAGAAGTTTTGTTTCTTTTACATTTTCTTGCATATAGTCAATCTGGTGTTTGTTCAGACCAAGGTGTATGTGCACATTTATTTGTTTATTTACTTAACTACCTATTTACATATTTATTTTTAAAGACCTTCAGTAGAAGAGCCAAATTTCACTTTGGGGACAAATAAAATTCTATCTGTTTATCTGTCATTTAGAGAGTCTTTTCTGAGAATGAAATAAGGTACTGTGAATCAGCCTCTAGACTCAGTAAAGAAAAATTTCACCACCTCGAAGGAAAGACCATCTTAAAACTACTGTAGCTACAAGAGTCTTGAAGATGTGCATTCCACATCAACTAATGCCAGGGATTCACCCACTAATGTGATGCAAGGAGTAAAAGTTGCCCCTTTTCACAAATCTTTAAAAAAAATGAGTATTGGTAATTCAGGCATCTGGAGTGCCTTTTTATGCTATTTTGAGTTTGTGGATTATGAATTTGATATGTTTGATATTTGATTCTTTACTGGTAGTTCTAGCCTTCTAAGAGCCAATCACAGAAGTTTAGAAATGACAAATTTCACACATAAGCATATGGGGTATGGACTAGTTTAGACCATTAAAGGTCAGTTAAAAATTAAAAATATTATATTTAGGCACACTATATTATGCCTGAGAAAGAAATGTTAAATTAATTAACATTAGAATCCATGAAGCCTACAAAATATTTGTAAAAAAAAATAAATAAATAATTGAACTTACATGCTGCTGTCAATGTATTAAAAACTGAAGCCCAAATATCAATCGACAGAAACTAAACATATCATCTTTGTTGGTACCGAGGTAAGAACTCCTGTCTCGCAAATAAAGGGTGGCGGGTTTGATCCTGGGTCCTCCCCGATTTTACCGTTTTCAGTAGTGATCTGCTATTATTAATACTATAAATAATAAAATATAATAAAAACATAAATTTGATGTGAGTGTGTAACACTCGGTATAAATTTTTGTTACTTGTAAAAGATACCACTGAAGGCAGCGTTTCTCAGCCTTTAAGTGTTTGTGACCCGAGTTTTCATAACAGTTTTAATCGCGCCCCTTCTAACATTTTTTTGAAATGGAGATGCATATTTTATTATACCTACTTAACTTTTATCGACATTTATCTAACTCTATATTTATTGTTCTAGTATCAGAATGTAGTTTAAGTTAACTTGCTTTGATTTCAACAGATTTTTTTTCATATTTTTAATTCTTGTTTTCTTTTTTTCACATCTTTGTGCCCCAATAAGGGGGCCCGCCCCACAGGCTGAGAACCACTGATGTAAATTTAATAATTCCTGTTGTTTGGTTATATTCTTTAATAAAAGCCCACTTATTTTTTATACCTATTGTGAAAGTGTTTATTTGTTATTTGGACTTCACACATTATACACGCTACATTAGCATCTTGTCATTATTATTATAATGTGAAAAATGTTTCTGTCTTAGTTATGTGTTCAACATTTCTTGCCTCACATTTTCTGTTATCTTACATTTACCCAGATCGTTGTAGACATGGAACACACATGAAATGTATGTTTTCCAAATAACGATATATTATTTACCCTTTACAATTCCAGACACGTTTAGACTTTAGCTCTGAGAATTTTGTGTCTGACTTGACTTCAGCTGCCTCGGTGGAGGATGAGTGAGCAGGCTTCCTGCTGCTTGTGCTGATTGACACATTTGCAAAACAAAGATGCTGATAACGAGGTGAAAGGGAGTTTAAGGTGGTCCGACATTACAAATATTTTCATAGGATTCAGGGATTCTAGTGCTAAAACAGTTTTATACAACAGCAAGCTTCTCAAGAAAAATGAGTTTTGTATGCCAATAAATAATGTTAAAAAAAGATTAAACCCCTGGAATCTTATGGGAACTAGTTTGAGAGGGCACATTGGAAAGGAAAAATGTGTTGCACTGACACGGATTTGCTTTTTCACTACTGCTTAAAGAAATTAAAATCAATAGAGACATCATCTCTTGTATATCTCACCTTCACCCTTCTGGTGCAATTGAATAAAAAGACCTTCTAACAGAAAATTGGCGTTTAGTGAAAAAACAATTCTGTCAGTGAGCATGTCAATGCAAGATTCTTGTTTCTCTTAGTTTTCGTTTGAATAACACCTTGTTGCCTACAGCAGTTAAACAGGGTTCCTCTGCTGAAACCCAACTATGCACATGTCTCTTTTGGACAGTTTACACATCATTTAAATTTTGAAATGTTATTTTTTTAATTACAGATGTTTCCTTTGCAAAAACTGCAACTAAATTTCACATATGGTATAAATTCTGAAATTCTAGAATATATCTGTTTAAAACATTCACTCTTACTTTACTTATCCATCGCCTATTAAAAATATGTGGTGCATAAGTCATGATAAAGTAGCAGAGCAAGTTATCAAACAATAAGAGTACTCACAGAAGGAAATGTGCTGGTTTTACACAAGCCATAGCTTTTAAATATATTTGCTCCAGGAGGAATTAAATAGTTTTGGTCAACTTCCACTCCAGTTTCTAGAATTCCTGCATCATACTGACGTACATAAGGAGTATAGTAGAATCGAAGGCCAGAGCTGTCTACACGACCTGCCAATAAAGATAAACAAATATTTATAAAGTCACAATTATGGTACAGAATATTTTATGCATTCTAATACAGTCAGAGAAATTGTATTGTTTAAGTGCTACAATCTGATGATCCAGTTGACCTTACACAGTTATTTAATTTTAATTCCTCATACTTTGATATGGAGTGGTGGCTCTGAGGCTAGGGATCTATGCCACCAATTGGAAGGTTACCAACTTGAATCCTGTAAATGCCTGAAATGAGTCTAATCCTTTGGGCCCTTGAACAAGGCCCTTAACCTACAATTGCTTCATTTATGGTGTATAAAATCTACAAATTATTCTCTATATTTTTATTATTATATTTTGCTTAGTCCCAACAAGATGAATTCAGATGTAGGAGACATTATAATAAAAAGGCATTTCCTCTTCCCTTACACCTCACTTTTATAACAGTTGTTCACAGCATAGTGCTAAATTGGTATTACAGCCTGGAAAGGAAGACTTGCCTACACCTCAGGCTATTGGTTACTTTATGGATGGACATCTGGGACAACAATTTGTTTTTCAGCCTGAGAAAGGAGGACATGAGGCAAAATCAAAGAACTTTGTTTTCTGGGAAAAGATAGATTAAAGAGTTTGAGCAAAATTCATCCATCGTATTGATTGCCAGCCAATAATGTGCATGAAACATTCATGTGTTGTGAAAACAGCATGAAACTTTATAATAAATATGCCTCATTTGAAAGCAATGTCAGAAGAAGAGAAACAGTGAAGATGGAAGAGCAACGTCAGAAAATAAAATAAAGACACATGTGACCAATTTTCATCCGATCATCAGTTAACAGCACTTTCATCCTTGACATCACTGATTCCTTTCAGGAAGATTTTTTTTTTTTTAAGACTGTTTTATCCAGACTTTACCATCGATCTTATTTTCTATTGCTTTTTATTGTTCTCAAATAAATAGTAACTTGTTTTCATCTTTCTATGCTTTGTCTTAATGTCATAAGTTATTGAAATAATAAGGTAGATTTCTTTGAACACCTGGGGCATCATGTATAAATGGTGCGTACGCACAGTAATGTTGCGTAAGGACGTTTAAACGTTCAAATTGCGCTGTATAAAACCTAAACTTGGCGTAAAGCCACGCACTTTTCCATGGTACTTCAAACCCTGTCATACGCAAGTTCTCCGCTCAGTTTTGCAGATTGGCGACACCCAGCGTCAAAGCAGTGCTACTGTTCCTGTGTGGTTATCCTTTCTTTTTCAGGTCAACATCCCTGATGCGGCTTTATAAATACACTGACATTAACCACATATTGTTTATTAGTTTAATGCATCTGATTGTAATTAACCTGTAACAGTATATTGGTCCACAGAATGGTCAAACTATACCATAACTGCTTTAACGTTGTTACTCTCACTGCACATTCTTCTTCTTCTTTCAGCTGCTCCCGTTAGGGGTTGCCACGGCGGATCCTCTTTTTCCATATTACTCTCACTGCACCACTCGGAGTATTTATATCACTGTATCTGAGTGGGGAATCAAAGAACTACAGAAGCTGAGAAAGAGAATTATCAGAATACAGCATCAAGTATATGCTGCCTCAGCAATGCTGTCTATTGAACTACTTTCACACGGCAAACGTTTCAAAGCCTTTCCTTTACAGACCTCGCAGTTCAGAAACAGTTTCATCCCAAGAATAGAATAGAATAATTACATACTTAATACGAAGATATTTCAATGTTCCTTAAAAGTTTTGAAAAATCGGAATTCTAAGCTTACAGGTGGCTTAACGTCTATTACAGAGCTGATTGTATGCCGATTGGGTATTTGGAGAAAGAAAAGTAAGGACAGGAATTGGAGGTTAGTACGACTGAAAGAGACAGTACTGCTGAAATAAAGCATTTCATCGAAGGTTGCGCATGGCGCAGCAAGCATCTTGCGTAAGACATGAACAATCACTGTGCCACCCCCATGTTTAATAACATGATTTAACTCCTATCATCGTGAAAATTATATCACTTATACATCTCAGTATTTTAATTATACAGAGAGCTGTAATATCACAAATGTAATGGATTCTGTGTCCTGTTGGAGAAAGAGAAAGCCAGTTTAAGAAGCACATATGATTCATACACATAGAGCACATAGAAGATCAAATACATAACAAAGCATTTAACGTGCTACTTTAGTTACAATGGGATTTGGGAAACTAATAAACAATTTTAAGATGAAGTTTATAATGATCTACTTTAATGACAAAATAAACTCCGTAATTAAATTGGAAATTTCAAGATTAAAGTTTACATTTTGTGCTTTTTTCCCACTATGTGCCTTTTTTTTTTGTCTGTACTTTCAAAAGCTTTCATATGACACTCAGACAGTGGGCTACGATTCACCTTTTCACGGCGACTTTGATATGTGACAACTTCTTTTTTATTTCGGGCAATGTGTGACTTTTTAAACTTGAGCTTTCGAGTTTTTCTGACACTCTGTTATTCGAACAGCTTCCTTTTGTTGTTTATACCACTGTTTAAACCAATAAATAGTATGTTTTTCCTTGACTCCATTTGGTATTCTCTGAAATTCTTAGATTTTTTCCCGTGCTTTTTCATTGTCTTTTCAAAAAACGCTGAGCTTAAGGGCAATTTATATTGATTTGCATATTCAAAGAGGCGTAATTCTGGGAGGAGTTGGAGTGGGACAGCAGGCGCGTGCACGAGTGTTATTTTTCACGCTGACTGACATTTATGTAGCAGAAGAACGTGGAAGTTGGTGAACACACAGATTCCTGCATCTGGAATTTTTTGTGTGTAAGCACATTTCGGCTTTTGTGCTTACGTCATGTTATAGTGCAAATTCTACACACGGCGTTATACATGAGGCCCCTGGTGTAGCCAGAGATTTGCCATTACCTCTGTGCTGCAAGGTTTTAAGGCTGAGAGTGAGAGCTCCACTCAATAGTAGAGGACAGTATGTGAAGAAGGTATTCTTGGCTGATAAATGGCCTATAGTCAAGGATGCTGAGTCTTTGTATGTTTTAATATTTTCTTGCAAAAGTAATATTTACGTCTGAGATCTATTTAAAACATCATATGTTGTTCATGCCGATAATAAATAAGTCTCTTGATGTGCTGAGAGACTGACAAGTTGTGTTATTCTTATAGCACTTATGTGGTTAAAAGTGCTAAAAGTTAGCCAACTGTGTGTGTCATTCGTTGGGCACTGTTGTGGTTAGGTTCTCAGTGTGCGTTTCTATGTATGTGTGTGTTATTATTTAGAGTGCGGGAGTAGACCAATCCAATAACGAACTTGACACGTGTAAGGAGTAAATAGACAGTAACACACTGGGTATGACGTTAGTCTGTTTCCAGCCCAACAAGTAGGTCTTTCAATTTACAGGAAAAACTTAGGGGTTGCTGGCAGGATTGGCACTCCAACCATCATAAAAAAACACACTCAGTGTGATGTTGAGGTGCCACTTGCTGCAATCATGTCCCAATCCAGATGAGTTGTCGTTTAGTGGGTGTAACAATGTGATGTCAGCGCAATCTCCCAACTTCTCTCCTGACACTTTGCAAAAGCCAACTATTCTTGTTTTTTCACCAGTTATTAATATTTAATAGCTGAGTGACATCATACTTAATATGTTTGGAAATGGTCAAACGTATGTCAACATGCCTTGCAATATACATAATTATACATTTAAAAGATCCCAGGTTAATATGAGAAAACTCTTCGGATTTAAACATAGTTGTTTGTCATGTATTACAGTCCACTGCTTGAATTTTAGTTTTTACTGAGTCTGCTTACAGTTTAGGTGTTGCATTTGACACTGTACATTACATTATTGAACCTATGACTACACTATAAAAAAACTGGCTTTACTTGCTAATTTTTTTTACAATAAAACAATACTGAAAACTTACTTGATTAACTTTGTATCAAATAGAATCATTGCTTGCTCTGCTTTATTCTCCGGTTGTACAGTGTTTCATTCCTACACTACTTTAAGTTTAAAATAAAGATACAGCTTTGAACACTTAAATGATTGCACCATAATTATGTATACATGAGTTCACCTCACTAAACTGAAGAATACTCACAAAATAACTGGGCAATCAAATGGCCTTACTTGATTGGATTTTCACTTTAGATGACTTGAGATTTTTATTTTTTTCTAAAACTATATAAAATGGATTTTTTTCTCTCATATATGGTGTTATTTCCATTATTAAGAAAACTAAAGCTATGAAACTTCATGTTTCACAATGTGTTGCATTTGTTTTGATATGTGAGAAAATATATAACACTAGAATTCCTGAAGCCTACAAAAAAACTCATAAAACCGGCCCACCTTAAATCCTTTCACACCTCTACCATCAGCGTCTTTTGTTTAGTAAATTCATCGATCAGAGCAAGCAACCTGCTGTCTGGCTCTTAAGTTGATAACAAAATCAAGTCTTGTCTTACTCATTGTTCTCCATTGCCCCCCAAAATACAATGTGTCTTCTTTATCTGAATCATATGTTCCCTTTCACAAAGAGTCATTCTTTTTGGCGAGTTCAACATCCATGTTGAGATTACAACATGCAAGCTGAGAAATGAATTCCTGCCCTTACTGGACTGTTTTGACTTGGTGCAACATGTTGATTTTCCTACTCACTCGGGTGGTCATATATTGGACTTGATCTGCACATCTGGCTTATCTGTGTGTAACACTTATATATGATTTGGGACTCTCTGATCATAAAGCAGTACTTTTCACTGTCTCATTACCTCTCCCTCCTCTTACCTGTAAATGTCAAATTTCTTTCACAAACCTTAAAAATATCTGTCCTTCTATCCTTGCTAATTCCATGTCTGATCTTTTTCTGTCTTCACCTATTCCATCAACACTAAATAGCCTTGTTAATCACAACTACACATTCACTTTTTCAGACAAAACAGCTTCTTTAAAGCATAAGGAGGTTCATTTTAAGCACTCAGCTTCATGGTGCAGAGTTACAGTCTCTTACAATTGCTGGCTGAAGCCTTGATAGAATGTCACATAAGACTGGCCTCACCGTGCACATCCAGTCTTTCTCTGACCATCAAAAGTCTTAAAGGCAGACTAATAGAAAGAGCTAATGATAACACAAGGATTTTTCTTTTCTTCAGTTAATAAGCAATTTCAGCCTGCATCTGGCCCAATTATTTCCTCTGTTGAAGTCTGTGAAAAATTCCTCAATTTTTTCTGCAACAAAATTAAAGATCTAAATAATTCAACTAACATAAATCCATCATCCATTTATATATTTCCCTGTCTTCCCACTCCATCCAGCTCTTTTTCTAAAATTTCACCAGTAACATCTTCATTTAATAATGTACTGCTTTGTAAGATGATGCCCACTACCTGGGCACTGGACCCCATCCCCACCACACTTCTTAAATCATACCTTTATGCCATAATCCAATGGTTATGGCAATAATAAATGCATCCCTTGACACTGGCTTTGTGCCAGCCAATTTTAAAATCGCTTGTGTAACCCCAAAAAAAATCTGAAGTTGATGCTGACAATCTTAACAATTTTTCACACATTTCTCACATGCCCTTTCTGTTAAACATTCTTGAGGGTTTTGTAGCCTCCCAACTCACCAATTACTTAACCTCTAATAAATTGATGGAACCGATTTCAGTCTGGTTTCAGGGCACATTACAGCTGTGAAACTGCTCTGTTTCGGGTAACTAATGATTTGCTTATGACAGCAGACTTGGGACAAAACAGCATATTAATTTTGTTAGAACTTACTGCTGCATTTGACACCGTTAGACATGACATTCTACTGTCCATAATGGAGAACATACTGAATATATCTGGCACTGCCCTCCAGTAGTGTAAGTCCTACCTGACTGACAGGCAAGAGTTTGTTAGTCTTGGCAACATCATATCCACCTCATTGCCAGTCACAGAAATAATAATAATGAATAATTCTTTGCATTTATATAGCACTTTTCTCACTACTCAAAGTGCTCAGCAATTGTAGGTTAAGGGCCTTGCTCAAGGGCCCAACAGAGCAGAGTCCCATTTGGCATTTACGGGATTCGAAATGGCAACCTTCCTATTGCCAGTGCAGATCCCTAGCCTCAGAGCCACCACTCTGCCTTCAAGAGTTCTTCAGGGCTCTGTCCTCTTAATTCTTTAGATTTTTGTTTATCATTGGCTGAATATTCCTTTGAATATATAACATGCCTTATGGAATCAGTAGTATTTCAGCAGTGACATTAAGTTCATTGGATTAACAGAAAATATGCAATATGCATCATAACAAAATTAGACAGGTGCATAAATTCGGGCACCCCAACAGAGATATTCCATCAATACTTAGTTGAGCTTCCTTCTGCAAATATAACAGCCTCTAGGCACCTCCTATAACCTCTGATGAGTGTCTGGATTCTGGATGGAGGTATTTTTGACCATTCTTCCACACAAAATCTCTCCAGTTCAGTTAAATTTCATGGCTGCTGAGCATGGACAGACTGCTTCAAATCATCCCATAGATTTTCGATGATATTCAAGTCAGAGGACTGTGACGGCCATTCCTGAACATTGTACTTCTCCCTCTGCATAAATGCCTTTGTAGATTTCGAACTGTGTTTTGTGTCATTGTCTTGTTGGATTATCCAACCTCTGCGTAACTTCAACTTTGTGACTGATACTTGAAAATTATCCTGAAGAATTTGTTGATATTGGGTTGAATTCATCTGACCTTCAACTTTAACAAGGGCCCCAGTCTCTGAACTAGCCCACAGCCCCACAGCATGATGGAACCTCCACCAAATTTGATATTAGGTAGCAGGTGTTTTTCTTGGAATGCAGTGTTATTCTTCAGCCACGCAAAGCTTTTTTGTAAAGACCAAATAATTCAATTAATGTCTCATTAGTCCAATGCACTTTGTTCAAAAATGAATCTGGATTGTCTAAATGGGCATTTGCATACAACAAACGACTCTGTTTGTGGCGTGAGTGCAGAAAGGGATTCTTTCTCATCACCCTGCCATACAGATGTTCTTTGTACAAATTGCACTGAATTGTAGAATGATGTACAGATGCACCATCTGCAACAAGATGTTCTTGCAGGTCTTCGGAGATGATCTGTGAACTTTTTGTAACTATTCTCACAATCCTGCGCATATGCCACTTCTGTATTTTTCTTTGTCCTTCCAGACCTGGGTTTAACAGCAACTGTGTCTGTGGCCTTTCATTTCCTGATTACAATTTTTACAGTTGAAACTGACAGTTTAAACCACTGAGAGAGCTTTTTGTAGCCTTCCCCTAATCCATGATACTAAACAATCTTTGTTTTTAGATCTTTTGAGAATTGCTTTGAGGATCCCATGCAGTCACTCTTCAGAGGAGAGTCAAAGGGAAGCACAACTTGTAATTAACCACCTTAAATACCTTTTCTCATGATTGTACACACCTGTCTATGGAATTCAAGGCTTAACTAGCTAATCCAACTTATTTGGTGTTGCAAGTAATCAGTATTGAACAGTTATATGCATTAAAATCAGCAAAATTACAAGGGTACCCAAATTTTTGCACAGCCATTTTTTCACATTTGATTAATTTCATACAATTTAATACTGCTTCACTAAAAATCTTTGTTCGGAAAGCACCCCAGTACTCAGATGTGCCTATGAAATAAAAGATATACCATTGTTATCTTTTTTGTTGAATGTAGAGTAAATTATTATGCATTCTGAAAGGGGTCCCAAACTTTTTCAAATGACTGTATGCTTTGAAAAAATACCTCTACTTTTAACTATTTTCCAAAAGAAAACCAGTAATTTGGTTTTGTCTTTACATATTGTCGTTTTTACACTGTTAAATTATCAAGGCAATACAGTATATAATGACAACTGGACCATATTGCCTAACATAAAATTATCTTTAATCATTTGGCAAATAACATAACATTTTCGAAAGCCCTTAATCCAGTTCAGGGTAGTGAAGTGCCAGACCCTACCCAGCACCACTGAACACTATGTTGGAAATAGCCATGGACAGGACACTGCCATGTACACACAGGTCAGACTGAAATTGTCAATTCGTGTCTTTAGGGATATAAAATGAAAACCTTTGTAGACACAAGAAGAACATGCTAATTGCACACAGATGTTTACTGGGCATGGGATTTGGGACCCTGAATCTGTAAGTTAACAGCACTGCCCATTGTGCCACCATATCAAATTTGGGCAAGTAATCATTGTACTTAAAAATATTCAGTTTTGCAATGTAGTTTTGGCTCATGTCAGGTCAGACTATACCACCATAAAAGAAATAATGCATAGTACAGATACCTTGCAGTGAAAGGTTTTTAGGGAAATTTACTCTGCATTGAGTCTTTTAGTGTTGTAACAATTGAAAGAGTTTATGAGCACAGAATTGATTTAGGATTTGGCTGCCCTAAGGAACTTCATTGTGAAGTTAGCATGCATTGCCAGCTAATTTCAGCCACCAATTAAATCTTGGTTGATTAAGATTTGGAACAAACACTTACTGGCACAATGGCCCTGTAATCACGAATTTGGAGAGGGGACCAGTGAATGCTGGTAGTCTATTTTTGGTTGGAGAAGTAGGTGATTTATTGTACCAGTTAAATAGGGACACAGTTCTGTGTATTTACGTCCAATAAGACATCAAACGTTTGTTATACTCTGATATTCTTACCTTACTCTCCCCTTATTCAGCCTTGTTTGTATGCTGTCCATTTAAATAAAATAAAAATTGAAGCCTTATATGCTACCTAAATCCTAACTGGAGCTGGCCTGGGAGACACTGTATTATATTATTGAATAAACTCAGCTACATTTTCAACTATTATCATATATTTCTAACCATTTCTGTACTTTTGTATTTCCACTGTTGCCAAAAAGCAATTAAGCATACCTGGAAAGAGGTGGAAAGTGGGGGAGAAAGATAAAAAATAATCTTTTACAGCACATTCAACTTGTTCATTAGGCTAGCATCTTTTAAACTAAGTGTGTTTCTTTTTAAATAGTTCTTGAAACAGTGTATTTGTCAAAACATGTGTCAATGTTAAGAGTTGGTACAATGATTTTATTGATTTTCAAACAAATGCATAAAAGAACAGATGCAGCCATACCTGCTATTGTAAGAACATACCTGAAGTAGCCAGTGGGTTATTATAGTGCATCTCCAAACGAAAGTACAGGGAATCCTGACTTGTACCAACAGAAATTCCAACATTGGAAGGGAATTCAAAAGACTGCAGAAAAAGTTGATAACATGTACAGAGTGCATAAATTAAAATATAGTAATTAAGAATGCAATCATTAAAATGCATACCTTAAGTGTATCAATAAATATTAAAGTTACAACTGAACCAGACCTATATGAATAAAGAAGTGCATTACAAATTACTGATTACTTCTCTCAAATTATAACATGTTAGTTTACTGATTGTTTTCTGGATAAAATCACATTACTATATTATATATAGTAATTTTCTAAGCCCACTTAATCCTGAGCAGGTTTTGGGGTGTGGAGCCTATCCAAGCAATCACAGGGTGCATTGCAAGATCAATCCCTTAATACACATGGCTATAAAGAATAATATTTTCTCCCCAATCTCAGTGGGCACAAGGGAAATCCAGCCTAGAGCTGGATGTTAAATGACTGCATGGCATATACAGTTACACATAGTTCTTCAGTCAGGTTGAAATAGCAATAGTTTCTTTGGAAAACATGCAAATTATAGACGACACCACACCCCAGAACTGAAATTGACCCCACTTCCCATATTATATACAGTATAGTCAGGGCCAGCTCTAGACATAGGCTAAATACTTATAATCCCCAACTCCTTTTTTTTTTTAATTTCAGTAATGGATCTGAACGTGTGGATGTAAAAGAGGGACTTTATTTTGGGGATCCCAATTTGAGCTCTTGCCATAGGGTCTACCTAGCAGCACAATATACCCTTAAGCTGGCCCTGTATACAGTGAATTTGTTTGGTGAAGAAATACTGTATGCAGGTGAGAATCTGCAAGGGGATAGAGGTAAGTGTGTTGGAATAGCATAATAGAAGCTGCACTGAACAATTGAAGGAAAATGTCAACCAAGACAAACACTGCAAATTAGCATAGAAAAAGGCTGTAATCTCCTGAGGCATAAGTAGGAACTGGTTATAGGTCCCCATCACCATAAAGCCTATAAATAGTACTTCCAACTTTTAACAGCTGCTATTGTCATTATACTTACCCCTCCCCCAATAGCCCATGCTGCAAAAACAACTTGACATAGGTAAAATGTATTGCTATTTGGGCCAGAGTAGCATTCACCTTCGAGAGATATCATCTTGTTAAAGGGGCAGGCATAAAGTAGCATGTGATGAACTAAATCTTCATTGCCTTTCTGGATCAAAGGATCAATCTGAGGAAACAATAAAGTCTGCATTGAAGTTCCTTTAAACTTGGTATCACATTTTTGATAGAACAATAAAAGTAATATCAAAGAGGAAAACGGTCTTTTTTCACAGAAACACAAATTATAGATCAAGTGAATAAACAGTGTAAATTTAATGGGTACAAATAGACACTACAATGCAAAAAATAAGTAAAAATACATTCTGTTCTTTTTACTTTGTTATATTGGTTTCATGTATTGCTTTGTTATTAATTGTAGATACTGTTTTCATTTGCCGCTACAAAGCATATTTATTTCTTTCTCTTCCTGGCATCTTTGACTGAATTAGCTTTGCCTTTGACTGAATGTGTTATTACACATGATGCACAGTACAGTTCAGTACCTGTAAATACTGTAATCAAACTAGATGGAATGTATGAGATCTATGCAGACTGACTGCCTTTTCAGAACAGGTCAGGTATCAGGAAAAGAGTGTGAAACAGTACCTCATTTTACTTGGTCAGCTACATGAGGCAAACTGGGTAGTATATCATTATATAGACTGTTTGTGTCCTTTTTGCAAATCCATATCAGGACTCTAGCATCACCCCAGCCTGAACTGGATCAAGCTAGTTTGAGAATGTAATGTTGTTTTTGCTCCATCTACAAATAAAGGTAACTCATCCAGTTTCTCCTTAAACTTAATAAGCTTTGATTGAGAGAAACTATTTCTAAATCATTTAAAAGTTCATCTAAAAGTTCAGTTTCATGGGACTGCCCAGCTTACAATGGGTTGCCAGGAGCATAGAAACCACTACCATTAGACAGAGCTAGATCCTACCTGATGACTACAGAAGAAAGAGAGAGACAGGGAGAGAGACATACACACTGGAGCAGAAAAGTACTGTATTGAGGGAATGAGCCACTAGCTGAAGGTACAACCTGCATTAGGAAGAGGTAATGACAATTAAGAAACAGTAGCTAATTGGCTATAATCATGCAAAGGCAGGCTCTCTGAATTAAAAGACACTGAGGCCAGTGAATAAATACTAAAGATGACAATTCGCATAAAGGCTGCCCATAGAGGGTGCACAGTCCCAGAAGGAAAAACATTACCCATCTTGTCCCTATGAAAGAGTTTGCATAACAGGAGCTGCCTTGAAAACTTAACATTTAAAGTCAACTGAAGGGTGAGGTCTACAGAAACACATGGATGTTTGCCCTGACTCCATATTGATAACATTTTTGGCTTGGAAAACTGACGTATTCAGTATGTTTACTGCTTTTCTTCAGAATAGGACACTGGTACCCATTCACTTCATTATACAATGCAAGAGCAAGCTAGTTATTTTTTATTTATAAAGAACTAGCAGAATACCCGCGCTTCGCAGCGGAGAAGTAGTGTATAAAAGAAGTTATGAAAAAGAAAAGGAAAAATTTTAAAAATAACGTAACATGATTGTTAATGTAATTGTTTTGTCATTGACATGAGTGTTGTTGTCATATTTATATATATCTATATATCTATATCTATATCTATCTATATTATATCTATATATATAGCAAAATACCCACGCTTGGCAGCGGAGAAGTAAAAAGAAAAGGAAACATTTTAATAATAACGTAACATGATTGACAACGTAATTGTTTTGTCATTGTCATGAGTGCTGCTGGCATATATATATATATATATATATATATATATATATATATATATATATATATATATACATACATGTGTACATATATACACACACACATATACTATGGGGTGCGAAACAGGCAAATACATTGATTTTCTGAATATATAAAGTCGGCGTCAGAATATATAAAGTCAAAACTTGAATATATAAAGTCATTCCCGAATATATAAAGTCACTGTCGGAATATATAAAGTCAAAACTTGAATACATAAAGTCATCGCTGGAATATATAAATTCAAAACTTGAATATATAAAGTCAGCGTCAGAATATATAAAGTCATTCCTGATTATACATAGTCAACATCGGAGTATATAAACTCATTCCTGAATATATAAACTCAAAGTCAAAATATATTGATTGAAACGACTCTGAACTGAAGTAAGTTAACAAAAACATATTCAGAAAAATAAATTAAAAAAACACTGTTCGGTTAATGTTTTGAAAATGATGCATTTGCCCTGCCCAGGATTGGTTCCTGCTTTGCACCCAGTGTTGGCTGGGATTGGTTCCAGCAGACCCCCGTGACCCTGTGGTCGGATTCAACGGGTTGGGAAATGGATGGATATTGCAGCACTGACTTTGTATATTCTGACGATGACTTTATATATTGAAGTTTTGACTTTATATATTCCAGCGCTTACTTTATATTGTGAGCTGGAGGGCTTCGCTATTACGTGTGGGGACAAAACTTCACTTTGGTAACTGATCATGCTCCACTTCAATGGTCATACCGACAGAAAGATACAGTACAAACTCTCACCTCATGAGATGGTTTGTGGGCTTACAGCTTTTACCGTTTCACAGTAAAACATCGACCAGGTTCTGAACACGTCAACGCAGACGTATTATCAAGACTAAATGAACCTGGTACAGAGAGTTGCTTGATTCACGGAAATGTGAGTAAAGCTGAGGGGGAGGGTGTGAGCTGGTGGGCTGATTGCACCCCAAGAAGATACAGACGCCTCTGGGAAAACCACAACGCCTGAAACACAGACTACCCTCACATTGCTCCTTACTTTCTCACTTGCGCTATAACGCGTAATGCAAACCTCTTAAAAGCCTTGTGCAGCGCCTGTCAGTTGAAAATTGATTGTTTGCTTGCTTTTATCGCTCTCTCTCTCTGCTCCTAGCGGAACTGTCATTTCTGACTTGTCATGGAGCACGTTTAAACTCATGTGTTTGCAGTGTTTGAATAAAAATCCTTCTTGTTTCTACGACCTCCTGTGTCTCTGTGCAAATCTGTGACCCAAGCGTGACAATATATTCCACGCTGACTTTGTATATTCAAGATTTGACTTTATATATTCCAGCTGAGTTTATATATTCACGCTGACTTTATATATTTAAGTTTTGACTTTAGGTGGCAGTGTGACGAAGTTGCTTCGAAGACGGCGTTAGCATGAGCTCAGCTCAGAGCGAAATGAGGTAAATGGGAGGGGATATGATGACGTGACTCCTCCACCCACCTTAACTGTCAATCCCCCAAAAACACAGTCTCTCGGAATTTGCATAAGCACACCCCTTCAACTGCAATTTTAACTTAGTTACAAAGTGATCAAAACTCTCGTTTATATCCTGCGTCCTCTCATTAAACTTGTATCCCGCATTACCCGTGGGCATGAAAAACGCCAGCGGCAGCCTGTCTATTAACTTAATTTAAAGTTTAGGTTTACATCGTGCTTTGTTTCGAAGTAGCTGCACTGATTAATATGGTAGTATATGTCACTCGCTCACTTCTTATTGTTTCGCTGACTTCTCAATTATATAATGCATGTTTTCTTCAGCGCATTTTGGAGCTCTTCCTGGTTTTCTACATAGTGCGTTGACAGTCAGTTCACGTGATTACGTGGGCGGCGTGATGATGTCACACGAAACTCCGCCCCACGGCTTTCAAGCTCAACTCTATTACAGTAAATGGAGAAAAATACCTTCCAGTTATGACCATTACGCATAGAATTTCGAAATGAAACCTGCCCAACTTTTGTAAGGAAGCTGTAAGGAACGAGCCTGCCAAATTTCAGCCTTCTACCTACACGGGAAGTTGGAGAATTAGTGATGAGTCAGTGAGTGAGTGAGTGAGTGAGTGAGTGAGTCAGTCAGTCAGTGAGGGCTTTGCCTTTTATTAGTATAGATAATACACTTTAGATTACAGTGTTATGTAGCAAACTAATATATAACATGTTTGTGAAGAAATAAATGATTTAAAAACACTGAGTCTAAAAATAATATTCAAAAAAAGTGTCTTTTAAATCATGGCCTGTTATTGCTATAAGGAAAATACTATCTCCTGGGACCTACACCAGGAGTTATTCCCAGACATGAAAGTGTTGTATTAGGAGAGTCACCTGAAATAGATAATGATCAGAGACAGAAGGAACAAAAGGAAGACAGAATTGTGGTACAGTATAAAAGAAATGGCTCTGAAAGAAAGGGCATAATTTATGATTTATGACACTTTCATGCTAATCTTGTTTCACCTATGACATTGTATTGTTTCAATCACCCCATTCGCTTTTCCAGTTTTTTGAAAAATTCAACCTAGTTTTATTCAAATCAATTCAGCATTGTCTTAAATATTTCTATTTTTGATCTCAGCATTTCATACAATAATTACAAATATGGTATGAAAACAGCAGCATTTACACAAAATCAAAAGTTTCAAAATAAAGAGAGAAACATCATGAATAAGTGACTCAGCAGTAAGTGATTATTTCCCCATGAAAAACTGTGTAACAATAACAGTAATAGAATGAAAATTAATAATAAGAATTATTTTTATTTCTCTTGATATTTTTTGAAATAGTAGGAACAATTCAGATTCTGTTGAGAAGCCTCTCTCTTTGACTTACCATGAATGTAACTGTCATAATCATGTAATGTTTCTGTTAATTGTTAATTATCATCTTGGCTGCAGTCTTGTAATGCAGTAACTGAGGGCTATTTAAATCCCCGGCAGCCACTGCATCTGTGCAATGGCATTAGTTTCTCTAACTGTGTTTGCTGCCTCTATTTACAGTCTTTTTATAGTTTAATATTTTTTAAACCTTTGTATTTCAGCTTTTCTGGTTCTAGAATTTCTGTTTTTGCTGTTTTTAATGTTTCACAATTTTTAGTTTTGCATTTTGAATTTTGCACTTTTGTATATTGTTGGAAATAGTTTTTTTTTAAGTTTTCTTCTTAATTATTTAGGTGTGAGGGTCTCCTATCTGCGTGGAGTTTGCATGTTCTCCCCGTGTCTGCGTGGGTTTCCTCCGGGCGCTCCGGTTTCCACCCACAGTCCAAAGACATGCAGGTTAGGTGGATTGGCGATTCTGCATTGGCCCTAGTGTGTGCTTGGTGTGTGGGTGTGTTTGTGTGTGTCCTGTGGTGGGTTGGCACCCTGCCTGGGATTGGTTCCTGCCTTGTGCCCTGTGTTGGCTGGGATTGGCTCCAGCAGACCCCAGTGAATCTGTGTTCGGATTCAGCAGGTTGGAAAATGGATGGATGGATGGCCTCCTATCTTGAATATATTTATTTTTGCAAGGAATCCATTGGTTTAGTTTATTTTAAAATAATTCTCATGGTTTTCATTTTGATTTTTGATTTGGGCCATTATATCGCTGCCATTTTAACAAGCTACTGTTGATTCCTGATGTCAGAACCATTGTAAAGTAGGCATGTCACCAGCAGTCATGGCTCTGTTAATCACGATAACCATAGGATTAAAGGTCATCTAAGGGTGTACTTCCTTATCGGACTACATGGATTCCAAAATCCTTCAAAACTTTTTGAAAATTTTCTTTTGTTTTTCTTGTTTTTGAACTCTTTCAAATCCTTCTGACTTCAATTTTTTCTTGTGGTTCTTAGCTTTGGATATGGATAGCTATTCTCCTGGTTTTGACCCTTGCTTTGATTTTTTTTACTATGTCCTTGTCTTCCAGTCACCCTCTGAAATATCATACCTGCTAGTCATAAAACCATGATTTTGAAGGTCTTCCTTCTCTTTATGAGATTAAAATCACAGCAGTAACCACAAAATGTGAGCTGCCTCAGGGAGGGGTTTGGAAATGCGTAAGCTACCACTCTTTGACAAAAAAATCATAGTTTAATGCCAACAATGCTTTGGTCATAAAGTAATAGCACACCAAAATATGTGGAAGTGTCATCTTCATTCAAAATATATGCTTTTACTGTAAGTAGAATGCTTAAAATAAATTGCCTTGTAGGGATGTCAGTTTTTGATTTTTAATAAACTTGTGAACCTTTCTTAATGCATGTTTTCTGTTTGTCATCATGGACTATAGTGTAGATTGATGGATAAAATTTGGACATTTATTTATTTAAAATGAAATGTACATCATAATAAACTGTGCAAAAAGTGAAGGGATCTGAAACATTCCTGTATCCTCTGTGTGTGTCCAGAGGAGTAGCAACTCTATCACAGAATATCAGCTCAGCCACCCTAATAAAATACCTGATTTCTTCCATTTGTACTTATGATCTTATTCTTTCAGTCATTTAGCCACAGCTCATGAATATTGGTGAGGACGATGATGTAGACTGACTGGTAAACCAAGAGTTGTGTCTTTTTATTCAGCTCCTGCTTCATAACTATGGATTGGTACAGTGCCAATAGAACATAACCTATTGCAATCCACATTTCTATCTCACATTCACCTTTTACATCTCTCGTGAACAAAATCCCAAGATACTTGAATTTGACCACTACAGGCATCTGTACACTTTAGAGAGCCTGGAGCCATGAAGAGCCTAGACAGAGAAATGCACTCTTTTCCAAGAAAGAACTACTGTATGACATCAAACTTGGTGATGCTGATCCTGTTCTCAGACGCTTTTGCATTCAACAGCAAATCGCTTGAGTGCTTGCCAAAGGTCATAATCAGAGTAGGCAAGGAGGGCAGTATCATCTGCATAAAGCAATGATGCTACCCTTATCCTCCCCAATTTGGTATCCTCACATTCTTGGCTATGCCTTGATATCCTATCCGTGAAAAACACAAACTGGTAGTGGTGACAAATCACAGCCTTAACAGAGCCCAACTCCCACAGTAAATAAATTCAAATTAACTTCGAAATGGCACACAAGAGCTGTCCTGTTACCCTATATTATGCCAAAAAGAAAAGATGGTCTGTTGTTCAAGAGCCAGAACTGAATGCAAATTGTTCCTCTTGTATTCTTGGCTAAACTGTCTAATGGAGTCTTCTATTTAGGAGTCTTGATTATGCTTTACCTGGTAAGCTTAGAAGTGTGATTTGTTTGTAGTTGGAACTGCCTATCTGGTCACCCTTCTTAAATATGGGGACTACCTCACCAATCTGCAGTTCCAAGGGTGCTTTACGTACCTTCCATGTGGTACTGAATCAAAGCATTAACCACGCTATCCCAACGATCTTTCCTTCATCTTCTGTCTAGGTGTTTCCCTCCTGTGCCTACCACTAAACTGGCATTGCACCTGTCTCTTACCCTTCTTCATGGTGAGCCCAAAAGCCTATATATGGTCTATGAATAAATGCAACATACTAGCCATAAAAACACTTTGAAAATTTAATAACTTAGGGAAAATCCTTATTCTGTAGTTGCTAGGACCATTTTTCTAGAAGTTTTGTGTATTTTACTAGTTTTTCATTGCCTGCCTTTTCAGGGCTTGACCCCTTTCACCTCCATTGGTTCTCTTTGTATATATGTCCTGTGTTTATTTGCTTTCTTATTCTTTGAGTATACATCAGTTGAATTGTATAAAATTGCATAAAAGTGTATTACAGTACAATATTCCTCATTTATTACCTAGAGAAAATAGTTGCCTGTAAGATGCAGTGTAATTCTGGTGTTTTTAGTGCAAGACAGGAACATAAAGTGGATAGTGCACAGGTTTTTTATGAAGCACACATTTCTATTCACACACACTAGGCCAGTTCAGAGCTGAGAATCAACCTGAATCAATATGAGTTTGTTAAAAGTACTTCATGTTAGTATGTCAGAGAAAGGATGTGCAGAATTGTTCATAATGGGTTTTGTTTTCATTCTATCCTTTGCTGCTACCTCCATAGTGTCCAGAGTGCATCCCTTAACTGAGTCTGTCCTTTTAAATATCTTGTTGATTAAACAATAATAGAAACATTTTTGTTATCATATATTCACCAAGCTATGGACTTGTAGGAGAAAGTGTAATGTTTGAGAACAAAGAATTAAAATTAGTTACATTTAATTATAAAATGTAATTTTAGAGAACTTCATGCTCATTGTATGGTGTCTTATTTTTTAATCTATGTTAAACATTTTCCTGCCTTCTTTGACACAGTCCTGTATCCTGTATAATGCTTCTTATAATGGAGAACACAATAAAGACTTGTCTACCAGTGATCTGTTAATTTTTTGGTTACTTCTATGCATTCTAATTCTGTGCTTTACGGGAAAAATAAGTCAATATCACAAAATGCCCAACAAAACACTTGGCTTTAATAGTACACTTACTCACCCGAATGATGTGATTTTTTTGGGAAAAGGAAGGGATTTGGACTATTTTGCAGTAGTAGAAGGTTGTCAGATTTGGAACTGTAAACTGCAAAGAAAACAGAAAATGGCTTTGAAACTGTTAAACCTGTAATCTTTATGGAAAAAGAGCTTATTTCTAAGGAGAAGACATTTCTTTCAAAAGTCTTTGTATATCAGTCACACTACTGCCTCCAAAAGAAAAAAGTTGTCCTTCATGAGGGTATCTCTGAGATATGTTTCAGTGTTAATTGGATAGCATCGTACAAGAATAGGACATCATGCTGAGTAAGAAAATACACTTTCTTAAAATCCAAAAATAACAAACTGTTTAACATTATTCAAAACAGAGAACTCAATACTGAGAAGTAGTTTTGACTTTTGTATGATCATAAAATAAAATCTGAACATCCTTCTTCTCCACAACATAAGATTTTTTTCACCAAATTAATTTTTAGCTGTCAGTTACAGCCTTTTAAATTTGTTATCATGCAAAATTTTACTGAATATCAACTATTTTTTAATGATGATTTGCTTGAATTTAGCTTTTATAATATTAAACACTTTGTTTAAAATAAAACAGTTATTTTATTCGATTTTAAGGTCAGAATATAGGTGGCATTGAACATGGAGGTGAGTCATAGCAGCAGGTTGGGATCATGTAAGGCCTCTTAGAGACATGTCTGGAAAAAACTACAGATTGATTCCAAAAACATCTTCAGGAAATTTTTGCTTGAACAGATATTAGAAAACTGATTTCTCATGTGGAATTTGATGATGTGATAACCAAACCTGGAATGAGAGACTTAGGCATCATTCAAAGAAGTAATTCCTATGGTTTTAGGTAACAATCAACATTCAAATTATAAAGAAATTGTGAAAAAAATATTAATTTTAAGAAACTGGGTTGCAATACGAGTCTTAAAGTCCACTTTTTGGAATTAAATTTAGATTTTCTCCCTGAAAAACGTAGAGAGACATGTGATGATCAGGGGGAAAGATTTCATCACACTATCAAGGAAATGAAAAGAAAGTATGGGATTTCAGTAGGATGACATGCTGGATGATTCATAGGAATGTAACGGAAAAGTGTACAAATGACAAACCATCAAGTGAAGCTTTGCATCAAAATACTAAGGAAAGATAAAGACTAGATAAGATATAAACAAATCAATGAATATGTGTTGTTGCTTTCTTTATATTCCATAGAATTGCAAGGAAAGTAAACATCAAGATGGTAGCAAAATACATTCTGAAATAGTAGACATGTGAAATTCACAGTGACTCCAGCATTGGAAAGATAACAAACATCAAGGTAGAAAAAACATCAAAATGTAAACAACACAGACAATCTTCTAAATTGATGTCAAACTTTGAAATTGCAATTTATAAATAAAATGTGTGACACTGATACATTTGGTTGCACTTCTCTGCACAGCTTCTAGTGCTGCTATGTCAATTTTGTAGTGTTTGTCCAGACTCAGATTCCAAACACCAGATGCAGTTTTATTAATCCGTTATATAGTCTGAATATAACATCTCTTTTTTAGAGGTTCTGTAAATAAAAAAATAAAAGCAATACTTTTAAATGCTACAAAATACCTGTTCTGAGCAATTCCTTACTAAAAGATCATCTCTCTGACTAAAGGTATTTACCATGTAGTGTATTTCTAGCCTAGAAACATAGGTTTATAGATGTAATAGTTATACACATAACAGCACTTAGAAGCTGCACAGAGAAAAACCACCAAATATATTCTGGGCTAAAGGGCTAACTCTCACTGGGTAGTTTTGAGCAGTGAATGATGCAAAGGGGACCTAATCCCTGTCTTCAAAATGTTCTCAATCTTCATGAACAACAATGGAAAAAAGGGGGAATGCTTTTAAGATAGGCAAGGGAAGCACTTTTTAAAACAAAAGATAGTGGGAAACTTGAACAAATTACATCAATAACAGTATTTGAAGCAGAAACTGTCACATCATGTTTAATTAATATGTTATCAGTATAAGATGAGATATTCTGTATGTAAAGTAATGAAGTACAACTTACAAAATATAGAAAGGCATGCAGAGATCATAACACTAGTAATGTTGAGGCTATCAAAAACAATCAGAACTCTAAACATTTTAATTTGTATTGGTGGAAGGGGAAATCCAAAGGAGTAATCATAGAGCTGAGAGTCTTTCATTCATATATCAGCTCAAAGAATAGTGCTCCAGTAAATTAGCACCAAACTCTCTGAACATCATTGGAGTGTTTCCAACACTGTTTATTTTGTTGAAAAGCAATGCCACATTGATGGTATCAATAGAAAGGGCTAAACAAAGTTATTCCAAGCTATATTCCTTTAAGTCTAAACTCAGAAAACTATACTGTATGTACAAGAATTGCATTCTGATATTCTGACTCTGCTGAGCAATATACTGAACTAACTGGAAGTCATTGCAATCTGTCAGAAAATAGGATCCAAAAGAAAGATTCTGCTCTTAAACCCAAAATACAACACATAGAAAGCAAAAGGGTATTATGTTTCTGTTATTGAAAGGTGTTAATTCATATAGTATATTTAAAATCTTTTTATTTTGCACTGCAGGGCCCTGGAACAAAAAAGGCCCAGTGAAAAGCACTTCTGCTCTTTTGATCCACTACACAACAAAAGGTCTCTGTACTTCATTGCTTTGTTCACAGTCAATGTTCAGAAAAATACCCTTAAATAATTTTTAATTGCAGGAACTTTAACTTACATTTGTTGCTGTCAAATCAAAATAACTATAGTTTACTGCAGATTGCACACTTCCAGCATAATTAAGCAAATTGATGACCTTGGCACCTTTTGATACTCCATGATAAGAAATAGTATCGTTTAATCCATATGCATAAATCAGTATCATTGGTGTTGCCTGTAAAAAATGTTGTAGAAATATTAAACTGCAATGTACAAACCATACATATTGTGTCTTCTTTATCATAAAGTAGAATTGAATAATGTTGCTAATTTCCATTCATGTTTTTTAATCTGTGGTATAGCTTTTTTTCTAGTAGTCTCATATTAGCATCTAAAAATATCAAAATTAAAATTGCTGCATGAGATGTCCAGAATCAAACGAAAATATATTTTATATTTAACATTGGTTTCGTTTTTAGATGTATGATAATGCAAATTGTACATGTATTACTGTACTCTATAAAACTGAGTGTTAAAGTCAAGAATGAACTTACTGTGATTGGCAGGTCATCAGTATCACATGTCTGAAGTTGCCTGCTAAAAGTCATTGTTGTTGTGCTGCCACTTTCCTTCAGATTTATCAAGGTGTAATCCTGTTTTGCATCAACCAGTGGCAGTGTATTTCCTGTTGCATGTCTATCCTGTCACAGAAAAATCAGAGACATTCGGATCCAGAAGCAATAAGAATAAGCGATTGATGAATAAAATATGATTTCTTCATCCATATCATGGAATTAGTCCATCAGTATTGAAATGAAAGTTGTATATGCAGATGGAAATGTAACATTGTTAGGATCTCACACAATTACAATCAATTATAAGAAGTCTGCAAAATTCAAAGTCTTGTAATTACAACAAGCTGAATTAACATCTTGGGACATCTCAATATATGTTTCAAGGTATGTGGAAAGACATTTAAGATATCTAGAAATGAATTACAGATATCTCTAAATATGTCTATGTCAAGAGATCTTGAAATTTTATATTGCTTTTGAAGATGTCTCAAATGCAATTCAAGATATCTTAAAATAAGTCGGTACACATTTTGATATTCTGAAATGCAACTAAATCTAAGATGACCTCCTATATTCTACATGGAAGTCCCTGTCTATTTTAAGATATTTTGAAATTAATTTGATGTATTTCAAAGTGAGCACTAGGTCATTTTGAGATATGTTGAAATGCATTGTAGATACCTGGAAATAGACAGGAAGCTATTTTTTGAGGTACAGTACCTATATTTTTCCTATTTAAAATTTATTTTATTAAGTTATAGTGTCAGTTTGTCTGTATACAGTGTTTGGAATAGGATTCTAAACAGCAATGTTAATGTTTGCAAGGTGCCCTCTGCTGGAATGGAATATGTGATTCATATTGTTACAACATGCATTATAAAATAATTCCAGTAGATGGCACTTTGCAAAAGTTAATATAGTATTGAATAGGTCCGACATAGTGTAGCTGCAGGATGGAGAAATATTGACTTATAGTGTATACTGAAAAGGCAAACAAAATGGATTTTAGACATAGTTTATATTGTATTTTGTTGATTTAATTAGATTAAGGCACTTTTGTTTATTTGTTTTTTTATTTTTTCTGTAATGCTGAATGAGTTCTGTGTGTTTTTTTCTTACAGCTTCTGTAACCCTGCAGTTTGACTGTGGGTTCAATATAATGTCTATCTGTTTATAATGACTTGAATGTCAATGGCAATTTATTTCATAAACACGAGGAACAAAATGAGTCAGGTTGAGATTTAGAAAATTGTATATATACATATACGGTATGTTAAATTTAAAGTTAAAATAACATATTACATTATGTTAATAGGACTGCAAAATTATATTTTTTCTTTTTTATACATAATGAACACCAAATATCAGCTGAGATTGTGTCCACCATCTTACAACCCCTTGTTGATTTAAACCAATTTGACAATATAATGTTTTGTTATAATGTTTTTCACCCTGAGTAGAAGATATTTGGTTAAATGCAGAAAAATCCAAGAGTCAGGAAAGATATTTACAAGAGTATGCATATTTGTTGTATGTCACATACTAATAATAAAAAGTTTAAAACACTTACAGTAAAATAAACTGTGCCATCTGGATTGACACCTCCAATTACAACATCTGATCCAGCCATGCTTCCACTGGGGCTAAATCCAAAGCCAACCCACCCAGTAGTATTGGCAACAACTTGAAATGTGATTGGTCCTCCATTGTTATCAAAGCCCCAGCTGACAGACACCAGGTTGGCTGAGTCAAGATATTCTGTGAAGGGCAAAGTGGTGGCAGAGAAACACACAGAGCAGCACAGAGCAAAAATGCAGAGTAGCAGGTTACCACACTTGCCGATCATCTTTACTGCTGTAATAAGAAATACATAATACAGTGATGAGTACTGTTAAAAGAATTGATGAGCAACTGCAGATTGGGGTCAACAAAAGTTTCTTGTATTATAACTTTGTGGTGACTAATATTGAAAAATTGTGAAAAACACACTACAGTATATGGTAATGTTGCATTTTATGTTGGTGGAGTATAAATTATGAAAGAATGAGTTTGAGCTAATCTAAAAACTACATTATTTTGATTTATTTATATCATAAAAGTCATTATCTTAAGAACACCAAATGGTAAGAGGTTAGTTTCCTAAATCTAGAAAAATTCAATGTGTGGAAGTTTCATAGACTAAAGTACTTAAATGAGACCAGGCTCCAGCACAAAACAGAGCTGTATTAAGTGAGTATGATAAACATTAGATGTATGTATGGATGAATGGATTGATGAATGAATGGATGGATGGTTGTGTATTAATATAAAAACATGACAAGTAGAATATATTGAACTTTAGGAAATTTTAGCTGTCATGGCTTTCCCTATGATAGTCCATTATATCTGGAATGTACCGTACTTTGCTCTGAATCAGTGGTTGCTTGCTAGCAAAACAGGTGGCTATCACAAGGCAGTGAACTTACACACTTCTAGCTAGATAATTATTATCTTAAACTCAGAAAACTGGCTGAGCAAAGGCCTTTAAAAATAAGCCAAAAATCACTGGAAAATGTTATATAATTTGATGTCTGTGTTCTGCCATTTGTTGTTGCCCTATCACAGTTTGCTGCCGTAGAGGTCAGAAGTAAGGGGAGCAAAATGTGCTTCTATCCGATTTTGTTGTCTTTATAAAATGTAATAGGAAAATTGAAGGTCAAGAAATCACAATTAAAAATAACCAACAGATGATTTGAAGGGTATGATTAGAATTAATCAACATAGGAAACAGTGTAAACACATAGGTGCAACATTTGCTTCAGACAGGCATGTCAGAGAGCTGCCTTCTTGGAGTGCTCGACCTCTCATTTTAAACGCATATGGGTGAATCAATTTTATCTGTGACTTTGACAGAAAACCTCATAACTGTGCAGCCTTTATAATACTTTGTGTTTTTTATCATCAGTATTACCATTTTGAGATTATAAATGCAATTATGTTCATAGTTACATTTGTGTAAATGTATTCATGACAAAATATGTATTAAATTACAGTTTCTTGTTTTGACATAAATAATAATAATTAATTTTCAAGTTATTATATTTGTGTGCTAAATTTTACAGCTATCATGCATATTTACAAATTGTCATTAGTATGTGCAAAATATTTTGTTAGAAGGATATTAATTCTAATAAGGTTGTATTTAAATTACTTGCCTAAAGTACTATCTATCATGACATGTTATTGTATGTATTTTGTATTAGAGCTTTTTTCAGTATACTGAATAGGTGTTACCATATTACCTGTATACTCCTTTCGAGAAAACCAAACATATTAGGTACTTCTTTATTTATTTATTGTGGTTTATACTGCCACTGCTTCCTGCAGCTTTTAATTAAAAAAGTTTTACAAATAATTTACTAGGTGAAATGAAAAATTGTTTCCTAACATGTCTTAAAAACAACCAAGCAAATTCTATGAAAATCTGTTAAGAAATAAAAAAGGTTTACAAGTGGATCTTGACAGCTCCAATATGGTGGGTACATTGATGTATCCCATCAATGCTGCAATTTATGTATATTTATGGTTGATTTATAGTCGATCTAAGCCTGGCTACTTCCCCAGACTCAACAGTGGCCTTGGTCACATAATCTATCCACACCAGAATTTTGATGCAAAAAATACCACTGAAATTTGCATTTTGATGGACAGTAGAAGCAACAGCAAACTGCACTATTCCTGTGGCATCAAATGAGATCTTAGAACTGACAGAATATCATTGAGCTGCACATTATGAAACATATTCTCCAAAGCACTAAATGTCAAGAATGCAAAACACTTTTAGAAAACAAGTAAGTCTGACATACTGAGAAAGGCAATTCAATAGCTAAAAATATAATTAATTTAATAAAAATAAAGACCAGAACTGTAGAGTCAGTAGGGTTTTGCAGCTTTAGTTTTATTTTTTTTTTAGTTTGCCACGGGGCTGTCCCAGCAACATGTTGCAATGCATGACACCTGCCACATAACTTCTAGGAATAGCTGGGGCGTATCCTAACCACATGCCAAGATAACCACAAATGTAGCAATGCTACAATGCTGCCCATCTGAGACAAGTTGAAATCTAACAAATCAATATAGACTCAAGAATTAAAATCTGCAGTGTGCCATTTATTGTTTTGTAATGCATGTAGTAATAAAATGCATTGAATATGTAATTCCAACAGAAGGTGCATCACAAGCATTTGTAGTAATAAAATGCATTGCATTTGTAATTGCAACTGATGGCACATGAAAAACATTAGCAGTGCTTTTATGAATCCCATGCCAAATGGCATATAACAGGGACATAGCAACCAAGCAGACATCTGTTCTTTTATTAAGGTGGATAAGGGCCCCAGTGTAAAGCAGGTTAATTAGAAAGAGATACCAAATAGTCCTGTGGAGTACAGGGACAGTGTTGCTCTAGCAAATGACATGTCCAGGATTGTTTGCTCCATTTGTTGTCCAACATTTCGTAGATAAATCATATGAAATCACCAAATGCTAGGCTTACACATAGAACAGGACAACCAGTATATGTTTAACTGGTAAACATTTGAATTTGTATCTCCTGATCACAATGTGTCTATGTAATGGAAGACCACACAATTAATTTGAGGCATTGTAAATTATTCTAATAAATTAATCTGACAGACTAAAGGCTAAAATTAAAAGTCATTACATGTAATGCAGTACTAAACATTTGCTACACATAAAAATGTGAGATAGTGAACAATTCAAATAATTTTTGACTGCATAATATCCAGGATGTTATATTGATATTTTGATATTTTCTAAACTCTCGGTCTTCCTCTGTCTCTTTTCTTTATTTTTTTACTCACAAATGCGCTAAATGCCAGTGCTTTCCTTTGCTCTGATGAACAACACTCTAACAAATTAATCCTTAGCTCTTTCTGATAATGTCCTTTCCTCTTTCTATTCTATCTGCTGAATCAAAACAGACAAAGAAAAAAAAAAAACCTCTACCAATCTATACTAATAAAAGGCAAAGCCTTCACTCACTCACTCACTCACTCACTGACTCACTCATCACTAATTCTCCAACTTCCCGTGTGGGTGGAAGGCTGAAATTTGGCAGGCTCATTCCTTACAGCTTACTTACAAAAGTTGGGCAGGTTTCATTTCGAAATTCTATGCGTAATGGTCATAACTGGAACCTATTTTTCTTCATATAATGTAATGGAGTTGAGCTCGATGGCCGTGGGAGGCGGAGTTTCGTGTGACATCATCACGCCTCCCACGTAATCATGTGAACTGACTGTGAGTGCAGTATGTAGAAAACAAGGAAGAGCTCCAAAAAGCGCTGAAGAAAACATGCATTATACAATTGAGAAGGCAGCGAAACAATAAGAAGCGAGTGAGTGACACATACAAGCATATTCATAAGTGCAGTTACTGCGGAAACAAAGCACGGTGTAAACCTAAAGTTTAAATTAAGTTCATAGACAGGCTGCCGCTGGCGTTTGTCATGCCCATGGCTAATGCGGGATACAAGTTTAATGAGCGGACGCAGGGTATAAATGAGAGTTTTGATCACTTTGTATCTAACTTAAAATTGCTGGTGAAGGGCTGTGCTTATGCAAATTCCGAGTTACTGTGTTTGTGGGAGGATTGACAGTTGAGGCGGGTGGGGGAGGGACGTCATCCTCTCCCCTCCCATTCACCTCATTTTGCTCTGAGCTGAGCTCCGCAGCTAACGCGGTCTTGTGGAAGCAACTTTGTCACGCTGCCACCAAATACTCACAGAAAAATCCACAACTTAATACACACGCTGTCTCTAGAGTTTCTCTACACTCAATGTATTCCTTGCATCCCCGTTACACCCTTTGATCTCCCATTTCAATTCAGATGCCTCCAATTTCCAGTAAGGCTCTGCTTCGTGATGAGAAGTAAGAAGTCTCAGGGACAGACCCTACAAAAGGTTGCCATTGATTTCAGGCAAGATTGCTTTTCTCCTGGACAACTATACGTTGCATTCTCAAGAGTGAGCTTGCGCAGCTTCGTCATATTACAACCAGAGTGCTGAACTGACAACGTGATATATAAAGAGAACTATAATAATCGTAATAAAAGAACAATAAAACATCGGAGAACCCGTGGATTAAATAAAAAGGCAACTTTCGTGGCAAAGCAAGGAAAGAGGATGGCTTTATATGTCATTCGTTTATAAAACAGCGGAGAAGCTGTGTAAAGGCTGCTTCACATAAAGCCAGCGGAGCGCCTTATATGAGCAGGCAGTCAGCTAAAGAAAGGAATCAATAAATATCTCTAATCGTGATAAACGAACAAAAAATAGCATACAAGTTGCGGATTAAATAAAGGAAATGGGTACCTGAACAGTACAGTAAGTCTCGAATAGCTACACAATAGCTATAAGAATCGTAATAAATGAACAATAAAGCAGTACAGAACCGCGAAGCAAGGAGAAATGACGGCCTTATATGGCGTTCGTTTATAAAGCAGCGGGGAAGCTGTGAAGGCAGCTACACAAAAAAACAGCAGAGCGCCACACGCTGAATGTATTCCTTGCATCACCGTTATACCCTCTGATCTCCCATTTCAATTCAAATGCCTCAAATTTCCGGTAAGGCTCTGCTTCGCGATGACAATAAGTCTCAGGGACACACCCGACAAAAGGTTGCCATTGATTTGAGGCAACATTGCTTTCCTCCTGGACAAAACTAGACGTTGCATTCTCAAAAGTAATCTCAGTGCACAGCTTGGTCATATTACAACCGGACTGCTGTACTGACAACGTGGTATACGCGGGGATTTTGCTATATACAGTATATATATATGTAGATATATATGTATGTATATATGTTTATATATATATATGTAGATATGTATATATATATATATATGTATATATGTGTCTGTGTGTATATATATATATATATATGTGTGTGTGTGTATATATGTATATGTGTATATGTATATGTATATATATATATATATATATATATATATATATATATAGATAGATAGATAGATATGTGTATGTGTACATATGTGTATATGTAGATATGTTTAAATGTATATATGTACAGTGGGTATGGAAAGTATTCAGACCCCCTTCAATTTTTCACTCTTTGTTATATTGCAGCCATTTGCTAAAATCAATCTGCAATAATTTCAAAAATTCTGTTTTTTGTCTGTCAATATGGGGTGCTGTGTGTACATTAATGAGGAAAAAAATTAATTTAAATTATTTTAGCAAATGGCTGCAATATAACAAAGAGTGAAAAATTGAAGGGGGTCTGAATACTTTCCGTACCCACTGTATATGTATATATGTTTATATGTGTGTGTGTATGTATATATATATATATATATATATATATATATATATATATATATATATATATATATATATATATATATATATATGACAGCAACACTCATAACAGTGACAAAACAATTACATTGACAATCATGTTACGTAATTTTTAAAATGTTTCCTTTAATTTTTCATAACTTCTTTAACACACTACTTCTCTGCTGCGAAGCACGGGTATTTTGCTAGTTACCAATAAACAAGAAAAACAGAATACATTGCTCCATCAATGTTATCTAATAAAAAGGGTAATCCATAAAATAAAAGTGTGAATTTGGAATGTCATTAATTTTTCTATAATTATTAAAGGATACATTAATAACTACAGTACCATTGTAAAACTGTTGTTATAAGACGCACATTACCTAAATTTAATAAATATTACACATTTCAAAATAAAGTTTAATTATCATACTCAAAAAATGTTTTTAGTGCACAAGGAAAATTCAGTTTGAATTTTGTACAGTGGTTGGTCCTTTAATATTTAGTGGTCCTTGTAGTACTGTGACCCAATCGTCAGTGTAGAGCTCCATATATACTGGAAGCTCTTGCTTTAATTTCATAAATGGTTTTAATAAAATAGTGGAAGCAGCACAATATGTAGGAAAGAGAACTTCCTCCACTAGGTATACTTTTACACTATTAGCCAACACTTTTCTTCTTGTTATTGTTGCTTTTTAATTTTTTTTTTTTTAATTTTTAGTACATACTGTAAATACTGTGTTAACTGAATTGTCAAGCTAGTATCTAAACACATCAGCCTTTGTTACCAATATATTTTGGTGACAGTTGAAGTTTAGAACCTGAGATAGAGTAATGGTTGGGGAAATGTTGCTGTACTTTTAGTAGCTAATGAGGACAAGATTATATAATTAAAATGTTTATAACATTTACAGTAAATAGTTAAAAAGTGAATAAATATTAAAAGAGAACATTCTTAATGTTTAAGTGTGAGCATGCAGTTTCAGTTGATTGACAATTGATAGAATAAAAACAATGAAAACAAACTTACATATTTGAAATGTCCTCTTCTCAGAGTTGCTTGTAACCGCAGACGAATGAGAACAGCATCAATCTGATCACGAACACTTTATTTACAACCTACAAAAGACATTTATTTTTGGAGGAGTGACCAAACCAGTTTTTTCATGTGATTTTTTTTTTTCTTTTTGTGTGTAGGCTGCATCAGCTTAAATTCTTTCAGACTGATTAATTGTAAAGGGCCACACTCAGGAACTAAGAAAGGTATTACTCTGACTAATCCTTCCATGAAGATATACTGTATATAGATGAACTATGTACCCTTTGACATTGAATTTTTTTGACCCAACAGTCAAATACAGTGTGTACCGTTGAATCCATAACTTAAAAAATAAAGAAAAGGCAAGGGATTACAGAAGAAGTTTTAAAATATAATCTGCAGAACTTAGTACTCGCAAACTTTTATTGGCAAATTGATTTTCTTTGTAATATTTGCCTTTTTAATCATTCTTTCTTCCATTTAGTTAAATTGCTTAAATCAGTTTTCGGATTGAAGGAAACCTAGAGGGCAGATTGATAATACATACACCAGGTTGCATTCCCACATGTCCAATAGCCAGTTTTCAGTTACCTTTAGAATATGAAAAAATGGATTACAAGGAAAACGAACCACACAGACACTGAGAAAACCTACAAAGTTACCACCTACACAGTGCCAAGGCCAGGCTCTAAGTGCCATCTCCTTTAGCTATTCTGCAGCAGTTGTAGTAAAATGTTTTTATTAATATCTTTGATTTGTTTTCAAACAGTTATAAATGTAAAATAACTGCTTAAATAATAAAATTAAAATAAATGCATGTACTTATAAATATTGAATATATGGAGAATGTAAATGAATCATTCTATTATGCCATTTCCCAAGCAACAGGCAGGGGGAAACCATTTACCTTTTTTAACATTTTATTGATTTTATTAAAATCAAATAACATTCCATACAAGCAAGTCAAGTTTAACAAAATTAGGTTTGAAATAAATTAATCATTTGCCTTTCTTCAATAATGTGATATTACATTCTATCTGTACTACAGATACAGCATACTGTATTTTCTTTGGAGTGTTTGTCAAAATTAACAGAAAAAGAATAACTATCATCAAAAATGGCTTTTTAAAAAAATCATTCTGCTTTATTAACTTTGAAAGTGAAGGGTATTTTTACTTTAATGAACATGAAGTACACCAAATGTATGATCATAAAGGTCTGTATCCACATTGTCTTTCTTTAAACACAAACTGGCAGCTACCTGTTCCACCACTCTTATTATGAAAACAATTAAGTAATATTGTACATGAAAGTCAAAGAGTGAAAAGTAAGTGCTTTTTAAGTTCTGGCTTCCTTGGAAATACTAGTTTTTGATTTTCTAGATGAAACCCTTATTAACCTTACAGTGCTGGAGAATGGTTACATTTTACAGGTTTCTTGTCGCTGACATCTATGGTGTTCTGTGTATAATTTTGTTTTCTTTTTGTTGCTTGTGTAGTCAGTTAATATAAATAAATTTATATTTATCTTTTAAAGCACTAGAACAAGTATATACATTTTGACTTGTAGCATATTAAATATGGAGCACCTACCATCAGTTTTAATCAGATAACACAACCAACATGACTCAGCTAAAAATAACCAGGCAAAGTGACTCAAGAAATGGAGGCAATTGGAAGGCACAAAAGTAAGTGCAAACCATTGCAGCAACAGACCTCCTCTTGTCAGCATTGTCTTTGGCCAACATGCAGTCACTGAATAATAAACTAGACAATATTCAGGGAAGACCATCTATACCTACAGACATCAGATACAGTTATTTTTATTATTATTATTATTACTTTTTTTGTTTCCCTGAAATGTGCCTGATTGCAAAACAGCCAGATGTCTTCACTGGATTGAATTATAAAGCAAGGGAGGAAGCATGTTTATTATAGGGAACAACACATGGCACATGAATTTTATAACTGATCACAATGAACTGGTATATTTATTGATAATAGGTCATCTGTTTTATCTTCAGAGGAAATTCTCCAGGTGCTTTCCTGGTTGATGCTTATATAATTGATTCAGAAAGTATTCAGATCCTGCCGTGGGCTGGCTTCCTGCCCAGGGTTTGTTTCCTGCCTTGCGCCCTGTGTTGGCTGGGGTTGGCTCCAGCAGATCCCCGTGACCCTGTAGTTAGGATGTAGCAGGTTGGATAATGGATGGATGGATGGATGGAAGTATTCAGATCCCTTCTATATATAATTTTTCATATTGTGGATTAAAATTAAATAGATAAATTAAATAGATAATTTTCTGTTCATCAATCTACACTCAATAATCCATAATGACAAAGTGAAAAAATGCTTTAAGAAAGGTTTGCAAATTTATTTAAAAATCAAAAACTGAAATCCTTTTATGTGAATATTCAGATCTTTTGCTGTGGCACTCCAAATTGAGTTTGCATCCTGTTTGTTTTAATTATTCTTGATGTGTGTAGAACTTGATTGGAGTCCACTTGTGGCAAACTGAATTGCTTGGACATAGTTTAGAAAAGCACACACCTGTGTATATAAGGTCCCACAATTCACACTATATAGCAGGTCAAAAAGCAAGCCACGGAATCTAAGGAACTCTCTGTAGACTTCCACAATCAAATTGTGGCAAGGCATAAATCAGGGTAAGGGTATAAAAAAATTCCTACAGATTTGTGTGTTCCCAGAAGCACAATGGCCTCGACAAGTGTGAAATGGAAGGTGCTTGGAATGACCGGGTTTCTTCCAAAAGTTGAAGGTCTGAGTAACTAAGCGAGAAGAACCTTGGTCAGGGAGGTAATCTAGAACCCAATGGTTACTACAACAGAACTTCAGAGGTCATCTTCTGAGATTGGAGAAACTGTAAGAAGGATGTCATTCTCAGCAGTACTCCATCAATCAGGCGTTTATAGTAGACTGGCTAGATGGGAGCCATTCTTAACTAAAAAGCATATGACAGTTTAAAGACTCAAATGAGGAAAAGATTCTTTGGTCTGATGAGACAAAAATTTACATGGTCAGACCAGCATCTGATATTTTAAGCATCTGGCAAAGACCAGGCACTGCTCTATACTTACCTTATACCATGTGGTGAAGAATGGCGGTGGCAGTATCTTACTTTGGGGTTGCATTTTACTAGCAGGGGCAGTGAGTTTGGTAGGAATTTAGAGAAGGATGAATTCAACCAAATGCAGAGAGTTCCTCCAAGAAAGTCTGCTCCAGAGAGTAAAAAAACCTCAGACTGGGGCAACAGTGACCTGGAGCATACAGTCAAAACAACACTGTAGTGGATTTGAAGAAAGTCTTTGACTGATGTTGAATGGCTGAGCCAAGGCCCAGGCTTAAACCCCATTGAACATCTGTGGAGAGACTGGAAAATGACACCTTTTAGCTGCTTCCAATCAAATGTAAAGATTTAGAGAAAATCTTCCAGGAAGAATAGGATAAACTCCCCAAATCCAGGTTTGCAAAGCTTGTACAGACTTACCAAAGAAGACTCAAAGCTGCATTTGCTGCCAAAGTGACATCTACAAAGAACACGATTTGTGGTCTGAATACTTTTAGAAATAAGAGATTTCAGTTTTTGAATTTTAATAAATTTGCAAAAAAATTCTGAAAACGTCTTTGCTTTGCTGACATACTGAGCACATACTGTGTGCTAATAACATCCCTGCTATTGAATTGTTGTGTGTTTTGTCTGTATGTGAAACTTATTTAACATTCACTCTTTGGACTTAAAACTTTTGTTCACCATAAGGGATTGGATAGACCTTTTCCAGTTTTTGTTGTTTTTCAGCTATCTAGGAAAAAGGCAAGTGTGTTTGGTGTATTCTAGTGCATGCAGAAGATGAACTTCAGTTCAGTAAGTTAATGATTAGTTAAGTAATTAAGAAAGTAAAGGATTACTAGTTAACTTGAGTACAGTAAGCACAAGCTCATTTTAAAAAGAGGCAGTTTAAATAGCCATAATATTTATAGTTGCATTGGAAGAAACTGGTGAAGAGTGTTTCCTAGGGAAACAAGTAGGCTTGTGGGGAAGTCTAATACGAAATAAGAACACATTTAGCAAGCAGCTTTAAGTGAGACAGCAACAAAAAGTGTTTAGTGGTGATAGCACCTTAAAGAGTTAATACAGGGACTTTAAGAGGGTCAGTAAGTATTAAACAAATCCTGTAAATTGTATTCAATCTTAAATGTTTACTCTCACCAAAACAATCTGTTATAATAAGGCCAGTAATCGTCTCAAAGTCAGGCCCCAAAAAGACAGAAGTAATGATATGCTGCTTACCTGTATACATCTAAGTTGCATTTTATAAAGTCTGAATGCTGCATGCGTGATGTTTGTTTTTGTGTAATGCCAAGATGTCCATCACCAGTTCTGAAGACTATTACTTTCAACTGTAATTAGTGCATTACAATGACACAAGACTACTCACTGAAGCTCCTTAAATATTTTCTTCCATTTTATATCCAGTGAACACTCTTTTAGAGTCCTGCATTATAGTTTTGAAACCACGTAAAAGACATGAGAATCTGATTTTCACAAGGCACTGAATATTTCACTTCATAGTCCCTTCAAAGAGTTTGCCAGCAGTTTGCTCACAATCACTGTAGGTGACACATATTTGTTTTTAGGCTTTTAAAAACTCCATTTTACATCCAGGTGGTAGTGTGGATGTAGGCAGAGAGTCTCTTATGGTGTGTTATCTTCTGCGTGCACAGGTAAGAGATCTCCCTGTAAGAATGGATAGGCTTTTTGCTGGAGTCGCAGTGATGTAGTTGTCCTTGTCAATGTAGGAACAAATGACACATATAAGGAAATGCTGCCATTTAAAAAGTTAGAAACCAAGATGAGAAGCAGAACTTACAAGGTAGTTTTCTGTGAAGTTCTGCTTATGCCAGTCCAGGTAAGATTAAGTTACAATTGAGGAGATTAGAACGCTTAATGTAGGACGGAACGGGAAATGTTTATTGGAACTCCTTCTGGAACAGATGGGAACTGTTTTGCCTTGATAGGTTACATTTTAGCAGAAGAGGTACCATTGTATTGAGGAGGTGTATAAGTAGGTTAGTTGAGGATTGTTTAAAATGTGGAATGTATAGGCAAGGAGTTTAGGGCAGGCTGGGTTTTCAAACTGCACATGAAGTGACAAACAGTAGTATGAAATCAAATACACATTTAATCTTAATCGTAATCTTAAACACAACGTTAAACTGCCATAGTAGAACAATTAATACATTAAAAATGCTTGTCTAAATGCTACAAATGTGAATCTATACTAATAAAAGGCAAAGCCCTCAGTCACTCACTCACTCACTCACTCACTCACTGACTCACTCACTCACTCACTCACTGACTCATCACTAATTCTCCAACTTCCCGTGTGAGTGGAAGGCTGAAATTTGGCAGGTTCATTCCTTACAGCTTCCTTACAAAAGTTGGGCAGGTTTTATATCGAAATTCTACGCGTAATGGTCATAACTGGAAGCAGTTTTTCTCCATTTACTGTAATGGAGATGAGCTTCAACAGCGTGGGGGCGGAGTTTCGTGTGACATCATCACGCCTCCCACGTAATCACGCAGTACATAGAAAACCAGGAAGACCTCAAAAGCTGAAGAAAACATGCATTATATAATTGAGAAGGCAGCGAAACAATAAGAAGCAAGCGAGTGACATATACAACCATATTCATGAGTTCTGCTACTTCGGAAACAAAGCACGATGTAAACCTACACTTTAAATTAAGTTCATAGACAGGCTGCCGCTGGCGTTTGTAATTTAGTGCCTGCCCATATAAGGCCGTCCATCAGCGGCAATCCAATAGCAAACTGCCACGGGTAAATATTCACGGGTGAAGGACTGTGCTTATGGAGAGGAAGATGAGATGGTCAGGGTGGTGTTTGACACAAACTCAGCGAAACTGCGAGAGAAAGTTTTAAGTGCCAGGACTAAGGTAACATTAAATAAAGCTATGGACATAGCACGAGATGGCAAAAGCACAGCTGGGAACCTTCGATGCAAGTACACCGAGTGGCTCACGTGAACTGACGCAGTGCACAGATAAAAAGCAACAGTTCCAAAGAGCGCTGAACAAAAACCGAATTACACAATTGAAAAGGCAGCAAAAATATGAAGCGTCTGATAAGCATATTCATAAATGCAGCTACTGTGGAAACAAAGCACACGGTGGAAAAAGTCAATGTCCCGCTAAAGGAAGACAGTGTAAAAAACCCGTGCATGCAGTGTGTCAGGTCTCAGATAAAGAAGAAGACGAGCTGTTTATTGATGCAGTAAGAAACGAATCGATGAATGAAACCTGTCATCTTTACAATGATTGACAAACACGGAATGTAACTTGAACACAACACATCCTACAAATACGAACCTGATTGAAAGAAATAATGATAATCAAATCCTTGATGACAGCAACACTCAGTAACACTCACAAAACAAATACTGTATATTGACAGTCATGTTACGTTATTTGTTCCCTTTTCTTTTCTACCTTTTTAATACACTACTTCTCATGATACGCGGGTATATATATATGTATATATATATATCCCGCTCTACATACTCGAATAATGGATACTTTATTCGCCATCAATGATTGTTTTGGTAAAGCCATACTCAGTGTATTCATTAGATGAACGGTAAAAAGTAAGAGCGAGGGAGGATGACTCATTGAGGCATGCAGGCTGTAGTGCGTCAACTCTATCTGAATTGCGATCACATTTGAAAAAATATATCTTTTCAAGTTCTATTTAGTCCATATGTGTCAAACTCAAGGGCGGGCCACATCCGCCCGGTGTAATTATATCCGCCCGAGATCATTTTATATACTGTATTATTGTTATTAAAGCCCGGGTATATGAAGCGCTGGTAACACAATAAACTACAGATCCCATAATGCAGCGCTTCAGCTGCCTTGCCGAACACTTACCGCTTACTAGAGTTATTGCGCACTGAGTTTGCACGGCGCTTTGGTGACTTTGAAGAACAAAAAAAGTCCGTCTACATGCGGCTCGAACCTTGTGCATGTTTGGTAGCACATATCTGTGTGAGAAGCTCTTCTCAGTGATAAAGACTAACAAAACAGCACACAGGAGTCGCCTCACTGATGAGCACCTGCAATCCATCCTGAGAATCTCCACAACACAGAACCTCACACCAAACAGAAATGAACTTGTGGCCAAAAAGATGCCAGGCGTCCAGCTCTAAAATGACATATGAGCAAAGACAACTGAATGATTTGATTTGTTATTGCACGTAAGAGCGGGAGTCAACCGTTTTAACAAACAGCGTATTGCACTGATCTGAAATAGCTGTGTGTGTATATATGTAGATATGTATGTATATGTATATATATGTTTATATATGTGTGTGTGTATGTATGTATGTATATATATATATATATATATGTTTATGTGTGTGTGTGTAAATATATATATATATATATATATATATGACAACAACACTCATCACTCACAACAGTGACAAAACAATTACATTGACAATCAGGTTACGTTATTTTCAAAATGTTTCCTTTTCTTTTCATTGCTTCTTTAACACACTACTTCTCCGCTGCGAAGCACGGGTATTTTGCTAGTAGTAAAATAAATGAGCTCAAATTATGTATACCTACAATTAACTTTTATATACTGTAATAGGAATAACAGAAACCTGTCTTAATCAAAGAGAGGGACAGTATAACATGGACAGATATGCATTATTTAAGGAAGACAGGCAAAAAAGCATAGGAGTTGCCATGTGAGAAAAATGTAATTTGAATGCAACTTAGATGGGGAACAACAGCTTCCTGAGGAAGTTTGGATTCGACTACACAGCATTATGAGTTGAGGCCTTATATTAGGAGTTCATTTTAGACCCCAAAATGCAGACAGCAGTTTAAATTCAAATCTTTTTAATAGTATTTAAAAGGTAAATTTGGAGCAGGATATTATAGTGATGGGGGATTTTAATTGCCCAAATATAAACTAGGCTAGCCTTACAAACAGCAGAGCCCAAGAACAAGAGTTCTTAAATGTAAGCAGTGATCGTTTTTTTTAATATACAGTAGTATGTTTGAAGCACTAACTGTTTAGATTTGGTACTCTGTAGTTATCAGGATAGAATTAAAGGGGCAGACCCCTTGTCACCGCTGCTGTTTGCGATTGCCATTGAACCACTGGCAATACATTGTCGAAATACTGATCAGATAAAGGGGATTAGCAGAGAAGGACTAGAACAGAAAATCTCATTATATGCAGATGATATGGTACTGTATATTTCCAACCCAGAAAATTATGTGCCTCACAGAATTTCAAAAGCTCTAGAATTTCAAAAGCTCTCTGGTCTCAGAATTAATCTGAATAAAAGTGTACTCTTTCCAGGGAATTCTCAAGCATATAATATTAGATTAGACACCCTACCTTTTATCATTGCAGAACAGTTTAAATACCTCGGGGTAAACATCACAAGTAAACATAAAGCTCTTTATCAACAAAATTTCGTCGTCTGCATGGAAAAAATTAAACAAGACTTGCACAGATGGTCAACCCTTCATCTCACACTAGCTGGAAGAATTAACACTGTTAAGATGAATATTCTTCCTAAGCTCCTTTTTTTATTTCAAAACATCCCAATATACATTAATAAATCATTCTTTAAGCAATTAGATTCAACAATAACCTCATTTATTTGGAATTCAAAACATCCACGCATCAAAAGAGCGACCCTACAAAGACAAAAGGCAGAAGGTGGCATGGCTCTACCTAACTTCCAGTTTTATTACTGGGCAGCAAATATACAGGCGATAAGAACCTGGACACAAATAGAAGAACATACACAGGCTTGGACAGCAATAGAAGTAAAATCCTGCAGTACTTTTTTGTATTCCTTGCTCTGCGCTCCAATAAACACACGTTATCGGCAATACACTAATAACCTAATTGTGCTCCACTCACTTAGAATCTGGAACCAATGTAGAAAACATTTTAAGACGGAGAAGCTTCTATCTGTTGCACCTGCAAGAGAACCACCTCTTTCAACCTTCACAAACATATGCAGTTTTAATATCTGGAAAAAAATTGGAATTAACTTGCTTAGAGATCTTTATATAGACAACGTCTTTGCATCCTATGAACAATTACATTCCAAATTTAACATTCCAGCTACACATTTCTTTCACTATCTTCAAATCAGGAACTTTGTTAAACAGAACCTTCCAGATTTTCCTCATCTTGCACCCTCATCCATGCCGGAAAAAATATTGCTCAATTTTAAGGAATTAGACTCCATCTCTACAATATATAAAATCATTTTACAATCCCTTCCTTTCAAAGATCCAAGAGGACACTGGGAAAAAGATCTCTCAATTAATATATCAGAAAAGGAGTGGAAAGTAGCAATGCAGAGAATTCACTCGAGCTCCATATGCGCAAAGCATACAATTATACAACTCAAAATTATATATCGAGCACATCTGTCTCGACTAAAACTCTCCAAAATGTTTCCAGGGCATGATCCAACCTGTGAACATTGCAACCAAGTCCCAGCCTCACTGGGTCACATGTTCTGGGCCTGCACCAAATTAACATTATTCTGGACAAAAATTTTTAATTACCTCTCAGACAGCCTTGGACTCACAACCCAACTCAACCCATTAACAGCTGTGTTTGGGGTTCTTCCAGAGGGGCTTAAAGTGGAGAAGGACAAACAAATTGTGATTGCATTTACTACACTGTTGGCACGCAGACTTATTCTGATAAACTGGAAGAACCCAAACTCTCCTCTTTTAAGTCAGTGGGAAACCGATGTGTTATATTATTTGAAATTAGAAAAAATCAAATACTCAGTTAGAGGATCTGTACAGACTTTTTTCAAAACATGGCAGGATCTAATCAGTAATATTTTAAAATAAGTTTATAAAGCACAGAGAATTTATTAATTTAGGTATGTTTACAAGCCTTAAATTTTACACCGTTTGGCTTGCTCTCTCTCTCTCAGGGGTGGGGATCGATCTGTTCTTAACATAATTCTTTTTTTTGTAAAAACTTGATTGCTATGTATGGATTGTAATAAAATTAATAAAATTAAAAAAAAAAAAGAATTAAAGGGGCAAAGATGATTGAACCACTTGGTTCAATGGAACATAATAGATTTCACAGTGTTTTGACAGTGTGCATATTCTAAAAATAAAAGCAGTTACATTGTTATATTTAATGTTACTAAGGTGAACTTTGAGCAGATTTAGCAAAGCCTCAGTAAGATAATTAGTGATATTGGGTGTGATGAAGATGGATATTGTTAGAAATGGGTACATTAGAGGGTCAGCTCAAGTTGGACAGTTGGGAGACAAGGTCAGAGAGGCGAGATTCCGTTGGTTTGGACATGTGCAGAGGAGAGATGCTGGATATATTTGGAGAAGGATGCTAAGGATAGAGCTTCCAGAGAATGCTTACGCTTTCTTTTTAAAGGTTCTGTGACAACAGCTGGCTCTATCTGTGAGGATCCACCTTCTTCCTCAACCACTTGACTGAGATTGAGGACAAATAGTTCCTCTTCATTAGGAGGACCAGGTCCACCCTCCTCTGTAACTGTGGACTCACCATTGAGTTCAACACCATCAACTCCATGCAGAGCTTCTGATTTGTCACCACCAATAATGTCAAGGACAATGTCAGTATACTCACCCCTCTTGAAAGGCTTGTTACCCACAGGCCTCAGCAAGGTCTTTTGTTGCCTTAGCTTTAAGGTTCTTCCATCTTAATATGACTTGTTTTGTGGTCCTTTTCTGACCAGCCCCTATAGCATTCACATTCTTGGTGATGTCCTCCCAAATGTTCTGTTTGCATATCTTGGTCACTACTCTCCCCTTTAATGAGCTGAAGTGTCCTACTATGGAGGAATAATGGCACTTAACACCCTCCAACAGTGCATGGTTTTCTGCCACTGTGAAATTAGGCCCTTTTGAGTCCATGGTTCCATCTCTTTTGTGTAGCTAACACTGATTTTATAGGCCCTGTGCTTGATTGGGGCAATTCAACACATGACAAACCAGTCAGCTCATTGTTGCTTAATTGGTGTGTGACCAAATAAAATCACCAATTTCTTACACACCTCGGTCATAGGTTTACAGAGGCTTTGGCATTGCAGATGTTGTTCATCGCTACCACAGATTGGGAAGGAGAAAATACCATGAAAGAATGTACGATGAGTGAGCCAAACCACTTGTGCAATACACTAGAGGAACTGTGAGGGATGATATCAACTACATTGCTGACCTTGTCAGGCCAAAGTTACAGTACAAAACCAAAAGGAGTCATGTTCTGTCTGTGGAGGAACAGTGCTTAATTGCACTGCGCTTTTATGCCTCTGGGGCTTTCTACCAGGTTGTTGGTGACAATATGGGAGTGGACAAATCAACTGTTAGTAATGTGGTGAAAGCTGTCTCATTTGAATTGGCCAGTCTGGTCAATAAATTTGATTCATTTATCAAGGATGACCAGATGACGCAAACTAAGCGAAGTTTCTTTCTTTTGGGGAACATGCCTAATACTATTGGTATTATTGATTGTACTCATGTGCACATTCAAGCGCCTCATGAAAGGGAGTGGCAGTATGTGAACTGAAAAGGGGGCACAGCATCAATGTCCAATTTGTGGCCAACGTTGACCTTATCATCACAAACTGTGTTGTCAAGTGGCCAGGGTCTGTTCATGATGCACGTATCCTGAGGGAGAGCACATTATAGAGAAAGCTTAAGTCCAACCAACCAAATGGCATGACATTGGGAGACAGTGCTTATCCAATCCAATCTGTTATCCCAAATCCCTTTGGATTACTTTTGAACAACTGGGCCCAGAACCAGGTAAAATTAATCATTGAGTGGTTAAGAAAGTTAGTGAGTATGTACAGTGTATACAGTATAAACCCTTGGTACAGATTTTTTTGAAAATTCATACACACCGGGGAAATTCCTAAAGACTGGAAGGTAGCAAATTGTATCCCCTTGCATAAAAGAAGTGATCATGCTGATCTAAGAATAAATAGGCCAGTAATCTTAACATGCATTACAGGTAAATTAATGGAAGCAATTATTAAGGAAAAGATCAAGCAGCATATGTCTATAATTGGTTTATTAGGACACTCAACATAGATTCAAACAAGGAAGATTGTGTTTCAGTAATATACTGAACTTCTTAGGAATCAGGAAATGTTAAACGTATTGCCCTCCGGTATCGTGGCTAGGGCTACTGCTCTGTTTAATATACAGAAACAGTCTGGACTAAAATACAATCAACAAGCTGGTTAAGTTTGCAGATGATAATAAAAGAGGCTGAAAGGGAATATACTGTAAACTCAGCTGAATTATTACAGAGTGACTTGGATAGTGTGGAAGAAGCATTTTTAGGTGAGACAGTGACATAGATTTTTTTTATAAAATAAGAAAAGGTCCATAGGGGGACTCACAAGCTATGAATGCATGTATCCCATTTTGTGTATGTCGCATGATACTTTTTATAATACAGCACAAGCTGGTCCATAGCAAGTCCTGCACATAGACCCTTCAGGCAATATTACATTCTAATCAATTGAATTACAGAACATGTTCCATATCAGTAAAAGTTGGATTTGTATGCAAGCTTATGGGGTTTTGTCTTTGATAAGGACAGTTAAATTAACTGATAAATAAAACCTGATAACATTAAAGCTTGCCCAAGCATTTAGAACAAAGAGCTAAAAAAAATGTAACCAAACTTGCTTCAGAGACTGAAAACAATATTTTCCTTAAGCTTGATTTTCATTTACAATAGTATACAGGTTTGGGCAGGTTTGTGCAGGTTTGTGCCAGATTTCATTACACAATGGCTGGTCTGTTACTTGAAAGTACACCTTATGAAAAGTAACCTAGAAGTCATAGTGTGCTCATCACCATCTAAATCCATTTATTGTATAGAAGCGATCAAGAAAGCTAATAGGAATATTAGATTATATGTTACGGGGTGTGGAGTATAAGTCAAGGGAGGTTATAATAAAATTATATATTGCAATAGTGAGTCATCGCCTGGAGTTCTGTGTTTAGTTTTGGTCTCCATGCTACCAAAAAAACACAGTAGTGTTAAAGAAACTTCAGATAAGAGTGAGTAGGCTGATTTGGGGACTAAGAAATATGAGCCATGAGGATAGACAGGAGAAGGTGAAACCTTTCAGTTTAAGCAAACCGAGATTAAGCGGGGACATGATTAAATTGTTAAAGTTATAAAAGAAATGAGTACAGTTGATCTCAGTTCTTCAATACGAACACAGTAGGCAACTTGTTAAGGGCAAATTTAAAAAAAAATGTTAAAAAGTGTTTCTGCATGTAAAGAACTAAAGATGTATTGAATACATTGCCAAGAAGTGAGGTGGATAGTAGGATATTATGGACATTCAGATATCAATTTGACGTTATTCTGAACAATCTAGATGAAATGGGATGGAAAAATTCACCGGACTAGATGGCTTGTTCACATTACAACTTTTCAAATGCTTTCCCTTTGTTACAGTGTAGATAGATAGGCATAAATGACAAATAAAGCCATTTAAAATTAAATCTACATCAATAATAAAGTGTGCGGGAAGGGAAATGGTCTGAACACTTTCCAAATGCATTATATTCCTCTGCAATAGATTATTATACAAATAAAGAGATGAACGATCTGTACAACATTGTTACAGAATATGAATGTTTATACACTGACTGATTATTTTGTTTCTGGGAAGTATACGGAAGTAAATTTAGGGAGTGTTCACTCTAAATATGACCAGCCTGTCAGCTGTTCCACAGTGGGTGCTAGCAATAAGGATTACTGCCACACCTCAATAGAAGACAAATAAGACATTTAAATAACGAGCCAGCAAGAAACGTTGTTCAGCAATGAACTAAACAAACTGTGGAAAAACTGCTACTTTGATTGTGTAGAGACTCCTCGTCAGATTTGGATAAACTTACTAATGTCATAACAGGATTAATCAAAAAGATGTAGAAGACTTCATGCCTGTAAAGACAATCTGTATATTTCCTGTGACATCAGGAATATACTGAAAGTATGAAACGATGCACTTAAAAATAATGGTATGGAAACTTACAAGAAATGTAGCTACAGACTTATAAAAGCAATCAAAGTGGCTGGACATCAGTAGTCTAGAGTTTTCATCAGTAATTTAATAATAAAATCTCCTTTTAGTTTCTGTACCTCTGTTGTGAAAGGCACTATTTCATAGTATATATTGAAGTAAATGTCTGAGGCAAGTTCAGATACAATTTCCATTTCTTTATGTTGTTCTGAACCTACTTAGTTTATTTTAGAAAGCAAATGCTTTATCTCAGGATCCCACATTTTAATTATCTAAGATTGTGTCCTGCCTAGAAACAACCAGAAAGCAGGTGTGAATGTTATGGGACCAGGAAATAAAATATATTCAAAAAAAAAAAAGAAAACAAAAGCTTAAACCAATGATGTGTCCTAAATTTCACTTAAGCCCAACAGAAGCTAAAATTCATTGTTTTCAGCAGCCAAAACCCAAGATCAGTACACTAAGGTTATCTGTAATTTCAAATGACCGTGAAGTGAAATTGTGGTTACTTTTATACAATCATACTAGTGAGTCACATGTCACAACCTCGGACATGTCCCCTAAGATGGTAGAAAAGAAATCACAAATTGGCCTCAGCTATAAAAAATAATGTTGGAAAAGTCACAAAAATAATTTAATCACTTTAAAATGAGCTCAAATCAAAAATAAAATTTTTTGGATTCCTGAAATTACACACACATTTTATCTACATCTCCAAGGAGACATGGGAAGAATTAAATACAAATTACTTTAAGAACAACTAGAGAATAAGTATAGCAGCTCTAATTTAGTGCAAATTCTGGAGGGGATTAGAGAGGCTTAGAGACTAAAAAGTACATACTAATCCAATCTTATCTACATTATTCATCCTTGGTAAATTTCATTCTTTCTATACCTACTTTGACTGCAATAAGCAGCAACAGCACATGATTTATTTTACTTTGTTTCTGTACATGACATAAGGAGAACTTTTAGACAAATTAATGTCATCTTGTCTGGATGGAATTTTAGGGTGTGTTGTAAAACCTTTCTGCAATCACTTAATTGATGTCTTCACTGATTTCTTTAATATTTCTCTGACAGATCTGTGATTACTGTTTGCCTTAAAAATTCAACAACAATCCTTTTTCCCAAGAAAACAAAATTAGACCCTGAATAACTAGACTACACTCGCACTTACTCCAAGGGTGATGAAGTGCTTTGAAAGACTAGTGTTAGGACACATTATATATAATATATTGCCATCTATAATTTACATATCATCACAACTGCTTCACAGAGGAGAACACAACATACTAACTGTGATAAATGCTTTGATGTGTTTAGCATTGTTGCTTTAGAAGTTCACGAATCCAGGGTTGATACTCTCTGTTAGTCCTGACAGACAGACAGACAGACAGACAGACAGATAGATAGATAGATAGATAGATAGATAGATAGATAGATAGATAGATAGATAGATAGATAGATAGATAGATAGACAGAAAATCAAGAAGATGATCACTTACTTCAGGGACCACTTACAGCCATGAGAGGGTGAGATAATTTAAACTTCTTGGAGCAACTATCACCCTTGAACTGACGTGGCCATAACACATTTGTTTCATGTCAAGAAGGCTAAGCAGTGCCTCTACTTCCTCAGGCATCTGAAAAAAGCTCACATTTCTCCATGGTTTCTATATCAACAGATGCAGAGTAGTCTATCCTCACTGGTTGTGTCACATCCTGCTATGGCACCTGCCCAACTCAAAATCATAAAGCTCCGCACAGACAGGGTGGTGAAAATGATGCAGAATATTATTACTAAGATGCCATCTATTCAATAACATTTGCTGCCTTTAAAAGCAAATAATATTATTAAAGAGGCTGCTCCTATCCACAGGTTCTAAGGTTGCTGATCAGCTAATCATAATAGCATACTGTAATATAATATACACTACAGACACTGTATACACACAAAAAAAAAACACCCGCAATTTTACATGCTATGATACTTTTTTTCTTGTTTTTTGTGTCTGTGTATTTTTCTTGGTATTGTATTATTTGCAACTGCTCTGATGAGACATGTAAATAGGAATTTCATTATACTATGTACAAATGACAGGAAAGAAACAACAGCATAAAAAAACATTCTAATAACAAGGGCAGTTTGAATGAGAAGCTACATCAGTGAATGCAGTATGATTATATGGTTACATACAGTAGCTTATGTCAGAAACTTTAACCAGGTACACTGATGAAATTAACAGTAAGAGTAACTATTGAGTAGCTACATGACCTGAGGATAAAAACTATCCCTGAATCTTGTACTGCAAGTGCTAATGGCTGTGTGTCATTTTGGAAGAATAGAGGACGAAGAAAAAAGCCTATGCATGATGGTTAAGTTTTGTAATACTATTTTGTATGCAGCATGTGATGTGAACTGTATTCCCAAAACCCAATAAAGCTGTGCTCCAATAATATTATGTGCTGATCTCACTAAACTCTGTATTCTTGAGCTAAACATGTGCCCTTGCAGAGTGTTATCCAGCCAATCAGGATGAATTCCCTAGTGTACAAGTTGTTAAGCATAAATGGAGACACCTGAGTTTTCTTTAATCTTTGAAAAAGTTAATGCATTGGTGAGCCTCCTGAATGATAGCTTAGATGTTTGTGATCTCTTTAGTTTTTCATACTACTTCACCATGAATATTGACAGGAGCATGGCTTGCCTTCTGTTTCCTGATGTTTACGATATAGCGGAACATAAGAGCAACATTAGGACTACATTTTGAAACATCCTGTGTATAGGCACTTCGTTACCAATAATCACAAATTTTCAGACCTCAGATTCACCGTCCATGAAGTAGTAAAACCTCACCCCCATTTGATAACATTTTGTTATGTAGGGAAGCACAGTGGATTTTGCAATTAAACACTTTACATCCCATTGGTCTTAAGGAATCACTTGATTAGGTGTGTTTCTGTGATATATCCCTTAATGTGTACTATTTCCTACTTTCATTTCTGTTTAGACAGTTGCTGACTGCTTTCCGCATTTTGATTGTGTGAGGTAAATTGTGTTTTCATTAATTTCATTGTACATGTAATACAGTTGGGTACATGCCCTTCGGTTGAGACTTTTTCATTATTTACTTATACATCAATGAGGTAAGTTGTTACCTCTGGTTAAATAGTTTTCTTCCTATTGGCCTAAACATTTGATTTTATTGATTTATAAACACTGTTTTTTTTTTCATACAACTTTCATTTTCTGGACAGATAATTGATGGATTTACCTCTGTGAGCTACTGTCCTTATACATTAAATAGTACTCTATTTTTTGATGTGTGGTGTGAGAGGTATATGTGAGTAATCACCTCACTGTTTTACTATTTTTTATTTTATATATATGAATATATTATATTTTATATATATTTCTGAAGTTAATATTTTGTTCATGTGCCCTGAAGTAGGGGTTTTCTCCTCAAAATATGTCAGCCAGATATATGCTTCACCACATGTAAAAGGCACATGATTCCTGTGATACTGGTGGACAGGATTCCACTGACACGTTGTTTCCCCCAATGCAATGCCTGATTAGGCTTTCTGATTTATTTTTTACATTTGGCTTCTGTATAATTTAAACCAATTAGTTCATTTAATTTTGCTCACACTATTTTTTCTGATTAATCTATTTGTTCTATTTTCTCCCATTGCATCTATATACTGTATGATATATATATAGATACAAAATTGCCATGAAGCTCAATTTTTCTGTATTATTTACAGTATTTGTTTTGTAACCCAGCCACGGGGGATGAAGAAACCAGTGTGTTACTTCATGCTGGTCCCAAGGCCAGATAAATGGGGAGGGTTACATCAGGAAGGGCATCTCGTGTAAAATTTTTCCAGATCAACATATGGACAACAATACAGATTTCCATACCGGATCGGCTGAGTCCCAGGTTAACAACGGTGCTCACCAGTACTGTTAACCAACAGGGTGCTGGTAGAAATTGGGCTACTGTTGGCCAAAGAAGGAGAAGACGAGGGGGGAGACGTGTCCAGAGGAAAGAGGAGAGGAGGAAGGTAAAGAGAACTTTGAATGTTGGCATATGACCGGTAAGGAGAGAGAGTTAGCCGATTTGATGGAGAGAAGGATGGTTGATATATTGTGCATGCAAGAGACTAAATGGAAGGGGAGTAAGGCCAGGTGGATCGGAAGTTGATTCAAATTGTTCTATCATGGTGGGGATGAGAGTAGAAATTGGGTAGGGGTTATTCTGAAGGAACAATATGTCAAGAGTGTTTTGTAAGTGAAAAGAGTGTCAGGCAGGATAATGATTATGAAGCTGGAAATTGGAGGTGTGATGATGAATGTTGTTAGTACATATGCCCCACAGGTTGGGTGTGCAATTTATGAGAAAGAAGATTTCTGGAGTGAGTTGGACGAAGGGTGTTGTCTAGGGACAGAAAGTGGTGATTGGTTCAGATTTTAATGAACATGTTGGAGAAGGGAACAGTGGAGGTGAGGAAGTGATGGGTAGGAATGGTGTAAAGGAGAGAAATGAAGAAGGTCAGATGATAGTGGATTTTGCAAAAAGGTTGAACATGGCTGTGGTGAATACATTTTTTAAGAAGAGGGAGGAACATATGGTGATGTACAAGAGTGGAGAAAGATGCACACAGGTAGTGTATATCCTATACAGAAGACTTAATCTGAAGGAGATTAAAGAGTGCAAAGTGGTGGGAATGTGTAGTTAGACAGCATAGGATGGTGGTCTGTAGGATGACATCGGAGATCAAGAAATGGAGGAGAGTGAGGGCAGAGCCATGGATCAAATAGTTGAAGATGAAAAGGAAGACTGCAAGGTTGAGTTTAGGGAGGAGGTAAGACAGGCACTGGGTGACAATGAGAGTTACCAGACAGCAAGGCAACTGCAGCAGAAGTAGTAAGGGTGACAGCTAGAAGGGTGCTTGGCATGACATCTGGAGAGAAGAAGGAGGAAAAGAAAACTTGTTGATGGAATGGGGAAGTACAGGAGAGAATACAGAGAAAGAGGATGGTAAAGAATAAGTGGGATAGTCACAGAGATGCAGAAAGTAGACAAGAGTACAAGGAGATAAGGTGCAAGGTGAAGAGAGAGGTGGCAAAGGCTAAAGAAAAGGTATATGATGAGTTGAATGAGAGGTTGGACACTAAGGAGAGAGAAAAGGAACTGCACTCATTGTTTAGACAGAGGGATTGAGCTGGGAAAGATCTGCAGCAGGTTGAGGTGATAAAGGATAAAGATGGAAACATACTCACAAGTGAGGAGGGTGTGTTGAAAAGATGGAAAGAGTATTTTGAGAGACTGATGAATGAAGAGAATGAGAGAAAGAGAAGGTATGATGATGTGCAGATAGTGAATCAGAAAGTGCAAGAAATTGAGCATGGAGGCAGTAAGGACAGCTATGAAGATGATGAAAAATTGAAAGGCTGTTGGTCCAGATGGCATACCTGTGGAAGCATGGAGGTGTTTGGGAGAAATGGCAGTGGAATTTTAAACCGGATTGTTTAATGAAATCTTGGAAAGTGAGAGGATGCCTGAGGAGTGGACAGAGAAATGTACTGGTGCCGATTTTTAAAAATAAGGGGGAAGTGCAGAACTATAGTAACTACAGGGGGATTAAATTGATGAACCACATCATGAAGTTATGGGAAAGAGTAGTGGAAACTAGGTTAAGAAGGGCGGTGATGATTAGTGAGCAGCGGTATAATTTCATGCCAAAAATGAGCACTACACATGCAATGTTTGCTTGGAGGGTGTTGATGGAGAAGTACAGAGAAGGCCAGAAGGAGTTGCATCGTGCCTTTGTGGAACTTGAGAAAGCATATGACAGGGTGCCTCAAGGGGAGTTGTGAGTATTGTATGAGGAAGTCGTGATTAGCAGAGATGTAAGAGTTGTACAGAATATGTACGAAGGAAGTGTGACAGTCTGCAGTAGGAGTGATGAATGTATTCAACATGGAGGTGGGATTACATCAGGGATCGTCTCTGAGCCCTTTATTATTTGCAATGTTGATGGACAGGTTGACAGATGAGATTAGACTATGATGTTTACTGATGACATTGTGATCTGAAGCGAGAGTAGGGAGCAGGTTGAAGAGGCCCTGGAGAGTTGGAGATATGCTGTAGAAATGAGTGGAATGAAGGTCAGTAGGAACAAGACACAATACATGTGAGTGAATGAACAGGCTATTCCAGATTTTAGGTGCATAACAGCAGAAGGCCGCCTCACCACTTTTTTTAAGTTTAGCTTTTGGAATTCTAAGGAGACACTCATTTGAGGATCTAAGGTTACGATTTGGAATATAGGGTGTCAGACATTCCGATATATAAGATGGAGCGAGATTATTTAAGGCTTTATAAACCATAACCAGAATTTTAAAGTCAATTCTGAAAGACACAGGTAACTAATGTAGTGACATCAAAACTGGAGAAATGTGTTCGGATTTTCTTTTCCTAGTTAGGATTCTAGCAGCTGCATTTTGCACTCGTAGCAAATGATTTATGTCTTTTTTGGGTAGTCCTGAGAGGAGTGCGTTACCGTAATCTAGTCGACTGAAAACAAAAGCGTGAATTAATTTCTCAGCATCTTTCAACGATATAAATGGTATAAATTTTGCTATGTTTCTTAAGTGAAAAATTGCTGTCCTAGTGGTCTGATGAATATGCGATTTAAAGTTCAGGTTACAGTCAACAGTTACCTCCAAGTTTTTTACTTTCGGCTTTTAATCCTAATGCATCAAGTTTATTGCTGATAACCTCATTGAATCCATTATTGCCAATCACTAAAATTTCAGTGTTCTCTTTATTTAGCTTAAGAAAATTATTATTCATCCATTCAGAAGTACCAGTAAGACATTGTGTTAGTGAATCGAGAGAGTCGGTGTCATCAGGTGCTATTGATAAGTACAGCTGTGTGTCATCAGCATAGCTGTGGTAGCTGATGTTGTAACCTGAGATAATCTGACCTAACGGAAGCATATAAATTGAGAATAGCAGCGGACCCAGGATAGAGCCTTGTGGAACACCATATAGAATATCATGTGTTTAGTTCAAGTAGGCCTGTGACTTGTAACCGGAAAAGAGAGGGTCTCTGCAGTTGTGGACGAATCTTTCATCCAGACAGCAGGTGTGATTATAAAGCAGCTTTATTTCTCAGAGTCACGGTGAGAAGCGTTTCAGAAAAGCAGACAATCAAATATACATGACAGCGTCAGGGCTCTTCTGAACCCCGTCTGTTGGGTGGGGTCCAGTTTTATACCCCTAGAATGCGTGATTTAATATCATTATAAAATGTAACAGTCAACACTTTATTATACACAATCCTTGAGCCCCTTCAACGCCCCTTATGCAACTTGATTTCTTGGCCCCTTTTGTTATGGCGTTCAGATGTAAGCTAAGGAAAACGTGATAAAGCAGACTCATGCTCAGACCTTGAGTCCTTTGCCCAAATATTTTTCTGTTTGCTAAAACAAAGCATGCTATTACATGGTTTTGTAAAGCTTACTTCTCAGACATGAATTAGTACAAGGGAAAGAAGAGAACATTCGTCTTCCACATTCCCCTCTTTTTTAGCAAACAAAAATATTTGATCAGGGGAGAGTTGAGTGGGAAAGGGTAGGAGAGGGGGATGGAGTGGAGTGGACGGAGGAGTGTGGCGTGGCTGTGCTGACCTGAAGCATTTTTTCTTTGTGTAAAAAGTAAGCCTTTGCCATAGAGGCAGTAAAATACTTGGATACAATGTATCTTATCAAGGGAATAATACAGCAAGCTACAAGCAGGAGAACGATTAAAGCAACCGTAAGAGAGATGAAAACTGATTTAAGCCATTGGCCCCAGGACCCAAAAGTGGACATAAACCATTTGTCCCAAGGATTAGAAATGCCAGAATTAGTAGCTAGTTCATGTCAAATCAGCTAAAGCATGGGTGATTGATCCATCAGGAGCTGTATTATTAGGGACATAGGAACAGCATGCATCACCAAACATAGCACAAACGCCTCCTTTCTCAGCCAAGAGCATATCTAAAGCCAATCGATTTTGCCAGGTCATGAGGGATGTTTTATCAAGTTGCTCATGGATACCTTCAACAGCTTCTTTAGTAAAATTTAGGAATCTTTGTTGATTGTAATAGAGATAATTAATCCAATCTACTGTACATTTTTGTTTATAGTAAACTGACGAAAAATAGACTCAAATTCGGCAGCAACTTGGTCCCTTGCCTTGAACTTATAAGGGACTCCACGAGGGACTCCAATGGAATCAAAATACACCCCAGGGCCATGTAGGGAAAACTGGGAAGGGTCCACAGAACGGGGTTGACGACGTCGACCAAACATGGTTGACACATGGAAGGCAGTTAAAGGGAAAAGTCGGAAAGGCATAACAAGTTGTATTAAAGCAGAAGTGCCAGTCCAGTCAGGTGGAAGGATGTCAAGCAATTTAGACCTATGTCTAAGTCCTGCAAATACTGTCGTAATTGAAACAAACCATGAAACTCAAACCAATTATGACAGCAGCAATCCAAGCTGTAAGATTTGAAACAAAATTACTGTTCACATGGCCAACTGTAAGTTGCATGCTCAAGAGTAAGCTCAGCGCACAGCTTGGTCATATTACAACCAGAGGGCTGTGATATACAAAGAGATCCTTAACAAATAATTATTGGTATATTTTCCCTCAGTTTAAAAAGGTTTCATTTTCTTCTTAATAAAAATTTTAATGCAGTACTTCGCCGCTGCGAAGCGCGGGTATTTTGCTAGTATCCCATAAGCGGTGTGTTTAAATAAATGTTTTTTATGTTTTTTGTTTGTTGTTTTCTATCCATTATTTTGTGAAGGGCTTACATGGTGGCTGGACTCAAATAAGTAATAAAAAGGAGTGAGCGTTTACAAATCATTACTTTGAAATAGTGTAACAATTATAAATAATAATTGTTTTCATTGGACCAATTGGTTATTAAAATTTATTGGGGGTTGTTTAATGTGGATCCCACCAGTGAAATTTCATCCTATGTCATAGGTAACATGCCAGTTAATTGGTGGGAGGGCTACACATATAACTGTCCAAATACTTATAGACCAAACTGTACAAATGCACAGTAACACAAATTCTAACCTAAAGTTTAAGTGTGAAAGTAAAATAATTAACACATTAAAAATAGATTGCCTTAATGCTAGAAGTATAAAAAATAAAGCAAGTGACATGGAGTTGTATGCAGCTGAGCATAATTATGATATTAAAGCAATAACAGAAACCGAGCTATATAGGAAAGTTATAACATAGTTGATTACACTTTTTTTAAGGAAGGATAGGCAGAACAGAAAGGGAGGAGGGGTTGCCATTTATGTCAACAGAATTTAAAAGAAACTCTTCTTCATTTGTACGATGAGCCAGATCTTATTGAGGACACCTGTGCTATAGATATTCAGATAGTCATTTCAATGCATGTCTTTTTAGTAATATTAAAAATGCGATTTGCAGGGGGATATTATAGTCTTGGGGAACGTTAACTACCTGGATATGAAGTGGGCTAACTTTGCAAATAGTGGAATACAAGAGCAGGAGTTTTTAGATGTAATTCAATGATTTTGTTTTCACATTATGATAAAACACATACGTGGGGAAAGCCTGTCTAGATTTACTGTTTTTCAATAATCAAGATAGAATTGAGGGTCTAAAGGTGATCGACCGACTATGGTCAAGTGACCAAAATATGATACAATTCTCAGTATTTAGGATGATCATGAATACAAAGATCAAAACTATTAAGTTTAACTTTTGGTAAGGCAAATTTTGAACAGATATGACTAACTATAGAAGGGATAACCTGAGATAAGAATTAAAGTGTGGAGACAGTCAAGAAGCAGCGGAATAGGTCTAAAAAAGTTTTGCACATAATGCAGAACAGGTAAATACCAAATTTGTAAATTAGTGGGAAAAATAACAAAACCCCTCTGTGCTTAAATAAGGAGATGGAAACGTATTTGCAAAGGAAAAAAAAAAAACATTAAAGGGGATCGAAGGCATATAAATCTAATAATGCTAATCATGGGGCATAAGAGAACATGTGAGCAACCGTCCAGAAGGATATTAGGGAAGCCAAAAGGCATTTATAGAGGAAAATAGTAAATAAGGAAAAAGATGACCCAAAGAGATTCTTACAGTAGGAACAGGTGAAGTGTATCACGAATAGTAAAAGGGAACTAAAATATACACACAATGAAACAGAAGATGTTCTAAACTTGAATTTTTCTGAAGTCTTCACATGTAAGGAAGTAGATAATCTCCCAGTGGTAACAGAAACAACTAAGGAGGTACTGAGGGATTTGGAGATTGTAGAGGGAAAAGTACTGCTCGTATTAAATAGGTTGAAATCAAACAAATCACGAGGACCATATATTTACTCTCAAATTCTTAAGGAGGTTAGCAAGTACAGTTGACCCTTGATATAAGACCAGCATGACATGCGAACAACTTGATTTACGACCAAAATTTTTGTTTTGATTTATGAACAACATCTTGCATTACGACCCAAATGCGGTCACGTGTATCCGCTTGTGCGATTGTAAACAAACAGCCGAGAGCGTTCGTAAACATCAGTCGGAGCTCAGATACAAGTGTTTGTGGACGTAATTTCGGTCAGTGCAGTGATTTATCTATGTATATAATTCGCTAAGGCCATGGCAAGCAAGACGCATAATTGCTAAGGAAGGAAGAGAAGGAAACGAAGGTAAAGAAAGCGATCACAATCGAAATGAAGAAGAAAATTGTGTGGAAATATGAGAGTGGTGTTCGCGTGACCGATCTCACTAATATGTACAGCATGTCGAAATCCACCATCTCGACAATTTTACAAAGAAAAGATTTGCATAAGTAGGCTCCTTCTAAACAATAACCACCTTCCGTTTCATTCTTCTTCTCCTCCCTTTCTGCAGCCCAAAGATGTCAAATTAAATGGTGACTACAGTATGAAATTGTTGTTTCTGGTAGGCTAGGCACTTTTTATAACTTTTTGGTTAGTACATTAGAAAAATTATTGGTGTTTTGGTAAATTATGCACATTATACAACCCTTTTTTATTATGAAAAGGTTAAGTAAGTGTTGCAGTGGGATGTTCGGAACACATTATGGGTATTTCCATTATTTCTTATGGGAAAAAAAGTCTTGACTTACGACCAACTTGAGTTAAAACCAGCCCTCGCGAACGTATTGAGTTCATAAGTCAAGGATCCACTGTACATATATATAAATATAATTATATTATATAGTATATATATAATTTATATATATATATATATAATTTATATATATATATATATATATATATTGTGAGGTTTTACCTTGAAAAATAAGTCATGACAAATATCAAGGTTTGGGGACCGTCCCCGTATATTGCCCTCGGACAATATATAAGAAAAAAGAGATCAAAAGTATTTTATTGCAAAGGTATATTTGACAATTTACTGAGATGAAAATGGTGGTTTTATACAGTAAGGATTATGGGAAACAGGAAATGGTTGGCATGAAGTGACGTCAGACAGGAACCGGAACCAATGTCATTAGGATGAGCCGGAAGTGATGTCATTGGTGATGGCTGGTAGTGATGTCATTGGTGATGGACGTAAGTGACGTTGCATTGGCCATTTTGTATACCCTGAATTGGAGGTAATTAAATTCCTTCTGGCTTTCTGTGGAGAGAAGAGATTCAGGTAAGTACCACGTAACCACTCCATATCTCTCAATAGTTCAATCACCTTTAGGCGCTTTGACTGCCTCCTAATCGCACGTGTGTGACATGACACCCCCCCATCAGCCCAGACCCATCGGGTTGGGCATCCTACACCGAGAGGTCGTGGATACGGGAGAGAGATTCCGCGTTGGCCTTCAAGGAACCCCTATGATAAATGAAACTAAAATGATAAGCTTGCAGATCCAAAAACCACCTAGTGACACGAGGATTTGACTCCCGATGAAGGGACATACACTGCAAAGCGACATGATCCGTCACTAGAGTAAATTCCCGCCCCAATACATAGTACCTTAAGGATGTTATAGCCCACTTAATCACCAAGGCCTCCCGCTCCAATCCAGCAGTTTCCGGCTGAGGTACATAACGGGGTGTTCTGCACCATCGACGCATTGGCTCAGCACGGCACCCAATCCTGTGGCCGATGTGTCGGTCTGGGGGATGAAAAGAACAGAACATTTAGGAGATTTCAAAATAGGTGCTGAAGTAAGGGCCAACTTTAAGTCACTGTTTTATCTTGGTAGAGTAATATATATTGCTCTACTTTCCCCTATTGTATTATTAATATGTAGCCTTAGAATGCCTAATCTCACAGACTTACCACTGTATATAACTTATCCCCACCTTCCCTTCTATATCTATAACCTCAGGCAATTAGATGTAGTAAAAAGACAAGCAGGAGTTAAGTTACACATAAAATAATGTATTACTGATAATATTCATAAATAATAACAAAATGCAAAGTACATTTGAATATTGGCAACCATACAACCTGATCAAATGGTGATGTGTAATTCAGGTGGCACACAGACTTGCAGTTACTTAAAATGTCTCTAATTAAAGCATCGTTGGTGCTCAGCTTTCAGCCACATGTCTGTTCAATATGGCTGCTGAGCTGTGCTCTTCATTGTGTTGTCTTCATCATCACAGGTTAGCAAGAGATGCTTCTTCCATCATATGTTGGTTAGAGAGAGAGATGCTTCTTCATCATATGTGAGTCAGAGAGAGAGAATGTGGTTGAGCAAGTACATTTATAGATGTTCTCTCCAATTCCTAGAACCAATAGGACATCATGGTACTTAAAGGCCTCTGAGACAAGCCAATTCCAAACAGCCATATCTCAGACCAATGGGAGCAATAGTACATTTAACACCTGCAACCCCCCCAAGACCATATGTTAAGCTAACCTGGCTTTGTGTGGGGGATCAAACTGGTTTAAGACACATCCCCCCAAATCCTGTCATAAAATTACAAAGAGACAGTCGTAAAAAGGGTTGGGGGTATGCAAACACGAATACGTAAACATGGGGGATAAACAAGAATGCCTCTCACCAAGGTACCACTAAATTACATTGGTTTGCCTAAATTATAAATAAAGACATACAAAACATTTATCAAGTTATATGTAAAATCTCACATCACAACACTCCACCCGATGAATGTTTTGTACAATGTCTTTATAAACAATGTCTTTAAATTGTTTCAAGAGTTTGATGCATAACTTATGCATTGATTGGCAGTATTTGCTCCCCAGTGTTAAAAGTTGTCCGTGACCATTTGTCCATTACATATCTTCTTTATTTCAAAGACAATCTGAAGAACTTGGAAGCGCTCCCGATGAATCATATCTGCTCCAGCTTGCGTCAACTCTTTCTGCAGTCTTCATATGTCATCAAATCTGGTGGTTCAAAATGAGACAAGTCCACACCTTCCACTAAACTAGCCCACTACAATTTAGTCTATTGTGTGAATTTTTAATCTGTACTTGTTCTCTGTCTAACTGCTAATTAGACCCCTGTCCCAAACTATCTGTTTAAGCATATGCAGCTGTACAATTAACATCAAAATTTGAAAGGTAACATGCCACTGCATAAACTGTTCACAAACCAACATTTGTGGCCCCTCTGCACACATTTGGGGTTGACTTAGTTGCCTCTTGTGCTTTCCTACCCATGGTGCAACTCTTGACTGCCATCAGCCTTTACCAGTATAGGCTGGCATCACCACCATGAGACATCAAAGCTATGCAACTCTCATCATTCCCCGTAGGCCACCCCTAGAGTTGTTTGCTCACCATATGCATACTCATTGTGCTAAACACCTCAGTTCAGAATTGGCCCACTGGTCCTGTGCCTGTACCACAGCCGACAATCTCAGCAGGGCTTCCGTATTTTCCCAATTAGACTATACCTAAACATCGGAGCCCATATGTCTTGCAAATGTATCAGCTGCACCTGCTTTCCTGAAAAGTTCACCAATTTTCTTAGTATACATTTTCCTTAATATTATTAATTATATTAATTATCCCACTTAATTAATTAATACCCAGAATGTATACTTTATGAGCCCAAAATTAATCCCCTTATTTTGGCATTCCTAACTGGTTTGTTCAGTTTCCACCCCTTGGAATATAAATTTGCTGCAGTAATGAACAAACCTTTCCTTTTAAACTATAGCTATTGTGACTAGTCCTATTATTGCATGACTTGTGGACTTGTTACTCACTTAAACCCCAGTAAGTGTCTTTTCTTGCTGTCTCTTCAGTTCTTCTTCATGTCTTTGTCTTTAGTCTTTCGTGTTGTCTTTTCTTCATTCTGCTATGTAGGCAGGTCTGCAAAATGGAAGGTGACAAAGCAGTTTCTGTCCATCTCATTTTCTTGGCTGTCGACCTGGTGCCAAAACTCAAACTTTGCTTCCAGGCATTCATTGGAACAGCTTGGCACTAGTGCCACGCCACTCCAATGTGCCAATGGTAACCCGATCTCCTGCATGGATTTTACTCTGCTAATTGCCTTCACTATTTATTACCTGCACCAAACCAAAGTCCATAAAAACCTTACAATAGAAGTAGCACTATTGCAAAAGGCCAGAAAATTGAAACAGAAATAACTGTTTTCCATTTCCTGTCTTCCTGCTACCCTTCTATTTTTTTTCATTGCCTGTGCGTCCTTTTTTTATTGTATGGTAACTACTACCTGAAAGTGTGGGCTGAAACCTCTCCAGAACCCAAGTTCTAAATCCAGCATTTCTCTAAAACTGACCTGTGTTCTTTACTAAAGACCAGCTCACTTTTCTCCATTTTATTGCATGGAGATTCATAGGCTGTCTTTTGAACAACTGGTCAGTCAGGTTTCAATTACTGAACCTAAGTGTGTGTGCTTTTTAATTACTGCTGGCCCTAGCACAGCTGTTAGGACCTTCACACCCCTGTGCATTCCTGGCTTCCTGCTGAGCTTGTAAAACTTCCTGCTGCACCATCCCCATCCTTTGTTCTTTGGCTTGTCCTGTTTCATTCAAACCAACTCCTAAACTGGTGCACTTTCTTTCCAACTCAGCCATTCTTGCACTAGCACATTCAGACCTTTCACACACAAGCACTTGAATTCCTTTCATTTCCATTGTTCTTTGTTTTAATTCCACACTTTCTTTACTCAGTATCAATATGCCAATATCCAGTTCATGCCCTCTAGTCAACAATTGCCATTCACACTCACCAGCTCCTCTGCCTTCTATCTGATCTCTTTGTCCTAAATCAAATTTCAGTGCAGCACTGGTTACCTTTCCTAACAGTGGTGAAATATCTATCAGTGTAGCATGCTCTTTAAATACTGGACAGACCTCAGAATTACTTGGAGATTGTGGTGCAGTGGAGAATAAAGGAAGAAAACACCCTTGCTGTTTTCCTTCCTTTCATCTCTCTCCTTTTCCTCACACTCACATTCCCACTCTTTATCTGAGCACACATCTGTCTCATGTAAGTCACCCACCCATGTTTTAGGGTTCCAGTCCGATCTGGTTACTATTGCCCTAACTTTCACCATGGGTGGTTTACATTTCTTTTTCCACTTCTTTCACTGCTTTCTACTTTAGCAGGGTGTTCTACATGCTAACACTTCACAATTATCACACCAACTGTTACATCTTTCAAAACTCTCACTCAACATTCCATAACTTTCACTTTCATTCACTTTGCTATTTTCTTCCTTATCATGATCTTCCTTATTACCAATAATACAAGCTAGTAAACCTCTTATAACAGCAGCTGTCTTCTTTAAACCTGATCTCTGTTTTCTTGCTTTTAATCCTTCCAGCCCTCTTCCATTTTGTGGCACACTCAGCTCAGCTTCTGCTTTCTCTACCTGAACTACAGGTTTCCTAGCTTTAGCCTGCTTCCTCTGCCACTCCACTGGAAGATGGCTGACTTTAAAATGAACTTAGGCATTTCTAAGTCTACAATTTACTCTAATACAATTTGCCAAATTCGTTATGGGTTGGCCTACTTTTGCCCCTGTAAGCAAACATACACATACATACACAAAGATTCTAAACAATAAGTACCGTATGAATGACGAATGCATGTCCCATCACTCCCTAGCACTTTAACCACTTAAATGCCGTATGAATGACGCATGCATCTTTCACCACTCCCTAGCACTTTAATTAGGGACTCACTACCACCAGTACTAACAAACATGCGGGTGTCCTTGTGACACACATGAAGTCTCTACACTTTGTTGGTTATATTCCATTCAGCAACCAAACAATGTTTTACTTCCACCGCATTTGTACACTGGGTGCCCTAAAATTCACATACATAAACAAACACATACATCAAAACAGTATTTGCAAACAGGGTGCAAAACTTGGTTACCCCAAAATCCTGCCGACTACGCCAATTGTTTTATCTTGGTAGAGTAATATATATTGCTCTACTTTCCCTATTGTATTATTAATATGTAGCCTTAGAATGCCTAATCCCACAGACTTACCACTGTATATAACTTATCCCCACCTTCCCTTCTATATCTATAACCTCAGGCAATTAGATGTAGTAAAAAGACAAGCAGGAGTTAAGTTACACATAAAATAATGTATTACTGATAATATTCATAAATAATAACAAAATGCAAAGTACATTTGAATATTGGCAACCATACAACCTGATAAAATGGTGATGTGTAATTCAGGTGGCACACAGACTTGCAGTTACTTAAAATGTCTCTAGTTAAGGCATCGTTGGTGCTCAGCTTTCAGCCACATGTCTGTTCAATATGGCTGCTGAGCTGTGCTCTTCATTGTGTTGTCTTCATCATCACAGGTTAGCAAGAGAGATGCTTCTTCATCATATGTTGGTTAGAGAGAGATGCTTCTTCATCATATGTGAGTCAGAGAGAGAGAATGTGGTTGAGCAAGTACATTTATAGATGTTCTCTCCAATTCCTAGAACCAATAGGACATCATGGTACTTAAAGGCCTCTGAGACAAGCCAATTCCAAACAGCCATATCTCAGACCAATGGGAGCAATAGTACATTTAACACCTGCAACCCCCCAAGACCATATGTTAAGCTAACCTGGCTTTGTGTGGGGGATCAAACTGGTTTAAGACACATCCCTCCAAATCATGTCATAAAATTACAATGAGACAGTCGTAAAAAGGGTTGGGGGTTGTGCAAACACGAATACCTCTCACCACTTGGTTTGCCTAAATTATAAATAAAGACATACAAAACATTTATCAAGTTATATGTAAAATCTCACATCACAACAGTCACTAAATGCTTTATTAGCCGAATCATCTCATACCACTTTCATAGGTGCCCATTTCTTTGTCAAATTAGATAAGGGCACAGCAATTTCGGAGAAATGGGGTACAAAACGGCGTTAAGGGAATTTGCCAATACCCTTTTGTCATGTCAAGAGTAGTTAGGAATTGAGCGTTCCCCAGCCGATCGAGTAAATCATCCACTCACGGCATGGGATACGCATCAAACTTAGAGACCTGATTAAGTCCACGGAAGTCGTTTCAAAACCTCCATGACCCATCTGGCTTAGAAACTAAGACAATTGGACAAAACCAAGGGCTATAGCTTTCTTCAATAATCCCTAATTCTAGCATTCGTCTAATTTCCAACTCTACTCTCGCTTTCTTTGCTTCTGGGAGCCTACAGGGCTTCTCTCTGACAATCACTCCAGGGTCAGTAATGATGTCATGAACAATCAACACAGTACATCCATGTATTTCATCCACAACTTTTGGCACAGACAAGATAGCCTGTTTGAGATCTTGTCTTTGTTCCGACGTCAAATCAGGACCAAAATTAAGGTGGGGTTGAGGCACAAAAAGAGAAAGAGGCTGGCCGGAGGAAGAATCAAGATCCCTATCCTTCCATGGCTTCAGCAAATTAATATGATATATGCGTTCACTCGGTCGAAGATTGGGTTGTTTAATCAAATAATTGACGAGTCCTTTCCTTGATTTCATAGGGACCTTGCCAATAGGCTACTAATTTAGAATATGACGTCTGGACGAGTACCATTACACGATCACCTGGAACAAAATCCCTGATGGTGGTGTTACGGTTATAATAACGCGACTGCTCTGCTTGTGCCTTTTCCAAATTGTCTTTTAGAATAGGTCTAATTTTCTCCAATCTATCGCGTAATTGTGCGATATATTCGAGAATATTTGAAGTAGGAAGGACCTCCTCTTCCAAATCTTCTTTTAACATATCCAATAAACCTCTGGGTTGTCTTCCATATAATAATTCAAAAGGAGAAAAACCCGTAGAGGCCTGTGGGACTTCCCGATAAGCAAACAAAACAAGAGGAAGCAACTGATCCCAGTTTCTCTTATGATGGTGTTCAAAACAGCGTTCAGGTCCTGTTCTTCAGACATATTGAAAACAATCCCTGTCGACTACGCCAATTGTGCGGTTTTCCCTTGCAAAATAAGTCTTGACAAATATTAAGGTTTGGGGACCATCCCCGTAAATTGCCCTCGGACAATATATAAGAAAAAAGAGATCAAAAGTCTTTGATTGCAAAAGGTACATTTGACAATTTACTGAGATGAAAATGGTGGTTTTATACAGTAAGGATTATGGGAAACAGGAAATGATTGGCATGAAGTGACGTCAGGCAGGAACCGGAACCAACGTCATTAGAATGAGCCGGAAGTGATGTCATTGGTGATGGACGGAAGTGACGTTGCATCGACCATTTTCTATACCCTGAAGTGGAGGTAATTAAATTCCTTCTAGCTTTCTGTGGAGAGAAGAGATTCAGTTAAGTACCTCGTGACCACTCCATATCTCTCGATAGTTCACTCACATTTTGGCTTTTTGACTGCCTCCTAATCGCACGTGTGTGACAATATATAAGTACATCGCTCTGATGTCACATGTGATAAAGAGCATGGAGCGGCTGCTGCTTCACCACCTGAGGCCACAGGTCTGCCACGCCCTCGACCCTCTGCAGTTTGCATACCAGGAGAAGGTGGGAGCAGAGGATGCCATCATCTATATGCTACACTGATCCCTCTCCCACTTGGACAGAGGCAGTGGTGCAGTGAGAATTGCTTCTGGACTTTTCTAGTGCCTTCAACACCATCCAACCTCGGCTCCTTAGGGACAAGCTGACAGAGATAGGAGTAGATTCATACCTCGTGGCATGGATCGTGGACTATCTTACAGACAGACCTCAGTATGTGCGTCTTGGAAACCGCAGGTCTGACATTGTGGTCAGCAGCACAGTAGCGCCTCAGGAGACTGTGCTTTCTCCAGTCCTCTTCAGTCTATATTACATCGGACTTCCAATACAACTCAGATTCCTGCCACATGCAAAAGTTCGCTGATGACTCTGCTATCGTGAGCTGCATCAGGAGAGGGCAGGAGGAGGAGTACAGGAACCTAATCAAGGACTTTGTTAAATGGTGCGACTCAAACAACCTACACCTAAACACCAGCAAAACCAAGGAGCTGGTGGTGGATTTTAGGAGGCCCAGGGCCTTCCTGGACCCCGTGATCATCAGAGGTGACTATGTGCAGAGGGTATAGACCTATAAATACCTGGGGGTGCAGCTGGATGATAAACTGGACTGGACTGCCAATACTGAAGTTCTGCGCAAGAGAGCACAGAGCTGACTATACTTCCTTAGAAGGCTGGTTTCCTTCAACATCTGCAATAAGTTGCTGCAGATGTTCTATCAGACTGATGTGGCGAGCGCCCTCTTCTACGCGGTTGTGTGCTGGCAGCATAAAGAATAGGGACACTTTTATCAGTATGCTGCTGCTGGAGTATGTCAATTTCCCCTTGGGGATTAATAAAGTATCTATCTATCTATCTATCTATCTATCTATCTATCTATCTATCTATCTATCTATCTATCTATCTATCTATCTATCTATCTATCTATCTATCTATCTATCTACAGTACATCCAGAAAGTATTCACAGCGCATCACTTTTTCCACATTTTGTTATGTTACAGCCTTATTCCAAAATGGATTAAATTCATTTTTTTCCTCAGAATTCTACACACAACACCCCATAATGACAACGTGAGAAAGGTTTACTTGAGATTTTTGCAAATTTATTAAAAATAAAAAATTTGAGAAAGCACATGTACATAAGTATTCACTTATTTTAAGTATAAAGGTTTTGTTTCTATTTTGAAGGAAAAAATCAATCACGAGATACTTGTTTACCATTGCATCATTCATCAAGAAGCGCTTTGTGCGCAGACATTTCCAGAAGAAATTTGCAATGTTATGGAATTGGTGATCAAGATTGTCAACACAATTGTAGCTAAAGCTCTTTATCATCGGCAATTTAAAGAATTTTTAGTTGAAATGGAGAGTGAGTACGCAGATCTTCTGCTGCATAATAAGGTACGTTGGCTTTCAAGAGGAAACGTTTTAAAACGTTTCGCTTCCTTATTATTAGAAATTAAAGCATTTCTCCTTGAGAAGGGTGTTGACTATCCTGAACTAACGGACAATCAATGGATCCAAAAATTTTATTTCATGGTAGACGTTACATCTCATCTAAATAATCTTAATCGTAAACTACAGGAGAAAGGAAACACAATTTTTTCGATGTTGGAAGAAGTCATTTCATTCGAAAACAAATTATCCCTTTTTGCTCAAGATTTTGAAAGAGAAACATTAATTCATTTTTCAAGCCTGCTAAAACATCGCCAAGAAAATAAATCGGTAATTGACATTTACTATTTCAAAACAGCAATTTTAAATATGAGGGAAGCTTTTCTACTGAGGTTTCAGGAATTCAGAAATAGCATGGCTACGTTAGCCTTTGTTAAAAAACCTCTCAGTGCTGACGTAACAGAATTGAATTTTTCTCTTTTTAATATTGACATTGGCGCTTTTGAAATGCAGTTACTGGAGTTAAAAAACAAAGAATTATGGAGCTCAAAATTTGAACGCCTTAATACTGATCTAGAAAAATTGGAGAAAAATAAATGTGATTTTAGTTCACAACACAAGTGGTCTGCTTTGAAAGACCTGGAGAAGGAAGACATGATAATTTTCAACACCTGGAATAGTATTCCTGACTCATATGATCAGTTTAAAAAACTAGCATTTGCTGTTCTTTCACTTTTTGGCTCTACATATTCATGCGAACGATCTTTTTCAAGCATGAACCTTATCAAAAGTACATTGAGAAATCGTCTTATTGATGAGAACCAGGAATCCTGCTTGAAATTAAAAACAACTACATACAAACCTGACTTATCCAAACTTTCCAAGGAAATGCAAGGTCACTGTTCACATTAAATGCATATTTTGTTATATTTTTATTTAAATGTAAAAAATATTTTTTTGTCAATAAATAAGATTATTATTATTATGATATCTGATTTTATTTAATGCTAATAGCTAGTTTAAACCGATTCCTAAAAACATGGTTCTTGAAAAGAAATTTGGCTCTCAAAAGAAATCTTAATCGTTGTACTGCTGAACTTTGACTCTTTTGACTAATGAGTTTGCCGACCACTGCTCTAGGGTAAAAACATTTTGTAGGTTGAACACATGCTATCCTGGCATTGGTCCACATTGGTCAAAAACCTTCCCATCATAAGGAGCAAGTTCAACACAGGGTAAACTCACCTCACAATGATATACAATATCAATTTACTGATTTTATTAAGCAAATTTTGCACAACCTTAAACAAAAAACAAGAAAAGCACAAAGAGAGCGAGAGAGACACGCACACACCTAAATAGTTCAAACTAAACAGGATGACTTAGCTAAAACGTGAGTGTAGTTGCCTGAGGTGGTAAGGCAGAGGTCCATTCAATCATCAAGCTTCACATTTCACTTAATTGCATTCTAGGAAAAATATTTTTGTAGGCTGATAAACAGGTATCTTGTCATACATATGAGTAGTAAAAAAATGAAGGTATAGCACCCAGCAACTTCTATTATACAAGTCATCCTTTATTAAAAAATACTATACATAATATTCATAACATTTTCAAACCATCTTTATCCAGTTCATGGATTCAGGAAGCTGGAGCCTATCTAATCACTTTACAGATGATACACTGTTGGGGAAATCAAAACACCCTCTTCATCTTGTCCAATAATGCAGAAAATTACATTAGGAAAAAAAATGCTCATGGCATTGTGGGTACTTTGCAGTCCTGTAGAATTCCAAGCATTTCTTAATATTTACATAGACAATGTCCAGTTTATTAAATCTCTTTATTATTGTCATTGCCCCTACACAAAAAAGGACTGCTAATATTGTTCCAAACCAACTTTAGTGCCATCTTAATTATTGTTTAAAGATAGCATAATAAAGGACTCTTGGTTGTAGCTTTAAAATTGCATTCCAATGAAACTGAAATTTCGAATGTAAGCTGGCAGCAGAGTCTTCCTGCTATTTGTTTATTCTTCGTAAATGTGAATAGTATAGTCTCATTATAAATAACAAAAATGATGTTTTTTGCTTGTCCTGTTAAGCATCTTTCAGAGACAGGTTTTAAAACTCTTAAATCTTGGAATGAATTTACTATCTTCATAAAAGCATTAAACATTTTTGGTGCAATTCATTTTGTTTATATGAATAAATGCACCTTTAACTGGTATGTCCTTGTTGATGAAAACATTCTGTTCTGTTCTTTGGTCGTTTTGAGGGAAATTAATGCACAACACTTGATCCCTATATTATTTTAATCTGCATTTCAATGAAGAGCTTAGAGAACAGGCAGCTCTGCCTCTAATGTTAGCAACAAGAGCAAAGCAGGAGTCTAACTGGAAGAGATGTGCCAGTATATTACATGAATAAAACATACAAAATAAAGATGGTAAAAATAACCACCATTTAACTGTACAACTGAAAAATGTTTGTTACATGTTTACAGTTCATCTTTTCTTTTTTTATTCAACAAAGCCTTAAGAACGTTCATTTACAATTTTAATTCCAGAGAACTCTGCAATGGAGGACCTGACGAACTCCGTAGGCTTATGTGATTTGCCATTCAAGAAAGATTTATGACATGGAAGAATAAAGATCTTCATTACAGTAGTTATGGCATCATAAAAGTTCATAAGCAGACTTCCAGAAGTCAATGCTTCACAAGAAGAATATAGCAATATATACTGTATAGTTAGATCTTCAGACTCTCTGGAATCCTTTTGGTTTGGGGCTGTAAAAATAAAAAGAGAAAAACAGTATCATCAGTCTTATAAATATACACCATCCAACCTCGGATCCTTAGGGACAAGCTGACAGAGATAGGAGTAGATTCATATCTCGTGGCATGGATCGTGGATTATCTTACAGACAGACCTCAGTATATGCGTCTTGGAAACCGCAGGTCTGACATTGTGGTCAGCAGCACAGTAGCGCCTCAGGAGACTGTGCTTTCTCCAGTCCTCTTCAGTCCATATTACATCGGACTTCCAATACAACTCAGATTCCTGCCACATACAAAAGTTCGCTGATGACTCTGCTATCATGAGCTGCATCAGGAGAGGGCAGGAGGAGGAGTACAGGAACCTAATCAATGACTTTGTTAAATGGTGCGACTCAAACAACCTACACCTAAACACCAGCAAAACCAAGGAGCTGGTGGTGGATTTTAGGAGCCCCAGGCCCTTCCTGGACCCCGTGATCATCATAACTGGGACAAATAAGAGGAGATCAAAGACTCAATCAAGTTTGTTTGGTTAGGAAATACTTAAGTTGTCACAATATCTCATTCAGATGTATTTTAAAACTTGTCAAGGTTTCTGCTTCAACTACACAACTCAGCAGTTGTTCTGGATTCCTATGATTCACTGTATGAAGAGGTGTTTTCTTGCTTTATTCTTAAATACACTTCTCCTGACATTCTACTGGTGTTCTTGAGTATGTAATTCATATTTCATCGACAGTATTCTGTTGGATTAACTTTACTGGTATCTTTGAGAATTTTGAAGACCTGGAGTTGGTCCCCATATAATCTTCTCTGATCAAGTCTAAAAACATTTAATTCCATCAGCCTCTTAGAGTTGGATATACCCTTTAGTCCTGGGATAACACTTGGCTGTTCTCTTCTGCACAGCTTCTAGTGCTGCTACTGTAAATCATTTCTGTATTGAGGTGACAAGAATTGTGCTCAGTACTTAGGGAATGGTTATACTATGTATTATATAGTCTGAATATAATGTCCTTCACTTTTTGAATTGTTTCTGCACATTGCCTAATCAATAAGGATATTGTGTCAACTTGAACCCCTAATCCTGTTTAGGGGTAGCTTTTCTGGAATAACGTGTTCCCTTTCATATTTGCTTCAATGTAGGTGTTTTCTTTTTCTGCATTAAATTGTTTGCCCAATTTTACTGTCATTTTCAAATCTAAATATTTACTAACTATGCAGGAATTAATGTCATTAATATATTGCAAATTAGAAAAAATAATGATTTAAAGAAAGACCCCTGAGGTGACAGAGCTGGAGTTAAAGATGCTGAGATTTACATTGGGTGTGATGAGAATGGACAAGATTAGAAGGGTCATTAGAGGGTCAGCTCAGATTGGATGGTTGAGAGACTAAATCAGGGTGGTGAGATTTTATTGGTTGTGACATGTGCAGAGGAGAGATGCTGGGTGTATTTGGAAAAGGATGTTAAAGATAGAGCTACCAGGCAAGGGGAAAAGAGGAAGGCCTAATAGAAGATTTGTGGATGTGGTGAGAGAGGACATGCAGGTGATGGGTGTGACAGAGCAAGATGTAGAAGACAGGAAGATATAGAATAAAGTGATCCGTTGTGGCAACCTTAACAGGATCAACCAAAAGAAGAAGAAGGAAGGACCCCTGAGGTACTCCACTGATGACCCCACCCAACATGAAGCATTCTTCTCTTATCTGGACTCTTTGTCTCCTCCTGACTCACTAATTTGAAATCCAGGTTTCCAATGGTTTCTAGTTTTTAGAATCAATATTCTATGTGGATTTGTATCAAAAACGTTTTAAACATCTAAGTAAATTAAACAGTAAGCATATGCTATTAATTGGCAACAGAAAGCTAGTAATCTCACTGTGAAAGAGCATATCAAACACCAAACAGTTTCCTAAGAAACATAACTGGAGATAACTATTGAGAAAGAGTGTAGGACAGGAAGTGTAAGGCCATTGTGATAATTGCAGGGTTAAGCACCACATTACAATCATTTTGGTTAGGAATACACAGTAAGAGTAAAATCTGGATGCAAAAGTATACAATTTATACTGAAAGCTAAGCTAAATGCTATCCATCCATCCGTTATCCAACCCACTGCTAGAGCCAATCACAGCCAACACAGGGCACAAGGCAGGAAACAAACCCCGGGCAGTGCGCCAGCCCATCGCAGGCCGTGCACACACACACACACACCCACACACCAAGCACGCAGGCTAAATGCTATATATGAAAATATAGCTCACCATGTGGTTCTAAAAAAATAAATACCAAGGCAATACTTGAAAATCAAGTCTTATATGTGGTCATTGCATTAAGAAGATAAGCTTTTATACATATCTTGGAATTTATATAGCGCGAAGACTGACTTGGCTTGCTTAAATATTGGGTACGTGAAAATATATTTCAGTGTTTGATTCAGGCTTAGGTTTTATAGAGAGGATTTTAAGAGCATGATTTTCTTAAAGCTACTGCAGCATTAGATCTCTTTTATGTACTTTGAATCTTTTCTGCCTTTGACAATCAAATAAAGTAGAATTTAGGGCAAGACATAAAAAACAGAAAGTTTGCATTTGTTTGTGAAATATTTTATTTTTTAAACCTATACAATGTCTTCAAATACGTCTTCAAATGCTAAGTCAATGTTGAGCCTTATGTTATTTTTTTCCAACCCTATTCTGATTTTCCTGTTTAGGTGCCATGGATATAAGATTTTTCACCCCAAACCTATTTCATATTGATTGCATTGATTTCCCATCTTAATTTATAGTGCTGATGATTATAGGTTTTAATACCAAAAGGCCTTTATGATGCCTTTTATTGGGTGTACAAACAAAAAAACCCTAAATGTGAATTAAAATCCACCAAAATATATGGGATAACTGACTCGAATGTTTAGCAACTGTACAATAATTTGCAGATTCTTCACACTTTTTTCTTCCATTAAAAAGATGGAACATCCATCCATCCATCCATTATCCAACCCACTATATCCTAACACAGGGTCACAGGGGTCTGCTGGAGCCAAACCCAGCCAACACTGTGCACCCTGGGCAGGGCACCAGCCCACTGCAGAAAGATGGAACAGTCTTGGAAATAGTAAAAATCTTTCATTTTTATGATTGTAGTCTATTTTTTTCGAGTAATTTAGTACATATAAAGAAGGTTAATTGAAAAACTATACACCCTAAATAATGCCCAGTAATACTCCCACAATGCCAGCAACAGTCCAGTAGCATAGTTAAAATCAACAAAGTGCATAGATGAACAGGAGGAAAATGATTAGGTAACAAGCATAGGCAATGGCTAAACATTCCCAAGTGTGCTGTAACTGCAATGTCAATGGGCATTAAAGAATATTATTTTCATTGTTGAAACTGAGGTAGGCCAGTACTCAAAGGATTCTAAAGAACATCCATTAATATGTGATATTTTTTATGAAAAGGAAAATCACCAATTGTCAAAAAAAAGAAACTCAGGAGATTTCCATCAAGAAGCAAGTAGTAATCTAGCCACTATAGTGCCAAAACAGTGCAGGTCACAATACTGAGATGTGAAAGGAAGCTTGGAAAGGTCCTGCAGAAGTAGAGTGCTAATGTTTACAGAGATAAAGGAAGACAGAAACGGCCTTTTCTGTAACCAGAAAAAGAAAATAGGATGACAATTCCAGAACAAACGGTGCCAGGTAAACCAGTGCATCATATAAGATAAAGTGAATCGGGAGAATGACCCATGAGACAAATTTTCTTGGGAATATAGTAGAGTCCATGCGTTATTTTGGATTTCTGAAACAAAGTCTAACATTCTTAAATATATTTTGCCAGCAGAGAGGAGAAGGCAGTGGAGAAAGATCACAACACCATTTTGAGATTAAAGGAAGAGTTTTTTAGGTAGATTTACAGAGTTAGGGATAAAGAGTGGAGGCAGGCTTCTTTAAGGAAAAATGAGAACAAAACAAAGTAAAAAAAAAATTCATCAGATAAAGAGATGCCACATGGTCTAAAAAATGATCGGAACTGCAAATAAAAGAAAAAATATGAACCAGGAAGATGAAAACAATATTGATGAGACTGAAATGTCATATGGCTCGAAATGTCAAAGATATCACCCAGAAGGCAGACTCCCTCATGCTGCCAAGAGGGGAAAATGACAAACCTTGCCACCAACTGCAAAAATATGGGAGCATAGGTATGCCATTGTATTGTAGAGGCTAAGAGTTTTTCAACACAATGTCATAAATCAATAGTATAAAACAGCACCATCTCTAAAGACAACCTTGACATTTTTGGGTTTAAAGAGACTGACAGTACATCTCGCATGAGCAAGGGACGGCCAAATTAGATTTCATAAGGAGCCATGCAAATGGATGAGAAGGGGAAAGCAGCCAGAGCCAGGTGAGGCACAAGGTGAATGCGTAATGATAGCACTCAATGTCAGAAAGCAACATTCTAGCACTCTGCCTGCGTCTTATTAAACTGAAACGTATAATAAGATGGTTGTTTGCCTTTTCCGTGGGAAGTTTAAAAGCAATAATTTGGTCATCAGTGTAAAAGGTAAGATGGAGCTGATTTAAAAAAAGATGTAAACGAGAGGAGGACCTTTGGCTAACCCTTAATGGAGGCCACAGCACCTGTGGTGATGCAGCAATAATTATGAGAGGTCGTGTCTGTAAGGGAAAATATATATCTATTACAAAATATCTGAGACTGCAGGACACTGGTATCGAAGAGGTAAGGGTGGCATGCCAAGCGAGATCATTAAAACACAAAAGTGAGGATTTTGTCCAGTTTACTTTATAAACGGATAAAGGCTTAAAAGACTTAAAAAAAAAATTAGGATATGGGAGGTATCGGAAGGAGTGTCGCTTGAACAGAGTAGAATGTCGTGTGCATATAAGGAGATCAATTGGTTAGAATTATGGGCTGTACTAGGAGTAAGAAATTTAGAATTAAACATGGTTATGGCTAGAGGTTCAAGAAGTAAATTGAAAAGAAGGGGCTAAAGAAGACAGCCTTGCCTAGCCCCTCTGCAAAAGGAGAATGGAAGAACAATAATGGAATTAGTTAGGACAACTGCAGAGGGGGGTGAGTACAAGGTTTTCATTAAATTAATATATGTTGGCACAAAGCCGATCCTATCCATATAATCCCATTAAAAATGACAGCTCATATGGTTGAAAGTCTTTTCTACATCAAGAAAGAGGAGGGCTATGTGGATGGTGAAGAATTGAGCTGCATTAATAATATGTAGTAATCTGCAACAAATAAAGTCTGCCTGGTCTGGGTGTATTAATTTACAGATCACTTTCTGAAGTCAACATTCCAAGATCTTGGCCACCAGTCTTGCATCCATATTCCTGAGAGACAGAGGTCTAACAAAGAAAAGGGTCTTTATCTTGTTTTAGAAGCAGGACAATGACATCGATATTAATAGTTGAATTTCAATGATTCAGGGAAATTACCTCCTTTAGCATTTCAAATGCAGCTGTGAACAACTAACCCCCAAAACAGAAAGCTATCCCAATGGTAGCATATCCAAACCTGGAGGTTTCTTAGTATTCATGAAACTCTGTGCCTCCATAAGTTCATATAAGGAGGTGGGAGCCTCTAAGAAAAGAGCACCATTGATGGAATGCCAAGGATTGGGGAGACTTTCAAAAAATATTTGATAAAGGAGGTAAAGGAATTGGAAAAGAGCTCAGAATAACAATTAAGAAATTTACAATTACTCACACAGGGATCATTCTTCCTAGGGCATGAAGCGGAAGCAGAAGCAGACAATGGCCGACAGTAAGGTGAATCGCGTTGCAGTCATAGTAGAAGAACTCCAGGCACTCGACGAACAGATTCAGAAACTACTGTCCTGACGAAGATACCTGAGATCTGAAGGCCCTCTGGATAAACCGTCCTTGCCATCTGTAATTGGCGTAACATCAACCCCGCGTTGTGCCGACCTCACCACCGCATCTCATAGGAGCGACACCGCTGATGACCTCGGCGGATTTCATCTATGCAGGCGGGGGTTCAAGGCCAGAGCACCTCCATCAGCACAGGCGAGTATCTTAACTCAGAACCGGTTCGACCCTCTCCGCACCCCCAGTTCGCCTTCAGCCCCTGGTGATGTAATAGTGGTAGGTGATTCTTTTGTTAGAAACCTTAATATTGCATGCCCTAATGGAAAATTGTTTCTTGTTTTCCCGGTGCTTGTGTCTGAGATGTGTTGAGACATGCGCCGGCAATCCACGAGAAGCACAAGAACAGGGCAGTTGGAGCAATTGTTTTTCATGCCGGCGTAAACAATATAAGGCACCGACAATCGGAAATCCTCAAGGCTGACTTTGCAGCATTAATTAAAGAAACGAAGGAGAAGACCCCATCGGCAAAGATGTTCATTTCAGGTCCACTACCTCTCGTCAAATGATCAAACGAGTACTACAGTTGTCTGCTAGGATTAAACAACTGGCTGCAGGGTTTCTGCAAGAAGCAAGACATCGGGTTCATCAACAACTGTAACCTCTTTTGAAAAGACTGCGTTTCTTCAAGCGAGATGGCCTGCATCTGAACAATTTCAGCACCCGGGTCCTCTCCGAAAACATATCTAAGGTAATTTTTTTATCTTGACTATCTGTCTCTGCTCTTAACCCCTTCTGAAATTCTACTGTTGTGCTAGGACATGATAATTGTTTAATAGAATCTTCCGTAAAAGTGCACAACATTAATACTGTAATAAACAATCTCAATGCACATAGAAAATCTAGGCAATACGGCATAAACACCAATAATTTAATTAAAATTACTACTTTAGAGGAACAATGTATTAAAACTATAAAAACAGATTACAGATTAAATAAGAAATACACACAGAGCAGCGCTAATAAAAATAACTTAGTTCCTGTTCCAATTATCAATAACGCACACTGTATTCATCTCTGCCCCTCCGAAACATTAAATATGGCACTATTAAAGGTTAGAGCTTTAACTAATAAGACTTTTTTATCAACGATCTTGTTAGTGATAAAAAAAAAGATTTTATTGCACTAAGTGAAACGTGGCTTAGCACAGACAGCGCAGCTTTTTTCATCGAATCTGCGCCTCCGGATTACAGTTTTACTCGTGCAGATCGCCAAGGAAAAAGAGGCGGTGGCTTGGCAAACATTTACTCAATCCGGTTAAAATGTAAAGATATCAATTTTGGTAAGTTCAAGACCTTTGAGTATCTCGCCGTTGTTATCCATGGAGATTCTCAAGTTCTAGTTTTATCCGTGTATAGACCTCCAAAATTCAACGCGTCTTTTTTTGAGGAATTCTCAGACTTAATGTCAATTTTAATTACGAACTATGACACACTCTTAATAGTCGGCGACTTTAATTTTCATATAGATAATCAGTGTGACCAAAAAGTAAAAGAATTTATGAACCTCCTGGGCTCTTTTGATTTGAGACAGCTCGTTAATCAGCCTACACATAAAGCAGGTCATACGTTAGACTTAGTGATTACTAAAGGACTAAAAGTTGATATAAAGCAGGTCATTGACATTGGTCTATCAGACCATTTTCTTCTACTTTTTAATATAGAAATAATGATAGAAAACACCCAATGAGAAGCATATTGTTAAAAAATGCTTCTTTGACTCATCAGCAGCTTTAAAACTTACAAACATTCTAAGCAATCAGTCCGTTTATAGTGCCAACTATAATAGCGAAGATAAAAATCTTCTAGCATTGTTATACCATGAAAGACCCAAAGAGTGTATGATTTAAAGAGAACATGTAAATGGAGGAAGACTAAACTAACTATCCACTATGAAATATTAAAAGGTAAAATAACAGAATACAATAACACTGTCCTTCTTGAGAGGCGCTGCTATTTCTCTAAGATTATAAATAACAATGCTAGTAATCCCAGAGTCTTATTCTCTACGATTGATCGTCTGCTAAACCCAGGTAACTCAAAGGAATACCTTCTAAGTACTTCCAGTGAAACCTGTGAGGCTATTGCTGTGTTTTTCAACCAAAAAATTAATGATATTAGAAATAACATAGTTTATCTCCCCAACACTAAGGATCCTCCTAAACCCCAGAATTCCGTTATAAATAAATTAAACTCTTTCACTAGGATAGATTTACTGGAGTTACATAAAATAATTTCTCAACTGAAACCCTCCACCTGCGTCCTTGACCCAATACCAACAAATTTTTTCAAAGAAGTATCGGGCGTGCTAATTAATAATGTTCTTCACATAGTAAATTCGTCATTGGATATGGGGGTCTTCCCAGACTGTCTTAAGACTGCTGTAGTTAAACCCCTACTTAAGAAACATAATCTTGACCCCTCGCCTCTTGAAAATTTTAGACCTATCTCTAACCTGCCTTTCTTAAGTAAAATTCTGGAGAAGGCAATCATTATGCATTTAAATGAGCACCTAAATAAACATGCTATTCTAGATAAATTTCAGTCGGGTTTTAGAACAAATCACAGCACAGAAACTGCACTCATTAAAGTAGTAAATGATTTGTGGGTAAATGCAGAGAGAGGCCATTTATCTGTTCTCATCCTCTTAGATCTTTGACACTATTTATCATAATATTCTTAGAAATCGCCTTAGTCAATGGGTGGGCCTCTCTGGCAGTGTCTTAAATTGGTTTGAATCCTACGTGGAAGGGAGAAAATTCTTTGTTAGTTGTGGTAATTACAACTCAAAGACAAATGATATCCGATATGGTGTTCCACAAGGCTCTATCCTGGGTCCGCTGTTATTCGCAATCTACATGCTTCCGTTAGGTCAGATTATCTCAGGGCACAACGTGAGCTACCACAGCTATGCTGATGACACACAGCTGTATTTATCAATAGCACCTGATGACCCCGATTCTCTTGATTCACTAACACAATGTCAGACTTGTATTTCAGAATGGATGAATAGTAACTTTCTCAAGTTAAATAAAGGGAAAACTGAAATCTTAATGATTGGCAATAATGGATACAATGAGGCTATTAGAAATAAACTGGATACATTAGGATTAAAAGTCAAGACGGAGGTAAAAAGCTTAGGGGTAATTGTTGACTGTAATCTGAATTTTAAATCGCATATTAATCAGATCACTAGGACAGCATTTTTTCACTTAAGAAACAGCTAAAGTTAGACCTCTTATATAATTGAAAGATACTGAGAAATTAGTTCACACGTTTGTTTTCAGTCGACTAGATTACTGTAACGCACTCCTTTCAGGACTACCCAAAAAAGACATAAATCGTTTGCAACTAGTGCAGAATGCAGCTGCTAGAATCCTAACTAGGAAAAGAAAATTCTAGCACATTTCTCCAGTTTTGATGTCACTACACTAGTTACCAGTGCAGGATTTACATATAAGCTACACAAGCTATAGCTTAGGGCCCCTGCCTTCTTGGGGGCCCCCAAAACAAATCATATTTGGCACTTGCATAGAATATCTGGACTTATAAAGGGCCCCATGTCTCAAATAGCTTAGGGCCTTATCAAGTCTAAATCCGGCCCTGCTAGTTACCTGTGCCATTCAGGATTGACTTTAAAATTCTGCTTATGGTTTATAAAGCCTTAAATAATCTCGCCCCATCTTATATATCATGCACCTAAAATCTGGAATAGCCTGCCAATAGGAATTTCCCAGGCTAAGACAGTGGAGCACTTTAAAAAACTGCTGAAAACACATTACTTTAACATAACTTCACTGTAATTCAATTCCTGATATTCTGTATATCCAACTCATTATAATAACTATTCATGGTGGCTCTAAAATCTGTACTAACCCCTACTCTCTCTTCTGTTTCCTTTTCCGGTATCCTTTTGCTGGTGGCTTGCGCCACCACCATCTACTCAAAGCACCGTGATGTTCCAACAATGATGGATGGATTAAAAGCCAGAACTCTGTATGACCATCAATATCAAGTGACTCCATGAGAACCCTAACTACAAAGAGGACTATTTCATTTATGTTAGGTAGAATGCCCAGAGAGGACTGGGCAGTCCCGTGGCCTGGAACACCTGCAGATTTTTTTTCTGATTTTTCTGTCCACCCTGCCCATCGGACCTTACTCCTTTTCTATGTTAACTAATGTTGTCTTATTTTAATTTCTTATTTTTTCTTTTATTTTTCTTTTCTTCATTATGTAAAGCACTTTGAGCTACTTTTTGTATGAAAATGTGCTATATAAATAAATGTTGTTGTTAATAAGGAAGTGGTGTCAAGATTAATGCCGAAGGAAAGGTTTGATGCAAAGGAGTCATTTTACATGATCCTCAATACAAGAAGCCTAGCCCCATATCTATAATTGTGAGCTCAGATATGGTGAATTTAGAATTCAGTTGTCTGAGTCAGAATGGTGCTAAGTTCTGATCTTTTGAGGGCAATAAGAAGCTTGTGCTCTTTAGCAACCAGTGGGAGATGACCCTTTTCTAGAGTTGTAAGCTTAAATTCAAGCTGTGCAATTTTGCAAAACTTTGAATGAGCAAGGTATAATGAAAATGAGATTGTAAAAGATAAAGCCTTTAGTGGCATTCCATTTCTTCCCAGCTTACACAGAGAACTAGCATTAACTTTTAAAAACTGCTTTAATTCATAAGAAAACTGTTCAAAAAAAGCTTGTTACACAAAAGGTGCATATTACAATTTCATCTAGATGCACAAGGTACTAGTGAATGGAATGGAACCTGTAATGAACAGAGTTTGTGGTCAGAAAGAGGAGAGAAGAATAAGGATGAACCGAGAACCAGGGAGGCAATAGAATATTAGTCAAAGATATAATCAATATGAGACTGTGACTTATACTGTATTATGAAGAAAAGCATGAGAACTCACTGGCCAGGGGGTTTAGCAGTCCAACAAGTTCAGACTTAATAATAGATTACATAAAGAATGTGTAGTAAGAGGAGAACAAGTGCTTGCCGTGAAAGGAGATTTGTCTTGAACTGGGCTCATTACAACATTAACATCAATACCAAGTAAATTTTTAGAATGAGAATGCACGAATAGTACATGGGTTTGAGAAGGAATAAAAGGAAGGACAGAAATGAACAATAATTTGTGTTTACCAAACTCAGTCAGCAGGATTATTGGCCTACCTTGTCACCACTCACTTGTAGATCTACAATTTGAAGAGTGTGCTTAACAAGAACTATAATGTTATACTTTTTTATGAAAGGAGAGGAGGAGGCAGTGGGATGCAATTTGATAGTATTGTTTATTACAGCAATACACATCTGGAGTCAATAGATGAGACTCATGTATTAATGCCTTATCTACTTGGTAAGAATAGAGTATATCAAAGTCGCCGGAGACCTAAGCTTATGCCATTGAAATTCCAAGTAATTATATTAAGCTTATGGTCAAAGAAAAAGACAGTAATAAACAGAAGAGTATTGAAATTAACATATATATATATATGTTATACTGTATATATATATATGTATATATATGTATATATGTATATGTATATATATATATGTATATATGTATATATGTATATGTAGTGTGGAGGGTGCTTTGTGCACAGTATTATTAATTAATAAAAAGTCTGGGACTTTTATCCAGTGTCTAGCGTGGTACCTGAGGGTTCAAGGGAGCACTAGCACCCCCTACTGCCACACTACTCATAACTTACACAACAATAAACTACAAAATACTCTTTCCTTCTCGCCCAGACACTTCGCCCTCCTACCTCCCAACTCAGGTCAGTGTCTGGACTGGCCCATAGTCCTTTTATACACCCTGACCCGGAGGTGTTCCTGCCCAATCAGACCACAGTTCCTTATTCCTTCCGGGTCAGGGTAAACAGTCCTTTTCTTCAACCCGGGAGCACGTCGTTCCTTCCTGTCACGTGACCGTGATGTATTCCCGGGTTATATAGGCACACAAGAGCCCACGAGCCCCCCTACAGCGACTCCCGGTGGCCCCCAAGGTATCCAGCAGGGCTGTGTATAAATACTACATAGTCAATGAGGCCCTGCTGGAACTCGGGGCACGATCCTGCTGTCGGGAGAGATCCTCCTGGCGGCCTGGGGGTGAGGGCCGGAGCACGAAGCCGGCAGTCCCCACATATATATATATATATATATATATATATATATATATATATATATATATATATATATACACTAATAAAAGGCAAAGCCCTCACTGACTCACTGACTCATCACTAATTCTCCAACTTCCCGTGTGGGTGGAAGGCTGAAATTTGGCAGGCTCATTCCTTACAGCTTCCTTACAAAAGTTGGGCAGGTTTCATTTCGAAATTCTACGTGTAATGGTCATAACTGGAAGCTATTTTTCTCCATATACTGTAATGGAGTTGAGCTTGATGGCCGTGGGGGGCGGAGTTTCGTGTCACATGATCACGCCTCCCACATAATCATGTGAACTGACTATCAACGCAGTACATAGAAAACCAGGAAGAGCTCCAAAAAGCGCTGAAGAAAACATGCATTATATAATTGAGAAGGCAGTGAAACAATAAGAACCGAGCGAGTGACATATACAACCATATTCATGAGTGCTGCTACTTCGGAAACAAAGCACGGTGTAAACCTAAAGTTTAAATTAAGTTCATAGACAGACTGCCGCTGGAGTTTGTCATGCCCACGGGTAATGCGGGATACAAGTTTAATGAGAGGACGCAGGATATAAATGACAGTTTTGATCACTTTGTAACTAAGTTAAATTTGCAGGTGAAGGGGTGTGCTTATGCAAATTCCGAGAGACTGTGTTTAAGGGGGATTGACAGTTAAGGCGGGTGGGGGAGTCACGTCATCATCTCCCCTCCCATTCACCTCATTTCGCTGTGAGCTGAGCTCTGCAGCTAACGCTATCTTGAGGAACCAACTTTGTGACGCTGCCACCAAATACTCACAGAAAAACCCACAAGTTAATACACACGCTGTCTCTAGAGTTTCTCCACATTGAATCCTCCAGGCACTGCTTACAAAAGGTTACATTGACAATCGTGTTACGTTATTTTTAAAATGTTTCCTTTTCTTAGCACAAGCACTTTGCATTCCAAACAAAGGGGAACTTCTGTCAATGCATTATTTCCTGGTACACCGATTACATTGATCAGTGCTTCCCGATTCATTTTACCCTTGCACCCCCTTGGTTTGAGAAGAAGTATGAAAAAATATGAGGTTAACACAGAAAAACAGATCACCAATTATATATATATTAGTATTTAGATACATCTCTGGATGCGCTGGGACACATCATCAGTGATGTTTCCTGAGATCATCGGGTGTTTCGGGTCTCACAACATCAGACACCCTCTCTCAGGTGACCCAGCCGGGGTTGATCACGCCCCAACTTGTGTCCCAGCAGCACTGGCCCACTTTGCGGACCTCTTGATCCAAATCCACCTCGAGGCTCTTTCTGCGGCTTCTGTGATGGACTTAATGGCTCTCCTCTTTGCAGCTCCTGTGATTCCAAGCCTGGCAAAGATCTTACACAGGGATCGAGCGGCAAATCCTCTGCACCCTACTTCTATGGGCTCACAGCAAGCCTTCCAGCCCTTCCTTCGGCAGTCCTCAATGAGCTCCTGATACTTGAGCCGCTTACGCTCATTTGCCTCTTCCATGCGGTCCTCCCATGGGACTGTCAGTTCCAGCAAAAGGACTTGCTTGGACGATGCAGATGTTAAAACTATGTCGTTTCTCAATGAGGTTGATGTTACAAATTCTGGGAACTTGAGCTGCCTGCCCAAGTCAACCCGCAGCTCCCAGTCTGCTGAAGATGAAAGGAGGCTGAATGATTTTTGCTTTGCTTGCGCCTGCTCATCAGCCCTTATGAAGGCAATTCTTCTCTGGCTGCCAACATATTTGTTGTTGGCCACTGCATGTGAAATGGTCTCTGCTATACACTTTAGGACTTGATCGTGTCGCCAACGGTATCGGCCCTCTCCAAGGGCAGATGGGCAGCTACTCAGAATATGCTCCAGGGATCCTCGTCCAGGACAGAGTGGACACGTTGGAACTTCACTCTTACCCCAAACATGCAGGCTGGGGAGCACGTCGTACACAGCTTGGACCAGGAACTTAATACGCTGTGGCTCTGCTTTCCAGATGTCGTTCCAGGTGATCTTTCTCTCCAGCGCTCCTTCCCACCTCGTCCATGCCCCTTGCTGCCGCATGCTCACCACCCTGCTGGTCCTCACCTCCTCAACACCTGCTCGGACTTCCTCTAGGACCAATCCTCGTCTCGCCTTGCCCTGAGCCTTGTTGTACTGTGGCTTTGGGATTGCTCCCAGTCCTGCTCGCCCCGTTGCCACTGTGCCCACAAGTGCCTTGTGTCTAAGCCGAGACTCTGCTGCCTCCAGTCCCTCTTGTGCTCTCCACTTCCTGAATAAAAAAACTGCAAACAAGGAAGTAAGCTGCCTACCCGCTGCCAAACCACCCATCTCTGCCTGCCTAAAAACATAACTGCAATTAAACCAATAACCAAAGGTAAGCATCAGAGGAAGCTAATTGATAAAAGGAACCTGCCAGTCATGACTGACGGTAATAATACTGAGAAGCACCTGGCAAAGCAGAGAACAATAAGCAAACTCAGAACAATATACAAAGTTACAATGAATTAAAGGAGTACAATGCTTATATATATATGAGTATGTATGTGTGTGTATATATATATATATATATATATATATATATATATATATATATATATATATATATATATATATATATATATATATATGCATTTATTTATGAAAACATATAAACATATAACAAGTACATATAGCAAAATTGAACAGGTAAAAGCAAATAGGGTTATTAAAGGCTTGGAGATTACAGAAGTACTTCAAAACGAGCAGAACAGACACACTGTAAGTTCAATATATCTCATCAAATGGAACAGTGAAATAGGGTAGGGGGGAATGGGAAAGTCACATTGAGAAAGTAGCTGTTATGATAAAGTTGTAAACATCATCTTAAACTTCTTAAGTTGAATCAAACATGGTGTGGGCCAGCAGTTATGAAATAGATCAAACACTGAAGTATTTTCATAATATTGTCTTTCTAGTTAGCTTATTTACCCCTCAGATGAATATACTGCCAGTTTTTTTTTAACACATGCAAAGTACAGATACAGCATTATATTACATATGAAATGTGAGGAGGATTATGCTTGCAGTACACATGCAAGGTTCTGCATATGAGTGCTACAGCTCTGTTATGTCATGCTGGCCGTGCAAAACATTATGGGACACAGGGGAAAAAAATCATCTATATTGGCTGTAGAGTGAATTTTCATGAAAATTTTTGGTGAAGAATTCAGCGGAGAAAACAGCATACTAACTGTGATAGATGCTTTGATGTGTTTTGCATTGTTGCTTTAGAAGTTCACAAATCCAGGGTTGATACTCTCTGTTAGTCCTGACAGACAGATAGATAGATAGATAGATAGATAGATAGATAGATAGATAGATAGATAGATAGATAGATAGATAGATAGATAGATAGATAGATAGATAGATAGATAGATAGATAGATAGATAGGGGCAAAGAATTCCCCTGAAAAAAAGCAAAAACATCAGGGGACATGAATGTACACAGTACAGTATATGAGTGTAGGATTCAATCCAAATACAGAATCCAAGAGATAAGCATCAACTGTACAACTGTGCTACCAATGACAATTAAACATCAATCCAGAAAGTGCAAGCTGTATATAATAAGGAATTTGTTTCACTGAGTCAGAAGAATGAGCCTGGAAACAAAGGAATACTGATCAGCAGCTCATTCCACTATAGAGTGAAATTCCACAAAGTTTTCAATGGAAATGATTATCTTAAGACATTCACTCCTTTTCTTGATAATCTAGGGCTACATGTTCAGAATAAGGATTAAGGATTTGTCTATTTAACAGTAGACAGCTCTACTACTTGCCTAGGGTATAACAATTAGACACAACAAAATGATCATCTACTAATGTGTGAAGCAATATCTTCTTCTATGTTGAATGCACTTCTGTGTATATTTTCCATATATGGCACTGGAGAATTGACATGATATATGAACATGTCTGACATATAAGAATGTACTTTATACCTATATCATCTTTGTTGAGAGTTCACTCCAATCACTGAACATTCACTACTGCCTTGTATTGTTGTGTATATGGTGGTTAACCCCTGTGTTGTTAGGCTGTTCCTGAAATTTCAGCATAATACATTTAAAGTAATTCTCAGGAGAGGGTCTCACTTTCACAAATGTGCATGCATTCTGTCTCTTGGATACAATTTCATGATTATGCATATTTGCATTGTGAAGTCAGCTAAGGTTACCAGCACTAGGCTTCCTTCCATTCAGTTCAACACAGAGTGCTTTAGAAAAGCAAACAGAATAAGCAAAAACCTTAGTCAGCCTGCATGGTCCCTTTTCACCCTCTTCCAATCCGATAAATCGTGCAGAACCACTTACATCAGTAGTATTATGAACAGTTTTTACCTTCAGAATCATTTGGTAATTTAACATTGCTTGTGCTGTTGATATGTGAGTTTCTTATACTGTATCTATACTAATAAAAGGCAAAGCCCTCACTCACTCACTCAGTCACTCACTCACTCACTGACTCATCACTAATTCTCCAACTTCCCGTGTAGGTAGAAGGCTGAAATTTGGCAGGCTCATTCCTTACAGCTTACTTACAAAAGTTGGGCAGGTTTCATTTCGAAATTCTACGCCTAATGGTCATAACTGGAAGGTATTTTTCTCCATTAACTGTAATGGAGTTGAGCTGGAAAGACGTGGGGGGCGGAGTTTCGTGTGACATCCCACGTAATCACGTGAACTGACTGTAACGCAGTACGTAGAAAACCAGGAAGACCTCCAAAAAGCGCTTAAGAAAACATGCATTATATAATTGAGAAGGCAGCGAAACAAAAAGAAGCGAGCGAGTGACATATACTACCATATTCATGAGTGCTGCTACCTCGGAAAGAAAGCAAGGTATAAACCTAAACTTTAAATTAAGTTCATAGACAGGCTACCGCTGGCGTTTCACATGCCCACAGGGAATGCGGGATACAAGTTTAATAAGAGGGCGGGATATAAGCGAGAGTTTTGATCACTTTGTAACTAAGTTAAAATTGTAGGTGAAGGGGTGTGCTTATGCAAATTCCGAGACTGTGTTTGTGGGGATTGACAGTTAAAGGCGGGTGGGGAGTCACGTCATCATCACCCCTCCCATTTACATCATTTCGCTCTGAGCTGAGCTTCGCGGCTAACGCTGTCTTCCGAAGCAACTTCGTCACACTGCCACCAAATACTCACAGAAAAATCCACAAGTTAATACACACTCTGTCTCTAGAGTTTCTCCACACTGAATCCTCCAGGCACTACTTACAAAAGGTTACATTGACAATCGTGTTACGTTATTTTTAAAATCTTTCCTTTTCTTAGCACAAGCACAGCTGAGAAGCTTCGATGCATGTGCTCCATAAGCGTTAAAAATAATGCATTTAATCACACTTTGCATTACAAGCAAAGGGAGCTTTTGTCAATGCATGATTTCCTGGTACACGATTACATTGATCAGCGCATCCCGATTCATTTTACCCTCGCACCACCTTAGTTTGAGAAGAAGTATGAAAAAATATGAGGTTAACACAGAAAAACAGATCACCAATTCAAGCTTTATGAATAATCGATTCGCCATCAATAATTGTTTTGGTAAAGCCATCCTCCTTCCATTTTATAAGTTTTCTGTCACTAGCCATGATTAAATGAACGGTAAAAAAGTAAGAGCGAAGCGAGGGTGATTTATTTAGGCAGGAATATATATGACCTCAACACTCATGACAATGTCAATCATGTTACGTTATTATTGAAAGGTTTCCTTTTCTTTTCATTACTTCTTTAACACACTACTTCTCCGCTGCGTAGCGGGTATTTTGCTATATATATAATATATGAATGACCTCCAAAGAGTGGTGAGACTTTTGATATCATGAGCGTGTGTACAAAGGGGTCTCCTGCCCAGCAAAGTCGAGCAGCCAGCGCGTGCATAGCTGTGCCGGCCTTTGAGACGCTGACTGCGCTTCTGCCTTAAGTCAAAGTGAGCACTTTTAATTTTTTTCTTCCTCCCCCTGCGCTATAGCCCAGACAAGTGCAAACACGGGACCCCTTTTCTACACCACGGCAAAATAATATTAAGGCGATTCACACTTTCTTTTGCACGTATACGATTATGAGGTCCTCAGCTCGGATTATGAAGATACGCACAGGAGTGGAGGACTGACAGTGCCATCACAGCCGATTAATGGCGGGGCGTCTCACCAGTCTACACAAGACCCACGCGACTGTCCCCAAAAGGCGATCATAACATCAGCGAACACATCTCTCTATACTATATAAAAGAAAAAGGCAACTTTCCTTTCTTTACACCTTTTTTCCTTTTATCCCAGACCAAAGCCTTTCTCTCTTAACATTGCAAAGGACACAAAAATAATTTTCTTTAATTGCCCGTAAGGCAAATTACCACAGGCACAAATTTGAACGTTCACATAGAAAATGTAATTTCTATACCACAGCCGTCGTGTAGCGCCTTTCAAAAGGGATCTACTACCGAGAGATGATCCATATACATTTTAGCTGCTGTTAGTTACTTACCTGTTGTGTTACACAGTCTTTAAAATGTAGTTTACCCCAACCACTCCAGTAGTGCTCAATGTACCTGTACTTCTTAAAACATTAATGTTTTACTGTTTAATAACTTATAGACTATATTTTATTATTTTTCCCTTGCACTCAGTGACCAAAGCTATACACACACATATAGACACATACAAACATACACACAAGTATATGTATGTGTATATATATACACACACACATACATACATACACACATATATATAATTTGTGTGTGTGTATGTATGTATGTGTGTGTATATATGATGTAGATAGGTATGTATATATATATATATATGTGTGTATGTATGTATGTATGTGTGTGTGTGTGTGTGTGTGTGTGTGTGTGTGTGTGTATATGACAGCAGCAATCAAGCTGTGAGAAAACAGTAAAAGGAGGCGTGTCAGATGTCATGGTACATTTTCTGATGCAGCTAGACGAAAATAACTTTGTGACGCTGCCACCAAATACACAAAACAATTACTTTGACAATCATGTTACATTATTTTTAAAATGTTTCCTTTTCTTTTTCATAACTTCTTTAACACATGACATCGCTGCGAAGCGACTATTTTACTATATATATATATATATATCACAGCGACACTCATAACAGTGACAAAACAATTACATTGACAATCATGTTACGTTATTTTCAAAATGTTTCCTTTTCTTTCTCTTTCCTTCTTTAACACACTACTTCTCGCTGCCAAGCGGGTATTTTTATATATATATATATATATATATATATATATATATATATATATATATATATATATATATATATATATATATATATATATATACATAGATAGATAGATAGAGATATATATATATATATATAGATAGATAGATAGATATGAGAACAACACTCATATCAATGACAAAACAATTACATTAACAATTATGTTACGTTATTTTTAAAATTTTTCCTTTTCTTTTTCGTACCTTCTTTAACACACTACTTCTCCGCTGCGAAGCGCGGGTATTCTACTAGTATGGTATATATTTGATGTTGCATTCATTGTAAAGTGTTGTATTTATTGTGTGTGCTGCTTTTTAATACAAAAAGGTTTGTCATATGTGGGAGACATGCAAGTAAGAAACACTTTGTATAGTGTGCAACATAATAATAATCTTTAACTTGAAACTATAATGTAAATAATTGCATTAACAAGTCTGTTATTAAAAATGCTGAATGGAATTTTGATCAAAGTGTTTACAGAAAGGCAGTACTCTAAACCACATTGTCCTTGCTCTAAGGTTAAACTTACAGAAATGAGGTGAAACCCCCTGATTCAGGTTTTGTGACTTGAAACTTAAAATATTTCAGATATTTATATAAAATATATTGAAATATTTTAATATTTAAAATATAAGTATACTTAAACATTGCACGAGTAATTTAAAGGAGAACGGAACTGTACAAAATATGTATTAAACACATCAAAATGTTAATTTGATAAAAAAATATTATTAAAGATTATATAAACCTAGATGTTAAACAAGTGCATACACTATAGTACAGTGATTATCATTTCTTTCTCATAGGTTGGGGGACTAAGATCATTCCCAACACACTTCCTTTGCTGTGTGTAGTTTACATTTTCTTAATGTTGGCATTTTGGTTTCATTCTGCATACTCTGCTTTTTTCCAAATGACAAAAGATGTATGTATCATTTTAACTTGATATCACTTTAACCTATATGTCTGAAGTAGCCAGTGTTAAGTGTGCATGACAGTATGTTGTAGGAGGATTGGATGGATTGGGAGCCAGAGTGGAAAGTAAGAGGAATTGGCAAGCAGAACAGAAAAATAACTCTGTGCCCAGCCGGTATAATTTAATGGATGGACAAGTTGAAGTCAAGGGTCAGGATTGGTTCCATCCCCCATACGCTATGTGGTAGTGGTCCTTGCACAGTAACCCAATAGGGACACTTGCAGGGGTGCTTGGGAGATGGAGTCTGGAGGTACAGCCTTGTTGGGGTCCCTGGTGACCGACAGAGGGCACTGTTGGGGAAGGACTCTGGAAGCATTCCCACGTCAGACATTAAAGAAGCCAGGAGGACTGAAAGAGGAAGAATTGGTTTATTTTTGTGTTATTTTGACTAATCTTTGGAAAAATGATTGTGAAGAGTGCTTTTGTTTAAATAAATATTCTGTATTTGAACTTAAAAGTGTACTGAGCATTACCATGTCTAAGGTTTAGGGAGCTGAAGCACTTAATGGTGTTTATAATGTATAAGTGTGACCCATGATAAACTGGTTTACTGTTCATAACTGGTGCCTTCTATTTATACATTGGTGTTGGGAAAGCATCTTGTGATTTTGTAATTAGTTTTCTTAAAAAGGATGGCTGGATGGATCCACAAAATATGCATTCAAATTATGAAACTATATGTGCCTTCATTTTACTGTTTCAGTAAAACCTCCCAGCCTATCCCTCGGCTAATAATATGCTTACACAAACTTACTTGGTGTTTGTCTCATTTAACCTATTATAATGAGAAATCCCCTTTGAATGAATGAGCTGGTGACACCATCTTTCTAAGAAGGTAAAAACAGAGAAATTCCATCTCTTCTTTCTCTATATTCTGATCCTGATAGACAAAATAATTTATTGACTTTGTTTCTGGGGCAGCCGAAAGAAGAAGATGAAGTTTCTGTTATTTCACAATAGCAACGCCTATTCTATTGTCCAGACAGCATGACTGTTTATACTGTGCTAAGGGTGTGTTAAGGGGATGTTAAGTTATAACACATTGTCTGAGATATCAAAATAATGTTTTTGTTTGTATTTTCTGTTTGGTAACATGTGGGTTGATATGCTTTCTTTCAGCATTTACTGTATGTGTTTTCTCCATGGTTGTGTTGGTTTCCTATACTGTACTTACTTTGGTTTTCTATGTCCAATGACTACAAGTTAATCAATGTATTAAATCTACATAGATCTGTGAATGACCTTCAACATGAAAAACTTTATACAAATTTAAACCTTTTATTCCCTGTGACTTTACCATGCCTTTGTGTTGAATATGTGGATCAACACAAATAGATGAATAGAACATTTGGCAACACAGACACATTGTTCTAAGCGCATATCAAAGATGCTTAACAATTTAAACATTCACCCTTTTACTTAATGAGCTTGCTTAACCCAAGTTAAAGGTTATGCAAGAGCGTTTGGCCCAATACGTAATTTTCCACTAATGACCTGATCCATAAATGCTTTTCTAACCCTCTCATAATGCATTAGATGCTACTTTTTATTTACTTCATGAACGTTCTATATGCTGGACCTTTCCTCTCTTTCTCCTCCTTGTTATACAAGACTATCCATAACAATGTATCTAACAAGGAAATAAGTCATTCTGTGTTTGGTGGAAACAGTTTCTGGGCAAAATGTTTCTGGAGACTATCTTAAAGGACTGTTATTGTCTCTGCTGTTCACCATGCACGTGTAATAGAGGTCTCCTGCTGCTTTGCACGTGTTATGTAAGTGCTTCATTTCCATTACAGTCACATGGAGTCATAACCATTCCTGGTGATGCGGCAAAAAACACCCTAGTTGATACTGCAGGATTCTGTTAAACTCATTTGGCATATTATACAATACATTCATATTGTCTGTTATTTGTCTCATGTTATCTGATATGTTATTACTCATTTTTATTATTATTTTATTCACAATATCGTTGTGACATTTTGTGCTTATTTTTCTCACGGGCACTGCTATTTTCTAAGTTGATTTCCATAAGTTGGCAATGTTGCTGTTAACAAAACTATCTCTGTTATGATGCAGATGATCTGCTGGTGACATGATGCATGACATCATCACATCATGGCATTTAAGATGGTGGTGTAATTAGGGGAGGAATGTAGAAAGGCAGAAATAGAAAAAATGACCAGGAAAAGTAAAGACTGAAAGAAATAAGCAAAGTTGTAGACAAAAACAGAAAATGGTTTAAATACAAAAACTGGTCAGAGAATCGCTTGTCAAAGCAAAAACACTAAACCATAATCATAGCCAGAAAGACTAAAGAACAGTTATTACTACTGAAGTATTTGAGGAAGTACCTTTGGCACTGAAATTAGAGGAAGGAGATTCAATATATTGAAAAACAAGTTTACACACCCATATCTTTTAAAATATTTGAGTGAAGACTTCACTTAATATCACTGATTACATAAACATTAATATGCCACAGATGCTATTCCCAAAATAGAAATTTGCACAAGAAAACTATTCAAATTAGTGCTAAAGTGATGTCATTTTCATAATGAAAATAAAAATGTTAACACCAAGTAAAAACCAGTCCAAAACAGTAAAAACACATAAATGAGATCATCATGGGTGAAACGTCAGAAATACTTTAGTCTTACTGTAGTTGTGGTAAGAATAATTAGTGACTGTTAGGAAGTTGCTTGCCCTCTTTTAAATTTGATGTTCAGATTTAAATTTTGATGTTATTCTCTAGGTTTATTGCTTTCTTTCGGTAAATGACCCCCAGTATGTCCACTAAATTAATGTCATGAATGTGTTTGAAAACATACACTTATGATTATTCTTGTCTAATCTCTTAAGTAATTATTTTGTCTTGGTATAGTTCTCTATTACTCTACTTTCCCCTTTTGTGTTCTTTATTATATAGCTTTATCAGAATGCTTCAAATCCCATAGACTTACCACTATTTATAAGGTATTGTTCTTTATAACTTTCCCCCACCTAACCTTCTACATCTATAACATCAGGCAATTAGGTAATGTAAAAGATATGCAGGAGTTAAGTTCCAACTCTAAATAATGTATTACTAATAATATTCATTCAACAATAACAATAAGCAAAGTACAAGTGCATATTGGCAAACATAAAACCTGATAAATGCTAGATGTGTAGTTTCAGGCAGCATACAGACTTGTAGTTACTAAAATGTCTGTAGTTAAACTATCAGCTTTCTTCAGGACAGACCGCCTGCCTGTCTCAATATGAATGCCAAGCTGTGCTTTTTGTTTAGTTCTTCTTTTCATGGCCATGGTGTGTATGTATGAGAGAGGGAGGAGTAAAGTAACCAAATGTATTGATTTTCTGTCCAAGTCCATACACCAATAGGATGTCGTAGTACAGAATGGCCTCTGATTCAAAACCAATCCCAAACAGCTAACTTTAGACCAATAGAATTCCATTAGAACTCATCCCCCAGTTACTGACTTATAGGTTCTTGGAAGTCCAAACACAGTCACACTTGCCAAGTTGGTCTGATGCTCCATTCCCCATATTCTTTTTTCACAACTATACCCGAGACCATTTGATAAGCTAATGCTTGCCAACTACCCAGTTTGGCTTGCTTGTCGGGGTTGAGAGTATGTCCTGCAGAGAATCACTTGGCAAACCGGTTTGAGGCACTTCAGTCCTAAAGACTCAAGATGACTGATTAGTTAGAAAAAGAGTTGCTGTTCTCATTAGTAAAATCCTGAATACACTTGCTTTGTCTGACTCACAAATAAAGACATGTAAAATATTTATCAACTTATATAGAAAATGTCATGCCATGACAGTAATTATTATTTTTTAACATATATTTATCAAATTTAAAGCACCACTGTTTTGATTGTCATTTAATTCATGCTGTGTCTATATAAGATTTAAGTGCACAGAAGTTGGCATTCTAGCTTGTGTAGATGAATGGGGTAATGTAAAGGCTTATAGACAAGCAAGGATCTCATTTGTCAAATCTGTGTTTTAACAACAAATTTTTGTTTTTTTTAAACCCTGACTGTTTATAGTGTTTCTCAGAGTTTTGAACTCAGCCTGACAGATTACCCTCCAATTTTTCTCTAAAGAAAACCCTTTCTTTCCTGGTCACATATTTTGAATGCCTTATTATCTTGTCATTTCTTTTTCAACATGTTTATAACACTTGTGTTTGTATCTTTCACAAAAGGCTCTCAGAATAACAATCTCATCTCATTTTCTGAAACCGGATTTCCTGGAGAGGGTCATAGGGGTTGCAAGCCAGGACAGGTCAATCCAGGCTTTTGTTCTAAGTTACAAATTCCAGCTCCTCATTAAGAATTCCCAGGTGCTCCTAAAGCCAGCTGAGAGAAATAACGCTTCCAGCATGCCCTAGGTCTGCTGCTGGGCATCTGCTCAGTGGGACGTGCCTGGGCAGCTCTATGGGATAACCGCCTGGGGGGCATCCTTAACCAACTCCACTGGGTCTAATTTCTGCAGGTTGTACTCTTGATCTCATTCTTTCAGTCAGTACCCATGGTTCACAATTATAGTTCAACTGGTAAACCAAGGTTTTTCTTTAGACTCAGCTCCCACTTCACCAACACAGACTTATACAACATCATCATAACAGCTGCTGCTGCTCCAATCCACTTGTCTATCTCCTGTTGTCTTTTTCCATTACTTCTGAACAAGATCCAGAAATCCTTGAACTCTTTTACTAAGGGCAGTTGCCCCCCACCATGGAGAGAGCAGTCCACTCTTTTCTGAAAAGTAACCATCACTTGGAAAGTGGGAAAGACCCAGATGGACTAGCCTCTGGCAATGGAGACTGGCTTTGGGAACTCAGAACATTAAAGGTACAGATCAACTCAAAATAATTTCTTTGGCTGGAAAACCAAGATTCCTAAATAAAATCTCACACAAACAGCAGAATGTAAAGTCTCTACATTGATAGTTAACAAGTTAGGATTTAATTTTGACCTGTGAGGCAGCAGCTTTAACTAATGTGCAACTGTGTTCTATGTGGAATTTAAATAAGGCAAATATCTAAAGGACTATATTCAAGAAATTGAATATTATAACGTGTATGTATGTATGTGTGTACATATGAATGTTTTTCATTTGGGTGCATGAAGACCACTAGAAGATGATCTGCTGTAAGCTAGCTTGAACATAAGTGACAGCTTGGTCAAAAAAATGATGTCAGAATAACTTACGGTCAGCATGTCATTTTGATAGGGTCCTTTTCAGAAAAGTGTGGTGTGGTGGCACAGTGGATAGCCCTGCCACCTCATAGATCCTGTGTCCTGTTTTATTCCAATGCCAAGTCAATATCTGTGTAAAAGTTACATATTCTTTCTATGTGGATGTGCACTTTCCTGCTGGTTCCATAGTTTCCCTCTCACATCACCAAATATAAATGCTGGCAATACTGACTGGATGCTCCATAATGGCCCTGTGTGTGCATATGTGCCTGTGTGTGATTTGGCTCTGTCATAGACTGGTGCTCTGTTCAAGGCTCTTTCCTGCCTTGTGCCCAATACTACCTGGGTAGGAAACTAAATACTGAGTTGAAATAAGCAGGTTTGTTATGTTATGTTAGGTTTGTCATGTTATTTTGTCATGTTTTGTTACTTTTGTATAAGGACACTCCTCTTTATTTCCACTTCTTCTACAGACTTGTGGTAACAGAACTGTACGACCATTTAATGCACTCTTATAATGGTCTATATTTCAGTACTAGGCTTCCAGATCTAAGGGACATGCTTTTGCCTCAAATTGAAGGAAACATGATCAACAATGTCCTAAAAATTTAATTAATTATTTTTGACTTACTGTTTGCACCTGCAGTATTTTCTTTGCTTCAGTCTTCTCTGAGACATCTGCTTGAAAAATGTTACTGTTAGTATCATCAAATATATTGGTAAGGTATTTGCATAGTTTTTATATTAAAATAGATCTTACAGTACACATTACAGTATTACTAATATTCAAAGTAAGCTCAATAATTCATAATAATCAATATTTAGTAATATATATATATATATATATATATATTACCTCACAGTTAGGAGACCTGGGTTCATTTCCTGGGTACTCCTTGCATGGAGTTTGTATGTTCTCCCCGTGTTTGCGTGGGTTTCCTCCGGGTACTCTGGTTTTCAAAACCAGATATATGGGGTAGCCCAGATCTAATTATGCAGATCCAGATCGTCTGGATGACTTTGATTTATGTGGGGAAGATTCCAGTTCGGCACAAAGGCGATTCTTCATGTCGTCAGTTCGCACACATCCCAATGGTCCGGGACTTTTCAGGTGATTTTCTATGTAATAAACTTAATAAGTTATAGCAAATGAAAACTGCATAATTAGATCTGGACCACCCTATATATATATTGTGACAGGGGCTTGGCTTCCTTACCCAGCCGTCATGCCTCTGCACACTATATTCAGGGGGAGTAGCCATGGACACTACAATACCTTCCCCTGAATTCTAGTTGGCTGCCTCCCTGGGGTGGAACAGTGCCTCGGGTTCCTGCAGGGCATTCTGGGAATTGGAGTTTGGTGCAGCCCTGCAGGTACCACCAGGGGGCGCTGTATTTGGGACTCCTGAGCCCATGTGGGCAACCAATTTGTCACTCCCGGAAGTGCAGCTATAAAGGGAGTCAGTGACCACCACTCGGGGGCAAGAGTCGAGTGGAGGAGGACACGGTTGCTTGGAAGGAGTGGTGTTGCCAAGGAGGAAGAGAAAGTGTTTGTGGTGATTGTGTGCTTGGGACTGTGTTGTGGCTGGGCGGTTTACGGGGAAGATGTGCCCTCCAGTTGAAGAAAAATAAAAGTTTATTTATTTTACACACACTTCGTGTCCAATCTGTGTCAGGTCAGGCGTTATACACTCACCTAAAGGATTAATAGGAACAGCATACTAATACAGTGTTTGACCCCCTTTCACCTTCAGAACTGCCTTAATTCTACATGGCATTGATTCAACAAGGTGCTGAAAGCATTCTTTAGAAATGTTGGCCCATATTGATAGGATAGCATCTTGCAGTTGATGGAGATTTGTGGGATGCACATCCAGGGCGAAGCTCCCGTTCCACCACATCCCAAAGATGCTCTATTGGGTTGAGATCTGGTGACTGAGAGGGCCATTTTAGTACAGTGAACTCATTGTCATGTTCAAGAAACCAATTTGAAATGATTCGAGCTTTGTGACATGGTGCATTATCCTGCTGGAAGTAGCCATCAGAGGATGGGTACATGGTGGTCATGAAGGGATTGACATGGTCAGAAACAATGCTCAGGTAGCCCGTGGCATTTAAACGATGCCCAATTGGCACTAAGGGGCCTAAAGTGTGCCAAGAAAACATCCCCCACACTATTACACCACCACCACCAGCCTGCACAGTGGTAACAAGGCATGATGGATCCATGTTCTCATTCTGTTTACGCCAAATTCTGACTCTACCATTTGAATGTCTCAACAGAAATCGAGACTCATCAGACCAGGCAACATTTTTCCAGTCTTCAACTGTCCAATTTTGGTGAGCTCTTGCAAATTGTAGCCTCTTTTTCCTATTTGTAGTGGAGATGAGTGGTATCCGGTGGGGTCTTCTGCTGTTGTAGCCCATCCGCCTCAAGGTTGTGCGTGTTGTGGCTTCACAAATGCTTTGCTGCATACCTCGGTTGTAATGAGTGGTTATTTCAGTCAAAGTTGCTCTTCTATCAGCTTGAATCAGTCGGCCCATTCTCCTCTGACCTCTAGCATCAACAAGGCATTTTAAGCCCACAGGACTGCCGCATACTGGATGTTTTTCCCTTTTCACACCATTCTTTGTAAACCCTAGAAAAGGTTGTGTGTGAAAATCCCAGTAACTGAGCAGATTGTGAAATACTCAGACCGGCCCGTCTGGCACCAACAACCATGCCACGCTCAAAATTGCTTAAATCACCTTTCTTTCCCATTCTGACATTCAGTTTGGAGTTCAGGAGATTGTTTTGACCAGGACCACACCCCTAAATACATTGAAGCAACTGCCATGTGATCGGTTGATTAGATAATTGCATTAATGAGAAATTGAACAGGTGTTCCTAATAATCCTTTAGGCGAGTGTATAGCGTCAATCTTACTATATATATATATATATATATATATATATATATATATATATATATATATATACTGTATATATATATATATATATATATATAAATATATTTATTTTACCATTGACAATATATTTTTCTTTGATCTTTTTTATCACTCCATCTATTGTGCCAGCTTTCCCATTATCAATGACATATGCTGGCACTATCAGGTGAAATACACAAATCAGCCCAGTCTGGGATATTAACCCATTTTCACTGTTTAGTGACATTTACTTGTGTGATTGTATAAGGTTAACACCAGGATGGCATAAGGCAGAGTAATTTTCTATACACAACCTCCAAGCTACAGAAAAAGTCAAACTGGCAGTATTAAAAGTCGTGTAGTTGCTGCTGGGGAAGCACAGGGACTACTAGAGAGTAGTAATATCTAAATTTGTGTTTAAAGTTCCTCCCGATAATCTCTTTCTAGATATATTTAAATTACTAACAACATTTCCAGTACTTCCACAAATAGGCATATTTTGTAAGGGTGTGCACTGTTACCATAGGATAAGAGTATATAGCAAAAGATTATGCAGGATTGAAGTTTCAGTAATGGAATGATGGATGGATTTATGGGCTGATGAGTAAGTAGTCTATGAAAGTAAGCTTGGACATAGGATATATTCATTCTGATCTGGAAAAAAACATACTAAGTAGCTCAAATTGCTTACCATTTGACACCTTTTAATTATACAGCAAATGACTGTTATCAAAACAGCAAAAAGGATGATTGATCCACACACCAGGAGAATGAGCCAGACGTCAACAGGAGGCTTCACTGTTGGAAAGGAAAATTTGAAAAAATAAATAACATGGTTTACTTTGCCTCAAGGTTTGCTATAAGTATCTCATATATAAACATTTACATGTGGAAGTGTGTGTGTCTGTCTGTCCAGCCCGGAAGTGAGAGGTGAAGTAGGGGTAAGGGCTCCACCTCAGAGAAAGCAGAAACTTGATTAGCTACCAATACACAAGCGTGGCGAGCATGTTGGCAAAATGAAACCTCCTGGGAGAGAGATGCCCAGAGTAGTTCCTTTCAATTACCTGACATCTCTACATTTCTATTTTTTTTCTGACAATTTCAATAGTTTCTAGGACCCCGGACTTTTTACAGCACGGGCTTACACTGCTATTTCATCTACAATACGCGTGACATTTATAATAAACATGCTTGCTTTGATCTCCAACATTACTTCTACATTTGCCTTTCTTGTTTTTGTAAGCTTATAATCCATGAATTTGTGCATGTGATGCAATAAAGTGAATAAAACTATAATTTCTACAAATTTTTACAAAGTAATAAAAGTGAAGATAGCAAAGGAGCTATCAATGCCTCAACAGAGTCAATAAGAAGAACAACAGATGGGGACTCTTCACCGACATACTTCTAAATTTAACATAAATTATGTGCATTTGATTATGGTCTCAGAATAGCAGTTTTCTCAAAAGCCTAAGGATAAATGAAACTACAATGAAATGTGAAAGTCTTAAGCTTGCAAAACTGGAGAACAGCCTTCCTGCTAGTAAAGGAAACCCCATTAGTCTCAGCATGTACCTGTAAATCCTACCTAAAGACGTAGTACTTTGGTCTAGTGCACCTTTATAGGAGCTAGGATGTTCCTATTCTATGTGTTTTTATCTTTCTAAAAATAAGCCTGGCAATCATTATTGAATTTTATTGGCCCTGCTTTATTTGGCTTCTTCTTTTGATAACTGGTGCTATTGTAACTTTGTAAAACTGCTACTGACGTTTATGAAATAAAAACATCAGTGTGGCCATTCAGACACCTTTTTTTTCTATTTGGTTTATACAGTTGCAGACTTCAGTGTATACTTGTGATATTGTTGAATGCCCAGGAAGAAAATGGGGCAGCCATTTGATTGGTGTCAACAGATCTTTGACGTTGCTATTTTTAAATACCATGGGCCAGCAGCAGAAGTATGTTATTTAAAGAAAGGCTGTTAATCTTATCTCTTATGTTAAGAGGAATTTAAATTAACATGACTTTGTTTATAGTTAGCTTCTAAGATTAATGTATTTTTAATTGTTTGTATACCATCATACACACCTATCAGCCAAAACATTAAAACCACCTCCCTATTATTGTACAGATCCTCCTCAAGCTGCCAAAACAGCTCTGATCTGTCAGGCCATTAACTCCTACAAGACCTGTAAAAGGTGTCCTGTGGTATCTTGAACCAGGATGTTTGCCGCAGATCCTTTAAGTCCTGTAAGTTGCAAGATGGGGCATCATTGGATTGGACTTGTTTTTCCAGTATATCCCACAGATGCTCAGTCTGGAATTTGAAAGTCAAGTGAACACCGTGAACTCTTTATCATGTTCCTTAAAACATTCCTGAACAATTTTTGCAGTGTGGCAGGGTGCATTATTCTGCTGGAAGAGGCCACTACCATGATGGGATGCATGTGGTCTGACACAGTCTTTAGGTAGGTAGTATTTGTCAAAGTAACATCCAAATGAATGCTAGGACTCAAGGCTTCTTAGCAGAACATTGCCCAGAGCATCAGACTGCCTCCATCGGCTTGCCTTCTTCCCATAGTGCATGCTGCCACCATCTCTTCCCCTGTTAAACAATGCACACACACTTGGCCATCCACATGATTTAAAAGAAAACACGATTCTTCAGACCAGGCCACCTTCTTCCATTGCTCTGTGGTCTAGTTCTGACATCCATGCTCATTGTACGTGGTTTTGGTGGTGGACAGGGGTCAGCAAGGGCACTCTGACCGTTCTTCGTCTATGTAGCCCCATACGCAGTAAGCTGTGATTCACTATGTGTTCTGACATCTTTCACTCATAGCCAGCATTACATTTTACAGCAATTTATCCTACAGCAGCTCTTCTGAGGGATTGGACAAGGTGGGTTAACTTTCCCTTCCCATGTTCCTTAAGTAGGTACTACCCACTACATACTGGGAAAATATCACATGGCCTGCTGTTTTGGAGATGCTTTGACTTATTCATCTAGCAATCACAATTTGTTCCTTGTCAAAGTCATTCAGATCCTTATGTTTGCCCATTTTTCCTGCTTCCAACTTATCACCTATAAGAACTGACCACTTGCTCCCTAATATATGTAACCCTTTGACTGGTATAATTGTATTGAAATAATCAATGTTATTCACTTCGCCTGTTAGTGATTTTAATGTGGCTGTTTGTAGTATGTGTTGATGTATGTAATTGTTGTAAAGATATGCACCTTGCTGTTATGCTATTTTATCTGTAAAATTCTACAAGTACTGTGAGCATGCACTAAGGAGTCAAATGTCTTGCATTTCAGTAAAGTGCTTTGCACAGACCAATACAGATGTGTCTTTATTCCTTCCAAGTTGACAAATATTCAAGATATGATAAGACACTGTACTTTCTATGCTTTGAAAAAGAGATCATTTTAATCAGGGCACTTCCTGGTCCACATCTAGTAGCCAGAACAGAAAGACAGCTGTATCCTTGTCAGCTATATTCCAGCCAAACGCACCACTTATAGTTTGGTCTAAATGTTTGTGAATTTATGATCTGTTAATTACTGGATAATGAAGTCTGAAATCATAAACTCTAACTTCTAATAATTTAAATTAGATAATCTTAATTATAGTAATTATACACTTTTTCCTTCTCCTTGTCAAGCATTTCCCCATTCTTTAAAGAGACATGTCTATTATCTATAAATACTGAACATGCCATCAACTGTAAATCTGGGCTGTTTTCTTACTTGGTTGTTTTTATTCTATTACATGAGTAAATTATTCTTTATTCAACCACATTGGCGAAAAAAGATGAAGAAGAGCCAAATGCATTTTAAAAGATGTCCAGGTTAATTCATTTCAGATATATAATGGTCATAAATTTAAATTCATGTAAAGAAGTGCCATTTGAACTATGGAAGAAGAAGGTGCTTTGAATTCCCCTTAGAAAATTACATTAAGATTCCACTCTAATTTAATGGTGTCTATTCTGAAAGATAATTGATAATTCCAGTTCTGATTACAGTTACAGTAATACTATTTTGATAACATTTCAAAATACTTTTTGAATACAATCATCACCAAGGCAATCCTCATCTGTGCAATATTTATACTCCAATATAACTGTAATCTTTGGCCTATGACAGGGGAGCAAATAATTTTGATTAAAATGAAAAAAAAAAAGAATTTCTAATATTAAGTAACAGTTAGAGTGGACTGTAAGTATAATCATTAAAATGAAAATGGACTTAATAAAGATGAAAGTTAATAAGTTTTTTGCACAATTCATTTTGCAATCTTATATTCATATTGTCCTACCTATCTTTAGCTTGTGCTCAACACTGGTCATCAGTGTTTCTCCTACATACAGACTGCACCTCCACGGTCCAATGTGCTGATTTGTCACTTTGTCAATCTTCAGAGTGGCTGTCCCAGGAAAACTGTTTGTTTGAAAATTCAAATTTTTCTTTGTTGGAGTCCATAAAAGTTTAAGGTTTTCAACAACTTTGTCTACTTTACATGTCAAGTTCAACTCATTTCCTTCCATCACTGGGACTGTGGTATCAGGGACCACTAGAATGAAAGAAATAGCATACATTAAAATGTAATAAATAACATTTGCCAAACCAACAGCAATATTGAAAAAAATCAATTTGCATTGACTTAACTGAGAGTTTTGCTTATTAATTACAGTCTATTAAGCTCCAATACATATTTACCCTGAGTTGATTTTCAATAGAATAAAAAAGCCAGGCAATAAAATATACAGCAAAAGAGATCTATATTAAATCAAGAAAATGAAAATTAAAAAATATCAATAAGCATGATCTCTGTTTAGATCTCAGCTATCTTTAGGATGTGCTTATATATTCCCAGTTTTAGGGGAATTGCTTTACAGCTCTGTACCTGTAATAGCAGAACTGTCAGAACAGCCTGAATATGAAATTACCTTAGCCTTAAACAGGGACACATCTGTATGGTTTGCATCATTTTATTCTTGCTAGTTTTAACCTTTCACTCCTCATTAAGCCAGCCTTTGCAAGTGTATTGCCTGTTAATCTGCCCGTGATCCTTATTTCTGTCGGACTCATAATGAATGTCTTGACCTAGAACCAGTATTGCCAGATTGAAGGCTTGTTTTTTCCAAAGTCACATAATAAAATTACAAGTAAAGTTGAGGAAATTAAGGGACTTTTAGGAGCAAAATAAGAGGATGGCTAAATGAAAGAGCAGACATCAAACACCAATGCATTCTTGCGACTTAACCAAAATGAAGACTGAAACACAAAACACAGAAATCCTTGCCAAAAATTCTTCTTCGTAGCTTAATGTCTTTTCGCTAAATAAATGCTACATTTTAAATAGCCTGTTTGTTCATTACTGTGCTGATTACATTCCAGAAACAGATGTTGTTGTCATAAACAGCACACCTTTAGTCATGAAAACCAGTCCAAAAATATTGGTGCTCATCAGAGAAAATAAACACAAAATGGCACTGTGATTAAGTCACAAAATAACTCTGAAAATCTAATAACATTAGGGAAAAATCATAGCTATGAAAAAGCAGACAGTATAGAAAAAATGCATTTCCAAAAAAATATTCACAACGGTAAGTTTATTTTTTAAGGTGCTTTGTGCATGTCATCTGTTAATAAGTAATTAAATGTATATATGGTTAAAAATAAATCTGACCTTAATTGTTTACACTATAAATTATTTTTTAGATTTGCTACAGTTATCTTACTTGTGCAATTTGGAAAATGCCCTTTATAGACTAGACAATTTTTCCACATTTAAACTGTTTTTATGGCTTTGTACATTTCTTTATATTGTTACATGCGTGCACATAGAAGACAGCTTAAAAGCTTTGGCGATGGTAATTCCCCACTGCTCCACGGGTTGGCGCTGCATACTAACATATTTTGTTTTCTTCCTTCCGAAAACCAGAAGATTGCCGGTTTTTAACGCCAATGATGTCACATTCACATGGACCTGCCTCTTCCTGTTGTAAGTTCTTGAAGACAGAAGATGCACCATCTTGGGCAGTTAACATTTAGGCTCACATCTGGAAAGATGTTTCTTACTTCAACGGCATTTGTACAATGCATTTTATTTTCGGTCAGTTCTACAGGGTTTGCTTTTGGGTGCCCCAAACTTTTATGTTTTTCTGCTTCATTCCTTAGAATATGTTATAATATATGCAGAATCTCTTGATGTGAAGTAAAAGTGTTCTATTTAACTTAAACTTAAAACAATAAGGCATTACAAAGTATCCTTTAAAACATTGATATTTTGCAGATGGCAGATCTATGTATGTATATATATATATATATATATATATATATATATATATATATATATATATATATATATACAGTATATGTTTCATTAGAATATTAGATATTAGAATCTCATCATATCTGAGTGATATCCAATAAAATAGACAATACACAAACCCAGAAAAGTGAGCTTAAAAAGAGTATCATGTCCCTGAATTATTTGTTACGCTAATGTGGATTAATTCTGCTAAAATTCACCTTAGACATTGTTAATGTTATATATTTGGCTTCCAAAATGTCTCTGCAGTGTTTGGTACTGTACATGAGTTAAGCCATGAGATCAGTGAACAAAAAATAATACCAGCACATGTGAGGACTACCAAAACATAACAAGATAATTTTCCTGCCGTAAGTCCTTTCATCTTGCCAATTTTAAATGTTTTGATATAGAAGAGATTTAGGATTGAATATGGGTAAAGAACATTAAATTAAAATCACGTGCCCAATATACAATACTTAATATAATTTTATTAAATAGGCAAACAATAGATAGATAGATAGATAGATAGATAGATAGATAGATAGATAGATAGATAGATAGATAGATAGATAGATAGATAGATAGATAGATAGATAGACGTCTGAAAAACTCAAATCTAAACAATCAGTCACTAAAATCTTTGTGTAGAGTATCCACAAACTTATACAAGGACTTTTAGAATGGTGTAATTCTGATGATGTCATGCAACTTTCAAGGTAATTTACCTAGACAGTGGGCAATCGTGTCATGGCAACAGACACTTGAAATTGTGTTTACTAACAAACAAGATGCAGTCATGCCAACATGTAACATTATAATCAAATAATAAGTCTCTGAACAAAGCAAAAGTAGCTCTAAATTCTACTTTAAAAAAAAACAAGAAAAACTGCAAAAGAAAAATGTACCGAGCCTTGGAAAATCACTTTACTAACATTCATAATATAGTGAGGCCACTTACGTGCCTGTATCCATTCCCCCACTAACAGAGCAGCCAATTTAAAATCAACAAATGTAATTAAAATAATAATGCTTAACAATAATGTTTAATTTGATTTTATTCTAGATTAATATATTAAATTGAGAAACATTCCTTTTAAGAAGTAATTAACTGGTGTATCTTCCAAATTCTCTTAACTTATAACAAAAATCAATGTATTCTCACATCTCTTCACTAATGTGCCTTACCTTTTTCTAACATGGAGAGAACAGTACAATCTGATGCACAAGTGGAGCATAGACTGAGAACTTGAAAGTGACAATGTATTCTAGTGCCTTTCAGATACTACAAACTAATGAGACCAAAATTATAACTCATTAAACAACATCAACTGAATATCTGATATAACATCTAATGACCTGAATAAAACAGAATTTTCAGATTTACATAAATAGTAATTATTTAAATCAGCAAATGGGGTTCAAGAAGTTGGAGATTCATCTCTCAATAACCCAAATGGGCCTCTGAATTTTATAACATAGTTAAATAATAGATGAGTGATCAATCTGTAACTTGAAAGAATTTTCAGTTTCATTTTTATAACCATCATCTGATGGTTTCTAACCATCAGCTGAGAGTAGAGAAGACTGCAGAGATCTGTGGTATCCAAGGTGAACATCTCCAAGCCGATGATAACTAACCCTAACCCTGGCATTGGTTCCATTTGGGAGATGGGCCTTATCCCAACCAACTGAAAAATAGGACTTGTCATCCCTATCTGGAAGGAGAAGGGTGGTCGCCTGGATTGTGGAAGCTACAGGAGAATAACACAGCTCTCAATGACAGGTAGGGTCCTCACTAGGATCATCCTTAAAAGGGTCCATAATCACTTTCTCAACATCGAGCGCAAATGAGAATATCAGCAGAGTTTCTTTGCAGCTTTTGTCGATTTTCATAAAGCATTAGACCTAGCTGATCAAGCTGCCCTGTGGGACATCCTGAGACTTCGTGGGATCTCCCCAAAGTGGCTAGATATCATGGCCGGCCTGTACATTTGTACTGTGAGTGCTGTGCAGAGTGGAGGCAAAACCTCTGTGTTCTTTCCAATTTATTCTGGGGTTTGTCAGGGGTGTATTCTTGCTCCTACTCTGAGTAATGCCTGCAAGGACTGGGTGTTGGGCAGGGTTGTAGGATTTAGCAGCTGTGGGGCATCTATTGGTGAAGAAAGATTCACGGATCTTGACTTTGCAGAGGAAGGTGTGATCTTCACAGTGTCAATAGAGGTTCTGATTGGGGCTCTTGAGAAACTGAGCGAGGAGTCTGAGTGTCTGGGCTTACGAGTGTCCTGAATAAAAATGAAGATCCAGGGCTTAATGACCACTTGGGCATGGCCTTCAGCAGTGTGTCTGTCTGTGGAGAGAATGTCGACTGCATCTAGACCTCGGCAGCGACATCCAAGTCACTGGTATCTCATCCTATGAAGTCAATAGAGAGACTGGGAGAACATAGGGGTCATGAGATCAGTGGAAAGGGGTATGTGGCACTTTTAATATTTTTGCAAGAGGATGAAGGCCAAAGTCCTTAAAGTCCTCCTGTCTTGCTATATGGTTGCGAGATGTGGATTCTGTCCAGTTAGTTGTGGCAAAGACTGGACACCTTCGGTGGTAAGATTCTTTGGTGAATCCTTGGTATGCTGGTTTGACTTTGTATGAAATTAGTGGTTGCTCACTGAATCCTGAATGAGGCACGTTACCTGCATTGTGAGGGAGCATCAGTTACAGCACTATGGCTATGTGGCGCGATTCCTTTATTAAAGATGACCCGAGTATCTAGACCAGGCCAAAAGAACACCCAGGCAACATCTGGTAGCTAAACAGCCATTTCCAGAGGATGGGATTGGACTGCATGTTTACCTGGGGGTTACCAACTGGGATCCTGAGGTGTTTCGTCATGTGGTGAATGCAGGAACAAGCTGTACCAATGCATGCTCCCCATCCTGATTTGACATGACCAAGGGCTCATATCACTAACATGCCGTGTGGTGTAGTAGTGAAGGCTTAAGACCTAGGACTTCAAACCCTGAGGCACTGACATTGTGTGTTTTTCCAAGTGGAAAAACAAAAGATGAAATCAATTGTATCTCAAATGTTGTAGGTCTCCATGGATAAAGGCATCAGTCAAATAATATGTAAAAATAATATTATTAGGTCACTGGAGCTGTTTACTTTTGAACATGCTATATTCAATTGCCCATGAGTAAAACATTTCTACATTAGATCAATTCCTGGTTTTCTTAGTGACTTGGCTTTTGTTGCTGGTCACTGCAAAACACAATTTTATAGGAAAGTGTATTCTTTTGAATTGTTACAGGCAATCAATAGGAATAATCTGAAATTTAAAAAAAAAATTATTATCATTATTAGTAAGCAGACAAACATGTTCAGAGGGTGATTTCAGAGGGTGGGGTGGGGGTCCTCATCTAGGTCCATAGATGTAAATGTTGTGATGGACGGCCAGCATTTCAGTCCAGCCGGGATGTCCCTCAACTGAAGAAACTAGCCTGTTCAGGGCAATACATCCCCCGGACACTAGATGGCAGCTTCTCTGGATGGAAATGGTTCCCCAGATTCCCGCAGGGCAGCATGGGACAATGAGTCCGGTTCTTCAGCCACATTGGGTGCCATGGGTGTTGCCAGGGGGAGCTCACCAAGAACAAGAGGGATAGTACCGTGACGTTAACCTGGAAGTACTTATGAGTCACGAGGGCAGAAACCCGCAGTACTTCCGAGACACCTGAAGAAGGCGTTTGACCCGGAGATGGAAAACTTCCGGGTCATAGACTTTAAAAGGATTGTGGGAAACCCTAGCAGATTGAGCCGGAGTTGGGTGGTAGAGTGACAGAGCTACTGGGAGTGGAGGATTGGTTAATGATTATTGTTATTTCATTAGCATGATACTAATAAATATTGACAAATAAAAAACAAAGGTCAGCTAATTTTGGGGTATTTATATTTTCTATGGTAGGAGGGTTTTTTTTTTCACCCTAAACATTACCAAGAGCTAGGTATTATTGACATGTTATAGTGGTTAAGGCTTTGGCCTTCAGACTCTAAGCTTGTGGGTTCAAATCCCACTACTCACACTGTGTGACAGTGAGCAAGTCAGTTGAACTGCCTGTGCTGCAACTGGAAAACCAAAAAGAAATGTAACCATTTGTATCATAAATGTTGTGAGTTGCCCGGGATAAGGCATTAGCCAAATAAGTACATGTAAATATTGAAATATCCTTTCATAGCAGATGCCTAAGTATTGTATCTTTGAGTTTTAGAAGTTTTAGAACACCTCAGTTGTTCTAGCTTTTCTTCAAAATTAATCAGTTGAAATACAATGAATGGCCTAAAATGGTGAAAAGCAGTAAATTGTCAGAGTTTAGGGTGGCAAAAACTGAAAAAAAAGAACATTTCAAAATATTATAAATGGGCCTTATAGTAAGTTTCAACCTACAGATGTTCTGCAGCTGTTAAAGTAAATTAAGACTTGCAAGGTGAAGGGAACAATTTACACAGGTGTCTCAACTTCAGGTGATTACTTTAAAACCCTTTGTATGTCTTAAATCAGAGATGGAACGAACTGTGTTGCTACACTTTATGAAGTGCTACTTGGACAATATTACACTGTAGAAAATTGTAAATTCCAGTGATAATGACAAGAAAAAGGCAATTAACAAGTGAAATGAGATAGAACATTATTACCCTTAGAAGAGTAGGCCTTTCATTTAGATAAACTGCAAAAAAATCAAAGTGTCAGTGAGTATGGTGTCCTACACAATCCAAAGGCAATTGGAAACTGGAAGAAACTCTGATAGGATGAGGTCTAGCAGACTCAAAATTACAAACCAATCAGAAAACAAGTTTCTGAGGTTTACCAACTTGCATGATAGGTACCTGACAGCACAACAGCTTCAAGCACGGCTTAACAGTGGCCAAAAACAAAAGTTAGTTTCTACTGTGAAGAGGAGACTTTGTGCTGTATGTTTGACAGGGCAAGTGGCAGTAAGAAAGCCATTCCTTAAAGGACAGACTAGGGCTTTGGAATACCGGCTGTGGACTACTGCAGACTGGAGGAAAGTCTAATGGACCAATGAATCGAAATCTGAAATCTTCAGTTCATCACACAAGGCGTTGTACACCATCGAGTTGATGAAAGAATGGCTCCTCAGTGTTTGATTGTCAAACATGAAGGAGAAAGTGTGATGGTCTGGGGTTCTTTTACTAGAGGCAGAGCTGGCAACTTGCAGAGATTGAGTGGTATTCTGAATGAAAAGGGTTACCCTAGTTTGGCTGTGCTATCAGCAAAAGGTGACCACATTGATGAATCAAAAATTTGAATAAAACTTTGCACACTTAATGATTACTTGACTTATTTTTGTATTTGCCATTGTTTATTTGTTATATGACTTGATTTCATGAAACATTAAGACATTAAATTGTGCACATTTCAATTAATACTGATAAAACTGAGGCGTTCTAAAACTTTTGACCAGTAGTATATAGATATACTTCTCCATAAACAACAATGTCTTCCACATCCAAAATCATAAGATGAGAGTCAAAAACAGAAAGACTCAAAACAAAGATGTTTAAAAGACCACTAAACAGTACACAGTACACAGTAAGACTGATACTGTCAGTGTCACCCCAAAGCCCTGATTAAAAAAATGCACTTCTTAAAATGATCAGGTGCTGCAGAGATGGCCATTTACAGCACCACCATCAAAAACACAAAAGCACTTCATTATATAATCAATAGAAAATGTAAACATAATTCACTAGCAAAATATATTAACAAAGAGTAAATAAAAACAATTCACAAAGAAACAGTAAAATAAATGCACGTTAATAAAACTCACACTAAAACATAATGTCTAAATAAAAACATCAATAATAAAGTAAAAAAGATAGTTTTATCACTGCAGTTTTTATTAGTGATCAATAATGAAGTGGATTCACTAAATGCAAAACTCACAGGTATGGAGAACTAGCAATGCCACAAAAATTTCAGTCTTGTTAGCATATGGATACGTTGTTCTTACACTGTTCTCACATTTTCCAGATTTACACAAAAAGAGCAAACTTTATGCATGTAAAAATTTCTTATCCTTTATTAGTTTTTCTGCTTGGAATATGTTTTTCTTGGACATTTTCTTAACCTCTGACGTTACCTTACAGTTGGGGTTAGTGTTTACGTTTTGGTGAAACTTTTCCTTGGATTCACTGTATTTTAACCTCAAACTGCCTTTTGACTATGTTTATCCATCCCTGTTTCTTGAAACTTTTATTAACTGACTTTTTGTTAAAGCAGCACCCCCTGAAATTATAATTTATTGATCCTGAAGACTACTAAGATATTTTAAAGAAGGCAAGAAAATGGCAAGATGTCTCCTTCAGAGGACTTAGTTTATGTGTCCACAGGTTTTGGAACTGCCTCTCTGTCACCCACCTTTAGTCCTCAGTGGTCACTCTGGCCATTAAAACCAGACATATGCTCATGTGTCAAGCTAAATAGTACTGAGCAATTCTACTTCACCCTTATCTTGGTTTCTGCCTTATACCAGGTAATAATGGCATAGGCTATTGCCCATATGACCCTTGATTGGACAAGTAAGCTTTAAGATTTTTGTGCCGTCGTAATTTAGAAAACCATCATTTTCAGGCAAAAATTTTCCAATTCAAATGCTTTAAAAAATAAGTTGCATAGAATAATTTAATGATTGCTTTCTCTACTGCGGGGAGCATTGGGAACTGTTATTAAAACTTGGAAATTTCAGGAGCCTGTGGCTAAGTCCTGCAATAGTACTATTAACGCAGTATTTGCACTTTCTTCTTTTGTGTGTTTATGTGGTTAAGGGGAGGCAGCAGACTGGGAATGGTGGTTTTCTGCTTGAAAATGCATAAGCTACAATCCCATTTTCAAATCCATTTATACAAAAAGGAATTAAATCAGTTCTCTTAGCATTTTTAAAATATAAGTGTTCTCAATGTAAAATTATAAACCCTCCTTGGAGTCAAATTTGTTTTTGGCAAGGTGTGGGTAGGAAACGGGAATCCTGTCCGTTCTGTTTTCCTGTGAAATGGTATTAGCAATAGAATTGATTTGTTATTATAAATCACTGCTTTTTGTGTGATCATTTTTTTATATATTATAGTCAAAACATTTATTGAAATGACCAAATAATGGTTTCTGAAAGATGGGAAACATGGTATCCAACTCCCACCTTTTCTAATCAATGTTGATGAACCTCTGGTTTTCTTTTTTTACACATATTTGGAATGGACACTGCCCATAATACTTTACCATTATGCCAGTAACTTTTTTATGGTGCATCCTAATCAAAATGCTGTTTGCCATAGAGGACTTTTTTCTGACGTCTGCAGCCAGGTTGTTTGTAAATAACTGTCTTTTGACAGTAATGTGATGGAACAGCATGATGACAGTATACAGTAATGGCATCTATTTAAGACAATGAACAATGTAAATAATATGTATATTGGATTGAAATTTGTAAAACAAACCTAACATTCTGTGTTAATCAGGAGCAAAGACAACAACTAATAATGATCTTCTGGCAAGGTTCATTTTCACCATAATTCTGATTCTGTGTTTAGACTTTGATGCTCGCTTCTTTCTACTTTTTTGGTTATTGACTCTTCACTGTGTATTTGATTTCAATTCTGACAGCTTTTTCCTGGTGCTTATATTTCAGTTGTGCCTTTTTGTGTCACCCATCAGATGCTTTCAATTTTTGATTTCTTAATTTCTTTCTTAATGGCTCAACAAAAATTCTCGAACAAGTCTTTCCATTTTGCCTTGATTTCATTTTCTGGCAGCTACATTCACCATGTTCTTTATAAAATCTGAATACCACCCTTACCTTATGAAAAACAATATAAAATACCAAAAAAATTGACTACCAAACAGTATAGGTAGCCCTTACAACACAACCTTAGAGGGCAGTAGATCACAACTGAACTAGGAAAAAAAGAAATATTGCTGTGGTCTTTACAATTTGCTGGCATGCTGCCAGCATGCTTAGTGACAGAAAGCCATTCCTTCAGGTTTAGAGCATATAAACTATTTATCCTCAATGTTATGTGCTGCAGAATCTATACTAATAAAAGGCAAAGACCTCACTGACTGACTGACTCACTGACTCACTCACTCACTGACTCATCACTAATTCTCCAAGTTCCCGTGTAGGTAGAAGGCTGAAATTTGGCAGGCTCATTCCTTACAACTTCCGTACAAAAGTTGGGCAGGTTTCATTTTGAAATTCTACGCGTAATGGTCATAACTGGAAGCTATTTTTCTCCATTTACTGTAATGGAGTTGAGCTCGAAAGCCATGGGGGGGCGGAGTTTCCTGTGACATCATCACGCCTCCCACGTAATCACGTGAACTGACTATCAACGCAATACGTAGAAACCAGGAAGAGCTCAAAAAAGCGCTGAAGGAAACATGCATTATATAATTGAGAAGGCAGTGAAACAATAAGAACCGAGCGAGTGACATATACAACCATATTCATGAGTGCTGCTACTTAGGAAACAAAGCACGGTGTAAACCTAAACTTTAAATTAAGTTCATAGACAGGCTGCCGCTGGCGTTTGTCATGCCCATGGGTAATGCGGGATACAAGTTTAATGAGAGGACGCAGGATATGAATGAGAGTTTTGATCACTTTGTAACTAAGTTAAAATAGCAGGTGAAGGGCTGTGCTTATGCAAATTCCGAGAGACTGTGTTTGTGGAGGATTGACAGTTAAGGCGGGTGGGGGAGTCACGTCATCATCTCCCCTCCCATTCACCTCATTTCGCTATGAGCTGAGCTCTGCAGCTAACGCCGTCTTGAGGAACCAACTTTGTGACACTGCCACCAAAAATCCACAAGTTAATACACATGCTGTCTCTAGAGTTTCTCCACACTGAATCCTCCAGGCACTACTTACAAAAGGTTACATTGACAATCGTGTTACGTTATTTTTAAAATGTTTCCTTTTCGTAGCACAAGCACAGCTGAGAAGCTTCGATGCATGGGCTCCATAACGCGTTCAAAAATAATGCATTTAATCACACTTTGCATTCCAAACAAAGGGGAACTTCTATCAATGCATGATTTCCTGGTACACCGATTACATTGATCAGCGCTTCCCGATTCATTTTACCCTCGCACCCCCTTGGTTTGAGAAGAAGTATGAAAAAATATGAGGTTAACACAGAAAAACAGATCACCAATTCAAGCTTTATGAATAATCGATTCGCCATCAATAATTGTTTTGGTAAAGCCATACATACTCAGTGTAATCCTCTTTCCATTTTATCATTTTTCAGCCACTAGCCATGATTAAATGAACGGTAAAAAAGTAAGAGCGAAGCGAGGGTGACTTATTCAGGCAGGCAGGCGACAGCTCAATAGCTCGAATTTGGATATAAGTAGCTTCTATTTAGTCGCCAGAAATATCTTTGGTAGGAATGGAAGTTGAATTTAGTCTTTAAATTTCTATGGTAGAGAAAAAGTTATGCAATGATGACTAAATTTAACTATATAAAGTCAAAACTTGTATATATAAAGTCATTCCCGAATATATAAAGTCAAAACTTAAATATATAAAGTCAGCGTCGGTATATATAAAGTCAAAACTTGTTTCTGAATATATAAAGTTAAAACTTCAATATATAAAGTCAGCGCTGGAATATATAAAGTCAAAACTTGAATATATAAAGTCAGCGCTGGAATATCCATCCATTTCCCAAACTGTTTAATCCATTTCCCAAACTGTTTAATCCAACCACAGGGTCACGGGGGTCTGCTGGAGCCAATCCCAGCCAACACTGGGCGCAAGGCAGGAACCAATCCTGGGCAGGGCACATGCATCATTTTCAAAACATTAACCGAACAGTGTTTTTTTAATTTATTTTTGTTAACCTAGTTCAGTTCGGAGTCGTTTCAATCAATATATTTTGACTTTGACTTTATATATTCGGGAATGAGTTTATATACTCCGATGTTGACTTTATATAATCAGGAATGACTTTATAAATTCCGATGCTGACTTTATATATTCAGGTTTTGACTTTATATATTCCAGCGCTGACTTTATATATTCAACTTTTGACTTTATATATTCAGAAACAAGTTTGACTTTATATATACCGAAGCTGACTTTATATATGCGGGAATGACTTTATATATTCAAGTTTTGACTTTATATATTCCAGCGCTGACTTTATATATTCAAGTTTTGACTTTATATATTCCGACAGTGACTTTATATATTCAAGTTTTGACTTTATATATTCTGACGCCGACTTTATATATTCAGAAAATCAATGTATTTGCCTGTTTGGCACACCATAGTATATGTGTGTGTGTTTAGATGTACACATGTATACATATATATATTTATATATATATATATATTGTCACGCACGCACGAGTAGGAGACCGCGGACGGATTTTAACACACCTGGGAAGACATTCGCCGGCAGGGAATGCCGGGGTACTAACTTTCTCCCTGTGCTTTCTTTCAGAAAAATGCTCCGCCGCCTTAAGCTGGCTTTGCACGCAGTACGTTACTTTCGCCCTTCCTCCGCTATCTTGTCCTGACGTCATCGATCCCAGCATCCCTCACGGTTCCTTCCCAGCATTCCTCCACTTCCAGCTCCTCCCTCGTAAAATGGCCGCCGACGCCATGTTTCGGCGTCACGCATATGAACTGTTTAGTTTATATTTTGACCTGCATTTTTCTTTTTTTATTGTGGAGCATCTACAATATACGGGGCCGGAAAACCCCAAACCTTTATGTTGTGTCCTTCTCCGTCTTTTACAATATATATATATATATATATATATATATATATATATATATATATATATATATATATATGCCAGCAACACTCATGACAATGACAAAACAATTACATTATCAATCATGTTACGTTATTATTAAAATGTTTCATTTCTTTTACTTCTCGCTGCCAAGCTGGTATTTTGCTATATATATATATATATATATATATATATATATATATATATATATATAGCTATATATACATATATATATATATATATATATGACAGCAACACTCATATCAATGACAAAACAATTACATTAACAATCATATTACGTTATTTTTAAAATTTTTCCTTTTCTTTTTCATAACTTCTTTAACACACTACTTCTCCGCTGCGAAGCGCGGGTATTTTGCTAGTCATATTATATAAAGAAGATTACTAAGTGTCAAGAGTGAAATAAATAAGAGCTTTCCTTTGAGGAATGAGTTCCAAATTAGCAAAGGAAAAATACCTTCTAATAGACTGGACTAAAATAGAGTGTGGAAAAGTCCGGGAAAAGTAAAATAAGTAGTGGAGGAGGGTGGGGGGTGGTTAGGGTTGGGGATGCAACAGAGGGGATTGAAGAGAAAAAGTTTGAAATGGAGGAGCAATGGGAGTGACAAAGAGGCAGTTCCAAAATTTACTGAGAAAAGTTCCCAGGACAAGACTTACTACAATTAGATGTAGTACTAGGGCGTTGTACCGTGTTAGCCATTTTGAATGTAGAGAACAGTCAAGCAAAATGACACCTTTTATTGGCTAACTAAAAAGATTACAATACACAAGCTTTCGAGGCAATTCAGGCCCCTTCTTCAGGCAAGATGTAATACAGAAACTGGAGTTCCCTGTGTTTATATACACACTAGGACAAGAAACATCCATACATCCATTTTCCAACCCGTTGAATCCTCATGGGGGTCTGCTGGAGCCAATCCCAGCCAACACAGGGCACAAGGCAGAAACCAATCCCAGGCAGGGTGCCAACCCACCGCAGGACACACACAAACACACCAGGGCCAATTTAGAATCGCCAATCCACCTAACCTAACCAGCATGTCTTTGGACTGTGGGAGGAAACCGGCGCGCCCGGATGATACCCACGCAGACACGGGGAGAACATGCAAACTCCACGCAGGGATGACCCGGGAAGTGAACCCGGGTCTCCTAACTGCGAGGCAGCAGTGCTACCACTGTGCTACCATGCTGCCTGGACAAGAAGCAACATTGGTAAATCTTTAAGTGAGAAATCTTAGATGTAAAAAATGTATAGATTGCTTCAGGCTAGGGTTCATTTAACAAGAGAGAGAAGAACAATGTATGGTCAAGATCTTTGGATAAGATAACTGTTCAACAAAGTCTTTTGAAGTTTCTGATGAATTTATCAAAACAATATGGGTGTGTGAGCAATCCAGTTTTGCCATGGAAAAAATGTGAAGTGACCTGCATTACTATGGAGGCCATGTACAGAACACACAATTTGCCTTTATTCATTTTAAAAGATTTGTGTTTTTGTGCATTTTCACCTAGCATTAACAGGTAGAAGTCCAGTATGGTGATACAGTTGTTAGCTCTGCTATTTCATACCTCCAGAAGACTCCGAAATCTGCCTCAGTTCCTGTCTGGAGTTTGAACATTCATTCAAAGTTTTCCTTTGCTCACTTGATCCAGTTTTCTTCTGTATTCTATTGACACATAGTTAAAACTTAACTAGGCATTGATGTTGTGTGTGTATGGGTTTGTTCTTTAATGGACTGAAATCCCATCCAGGGCTGATACTTTCTAGTCCATCTCAACAGAATTCTTGTTAGCAGGCTGGACACTATGAATTCCTATTGTTATTAAAAATAGTTATTTAGTTTTTACTTTCTTTTGTAAATGTATTTAAACCATTTTGCTACTTTCATGTATATAAATGTGCTTGTTGTTGTTGCTTTTCTTATAACCTGAAACTGCTGGTCAGTTTATCATTTCAGTATAATGGAAAAAGTGATTTGAAACACAAACAGAATAATGAAAATTTGATATTGGAATCCGTTAGAGGACTTGTATCTCTAATCTTTCTCTTCAGCTCAGAACAGAACAGTCTATTAATCCTTTCAGCTTATTCAACATTTCAGTCATCTTGTCAGAACATTCCAGTCTGGATTGCAAGAGTACTAAATACAGTTTCAAGTTACCTCTATATGAGGTGCCCCATAAGATTCGAAGGCCGTTGCACTGCTGTTCAGTTCCTTAATACAGTACTTCATCTGAGTAACCATATTTGCAAACATCACCTAATGTTTTACTCTTGCTACTGTATATGTAAATGAACCAAGCTCAATATAAAGATATAGTAAATCTCAATGCAATAAAAACCCCATCGCATTTCATAATTAAATCAGTACTAGAATTAAATTACCTTTGTTCATTTGAATATTTTTAACAATTTTTAATGGGTGAGCCTGCTAGGGTGCAATGTTTGCGCTGTGTAATTAAATAACATGAAAACTATATCTGAGAATGATTTTTTTTCCAGGTAAGACATAAGTTTATATGGATGCTTAAAATGACCAAAACCAGAAAAAAATATCTTTTTTTAGGATCTTTAACATTACTTAACAAATCTGACTGTTTACTTAAAGTTTATTTCATGCCAGGATTGATGGACTTGATACTTGAGAGGCAGAAAACTCTCCAGCAACGAAGGGAACACAGATTTGATGAGCATGAAGGTAGAATTTTCAGAAACAAATATAAATAGGGCCCCAGGCAGCCATTTTTGTGCTTGATTTTGTCTCAGTCATGCTGAAGAGTATGAAGGTGGACAGCAGAAAGTGGCAGGTTTTGTTGATAAAAATTACAGGGGACACTGCTTTACCCCCTGCACTGGAAAGACAAAAACTTGGAACTATCTAGCATATATACTGATAAATATTTGGTACATTGTCTTTATTGTTTAATTTGTCTTTATACTTTTATTTTAATTTCAATAATTTTTCATTTTTAAGCCACATATAGGCAGCCCCTAGCTGAAATTCCAAAGCAGAAACTGACTGGCTTGCTAGCCTTGGGAATACTGGAGGTCCCTACAGATTTTATTATTTTTTCTCCAGCCGTCTGGAGTTTTTTTGTTTTTTCTGTCCCCCCTGGCCATTGAACCTTACTCTTATTCGATGTTAATTAATGTTGATTTATTTTGTTTTATAATTGTGTCTTTCATTTTTCTGTTCTTTAATATGTAAAGCACTTTGAGCTACTATTTGTACGAAAATGTGCTATATAAATAAATGTTGTGTTGTTGTGTTGTGGAGGTCAAGATTAAAAAGGAATGGGTAGACAGATGGATTGGAAACGGGCTGAGTCTTCCTGAGCTGAGTCATTGAGAACTACACTAGTATATGAAGTGTGTCAAGGAACTTTAAAAAATGAATAAAGTTGAGGCCTGCAAAACAAATTATCTCTGAGCTGTAACATTTCATGAAGATGGCCAATTGTTTCATGGCATGCATAAAGAAAAAAACACTTTAGTGTTGCACACATGGTGCTGAATTGAAACATGGCTGTTATCTGTGATGCTGGTAAGAAGTTTAAGGTGTTTCCTTGCAGATTTCACATCTACAGCATGTATAATGTGATTCATATAGTTAAGATATGCATGTCTCAATTGGATTATTGTGGTATACTCTTCAATGGTCTTACTTCCTTAAAACTAAACAGATAACAAACTTTGAAATGCATCTGTAGTTTGGACCTTGCAATACGATCTATACATTATAAGAACAACAATTATGTACATTATGAGAGTATAATAAGATACCTAAAAAAAAGAATAGCTTCCAGGGTTTTACATTACCTTGAACAAGATCCAGATCTACAGAAGCAGTTAATGTTTTCCTTTTAAACTGCACCTCACATATATAAGTCCCACGGTTTTCCAGTGAGGTGGTGATGGAAAGTGATTTGTTCAAGCTGTCTGACTGTTCAGGATTTCCAGTGTTACTACTGACATTCCCATAATATGGTATTGTTTTGTCATTTGTATAGAACTTCCATGAGGCACCTGTTAGTTCAGATTTAACAAACTGGTCCATTGCAAAACTCTGCTGGCCTTCATCAATAAAACAAGGAAGCAAGACAGAAGTGTGCAGGAGACTGTAAATGACTTTACTTGGAGAACTGTTTAATCCTGTAAGTGAAAACATTTACAATACATTAAAATACATATTAGAACTGTGTTTTTCTCAAAGTTTATTAGAAATGTTGCAATTTCCAGTGTAAATTCCATAATACATTAAGGAAAATATCAGTAAACGTGATTAATTTAATCAGGCCTGTCATTGGCATCCTGAAGCATCAGTCACTTTACTAACATTTTAGATTTAAGATTTCCTTGTTCTGTCACTCATCACAATAAGATAATGGTGTGAATGTTAAGGAAATGTTCGGTGAATCATTAACGACTGGAGAACTCCCAAAATTTAAAGTACAAATATTGTATAGATACATTTTAGAAGAGTTGTTTTGAGAAGTTGAACTATTGTGAGTGCTAATCCAGTAATAGGTCAGAAACCTTATACTTTGTATTGTGTCTGGTATTATATCTAATATGCAAGGTCTAAACCCATGTTCTGTTATATCTTTATATATCCTGAAACAGCACTGTAAAAAGGACCTTACAATTAAATTATATCCACATTTTTATTGGACAGGCTTGTGATCATGAAAATACCTTTTTGGTTTAATAATCCTGTATGAAATAAAACTGGACTGAGTGCCATGACTCAATAATCGCTCTGTTCTAATTACATACACTACTCTAATTGTTCTCTGTATCATTTTGTTTAATTGGAAGAATTCTGTCCTGCTGACAATAGTCAAATGGTAAAAAGTATAAAATAATCAAATTTAAAAGTGTATTTTATTACGTAGAGAAACATACATTTATACTACTGAAAACAATATGACATAGTATATGGAACTCTCTCATTAATTCTCTCCTCACCTAGCATTCATTTAAACAATTAGTAAACTTGATTATTAGCTACAATGTCATTGGCCCCTGTAGTTTGTCTAATGGAAGGCAATGTCAATGTCAATTTATTTATATACCACATTTAAAACAACATAGTAATGCTGCGGCCAAAGTGCTTTACAATAATAGAATAAAAGAAAAAACAAAAACAAACAATAAAACATAAATAGTAATAAAATATATGAATATAAAATAAGATAGATAATAAATCAAACAAAGAGGAAACCATCAGTATTACTGAAGGACACTGAATGCAAGTGAAAAGAAGTGAGTTTTTAATCTTGTTTAATCTTGTTTTGAACAGTTCAATTGTAGACAACTCTTTTATATGATGAGGTAAAGAGTTCCACAGGCAAGGGGCAGCAGCTGCAAAGACCCTGTCCCCCTTGGTTTTACATTTGGTACGAGGGACAACCAGAGACAACTGACTAAAAGATCTAAGCACTCTGGATGGCTGCTGTAAAACACACAGTTCAGATAAATAGGCAGGAGCAAGCCCATGTAAAGATTTAAAAACTAGCAGCAAGATTTTAAAATCAATTCGAAAACTGACAGGCAGCCAGTGTAAAGAAGCTGAAATAGGAGAAACAGAGTCATACTTCCTTGCTCCAACCAGAAAGCGAGCGGCAGCATTTTGGACCAGCTGTAACCTGTGTATCAGAGATTTGTTAATCCCAGAATACAGTGAGTTGCAGTAATCGAGGCGAGAAAAAATAAAAGCATGAGTAGCTTTCTCAAGATCTTTAGAAGATAAAAAAGGCTTTATCTTACCTAATAGACAAAGTTGGAAAAAGAAACTCTTGACTACAGAATTTTGCTTGTTTCTCAAAAGAGAGGTTACTTTCAAAGGTAACACCAAGATTGCAGACTTGAGGTTTGGAAAAGACAGAGAAAGAGCCGAGATTTCCAAGACCAATTTGGGCATTAGCTGGTGGACCCACTATAAGCAGCTCCGTTTTATTTTGATTTAGATCAAGAAAATTATTAGCCATCCAGGATCTTAGTTCAGACAGACAGTTGTGGAGTTGATTTGTTTTAAAATTGTTTTAAATTTCCTAAAAATCACTACAATAGGGTGAAGGTATATAGAGAATAAAATAGGACCCAAAATGGATCCCTGAGGAACACTATATTTAAGAGGAGCAGTAGATGAAAAAGAGAAATTTAAAGTCACTGAAAAGTGTCTACCAGTTAAATATGACTTGAACCAGTTAAGAGCAGCCCCTTTAAGCCCAACAAGATGTTCGAGCCGCAACAGCAATATTTCATGGTCAATGGTGTCAAAGGCAGCGGACAGGTCAAGGAGGACAAGGACTGCCGCATCACCTGAGTCAGTAATAAGAGAGATGTCGTTGAACACTTTCAGGAGTGCCATTTCAACACCATGATAACGCCTAAAACCAGATTGGTAGATCTCAAATAAATTATTGGAGTTAAGGTGATTGACCAATTGATTATAAATATATTTTTTTAGAATTTTAGCCAGAAATGGCAGTTGGGAAATTGGATGAAAGTTGGTTAAAACTCCGGGATTAAATCCTGCCTTTTTTAGATGGGGACGGACTGCAGCATGTTTAAAAAATGAGGGCACAACCCCCGAACTAATAGAATCATTTCTAATGGTTAGTAAGGATGGGCCCAAAACATCAAATTCTTCCACTAAGAGACGTGGTGGTACAATATCGAGGGGGCTAGAAGCTGGTTTAAGGGTGTTAATAGTCCTTTTTTAGCATTGAAAGTGAGACTTGATCAAAGGAATCTAGAACAATGTCATGATTAACAGTAGGAAGTTTATATTCAGTTTAAACAATGCCATGGCGGATAGTATCACTTTTTCTGACAAAGAATGACAGAAACTGCTCACATGAATGAACAGTGCTATTTAATCCCTTCATAGAATGAGTGTGAATGGCCGCATTAATTGAATTAAATAAAACCCTATGATTGTTTGAATGACGGGGTACTAAATCGACAAAGAAGTCAAAGGTAGGCCTTTTACTTCACCATCCTATTCGTTCTGTCTTTTACTTTGAGGGGAATGATTCATCGAACATAACTGATTGTTGAAGCATTAGCTATATAATTATTTATTTCATATATTAATTGTTACATGTTTTGTAGATTGATAATAAAAATAAAATGGATAAAATAATAAATAAAATATGTATCATAATATATATTTATGTAGGAAACCCCATGCATCAGTTACAAAGAATATTAAATATTTTCGATTCTGAAAATTATATTTTCATTTCAATACTTTGGCAATTTCTACTGTGATTTCACTGCAATTTCCAAAAGTTTCTTGGTGAATAAAATAATACATAACCAAAGCACATAATGTCACTTGCATATGCAATATATTTTTATTACCTGCTTAAATAACATTTATATTTCACAATCATTCTCAGTGTTTTCCTATTAAGTGTTCACTGGTGTTTGAATAGATGATATACAATACACATGCAGTCATTAGTTTCTTTCTGAGCTTTAATGAATTTCTCCAGATTTTAAAATGTTTCTGCCTTGTGATCTAGGTACTGCCAGGATAGGTCCCAGATTCCTGAGACCAGTTATAATGAAAAGCAGGTTTGGAAAATGGGTGTATTTACATTCTGTTTAATATTTTCTTCTGTACATCTACAGTTGTGAAGAGTGGCTGAAGTAAAAATGTGACATTCTGAAGAACAGGGAGCCCTAAGTGGGTGTAGTGTCTATTTAAAGTGAAAGAAAATGTAAAATTTGTGAAAAAAGACATTAACTGCATTTGCAGGATGACTTAAACATTTTTCAGATATTTACTTCAAATTTCTTTGTGTAAGAAATGCTCATTTTGAGACAGACATACCACAGACATAACAGAAGAGTAAAGGTTACTCTGAGATGCTAATGATGAAAAAGAAATAAAAGAAAAATATATTCAAACACATGCACAATCATTCCCAAACTGTTAAACTATAAAAATAGATACTGTCCATTGTCCAAACACTAGAACCAGTAACAGATCTGTACTTACCAATTACAGTCATCTTAAATGTAAACTGTTTGACCACTTCTTTATATTTCAAGTTACATATCCAGTCTCCTCTGTGTTTCTTCAAAACGCTAGCAATCATTAAAGATTTTCCTTGATTGCTAACATGCAGTCCATCCCGAGTTTCTAATTGGATTCCTTGTGGTGGTTTCCAGCTGATCTCAGGAACTAGATCATCATTTTCTAAAGGGTTGCAATGGAGGGTGACTGCCTCAGACTCCAGAACTGGCATGTTTGGTACAGAATTAACTGAAATTAAAATTCAGTATGGAAAATTTTAATTATTCATGAATATTATATTAAACTTCCATACAGTGCATTCAGAACTGAAAAGAATGTTATAAGAGTAAAGCTGTCATTTTCTCACCTTGGAAAAGTCGTAATCTGTATGTTTTTTCAGTTAATTTTGGTGATGTTTTTGATGAATCTGTTAATGTATATGTAAAATATCCTTCATATTCTCTTTCTAGTTTTTTAATTTCAAGTGAACATCCAGATTGGTAGAGTGCTGATGTTTTTGCTAACTCGGATTGTCCTGCAATACAAAAATTACATTACAATCAAATAATTGTATTTTTTCCTGTCTTCTAACATAGGTATGACACATAAATCCACCATCAAATAGCACTTCTTGTCTTTTAGCAAAGGAGCCTGTTTTGTCTTGGTAGAGCTCTATATTACTCTACTTTCTCCTTTTGTATTCTTTAATGTGTTGCCTTTGTCAGAATGCCTCTGATCCTATAGTCTTACTACTGTTATTGTACTTTATAACTTATTTCCCCTGTCGTCTTCCACCCAGCACTTCCTGGTGTGGCGGAAGTGCTGTGCTCCAGGGATATGCAGGCATTGGGGCGCCGCCTGGTGGTGGCCACGGGTCCCTACAGTGCTGGGCTTCCAAGCCCTGTACCCGAGGCCCCCAACATAACCAGGACGGACGCCCCCTTGCGGTCTGGAGGAGGCACAAGCCCTCCTCCGGTCCTCCTGGGCGTCCTGGCCGGGGAACACAAATGTGAGAAGACTGAAGTCTAAATATGAAATAAACACTTTCACAAAAGGTATGACAAAACAAGTATGCCTTTATTCAAAAATATAACTAAAGAAAAAAAAATTATTCAATTTACATGTTGCTGCCAATATATAAAAACTGAATCCCAAATACTAGGAAATCCACAAACCCAGTCGGCCATTACAAGATGCTGCCTGTTGCTCAGGGAAGCCAAGTTTTTAAGGCATGTGGTCATCTTAACATCAGGCCACTGTCACACTGTGTAGTACAGAATTACATAAGAAATGTAAAGAGCTAATCGCACTACACACCATTAGCATGCCTAAATTCTAGCTAGCACAAGAGAAACACACAGAGCTGGTTGTATTACGAGAATGGCTGGTAACACATTGGTGGCTTCTGTAGGAATAAATAGCACATACATATGTGCCCATACTGAAGGTATATTGGTTTTATAATGGACTGCAAGTTTGACTGCTGTACAGGAAATAAGAAAGACTGATTCCAGGATGCCATATCTTACAATTGCTGGTGCTTAATTTTTCTGTTGTCAGGTCCCACAGTAAACCTGGAGGTTTGAAAATGTTGGAACAACTGACATAGCATTTTTACTAAGTGGGCTGCAGGCAGAATGTAGAATTGTTTGTCAATTTGCAATAATGAATGCACCATTTATGAGAGCCACATCCATCATTTACATGGCTTTCTTTAGTCCCTACATGTGCTGGAAATTGCTATACATTGATGGACATGGATTAATTAACAAATTGAACAGTGGCAAATAAAATCTTGGATCAGAGTGTGTCCAATTCTTCTAGGACACTCATGGAGAAGATGTTCTGCTGTTTTTGTATTGAGAGACTGCCAATTGATCACTTTAATAAAACTTCTGATGTAAGAGGTATGCTAGTTCCTCCAAATGCACAAGAGCCACACAACTCTTTGATGGCCTTGTTGATCCTGGTCACTGAACTCTGCATCTTAATTGCAGAGCATCAGAAGGATGGGAACAATATCTTCCCACTGAGAATATTGCTCTGCTGTCCAACAGCACACTGAATTCACATCTGCAATGTTAATGTTTGGTAGTAGCTGCTCAGTTCTATAACTTCTGTAATGGGAAGCAAACTCTGAGAAGGATTTAGAGATTTACATTCACACAATATTATCATTACCTAAGTAATGTGCAGAATTTATTAAAATGGCAAATGCAATATTATATTATATAACTGTTTAATATAAATCAAGAGACATTATGCTTAGACTATAAAAGGAACTAGTGAGACCACATCACTACACTCCAAAAATGATATAGCAGTACTTAAAGCTGTGCAAGAAGAGAGCAACTGTATTCTGACAAACTCTGAAAATTAAATCTGTCTGGCCTCGCCCACAGTCTGAATAGGCACTTAATACTGGTCTTCAAAATTATCAAAGGCCTCAATAAAATTGATCTGCCATGATTCTTTAGAATAAAGGGTGAATCATGTACCTGAGGACACCAGTGGAAATTAAAGTTAAGTACATTTAATCCTGAAGCCAGGAAACTTCTTTACTCAAATAGTCAAGGGAATCAGGAACAAAATACTGAGTCATTTAGCATGGACGTTTTAGTTAATATTTAAATAGTCTTTTACAATGTATTACAAGTATATTTATGAAGCCATAACAGAATGAATTATTAAAAACAATGAAAACAATTGAATGTAACTCAAGGGTTAACTAAATGTAGCTTAAAGCTTAAGTACATGCTCTGCCTCATCTTAGAGAAACCACCAACTTGATTTGCCAAGGTTTGAATGAGGTAAATGAGTAATGAACACACATCTAAAAAGTGAAGATATACTAATAGGAAAGCCCAGACACCCCTCCTATGGAGCGGTGCTAAGATCAATAAAACAATCCACAAACAGACCCTCCTAAGGAAGTGGCATTCAGAATAATGGGAGAATCAACATGAGTCAGAAGTTACTTGTGCCTTTATTTGTTTGTATAAAGTGATAAAGTTCATTAGGAGTCAGATGACATGATGTATTAGATGAGGTAATGGTAACAGAAAAATATAAAAGGTGATGAATTGTTTAATTGATTCCTCACTCTATGAACTGAGACATTTGTGGAGATCCCTGTGCAAATAAAGAAATATTCTGCATTCTCATCTGGGCTCCATGACTGCTTTCTTTGAAGATGGAGGAAAGTTTTTTTTTTTCCATGACAGTAGTTGAAGCAGAAACCTTGACAGCCTTGATGAAGCTTAGCTATCAGCTGAACAAACAAGCTTGGTAGAGTGAATAGTCTCCACTTGTTTGTCAAATTTATGTTTTATGTTCCTTATTTAAGGGAAATATTGATAAGAAAATGAAACTCCACATTTAACTATAATAAGCCCAATATTATTATTTATAATGATAAATGATACATAGTAGTCAAAGCCAGAAAGTCCATGACCTGATTAAGGCAAAAATAATCACTAGTTCTGTTTTATTCTAGGCACTCTAAAAAACAGTCTTCAGATTTAAAATAATTGGTGACTCATTTTATATTATTCACATTACTGAAAAAATGTTTTTATAAGTTCATCAATTAACATTAACATTAACTCACCTGAAGTAATGGTACCACTTGGAATCTGACGAACAATCTGCTGTTCCTCACCAAATTCTGTTTTCCTAAATAACCATTGGAGTGTTGTCTTGTGACCACCATTCTTAGTGCAGATCAACACCACAGACCCTCCTAAAGGTCCATAAACAGTTGTTATAGATTGACTAAGACAACTCCGGAAACCTGTATTTGGGGACAGAGGAAAGAGTAAGTGTGAAGTTTAGAAAATCCATGTACGCCTCTCCTACATTTCATACAACACCATTAGAAAGCTAATAAATATGTATTTTTCAAGATCCTAAGAGGATAATATAATTATTACTGCTAGTTAACTATCTTTCCATCAGATTCTAGTTCCAATATTAACTAAATACTGAAGTGGATTTGAGAATATTATGGTTTTCTTCTCTGTATAGTTCTGAAAGAGCAGAGTGAGCTAATAGTTAGGAACTAGAAACAGACTATTTTCAAACTAACAATTTTTTAACCAACAGAACTGTTATATTATCCATAATTGATTTGCACTTAATGCAAGGAAAAAGCAAAGTGCTACAAGTAAATATAATGTGACTTTATTAAAAATAGTAATTTTATTAAACAAAGTCTCATTTTGAAAAAGTATTGATACAAATAAATAATTGTGATCGACTACTTAAAGTAAAACCAGAAGCATCTTCCATTAAACTTGCCAGGATGAATTTAAGAGCAAAAGACATTTATGACTTTTACAAGGAAACCAAAAAGGAAACTAAAAATGCAGGTGTTAGTAAACAATAAGATATCTACAGTTAACATGAAGTCCAAGGAAAAAACGTAAAGTAAGAAAATCAGTAGTTGAAATTGGTAGAAATTAATGATGACAATTGAAAGACTCTTCAATGACACATAAAAAGAAATGCAATAACTTGACAAAAACAAATGTACCCAGCCTGTAGAATCTCTAATAATAATCATAGCAGCACTCTCACTTGTGCATGGGCACCATTAATTGTGTGTTGGATTTAAGTAGCTGATGCCTTTTATCTGCTGCTTGATCTTTGAATCTAATGTTTTTATGTGTTTTTTTTCTAACATTCTTCCAATTTATGTATTCCCTGTATGGACTTTTTCTAATTAATTTGTTTCTTGTCTGCTCCTGTCTGATCTACTTTTTTGAGACACAATTCTCATTAATAATCAGTTAACTTAAATAATATAATATGGTTATATAATAAAAAAAATTGGAAATAAAAGCAGAACAGAACTACAGTAAAAATGATAGTTTAATAATAATAATAATAATAACAATAATAAAGCCCATCCTCTCTGTGTTCGCTCTTGTTCCAATAGGAATTCGCCAGGCAAATACAGTAGAGCACTTTAAAACACTGCTGAAAACACATTACTTTAACATGGCCTTTTTATAACTTCACTTTAACTTAATACTGATACTCTGTATGTTCAACTCTTCATAATAACTATTCACAGTGGCTCCAAAATCCATACTGACCCCTACTCTCTCTTCTGTTTCTTTTTCCGGTTTCTTTGTGGTGGCGGCCTGCGCCACCACCTACTCAAAGCATCATGATGCACCAACATTGATGGACTGAAAGCCAGAAGTCTACGTGACCATCATCATCAGGTCCTTCCATGAAAACCCTAAATACAAAGAGGACTGTTTGACTTATGTTAGGTAGATTGCCCAGAGGGGACTGGGCGGTCTCTTGGTCTGGAACCCATACAGATTTTATTTTTTTCTCCAGCCTTTGGAGTTTTTTTTTGTTTTTTCTATCCACCCTGGCCATCGGACCTAACTCTTATTCTATGTTAATTAATGTTGACTTATGTTTATTTTTTATTGTGTCTTCTATTTTTCTATTCATTTTGTAAAGCACTTTGAGCTACATTTTTTTTGTATGAATATGTGCTATATAAATAAATGTTGATTGATTGATTGATTGATTGTTTTATTTCAATTATTATCTGAAGGTGAAGTCCTGGAGTGGAATAGAAAGGTAAAGGCTTTGTATGAAGCAACTGTTTAGATTGTGTGCATATGAAAGAATATTCAGACCCTTCTTAAAGTCAATATACTCTAGAGGTCTCGATTTTTAAAAGAATGTCAGTCATTATATTATGTAAATTAAGTCTTATGTGTAAGAAAATTGAACATGACACTTAAAAGCATGTTCACAAAGAAAAAACACTGATAAAGCATTGCAACAAGTAACATTAATTTAACTAAATTTAACTGAGAAGAATTGGAAAGAATATGAGATTGAAAATATAAATCCATCCATTTGCTTAACCCATTTATCCAGGGCAAGGCTACTGGGGAGCGGGAGCCTATTTTAGAAATCATCATGCACAAGGCAGGAACAACACATGGACAGTGAAAGTATTAATGTAAATGTAAATTAGAGATTTGCATTTTAATCATAACTTAATTTCAATGAGTATATTTTCCATATTATTTTTGTACCATTTTCATTAATTTTGTTTTAACTTCAAGTAATAAGATATTAATTAGTTTGATATATTATACATCTACCTTTTAATCTACAATTTATTATTAGCATTCCTGCTTAGTCAGTCAGTCATTTTCTAACCTGCTTTGTCTTAAATAGGGTTGTGGGGTATGCCAGAGCCTATCCCAGCCAGCATAAGGTTCAAGGCAGGAACAAACCCTGGATGGGGCAAGGTGCTAGTCCATCACAGGGAGAACATATATACACACACCCAACCACACACTAAGGCCAATTTAGTATTACCAATCCATCTAACTCGCATATGTTTGGAGTGTAAGAGGAAATAGTAGCACCCAGATGAAAACCATGCAAACACAGACAGATCAGGCAAACTCCATCCAGAGAGGACCTGAGATGCAAACTCTGGTCTTCTTACTGCGAGGAAGCATTGCTACCACTGAGCCATTGCACCGCCCACATTTTTAGCTATTATACTCTTATTACTTGCTTTTTCTCTTTCTCTTTATTAGTGCTTTGCTATTGTTAATATCCACCAAAATGTTATTATTATTATCATTAGTATCTTAACAAATGTGTTATTTTTATTATTTAACATATTCATATCTATCTTTTGACTATTTTACTAGAAGCATTAATAATGATTAATATGTACTATTAGTTACAGAAGCTAATTACTAATCAGAACTGTCTGCATTGCTTGTGTTGTGTCAGTGGAATGGGGGGTCATTCCATGAGGTAAATGTACGTAAAGAAGTTTCACATAGTTTGAAAATCTGAGTTTATTCAAGTTGTTTTTGGTTGCACCAAGGGACTATGACAAGTCACACCCTTTAATTGAGGCAACTAAGTGTCACCACACTACTAGGCTAAGATATAGTTTAACATAGCTTTGCGGCTTAAGAGCTTATGAAATTCAAGTTTAATGAGTATCATAACCTTGGAGAAAAGTTCCAACATTTTTTAGAAAATCTAATGTTACTGCATTCTTAGTAAAGGTATAGTTAACACCATTTTATATGCTTTTTACAAAAATCAATACATTAAAAGCTATTCTTTCCATTGAAAATGCCAAGGAACAAATTATATATTGTATCTTATTTAAATAATTATAGTATTACTGTCAGTGGGAGTCAAAGCAAAATGTTTATAAAAAAATAAAACAAAATAGTTATGTTCCATTCATCCATACATCCATTTTTTAAACCTGCCTATCAAGTACAGGGTTAAGGGCGAGCTGGAGCCTATACCAGCAAGCACAATGCTAAAAGCCACAAATCCTCAGGCAGAGTTCAGCCCATTGCAGGGACAATACCCATAGAATGGGGTCAATTTAACATTGCCAGTCCTACCAAACTGCATGCCTTTGGACCATGAGAAACTGGAAAACCCGGAGGAATCCCACACAGAGAACAGGAGAAAATGTAAACTCTGCATAGAGAGCACCCAGGACCTGAATTCCAGTCTCCTTGTTGAGAAGCAAAGATGTGTTCCATTTAGCTAAAATTATTAATCATTGAAAGTTCCATTTCTAAGTCACTACACCTTTAACACCTTTACATGTAATGAAATGAAGAAGAAGAAAATGTCACAATTAAAAACCTTTAGAATCAAACATGATGGATGTGATTTAGACCACCAGCACAAATAATGATGTCATTTATAACAATTTCTAGTCATTTTTAACTATATGTCATGAAAATTTCTAGAGTAGTAGCAGTAGTACTAGAAGAAGTAGAAGTAATATTGTCACATGTACAGAGTACAGTAAAATTCCTACTTGCACATGACAAAAACATAAAACATGTCACCACTCTCTGGCACCATGAAAAACAAGAATGTATTAAAACAGCAATTTACTTTTTAATCAAATATAGAAATCAGCTTACTTGATATACTCCTTACCCCAATTTCCATATTTCTTGTCCAATTATGCACCCAAATAAAATGGGATTCGACAGGCCATGGTATTGAATGGCCATTTATATGGTACACAATTTATTGTAGTACATTCTTAACCTTATTGTCATAATTTCTACATCAATGGTTCAAAACATACGAATATTGGTTACCACATTTTTCAATAACCACCATCACCACCATCAATTTAAGGAAAGAGTTTAAGAATTTTAAATGATGCAGCTGTCTTGACATGCTGTTTGCCTATAGAGTGTCTATCAGGCAAAAGGGATTTGGGAGAGAACTGCACATCTCTCAGCCAGTACCTGCATAGATTATTATGTAAGGGAATCTGACTTCTACCTCTGTACAGGCTCTATTTTTATCTACAATCAGTTATGTTGTTCAAGATGTAAACATAATCTGACACATTAACATATTTTGAGTATGTTTAAATACTTTTAATTAAAAATGTCAGTTCTACTAGGGTGTTGTACCGTGTTAGCCATTATGGATGTAATAAGAAGTCAACCAAAATGACACCTTTTGAAAACATCACAATATGCAAGCTTTCAAGGCAGCTCAGGCCCCATCTTCAAAGAAAAATTGAAGCCATATATTGTCAAGTCAAGTTAGCCAAGCAAATAAATAACATGTTTGTTCTCTTTTGCATGTGGCACTTTTGTGTACAGTGTTGGTGATGAAGAGAATGTTGTGAAAGGCAACTGTTTGTCAGGAAGTTTGAAGCGTGTTCTTTGTACTAAAGCAGATCCTTAACATTGATGTTAAAGATGCTTTTTGGCCAGCTTGACATTTATGCAATCAATGAAGCTTTTAAAATGTGCTTGTAAATGAAACAACATAAAATAAATGTATCCTCAACAAAAGCTTTATCAATGATAATGTGCTTTTGACTTCCTAACTATAATAGGTGCTATTGACTGCACACATGCAAATTAATGGTTGAGTATCCATCCATCCATTATCCAACCCACAATATTCTAACACAAGGTCACAGGGGTCTGCTGGAGTCAATCCTAGCCAACACAGGGCTCAAGACAGGAATAAATCCCGGGCAGGGCGCCAGCCCACACACACTCACACACCAAGCACACACTAGGGACAATTTAGGATCGCCAATGCACCTAACCTGAATCTTTGGACTGTGGAAGGAAACCGGAGCACCCAGTGGAAACCCACGCAGACACAGGGAGAACAGGGGGCTGCTTAATTAAAAATTGTGCACATGAAAGTGGATCGCCTAAGACTATCTTTAATTAAGAAAAAATGTTCTTTGCATTATTAAAACTGATTAAGTCTAAATTGTAAGACAATGTTTATTTAAGACAGACTTACTTAATGAAGACTTGATTTCATAAACGTGCTTCCTGAAATGCTATTTTTATTAAAGAGAACATCAGTTATTTGGAATAACATTCAAATATTGTACAATTTGAATTTCTGTAAAAATACTATACATTATCTATATATATAATTGACCGAGTCGCCCAACCATGGGGTACGCACGACGCAGCCCGACCCGCCAACTCTAACCCTCCTCCCGCATCCACCCTTGCTCTCGAGGCATGCGCACTGCCTGCTCATGTGGCCGCCCCCAACACCTCACCAAACACATGTTTACACGCTGCATACAGCAATTCCCATCAACGACAAACATGCTTCTTCTTAGATGGTCCTGCAGGAACAGGGAAAACCTTTGTCTAAAACACCCTGATTCATATCATCAGAGCTAGGAAGCTGAGACCTTTGTCCTGCTTCCACATCAAAAGCGGTCCCGCCCACACGCAGCTGAAACGGCATTTCTCGCCAAGCTTCTGCAGTACACTTACAGAATAAAGCAAACTCTACATGCAGCGAAAATTTACTTCTCCAGCTAGATTCCATGCTCAGAACCATCAAACCCTTCACTAAATCATACAAACACATGCATGAAATCGCTCAGTCCAATCCAACAGCATCTGTACGAATGCTTTTCGAGGAAAACCCTAGGCAGGATTTATGACGATACAATGCCCTGACATGTCACACCAATGTTGCACCGATTTTCGTCGGAGAAGATAGCGAACCGCCTGCCGAATGGGACATTTGCATCTGTCCTATAGGCAACACCTGTAAACAGATTTCCACACTCAATATGAATTGTGATCCTATGGTTTACCCACTTTTATTCCCTTATGGAGACATTGGCTGGCACAAAGATTTACATGTTCCGATAAAAGAACCGACAAACGAAGAAGGCTTACTCAATGCCAATTTTACATGTACAGATTAGCAATGAGGAATACATTTAGTATTTTGCACTCCAGCGGTGAACTATTCCAACAGTACGTCATAGAGGCGTATGTTAATACAGAGGTCACGTGTCTCAACTATCTCAGATTAGATCAACAAGATTTGTACGTGGAACAATACAAAGTACTGTCAGACGCACTGCAAGCAAACGCTGAAAATAACAACGTATGAGTAGGCAAAATGATCATATTACCGTCCACATTTACAGGAAGTCCAAGATACAAGCAACAAAACTAGCAGGATGCCATGGCCATAGTACGTAAATTCGGACAGCCTCATTTATTTATCACTTTTACATGTAATCCTGCTTGGCTGGAAATTCTGCATGCACTGTCGGATACCCAAAGACCAGAGCGCAGACCTGATGTTGTAGTATAAATCTTTTGGATTAAGCTGCAGGAATTACTTGAAGACATTCTACAACAACATCTTTTTGAGGTTGTTATGGATTATATTTACGTAATCGAATTTCAGAAGTGCGGCCTTCCTCATACCCACATGCTGTTTACTCTTCACAATAATTCTAACAACCAGTCTTCAGCCATGGTCAGTTGTATGTGACTTTTTCTAGGGTTATATCTTTCGACTCATTATCTGTCGTCACCACCAAAACACCTATTCACAACTGCATCTTTCAAGAAGTATTTATTTCTTCTTAATTTCTGAATTCCTTTGTCACCGTTTTCCGTTCCTATTTTTACACTGCCGTATGCTACAGTTGGCTTCGGTTAGTTATTGCTAATTGAGATTGCAAGCATATGCTTTACTTTGCAATGAACAAGAAGTGGAAAGAAAAAGATGCAGAAATGTGTTACGATGCTGAGAGTGCTCTTCCATGGTCTTCACAGGGGCCTCTACACTGACTGCAGAGCATACCAGAATCCTCACTGGTGCACCCAACAGGAACACACTTGACCTGGCCAATTGACAGGGGGGATTTGCTAAATTCTAACGGGATTAGGCCCTCCACAAGTCCCAAAATACATTAGGAAATACCCTGACAAAGATAGGGCAACTATAACCCCCTGTCTGGGTAATAAAGGGCACATCAAGAATCTTTATAAAAAGATTTATTTACAAAAGTTCTGTAACTGCAAAATGCAAAAATGAGCAAAACAATGCAAAAATGGATATGCCCAAATGCAATTCGATAGCAAAATCCCAATATAGAATCCAACAATCAAGTAAAGTAAAGAACAGAAATCCAGTAAATTATAGATCACAGAAAAACACAAGAAAACTTAGCACATTCAGCATATAAGAGAAAATGTACCACCTTTGACCTGTGAGTCTCCTAATCCTTAATAGGGCTGGGTGAAGATCCACACAGAGACAGAAAGGGGGTCCAGTCCCTTGGGTAACCACCCACAAAGCACAAGGAACATAGGTGAACACATGACAACACATAGAAACTAAACTAATAATAATGAAATAATATAAATGAAACATAAATAAACATAATAGACATATGAAAAATACTTGAATTTAAACAAAGATGACAGAAAAAAGAATTTATATAGCAAATACAGGACATAAATAAGTAGAGCAATGAAAAAATGTTAAGCTAAGGCTAGAAAAAGAAATGTTAGGTTTAAGACAGAAATAGGACAAAATGTCTTCATATGAAATTTTATTGACCAGTGGAATTTACTGAAGAGGCATGTGCAGTAGTATAAGTAAACATGAAGTTATCCTTTAGAAAGAAATAGTTATTTTGCTTCATGTCCAGAATGCAGGAAGGTTGATCTACAGGGTGGTCCAGATCTAATTATGCAGATCCAGATTGTCTGGATGACTTTGATTTATACGGGGATGATTCTAGTTTGGCGCGAAGACAATTCTTCATGTCATGAGTTCGTACACTTCTCGATGGTCTGGGATTTTTAGGGTGATTTTTCTATGTAATAAACTTAATAAGTTACTGCGTAATGAAAATTAGATTTGGACCACCCTATATTTATTACAGATTTACAGAAGGAAAGCTTTCTTTTGGTTCACATGTGCTGTACTTGTGGTAGCAGCACCACAGTAAGCAGTGTGGAGGTTGATTGAAATACAGTATATTGATTGTTTTGTTAATATTTTCTTTTGAACAATGTACTATGTCTCATCTACTGTACAGCAGACTCTTAGTTTTACTGTTACATGGAGATATACTTTAAGTTTTAAAATGTGTTCTACCTGTAGATGTCTGGACATTTTCCTTAACCTTGGAATACTATATGATAAGAAGTGAAGAAACCTTTGTGGAGATACTGCATTTAATGTAATTTACTTCATTTTCATTGATGTTTTTTGTTTATGTGTTACTTGTATTACCAAATATTAACTTGATTGAGTTCGTATAGACTCCCTATGTACGTAAATTGTAATTGAATATAATTCGGACTCTTTAATTTTAATTTTCATTGAATGGCCATAAAAAAGTAAGGTTTTTCAGGTTAGAAATGAGTTTCCACTCTTGCTAGAATATTGGTTTTTGTTTTGTTCTTTTCCTTTTGTCTCTATTATGCTAAAGAAAGAAAGAAGCTTGTTTGCAGGCTGGGATTTAACGTGGGTAATAATGAGTAAACTTTTAAGAGTTGAATTACCACCTAACATTACAACATGTCATTATAGTCTGCTTGAATTACATTGTGATTTCTTTGATTAAGTAGCTAAAATGACAGGATTGAGTTGAAGTAGACATACACATAGCTTTAAACCTATTTTCATTTTCATCTATGGTGTTCCATGTGTTTGCTTGCTCATAGTGTGTCTGAGTGGATTTCCAACAATTGAAATTATTCCGTTTGCATGTAATTCATACAGTGCAATGCACTGTAAAGCAGATATCAATATTTACACAGTACTGTCTACACATTTATGGGAATGTGATGTCACTCTACTATATTTTTCCTATGTTTTACGTTTCCCAAAAGGGTCTGATAAGTCTGTAATCACACTTAATCTTAGTCTGGAAAAACACTTAATTCATATATTTTTATTTTTCATGTTCCTACATTTCTGTGATTAAGGAGGAGCAAGTCCAGTTAAATTTTATCGTTAGAGTAAATTAAATTAAAGTTGTGGAGAGGTCACCTCACAGTTTAACAGATTGCTTTCAGACTGCAGCCCATTAACAGAGTTGTGTTATTGGCTCACAGTCCGAGTGCAAACTACACATATGCCCCCAATTAGTAAGAAGATTCTCAAAGAATAGCAGGAGTGAACTCAATTTTTCCCCCAAAGTTAGCAAAAATGTACATCACTTTTATACAAAGTTCGAGTATACAGCACAAACAAAAGTAAAATAGATTTCTATTATGTATATATTTTTTTTCTTTGGTATTTGTTCATCAGTGTTACAGGATTTTATCAAATTTATTCTTTCTTCTATTTTGGATTAGAGTGCATATGCATAAAGAGTAATAGAAATCATATAAATCAATCTCAAACCCTTCTTTTGGATCAGGGATCTAAAAGATTCATTGGAGTAGTATTATATACTGTATGGTTTAATTTAAATCCAAAAGCAAAAAATGTCTCTATTACTCTTGCCTCTTGCATTAACAGCACTCTAAAATAAGTCAATAATATTCAATTGTAGTATAAATACAGACTGTCAAAGAAAACTTACTGAAACTGAGGCTGATAAGGACCAGTACTTTCATTGCATCCAAATGCATGATGTATATTGCTCTTTGAGGTTTGCTTCAGTTACAGGAGACACCTGGGAAAGACAAAACCACTTGAAAATTACTGATAATAGAACAAAATTGAACATTTAAAGTGAAGAGACTCATCACAAAGCATGGTTTATGTCTTAATAGAGTTGCTAGAACCAGAGATGTAGAAAAACCTAGTGCCATACTGAAATTATATTTTTAACAAGCATGATGTATCGTGCTGCTGCCTCGCAGTTAGGAGACCCTGCATAGAGTTTGCATGTTCTCCCTGTGTCTGCGTGTGGTTCCTCTGGGTACTTCGGTTTCTTCCCACAGTCCAAAGATATGGCAGGTTAGGTGCATTGGCGATTCTAAATTGTCCCTAGTGTGTGCTTGGTGTGTGTAAGTGTGTCCTATGGTGGGTTGGTGCCCTGCCCGGGATTTGTTTACTGCCTTGCGCCCTGTGTTGGCTGGGATTGGCTCCAGCAGACCCCTGTAACCCTGTAGATAGGATATAGCGGGTTGTATAATGGATGGATGATGTATCCTACAGTCTGCCATGTTAAGATGTATGTCTTTGTTTAAGAAGATGATAAACATCAGTTTTCTTTTAATAGAAGCCACAATGTTTACTTTTGTCAGATTAGAGCCTTAGAAACATCTACCATTATGGTATGAGGTTTTACTGTTTGTACTGTTGCCATGTTTTTCATTTACTTTTTGCTGAGTTTTTAATTTATTGTTAATCATTGTACTCTTGACCATGACTGCTGCCCCTGCTTGGCTTGTCTGTGTGTTCCATGAGCAGCAGTTGAGCTTAAAAGAGAAGGGTTGGCTCATATGAACATAGTCCATTCTTAACTGTACTTATGCTTTATACTGAAATTCATACATTGTGCACTGAGATATTTTTCCTAATACATGGTTATACAAATGTTTATTCATGAACTATTCTTTCATTGTGTGATCTATAGACGTGACCTCAAGTTGTCTCCCAAATAGAAAGATGCAAGGAAAACCATCTTATCACATGGGGAGGCCAATCCACTTCTCACAAACAACCCATACACCATTCCACTGCTCAATTTCCTTAAACACAAAAACAAGCACCTTTCTCACATCTTGCTAATTGCCATTTTTCTATCAGCAGAGTCCTTACTAAACACTATACTTCAGGCTCCAAGCTCAATGGTGCTATGGCGAAAAGGAGCCTTGACCTTTTTTTGCCTTTAGGTAAGCTTCAGTATCAACTTTTAGGCTACAAGGTGGCATAAACACCTAAACAGAGTTTCCCTTAGTATCCAAAGGTGTTCCTGCATATTGGCAATTTCCATAAAGTTATGCTTGTAAAATCCAGAAGGGCTGGAGTTCCCAGTAGCCTAGCTTTACCATAACATGCCAGGAATGTATATTACCCTCTGACAACTTGTGGAAATGCCACACAAAGTAATAGGAGGTTCCATACTTCAACAAGGATCCTAAATTCCCCAATAACATGTTGGCAGCACCACTTATGTCTTCAAACAAGGAAGCACTGCTTGTGTTTCATTTACAATAATCTGTATGAGATTTGTTTTATGCTTAAAATTATTTAATTTGTATTTAGTTAACAGCAGAAAAGCCAGTAAGGTTGTGAATTTTTTCAGAGCCATGTCTCATTGCAAAATATATGTATTTCTGAGAATGGTTTATTTACTAAATGGCACTTCATAGTCTTTTTCCTTATCTTTTTGTGAAACTGCTTGACACCATTTTTGCGATGCTCATTGCTTTATATTTCTGAAGACATTTTTTGTTTTTGCTTATTCCTAGCTTTTCCTTTGCTTTCTGGTTATGCTATGGTTTTGCCAATCTTTCTTAGTCTTTTTATTATTGAATCCAATTTATTTAATTTTTTTTCAAATTTAGCTTTCTTTTTACTTTATGTGCAAACCTATCATTTTACCAGCAGTCCAGAGTACAGGAATGATGCAGTGCTGAAGTGGGTGCCCACCTTTAGCAGGACAAGGAGCTGACACATTAAAGCACATTCCCACACTCTTATTGGGCCAGTTTAGAATCATCAATCTTTCTAAACAGTCTTTCTTAGGGATGTGCAAGTAAAACTGAATTTCTCAGAGGAAAAACAATGCAGACACAAAGAGAATTAACAAACTCCCTAACAACTCTGGTCAAGCTAGTATTCATGTCTAGCATCCTAGTGCTGTAAAACTGCAGCTAGCACCACCGTACCACTCACTGCATGCATTCAGGAGTGGATTCTATGGTTTGGAATACAAAATAAAAATGAGTGAATGGTGAGCAGTCAAGATATACAGTATTGTAGATCTGAGAGAAACATCTATATCATGAAATACATTTTTGAACTTTTATTTTGGGAGAGACAACTTTTACTCCATCTCTGCAATTTCCATTGCCTTTTTAGTTGATGTAGTTTTTTTGTAACTGTTATTTTTTTTTTTTTGCGGGACTTGTGGATGGCTATTTAGTTCTACATTAATCTACTACTTAAATAAATGAACAACCTTTTCAGTGGAACTGAAGACACTTTGGTTGTATTTTTGATGAAGAGAAAAAAGTAAAGGCACTTCTTTCTGTTTCCATTACTGGCTTTAGAGAAATGCTTGTAAATCAGTGCAGAGTGGTATTATAGTGATGTCAGTTTGTTCCTCTGCACATTTAAAATAGTTATTAGCCATATTTTGCCAGGACGGCTCAGAAAGCAGGTGAACAGCTGCCAAAGTATGGTTTGAAGAGTGACCATGGCTGGCATTTATTGCTGTAACATTAACATATTTCTCAGGGTGTTTTGCTAAATTAAATTTAACAAGCAATGCTTATGTTTTATTGTTGACACTCTAGTTGGAATTCCACAAGTAACTTTTGCACCTTTAATTTCTGAAAATCATCTGAAAATCACAAAAAATGTTTATGACAGTTTCTGATAAGGCTGCTGCTACAATGGCTTCATAGCCAGCACATGCACAGAGTAACTGAAACAGAAATGACTCCCACAAAAAAAAATGTGTGGTATAAAATAGTCTGTCTGTAATATACTTTTATTCTTAATTTAAAAAATAAAATGTTACTAACTAATAATTAAAATTATAACAGAGCACTCCCGACAAACTTTACAAACTTCCGTTTCAGATAAAGTCATGTCTCACCACCTGCCCTGTACTATGCACCATATACTTTATACATCATCTCATACTCACTCTTACAGGAGATGATCTTACTAAAACCAGAATACCCAGAAACCGGGAAAGTTTAATGTTTACATTTTCTCTTAATCATGGACTTGTCTGCTTTCATCATCTGAATGTCAATTGACTTTTTCAAGAATATCAACTAATACTAAGATATCAGATCTGAAACTGAAAACAAGTATGCACCTATGTACTGTTGTTTAAGGCATTAAAAAGTAAAAAAAAAAAAATAGTGAATGCAATGGTTAACCAGATAAGTCTGTGTAAAATTGACAGCAACTCGACCGCAGATGATGCTGACAAGTAACCTAGACCACACAGAACTTCCTGCTGTACTCTCTTTGCACAAAACCACCAAGTCTATCTAAAATGCACCTTCACATGCTTAAGACATTAAACAAAAATTCAAGATAAGCATGTGTGCTTTTATATACTTTTTAAGCACTGACTTTTCAATAAACAACTGCTTTTGTTATCTGAGTATTTAATAGGAGGAAGATGTAAAAAATAAACAATTTCCATTAATAAAATTTGAGTTGTTAAATAGTATGCATCATTGAAAAACATAAGGATGTGAATAAATATTTTCACAACTGTAGCTGTAATGTAATCTTAGATTTTATAATGTCCCCTGGAAACATGTAAATGCTAAAGAAAAAAAAAATTAGGAGTGACACTGTTTAGACTCAAAAATGTGCTGAAGTAAACTACTTGAAAGAAGAATGTGTGCTGTTCAACAATATCATCTTCAAATTACCTTGTAATACTTCTTCAATTACAGTAAATGTCACTGCAGGTTTTCAGAAAAATGATTTTAACTTGGCCATCTGCAGAGGTTAGCAGGTTAGCTTTTATATACTGAATATTTTACAAAAGCATATAGTAGATGATACAGGAGGCCTGAGTTCTAGATGGGTCCCATTGATAAAATGAGTCGCATCTAAACCAATATTGCTATTTTATTATGTTATTGTTACAGTAATAGAGTGAATAATGTGAAAATAAATAAAATATGTTGCTGTATTTTCTGGATGAATTGCCTTTGTTCAAATGAATACAAGCATGCACAAATATTTAACATAATTTATTGCATAATATACATGAATCAATTTTATGAGGCCAACTTAATCTAATTCAGATTCTTGGATCCGAAGACCAAATTTGATGCAACTCCTGCATAAACCCACAAGGCAGTTTACATTTACCAATGAATTTAGAATGAACATCTTCATGATCTGGAAAAGTACTTAACCTATGTTAGTTAATCTTCTATTTATATATCTTGCAAAAGTTTAAAACAGAATAGTTCATGATGAAAAAAAATTGTACAAAATGATCCTACTTTTCCCGGCACAGGACAGTTAAAAAAAGAAGTGTTTAAGGCCACAAAATTGTTTTTTGTTGGACTTTCACTTAGAATCAAGGTGCACTCAGATTCAGTTCTGAAAGAACTTTCTTTCCCTTCCCTTTATTTTTGAAACACACAAAGGAAATAGGGGTTTGGGGTCTTTTTATGTTGTTTTTTTGGCTGAGGGGAGCTATGATCTGATTTTGAAGCTTCTAAAGCAAGAAATCTTTGAAGCTTCTGTTGTTTTCTTTTTTCACAATCAGGTTTTTCGAAATACGTCTTACAATAGTTTGACACATTTGTAACACTAGGTTCTGATAAATGTAGATAGTTTGAACGTACATATTTGAAGATAATAACTTATGAATATGGTTTATCTTTTTCTTCCTTACTTAATGGTTTATAAATAGTTTGTAAAGTAGACACACTCTGAGATTTGAGACTAATGAAGAGCAAAACAGTCAAGTTTTGATTTAAATAATGCTTTTTGACACTGACGCTAAAATTTATTTTGCTTGTGATTTTTCAGTTGAGAAGGTGAATCTCATGAGAGCTTTTGGGGGTTTCGAAGATTTTTTCATGATGTAGAAAACATGGTATACTGCTGTCTATAGCCTTGTTCACGCGTCCATGTTTGCCAATTGTTATGCATGTGCGCCTGAGTGGCTTTGCTAAGGTAAGCAATACCACTGCTGGATGGGAGAGGACAATGTTGTTAACTGTCTGCCTTTCACCTGCAGTTCCAGTAGACATCCAAAGACATCTAACCCTGCTCACTTGTTTGGGTTGACTACGGTTGTTTTTTTACTTTGTGCACCATTTGTTTTTGCTTGATGATTAAAAATGATTGCCCGGTTGGTGCCTCAACACTCTTATTTGGATCCTTGTTGTCTATTCACCAGGTCACACTATTTTTTTCTTCAGGCACATAATGCGGGTATTCCTTAGCACAACTAGAAAATCAATTCTATTTATGTGTCATAAATATTTACACAGAGGTGCAGAGTGTTTTTTTTTTAATGTAACATGCTTCATTTTTTTCATACAAAGATGAACAAAAATACATAATCCTACACATTACGCTGTTCACTTCACAGGAAAACTCCCCACATGGAAATCTTCACCTCAGCCCTTTAACTAGTAACCTACCTTTCCTGTTTATTTATTACTTGAGATTAAGAATATGCCCACTTCAAGCCCTGTTAAACTTTTAGTTTAATTTCTTTCTGTAACACATTTTTATAATAGCCAAGTCTGTTATCATAATATTTACCATAATTGGCAAATTGGCCATCACTGTACTGGAACAATCACGATACACATCTGAGAGCAAAACAAAATGTTTATCGGTGACAGAAAAGTCTGTTATTTTTATTTTAATATAGGTCATTATTTAAATACTAAATTACAGGTTCATGCACATAGAATTAATCCTTGAATCCAGGCAAGAATTAAATGAACTATCCATCCATCCATTTTCCAACCCATTGAATCCAAACACAGGGGTCTGCTGGAGCCAATCCCAGCGCACAAGGCAGGAACCAATCCTGGGCAGGGCACCAACCCACCACAGAACACACACACACCAGGGCCAATTTAGAATCACCAATCCACCTAACCTGCATGTCTTTGGACTGTGGGAGGAAACCTACACAGACATCATGCAAACTCCAAGCAAGGAGGACCTGGGAAGCAAACCCAGGTCTCCTCTGTGAGGCAGCAGGGCTACCACTGCACCACTGTGTCGCCCTTAAATGAACTAGTTTATCTGAAAATTCAATTTCCATGCAAATTATTTCACTTATTATTTGTGACCTTTGTGAAAATGCTCCAATATCATTAAACCATGTAAAATAGACTTAAACTTCACCATCAGCCATTATGAATTTGAAAATAATCATAACATCTATGATCATTTTCTTTTGTTTCATAAATAGTTTTAGTCAAATTGACACTTTATTTTTAGGTTTCTGTTACCAAATTGCATGCTGCAAACTCATTCCTGCTTGGCTGTGCAATTAAGCTTTGCAAAAGACATGGTATATGTGCTTTTTACCATACACCAAATGCTGCCAAAATAATAATGAAGGTATTTTTAATTCAGTATGATAAGTATTGCATTAGGTTACTCATAACTTCAAAAAGTAATCAGACTATGTAATGCATGTTACTTTTAATGTGTTATCCTATTGCTCTTGAGATTCTGTTGCTGAGCTTACCACTATTCATTCAGTTCATCAACATAAATTTCTGTAATACTGAGACAGATTATATCATCCAACAGAATGAATAATGCGATTGCTCAAGTGTTTACCTCTGGAAATTTATTTTTGGACACTTTTACTTATGACTGCTGAAAGCATGTGAAAAGCAAATACATGTGGAGGATGCCAGAGCACAATAGACATGCGCAGACTACAGAATTCTTACCAGTAACTCGGTTAGGGGTTTACATGGCCACATAACCTGATTTCCGTGGAGAAATCTACCACTGTTAATCAGTTTCTCAGAGGCTGATAACCCAGTTTGTCTAACCAGAATAAAGGTTTACATGGCATTTTAGAAATCAGGTTTCTGGGAATAATTGGGTTATTGAACCGCATGTAAATGTGCTAATTGTCTCAGTTCCCTTGGTTTAGAATCATTTGCTTCTCCAGCAGCTAGGAGGTATTTTTTGCCTTTTATTAAAGTTTTCTTCATTCTAGGAAAAGTGAGTCAGACATAACGACAATATGTTGGAGCTCCTGTTATAGATAGATAGATAGATAGATAGATAGATAGATAGATAGATAGATAGATAGATAGATAGATAGATAGATAGATAGATAATTAATATACTGCCATAAATTACAAAAAGCAGATAATAATATTGAAAAAAGACCTGGAGATGAAGATAAAACATGCATACCTGAATAATGACTTCCTAAAATGTCTATTGCTAACTGCACTGCAAAAGATTATTTATTAAATCTTAAATCTTGAATGCCAGATGCAGCAACCCATGATGATATAATAATGGGGAAACTCTTCTGGTCACATAGTAACAAGGAGTTAAAATATGAGTGGCCTAATTATAAAAAAAATTATCATACCTAATAAATTGAACAAGACTTGTCCAGAAAATGCTAAATTAAATAAACCACGCAGACCTTTCAAATCATAACACATCATCAAAAGTCCTTGAAAAAAATTACATGATTAAACTCATGCATATATCTTTCATCCAAATCATTCCAAATAATGTATATACAGATCATAAATAAACTCATTTTAGTCTTATTTACATCAGCTCCAACTATTCGTCTTGTCCCTTTAAACTCACCAGTATATTTCAGCCATGTTGATATTATGAAAAGATTCTTAAATTAATGTCATAGGGCTTAGAATTGCTGCCTTACCTCTCCAAGTGGCTCATTTTAAGATCTGGCCAGAAATATTTCACCTGCACCCCAGTTTAACTCCTGCAGACATGAGTATCTGTTAACTAATAGGTAATTGGTACTTTGTACATTTTTCTAGATTGTGAGTTAAAATAGGTGTGTCCAATGATAAACTTTTGCTCTATTTAAGATTCATTCCTACCTAGCTTTAAAACTCTGTAAAAATTTGCCTTCCATGACTTGGTCAATAATATATCACTCTAAATGTGGATGTTACATTTTAAGAATATGTATTGGGTATCTATAAAATGCTTTTTTTTCCAAACCATTCTGTTTTGTGTTTATTATAACAGTCTTTAATTAGCTACAGTATTAAATTTAGAGTGGAGTCTGATCAGTCTGGGATGTCCATTGAAATTTTTCCTAGGTCAATTGATCAAAATGATTCCATTCTGCAATTTACCTTCTGCAGGTAAGTTTCAGAAAAATCACACTATCCCATATCAGGAACAAGACTATCATGAAGAAAGATAGACAAAGATTGACCAATACAAAAGAGGATAATCACCAAGTAAATCTTTTCTGTGGTAGTATTATGGTCACAGACAAACCATGATCTCTTGTTAACATCAATCTGTGTTTCTAAGATTCTCTACCATGTCTTTCAGTCTCTGACAGTTAACTTACAAATTTCCAAACTGGTTGTTGTAAAATCTGACTGGGCATATTCTGTGAAGACCAAACTCAAATCCATGATTTTTACTCAAATCTGTGCTCATTTCACTGGTGTGCAAGCAATGTCCTAAAGAACTATGTATAAAATATTGTTTAAATTGAATAAAATAGAGGAATTGCTTTATTTAGATAGCCACACCCAATGTATGTCTGCTCACCAAGGTTACTTTTAAAGTAAAATATTCAATGAAAATTTCAAAAGCGTTATCTTAAAATCTTTTTTCAAAACTTACTCCTATCTATCTATCTATCTATCTATCTATCTATCTATCTATCTATCTATCTATCTATCTATCTATCTATCTATCTATCTATCTATCTATCATAAAACATTTTATTGTAAAGAGGGACATCTGATTTATACTAGATTATCATTTTGGGATTAACAGATATAGAACCAGAAAGTAAAACTGTTAAGGTCTGTTAATTTTTTATAGCTATTATACAAATTCCCATGAAGCATTGTAACTATAAAGGGACCCTGCTGAATTATTTTCGCCTCGAGTTCAGGCATAATTTGGGAATTGAGGCCAATTCAGGGATATGCATTGAGGTCTCTAGGGAAGGAGAAACTGAACCAACTTTGCTACAATTAATATACATCATTTTGAAACAAAACTCTTCAGATATTTGTGTTTTTCTACATTAATAAAATGTCCAATAAAAATATGGCTGAAGAATTAGCCCTGAATATTTCACAATACAGATTACTGTTTCTCCATTAGAAATGAATTACTGGCCTATCAGTTTTTTTTAATTGGTTAAAACTACTATTATATTTAACTTACAATATACACATCCTAAAATTTAAAATTTTCTTTCTTTCTTTCTTTCTTTATTTCTTTCTTTCTTTATTTCTTTCTTTCTTTCTTCACTCATCATAATGTGAAACAAAACAGAGTTTTCTGTGTCTCCTTTTCTTCTCAATCCTTGCTACTTTATTTAAGAATAAAATTCCCACTTCCCTAGAAACATCGTCTACCTACTCTTTAACAAGTCTTCAACGTTAAACAAAGGTGCATGCTTTAAATGGATTATGCTCTGAGTAGTAAAAACAGTATTTTAGATGAAGCTTTACAAAACTTGCAGAAATATCACAAAATAATTGCATCAAGGCTTTATGCCTTCATGGAAAAAAGAAACAATACTGCCACTTGTTGGTGAAATAGAAAATCCTAATTGACAATATAAATGTAAATGTAAAAAGGAAGTGGCATAAAGCAAAAAATTCCACTATATTTATTCAACGATTCTCTAAAAACACGCGTATAAACGTTAAAAATTAAACGTGAAATTAAAAGATTAACGAGAAATAATCATGTGGGTATCATAATCACCAACACCCACCATGCACATAGACGTGGTTTGTTGTTTTTCTTTTAACTTGCGCATCTTTACTTGACTTGATCTAACCAATACTACTGATTTTTACGTATTTCCCCAATAAATTGGCCAACTAACAGAAAGTTATTATAGTGCTATTTGCTAATAATGAGGAGATAGTTGGTTACAAATACCCTTTACTGTTTATGGGATCGGAGCGCCTAGTGGTGGAAGATTTAGACTGCAAATCTCTTTCATAAATGAACCACTACAGGCCAACTACGTAACTTGCTAGCTAGGTTGCACTAAATAACTCAATTAAATAAATATGTGTCGATGCCTATATGGGATTCCATTCATAAAACCCGCTTTAGTCCGGCGAGAATCCGAAACCTCTCAGACAGCACCAGAAACACCCCTGGAAGAGGTGCCAGTGCATCGCACGCTCTCATAACTGTTAATATAACGACCCCTAGAACAAAAATCTTTTAAATTCGAGGAGGAAAACGTAGTATCCAGCATGGTTAAAAAAAACCTGTCAGAGAACGTATATATAATCTACATCGTTATTGATCGAGCTGAGACTGGTACGGACTTTGTTATGGCTGCCAGGCTAAAACCACAAGCGTGCTCCTGGTGCATGTGCTAAATTGTGTGTAAAATGAACGCATCACTTCTGATCATTATTGTGTGTATGCAGTTTCCCTGACTTCATCGACAGCATAGATGTTTCTTGAATAAAAGTGAGGCAGCATAACCATTTATATTACGTTATAGTACACCGTGGTTGGGAGAATACAATACAAAATAAATTATAACCAAGCAAATCATTCAATATGCAAAACATTAAAGGAGAAAAACATGAGATTTTAATCTGTGTCACATATTTGCCACCTGTATCTCGACTGTTACAAAGGCTCATAACCTAGAAACCTGTCTCGCTGCGGTGACACTTTTAAATGCTTATCCGCTTAGCATCTCACTAAACAAGCAGCCAAGTGGTCGGGAGACGAGTTAGCGCTCCGTCTCTAACCGAAATAAAAAAGCTTGGGAATTAAAAAGAGTCGTATAAAGAACTTTCATAGACTATACATTGCTGCTTCAATTCGTTGTGAACGTCGTAATAAATGCTGGCGCTAATTTTAGTGTTTTAAAACTTCAAACATTTTACTAATTATTGCTTTTGCCAACGTAAACACAATGCGGTGAAAACACCAGGTAACCATGACCCTGAACTGCCACTTATTAAATAATATATATTCCAAGTGAAAGTTTTTTTTTTACAAATAAAGTTAACTGTTACATGGATCGGCAAGCCGGAGTCTGTTTGACTACATCAAGGAGCAAAGTAGGAAAGAGCCGCGGACCGGAGACCAGTCCATCATAGCAGCCGCTCAGCCACTTGACTCTAAACCTAAACTGACGATGTTCGCGACGAAATCAGTAAAGAGAACACATGCAAGAACTGAAGCGCGAGGGAGCAAAGCTAACGAGTGTATCAGGCTGCTGCACCTAGATTATCTAAAATTTATAAAACCGTTATATATACATTATTATAAAATGTACAGTTAATGGCCTAGACCTATTACACAAGGGGTTTTCTGCAACTCTCGATGTGTTTGTAATTATGATTATTATCATTGTGAAAGAAAGAAAGAAAGAAAGAAAGAAAGAAAGAAAGAAAGAAAGAAAATATCAGTTTTTTTAAAAATACGTACGCCAATGTGGAACAGAGTCATGAACTCCTTTTCATGAAAAAGAAGCAACGTTTGGCTTTATGTTGAAACTAACAGTTTAAAACAATATCTTTATATCTGTGTGAAAATTAATCTTATTTCTAAAACATTTACGACACTAATTTGGAAAATACGTACATTTTAAAAATATAAATGGTTAACGATATAGGTTAATTGTTAGCATTTATTCCACGCCCTGGTTCGTTTATGTGTACTTAGAATTAATACAATGAGATACAACTAGAATTTCTAGTCATAAGCGCAGGTGCGAATATTATTGATCTGACTTTTATGAGAAGTTATTAAAAGGCAAAACAAGCTGGTGTTCCAAGGATTTTCGAGTAATCCGAAAAATATAAACTGTAGAGTTACTATATGAGATTAAATAAATAGCGGTTGACCAACGGCAAATCTACTCTAAAATAACAGCTAACAAGAACTTCTTTAAAAATAAGTTACTGTCTTTTTTAATTACCCTTATAGACAGAACACAATTTTAGAATAAGATTTTGGGATTTTCAGTAAATTTGAAAATTCTCAGTTTAAAAATGCAAGCTCATATACTGTATGGACGTAATGGATCAATTTAAATAGGTTAATTTAAAACAGTGAAACTACGTACTTTATAACAGTGGCCACTTTAAAGTGCAACCTTAAAGTAATTTAACTTGATTTTAAATTTTATTTTTGTTTTAGATATTTCCTTGATATATAATTAAATTCAAAATATGATCAAAAGGTCATAACTTCGTTTTTTTTTTTTTTGATAATGTTTTTACTTGAACAAATCATACATTTAATGTTATCTTAAAGTGAAAACCTTATTTCAGCATGCAGATTAAACATTTAACGTGTAGCTCGAAAACTATTATATAAATAGTTTTTAAAAACATTTTATTTATTTATTTAGTCAAGAAGTCAGTTAGTTAGTTAGTTAATTACATTTATTTTATTTTATCCAGGGTTATTTTCTACCTTGCTTGCAGATCTTCATGAACAGGGCTGTTCGCAGCTCTGAATTGGATAAGCGAATAACAAAAATATATATATATAAATGGACGAGAACAAATAAATTAGCCATTTTATAATAACCTATTTTTATTTTTGGTAGTTTTTTGCTTCTCTGGTAAAAATATACCATTTATTTACAATTAAGCCTGTACAGGCAACTTGGTGCACAAGGCAGGAAGAAGTTTTGCTGTCCTGTTTTTTTTTCTTTTTTCTTTTTGAATATATGAGGAAAATGAATAAACTCGACATAATCTACGCAGACAAAGAAAAGTAGCTGGACTATAAATTAATAGAATTGACTAAGAAATTACACAAAGTTTACGAACTCTGTGGCATCAGTGCTATCCACGCAAAACAGTTAGAGTTAAAACAACGTCAAAAAATCCACTTAATTTTTTTTTAAAGTTCTATCTATCTATCTATCTATCTATCTATCTATCTATCTATCTATCTATCTATCTATCTATCTATCTATCTATCTATCTATCTATCTATATGCACTTACATTTTTTCAAAATTTCTTTTTAGTCTCGTCATGCTCTTATTTAAGAGGTTCATGTTTATGTCGTGGCGGAGAAATAGTAAATGTACCGATATTAATTACCTGTAAATGACGTTTCCGTGCTTTAAACTCAAATACGATAATAGTAGAAATGAGATTATTTTAATTTCTGTTTTAGTTTAAATGTCACTAGGTTTTAATTATTAAGATTTTATTTTAAAATCATTATATACAATAATTTCAGAATTACAGCTGGTGCTGAAACAGAAATAAACTGAAGAACAACAATGAAAAGGGAATCTGATTTTTAAAACTTCAGAAAAGGTTGAGCATCATCGTCAGATGTAAAAATTATTTAAGATTACTATAGAGCTTCTGAAATGTAAGAATAATTAAACCAAAAGTTTCCAAAAATTATGATAAAACCGAATGTATTTTAATTATCATGTAAGAATACCTTATAGAAATACTAAGACCTTAAAAAATCTTAAATAATTTTTACACGATTACAAATATCAATTTTAGAAAATATTTTTATAATTGTCAATTGCTTTGTGCTCTTTTTTTAGAAGTGATTTTTCTTCTTATCAGTTTTTCTCCAGATCATCAAGTTTCTATGCAAAGTTTGAATAGTATCATTTTCAAATCTTGCCACAGATTCTTGGTGATGCTTAGGTAAAACGTGACGAGATTAATTATTATTATTATTATTATTTCCCAATGTCCTTCAGATCATTGACCTGCTGAAAAGAGTATTGTTCCAAGGTTTATTTATTTATTTATTGTACATTGAAGCAAGTTCATATACAATATCTCAGTTGTACTAAGTTCACCAAACCCAGCATTCCCATCATAATGATGCCATAATTCAATGCCATAGAGAGGGTATTTACTCGTTACATGGATATTTCCTTGAGTTTTGTGCAAAAGTGGTCAATCTTGGACTTTCATGACCACTATGCTTTTCTTCCAAAATGTGGCTGTTTCATTCTCTTACACATAGGTCACTTTGTCTATACATTTTTATTCTTGAACATGTAATTTATCAGTTAAAATAACAGTTGTAATGAGCTAACATTGAAAAAACTTTTAAAAGTCTCCAATACTTTTTGCAAGGCACTCTATTGAAAGAAAATTTAAAGGTGGTTTCAACTTAGCCTCATTCCAATTACAAATTAATTATGTTTTAATGATCTGTCTGAGTAATCTTAAAGGTAAATACTAACCCTTTCACGTATGTAGGCTATCTCAGGAATTCAACGGTCAGTGAAGTGTTTGTGTGATCAAAGCTTGAACAAAATAACAGGAAAACTGAACTGAAATTTTCCAGGTTAAGATCCAGATTAATAGACAAACATTTTCCCAGGATGGTGATTTTGTGTGATAAAAAATGTCAAAATGTCGCGCCATTCTCACATATTATGTATTGACTTTATGCAAGGATTAGGTGATGTGTCTAGGGTGAGGATGAATAAAAGTCTTTTTCTTTACAAAAAAAAAAAAAAAGTAGCAACAAATGAAGCTGTGTGCTTTGGTAGCTGTGAATCAACAGTAAATGCGGGAGTAGCAAGTTTCATGTACAAAAAACGTAGTGCAGAATTATGGAACAGTAAAATCAATTTAACATAAACATTTGTATCCTTGCTGCTTCGATTTTAATCTAAAGACTTTTCTTCTGAATAATAGTGCTATTTACATCCTAAACGAATCATGATTCAGGAGCACTGTACAAAGTTTTAAGCAATCATTAAACCAATATGGCTAGATATCCATCTGTTTAACAAACACACATACAATTAATAGACATGTATCTTTTATACAATTTTTAATGTTTCCATCCACTTAAATGGAATGAGGGGTTCACATCTAAACTCTATTATTCCTGGAAGTTAATGTTTATATAAGCAACTACACTAGATCCCAGTAATTCCTAAAATTGCAGTGCTGGGAATTTTGTTGTGTGAGTCATTAATGAAAGCAGTGAGTCACTAAATGCTGCAGTGGCACAATCTGTGGTATAATATTCTATTTAGAATGAGAGTAGTTGCATTCATTGTCTCAATAACCCCATGGATTAAACCAGGGGGTCAAATTATTAAATTAAATCAAGAAAGGATGAATAAAGTTAAAAAACAATTTGAACAATGCCTTGACTCAGACCTCCTGTCTCACGATCCTGTTTCTATTTTCCAGCCAGTTATGTCCATGCTTTACAGCGCTGTGGCTGAAAGATACTATCTTTCCAGGTTTACCTTCCCAAGAGATCTAATTAAAATTTTCTGCTATGTATCTAGTTAGAAAAATATTATGACAGTACTTAATTACAATCACTTAAAATAATTCTTTGAGCAGGCTTAATAACTTTTTTTTAATTTCTTTTTTCAGCCCTTGGCTTAAGGAAAATGCATGGGACTCTTGAAAACTAAAGTACATGTTTCAAATTATTGCCAAAAAAAAAAAGTTAGTGTGTTCTAGCTAATCTCATGTACCTCTTTTATAGTCTAACACAGGGATTAACTATTTTGATCCTCCCTCCTATCTAAAAGAGACATGACCTGGAAGAATGAAAATCATAGAATTAAAATCAGTTCTGTTATCAAAATGGATTGACTTCTTAATTAAGTAATTAAATTGTGACATAACACTGTAGACCAGTGGTTGTCAAACTGTGGGGCGGCCCCCCATAGGGGAGCACGAAGATGTGATAAAAGGAAAACAAGAATCGAAAATATGAAAAATACATCTATTGAAACCAAAACAAATTAATTTAAACTACATTCTGACACTAGAAAAATAAATATAGAGTTAGATAAATGTCAATAAAAGTTAAGTAGGCATAATAAAATATGCATCTATGATATATCATTTATTAAAAAAGAACAAATTGGTATTAGTGGGCTCCTTTCAAAAAAACATTAGGGGTGCGTGATTAAAACTGTTATGAAAACTCGGGTCGCAAATACGTACAGGTTGAGAAACGGTGCTGTAGACACTGTGGCCTTTTGGGACCAAAACTGAAGGTTCTTGATCTAATTCAATGGTTGTGCCATAATGTCTTTTTGTTTTTGGTGGAAGGCACCAAAGGGAAATATTGTTAGTGCTTTGGAAATTGATTGATTTATTTTATCTTGAGTGAAAGTTGTGGCCATACATCTAGAAATAAACCTATTCAAGGTACATATAATTTGTTAAATAATTCCTGATAATTATAGACATGATATAAGCGTAAAGAATGGCATCGGAATGAACAGGGAGGTTTATAGATAATATCCCTATGTTTTGTAGGTATAAATTAGGGCTATCAAATGATTAAAACTTTAAATTGTGATGAATCGCAAAATGAACCTCTGTTGAACTCAATTAATTTTGTGTTTAATCACGGTAGTTCAGCAACATTCAATAGTCACCCCTGAATGTGACTGCTGCACAACTTCTTAGCAGCTCAAAATACAAAGACTTGTACCTTTCTTGTAAATCTTTGGCAAATGACATGATTGTCTCATGTGAAGGTAATGGGAAATGTCAGAGTTCACTGAATGACGTCTCTCAGCCCCATATCTTTAATTATTCTCAGACATCTACAGTCTGATGTAACCCATTTTTCAATAAAAGTGGTAGTCAATGTTTTAGATTTTCTTTCTTTCTAATTAGAACTTATAGCAGTGGTGTCATGCATTTTTAGCTCTTAAATGGTAGTCAAAGACATCCTACTTGTGTGATATTTAAATTTGCTAATACTAACTTTCCTAGTATCAACAGTTTTGTCCTTTGAACCATCTCTATGAGTTTTAAATCAGAAGTAACTGTCATAAATTTCGTCTCTCTCAGCTGTAATTAAGAGAATAGTTTAGATAAGGGGTTCCCAGACTCTTAGTCAAGGCCTGGGAAAATGTTACACCATCTGGTCAAGGTCTCCACTAATATAAAGCCAATGGTGTGAAGAACAGAATGATCTTAGGACTTGGTTACTACTAGTTACTATTAGCATTATTGTTTTCTATAATAGTCAACCTATTCATCAAAGCAAATGCTTAACTATAGCAGGCTTTTGAGAGATATATGATTAAATGTCATATGATATCTCTAGGCCAGCAGTCTTCAACCTTTTTTCTTGGTGTACACCTAAAGGAATTAAAATATTTTGAAGTACCACTATATTCTTTCAGTCTTAAATTATTAAGTAGTGAACTCTTACTAGGCACACCTAAAAGAGATATTTTTTAACTCCCACTACATTTGCTCTTGAGGATTTGTGAAGTTATTACAGGTTTGATTTTTCTGTGGTTGTGCATATCTATTAGTACATTAAACACCTTTTAAATTATTATTATTTTAAATGTAGAACAGTAGTATGATTTGATAAGCAATAAAAATTATAAAGCCTAAATTTTTCACATTTTTAATTTGCAAAAATGAAACACGCTAGTAAAGAAATGTCAAATGAAGTAGAAAAAGAAGTTAAATATGACTTTAGGTGCAATATAAGAGAATAATTCAAAGTCAACTGTGAAGTGTCTTTATATTTTATAAGATCATTACTGTCAGTTTTGGGTTCCAGTTTTCATAACCTTAAGCACAGTTCTGCTCCTAACTTCAGCCTATTCCTGTATTTATCTTTAACGGGTGGAAAAAGGTTACCCAACATTGGCAACTCTATCTGAAAAAAGCTTTTTACTGATGCGTAATATGAATAATTCTAAAATGTGATAGTAGATACATTATTATTAACCAATCAAGTTACCTGTTGAAAGCAGTTAATAGAATACATTTTAAAATATTTGATATTTGGCTTAATGTACACTGTACCTCAACTCTTCTTACCCGGCAATTACTCTCTCGATTGTATTCTCATAAAGCCTGCATCTCAGACTCTGACATTTTGCAGTGGCTTGCATGACTCCTGTCAGCTTTAAAACTACTAATAATTATAGACAGACCCCATCATCCACTGTGAAAACATTTATATTCCTTGGAATACTTCTCACTTTGATGGTGACTCTCAGAGCTCCAATTATGCCTTTCCTCAGTATCCTAATGTGCCTTATCATCACTTGCCTGGTGCTTTATCTTCGATTCACATTTGATTGAGCAGCCAAAGCAAAACTGACTCAGACCACCAGGAGGGACTGAATACACACACACACACACACATACACATGCACTTGCACAAGCACATGCACACGCACTCCCCCCCACACACACACACATTCACATTGTATTATATAGTAAATAAGTGTAAAAGTCACCTTTGCACTTCATTGTATTTTCTTCTACTTTAGTCTGTCAATTTCTAAAAGTGTTTTGTAGTACTAGGGTGTTGTACCATGTTAGCCATTATGAATGTAGTGAAAAGTCAAGCAAAATGACACCTTTTATTGGCTAACTAAAACATTAAAATATGCAAGCTTTCAAGGCAACTCAGGTCCCTTCTTCACGCAAGATTGATTTGCCTCGAAAGCTTTCATATTGTAATCATTTTAGTTTACCAATAAAAGGTGTCATTTTGCTTGACTTTTCACTAAAAGGGTTCTAAAAGTGATAGCACAGTATAAAAATGAATGATGACATTAATTGTTCAATTAACTTTTTCACCAAATCTAAAAATCTTACAAAGTTGGAAGATTGGACCTGAGAGAGACAGATGCACTGTACGGACTGCTTATGCCAGTGGAGGGGTGACAAGGAGTGCACTCACCTAAGTACCTCTCTTTTCAGTTTTGGTGCGTGGTTTCGAATAGTCTGCATACTGGCATGGATCGGGAACAAAGATGTGTGCAAGCAAGAGAGAGAGCTGTTACCTCTGAGCCATTATGAGCATTGGAAGACTTCAGTTTTTCAGAAGAGGAAAACAAAATGAGAAAATCAAGAATGGAGTCTCATAGAAGGGGTACTGTAAGACTGAGCAGTAGAACTGACATGCAGCTGAACATGCAAACCCAGGTTCAAACCTTGTGCAGCAAAGGTCCTTTTAAGTTCCACGTTTTGCTCTTTTTTTCTCATGTACCACCTGACAGCTGTTTGTGCAATGCACATGTTGAGGACTGCTACTTTCATGTATAAGAACATTAATATACAACTACTTTCATGTAACAACTTAAGAACCTTTTCAGTTACCTATATGTTTATTCAAAAGCCAGGCAGCTTAAAGACACTGTTTAACACTGGAATTGATTTTTCTTTTAATAATCTCAGCCTTGCCAGAGCCACAACCCCCATTTAATTAACATTGGATTACGTGTCAAACAACACATGCACTAAATGCAATTAATTAAAAATGATGCATTATAACCTTCAAATTAACTGCATATGTTAATGCTATTAGAAATTAATTGTTAATTTTCTTTAAGTGATAGAGAAAATAAGTGGCATTGATTAGGGTGAATTTTCCATCCATCCATCCATACATTTTCCAACCCGCTGAATCCGAACACAGGGTTACGGGCATCTGCTGGAGCCAATCCCAGCCAACACAGGGTGCAAGGCAGGAAGCAATCCCGGGCAGGGCACCAACCCACCGTAGAGGGTGAATTTTGAAAATTTTAAAACTTAATTTTTTTACCATTTAAATCACATGAAGTGATAGCACAGGGGTTACCACTATTGTCTCACTGCTTCAGGAATCTGTGTTTGATTTCTTTCCTTATTAGTATATGTAGAAATGTGCAATTCCTAACTGAGTTTTTATAATGTGATCTCTGATCATGGTCTCTGTGTTAAAATAAGCATATTAAAAAAAGAAATCCGAAAGGGATGGAAAATCACATGCAGCCAGAAGAATCTTAATGTTATAATTGAAGTGAAACCCCTATATCCCAATTTAAGAGACGTAAATTCCATGCTAGTGCATATCTCCATCAATACCACCCAAAGTACAGTAGTATGTTCCTTAGAGTAACTAGAGAGACTCTCTCTGAAAAAATGCCACATATAAAATTGTTGAATATCAATTATTTCTCATCAAAAACAAAACTTAAAAAAGGCAAAAAAAAGTTTTTTGGATGCAGTGAAAACCAACAAAAGTCTTAAGACACTATCATCAGCAAACAGAAGTGGTTTCTGGCATAAACAGCCTAGACAAATTCCCAGGGAGGCAGAGCACCTTGTCCCCATCTACCCCGATCTGTACAATTTCATTCAAACAGCACAGAAGTTCACAGCTGTAGCCAGATGCCTCTGTCTCTGTTCTGCATTCCCTATCCTCTTCCTGCTACTGGTGTTGTCTGCTAACCAGAACAGAGCTCAAGAAGAGGGAAGGGTGGTTGTCAAGAAGTATCTTTGTTACAATCTCTCACTGAACTGGTTTGTTTAATGGCATCTAAGAAATTGCACAAATGCACCACTGTTTTCTCTAAAAACACACACAAGCATATGGAATGATATACAGTATAAGGCAGAGCCTGGCATTTTGCCTACATTAGCACTGAAACAGAAAATCAGTAAATTAAATAAAATGAATAATAAAAATGAAATCTGAGGCACATTGAGTTACGTTAGTTTTAGCTAGATATGGGGAATGGGCAATTACTCAGTAAGGCAGAATAGGTGATGTGGCCATACCTGAAAAAAGTTAATTGAAAATGAATGTCACCATAATTTTCTTTTTAGGAAAAAACAAATAGAGATGAGATAAACAAAAAGAAATATCTAGAAGTGAGTTAATATTACATAATGTTTTAAAACATACTAGCTGATGTACCTGGCTTTGCCTAGAAAAGAGTGATAAAATATATTTTATATTTTGGTAAAATAAATAAAAAAGCAGAACTGACTCTTATGACCTATTTATCGCATCAGAAAGAGAGAGAGGTTAGGAGCACATGCTGATACAGTGCATTCTCACACCCACCAATGACAAACCAACTCAGGATCCCAGATTAGGACCCTAATGCAGCCATGCAATAGGTGACACCTCAGCACCACACTAGTTTAGATGGAGTGGAACAGTGTAAGGTTTTTTAGGGTGGCTGGAGAGCCAATTCTGCCACCAACCCCCAGGTTTTTCGGCCTACATGCAGGGCTGAATGCAGATTAACATCATACCCAGGACAGAGCAATTACAGGTTAATGAAGTAGAGTTACTTTTGGCATTTACAGGATTTGAACCGGCAACCTTCCAATTACCAGTGCAAATCCCCAGCCTCAGAGCTACCACTCCGCCCATCAGGAAGGAAGGCATTTGTTTTGTGTTATTTAGCTTTTAGTGCTTCTTATATTATAAAGGCCTTGCAAAATTTTACTGTGAAATTAAGTATAATTTTTAAAGATCAGTAATTTTGAAGAAAAAAAAAGAAATTTATTGAATAGTAATAATAATTATCTCCATAGTTTAGTGATTATTTTGAAATGTTATAGACATTTAGAATGCACCACAGTCAACGATCACTAAGATACAAATGAAGGTCAAGTGGCACACAAACCCTCCTCCTCCCAAAGCAGCACTCCTGACGAAGCCCCACAAAGTGTCTGCCTTCTCTCATGCCCAGTGTCTCAAAACACTTTTGTAACTCCAGCTCAAGTAAGGATCATGCCAGGGACAAAAACTGAATATGACATTTTTTGTTTATCACAAAATAAGCATTCAGAAAAGCCATAATTCATTTTTGATACAATCAGCTGTTCAGGAGACTAGTGAGAGGCAAACATAAAAATCTTTTTCAATATGTTCAAATATTTAAAAGTTCTCAATAATTACTATGGTCAACATAAACACCTGAAATTGTTGTTTTGTTATACAATCCGTTTGAAATAAGAATCACATCAATATCATGTTGTGTTTGGGAGACGTGTGATGCTCAAACACACAGACAGACAGAAACTAAAAATGTATATACAGTATATGTAGTAAAAGGGGAGATCTGTTATGCAAACTATGAAGCTTAAACACCAGGGCCCCTGTTCCCAAAGGTACTCCAGCAGTGATTTTAGTCCACATTGAGCAGGAGTTTTTAAAATAATATTACTAATACAGTGTAATTTGGTACAAAATAATAGTTAAAATAAAAACTAAGAAGTTATTAAAGTATAAGAAAAATGGTGGCAATCAGTCATAGAACAAACCCATTAAAGAAGATAACAGTGGTTACCCAAACCTCATTGCTGGTTGCAAAGAGGCCTCCATAACAGTTTAAACTTCAGAACCCCAAAAATGCACCACTGGTAGTAACAGTAAGATATGATAAACACGAAAACAAATAAAGAGCCTTTTCTTCAGAGCAATTTAATAAGGCACAGTATTGGCCAGTTGCAGCCATCTGGCAGATATGTAGTACTATTAATTTATCCAGCTGATCATGGCAACTTTTAGTGAGGTTGTCTTAGTTTTTATTTTTTCTTTATATTTATTCAAAGAAAAATCTACAAATGTACTAACCTAAATTCTACATCAAACTATACCAGAAATAACTGCAAAGTCTTTTAGAAACAGATATTGCAATTTTCATGTGATGTTTTATCATACAGACAGAAATTTATATTTGTATGGCAGCGTTCCTCAACCTTTAAGTATTTGCGACCCGAGTTTTCATAACATTTTTTTGAAATGTAGATACATATTTTATTATACCTACTTAACTTTTATCAACATTTATCTAACTCTATATTTATTGTGCTAGTATAAGAATGTAGTTTAAGTTAATTTGTTTTGTTTTCAACAGATTTTTTTTTCATATTTTTGATTCTTGTTTTCTTTTTTTCACATCTTCGCCCCCCTAAGGGGGGCCCGCCCACAGGTTGAGAACCACTGTTGTATGGATTACATATAATACAGCTCCACTTTCTCCTAAAATATTGTCAGCAGGTTGCTATAAAAAGGCTGTGCTATAAAATCATTGGATCTGTTTTTCTCATCTTGATCATGTTAATTCAACAGAAGGGATATATTTATTTTCATTGACAAGTTTATAGACATAGAGGTAATTTATCTTTAATTCAAATATGAATATTTGGATTGTATAATGAATATTTTTATAATCTAATTAAAAGCAGAAGCAACTATGTTATCAGAAAAAAAACAAACTTTGTTTTATTATAATAATGCACATGCACTTTTTAAATATTATTGGTTCTCACATTTATTATAAAGCAATGGCGCTATGTTCATTTTATTTAGGTATTGTCTTTGTGTACTATTTTCTCTACCTATGTACTGCATTATTATTCATTATAATTAATTTTAAAACTGAACGAAAGATTGCTGTCTGGTTGGCGAAACATATTACTCTACTTTGCAATTGTTTCTCTTCTGAAAGAATTGGTTGCAATAAACTGGGAGCTATTGGCATAGTGTCCCAGCATTTGCCAGCACAGTTTATGCCCATGAAAGGCAGGAGATTATGATTATGTTGCGTGATCTCGCCTTGGGCACTAAATGACTGAGGACCGCCACTGCCATTCAGATTTACCATTAAAATTACAAACTTTAATCAAATTTAAATTTAAGTTAGACATCCTAGTGTAGGTTCTGTGGACTTCAAGCTATTCTCATGACTTTTTATTTTACTTAGTAAAGTCATTTAAGAATTGAATTCTTGAGGTATGGTATCCTACAAAAGACCTACCATAAACTGTCCACAACTAACTTTAAATGGCTAAATTTCCAAACCATTACACAAAATCAAAAACAGGTAATTGGAGAAATAACTGTGCATTTTTTTATCCAAAATTCTGTGGTTCTCTGTAGATGATAGCAGTGCATGTAATAAATTGTTTTTTTTTTTCTATTTTAGGAGGATCTTTTTCTACAGTAAAAACAGGAAAGATATGTAGTCCATTTAAGGCAGTTCATAGGTCCCAAGTGAAACAAGGCCCCATCTGTCCCACTGGTAGAATAATCCCATGAATGAAATTAACCTCTGCAACTACTTCCAATCGACCACAAAAGTACTGAACTTAGCAACATATGACAGTGGCAGAAATCCATTGCCAAGTATGCTAAAGGACTATCTAGAGAAGACCGCTCTTCCACACAAAATATATATTCCAAAATATATAGACCACAACAGTAATTTGCCAGTCAAGAAAAAAAGTAGTTTTTACTAAATATGAGTATTATAATTTTATGAACAGTATAACAAGACAGAATGGTTATGCAGTGGTTAGTGCTGCTGCCTGAATGTTTTAGAGATCTGGGTTTGAATCCTCTAGTTGCTACTATCTGTGTGAAGTCTACAAGTCTCCTCATGTGTGTGCTTTTTCATTTCTACTCTGATTTCTGTCATTTTCAAATAAATATACAATTAAAATGTGTCACAATGGCTCAGTGATAACACTGCTGCCTTGTAATAAGAAGACCAAGGTTTATGTCTTGAGCCCTAACTTCATAGAGTGTGCATGTTCTCCCCATCTCTTCTTCTGGATGATCTAGTATCCTCAATTGATCTAAAGGTATGCAAATTAGTCAGTCAGTCAGTCATTGCCCAACCCGTAACATCCTAATAGAGGGTCACGGGGGTCTGCTGGAGCCAATCCCAGCCAGCACAGGGCACAAGGCAGGAACAAATCCCAGGGCAGGGCGCCAGCCCACCACAGGGCACACGCACACACACACACACACCAAGCATAAAATAGGGACAATTTAGAATCACCAATGCACCTAACCTGTATGTCTTTGGACTGTGGGAGGAAACTGGAACACACGGAGGAAACCCACGCAGACATGGGGACAACATGCAAAGTCCACACAGGGAAGACCCGGGAAGCGAACCCAGGTCTCCTTACTGCAAGGCAGCAGCAGTACCACTGTGTCCCCATGCCACCCAGTATGCTAAATTATTTGATGATAAATCAACCTTAATGTTTTGGTGTGTGTATGTGTGAGTGTATTCACCCAGTGATGGACTTTTGCCCTGTGCTGTGCCCTATGCTTGCTAGGATAGTCTCCAACCCTCCATGACACTGTTCAGGATTAATTGAACTTATAAAGTGATATAGTATTGTATATACATATAAGATTACTTTAAAAGCCAACTATTAAACTAACCCTGTTTGACCCTATGTAGAGGCACATGGATGATTTTTCCCTGCAAGGGAGTGGCGCCCCATCCAAGGTAATGCATAGCTCCTGTCTTTCCTCTGCTTTTGCTAATATTACTGTACCCCCTCCTGAATTTCTGTATTTAATTTTTTTTTTTATGAGACTTTACTTTGGTATTTTCATATAACTGTGGTTTTTCCTTTACTTTTGAGTGTACATACTCCCAGTTCAGCTGAGATTTTCCATTACACTTCAGATTTAACTAATTCCTAAATTCCATTTCTCAGTTAACAGTCCTGTTTAGGCAATACTCTGCCTATTTATCTCTCAGGACAAAATGATTTTTGCTACTTCTCAATGTGGGCATTGATGAAATATTAAATTTTGAAATTAAATAGAAATTAAATACAGTATCAAGCAGTCAATAAGAACATGATAAAGATAAAGACTAATCTCAATAGATTTTCAAAACTGTTATGAGTACTTGAAGTTATAATACCCAATCTACCTCTTATTTATTTTTTATTTCCATGCTACTTTAAATTTTTCTCTCACACACATTAAAAATATTAACACAATATTCTCAAAATGTATCTAGTTTGGAAAACATTCCAGGTTCACCCATCCAATGCTGGATTAATATGTCCAAGAGTCCCATGGTATCAAAATACAAAACATACTCTTCCTCACTTACCCCCCACCAAAGTCACCCCTACTAGGTATAAACATATAGTCATATATTATGAACATCACATATAACAACAATAAATCAGTTATAGAGACTAAGGTTGAAAAAGAAAATCCAAAATTTTATACTGACGTTTGTTTTTGGTCATTTGTGTTTTACAATGAATTTGACAAACTAATTTATGAGTGCAACATTACATCTGTAGGAAATTGACTTTCTTCTGATAGTATAGTTAATGAACATTACTTAACCAGTTTTTAAAGGGGTTATGCCACTTTGTGCAAAATAAACCAAAAGACTGGGAAAAGAATTCTTTGCTTGAGTTAGGCATTGTTTGGTGTATATCTCCTGTATACCATATTGTCATTAACATCAATGTCTGTGTTATGGAGCTCTACAAATTTCAACTGCATCTTGCTGCTAAAGCTACTGGAAGTGGTGATATTAGACCTTTTCTGACTTTATGTACTCTCATTGACCAGTCTCAGCTGCAGTATGTAATGCTTGTTCAAAGTGCTTGCTCAAATCTTTATGTTGATTTATTTATTTTAAAAATGCTGTATTTTACTTCTGTCTCTTCTTTCTTTTCACTGCACCCATGGGTTCTCATTTTGAATGAACATCCATATGGCCTTTTTTGTGTTACATCAAATGTACAGTCTCATGGAAGTGGGCTATTAGTCATCTCCTCAACTGCTCTGATAATGCCCCACCCATGTTAAACGATCATGATTCTAAATCATTCTTTCTTTAAAAACTTTAGTTCTGATTGTATATTGAATGACAGATTACTCTGCATATCTGTACTGTTGAAGAAAACTTGCACTTATCTTGTTATTAGGCATCTGTTTCACTCACATATGCAAAGGCACTTTGTAAGCAAGCCCCCAGGATATGCACCCAAGTAACTCTGATGGTAAAAAACTACAGGAATCTCATCTTTCTCTAATGTCCAGTATTATTAGGCTTTTCAGATATGGATTGAAAAGGTTTAATCTAAAAACTCTTGGTGATTATTTGAAAATAAAGAGGCCTCCACATACCGCTTCCCTTTGTTCTGTATAAGGTTAAGCAAAAAAGATGCTTCTTTTTGTATGGATGTTGACTAAAATAAATAAGCACATTCATACAACTTTATACTCTGTATGGATAATCATTTTAAACACTGCACCACAGTACTACTCCTGTTTTACACGTACTTTCGAAAATCAAAATTATATTGCCAATTGTTTGATAGGAGGTTTCAGGGTAAAAATTTAGGTTTCTGGGCTTATCAGTGTTACCAGACAATTTTCACAGAGTACAAATCAAAGTACACATTAACAAAAGCTGATGATTAATCTAGTGTTGGATGTGGGGTACGTACAGTTGAGAACACTATTCTGCTACTTTAAATTATTCATTTAAATATTTCCTCTTTTTTTTTGTCATACCATGCCTTCACTTTTCACACCCTGGTGGTATTCAGAGTGATGCATCTTGCAGTTTTATCACCCCTTCATGGAGATACATAAGGAAAAAAAAACAATCATTAAGGACCACATTAATTCACAGGTTGTTGGACTGTGATAATCTGAAAGCCTGCCAAATTCATATTACTCATTTTAATATATGGACGCATTGTTCACTGTATAATCATGTTAAATTTGTATTTAGTAGTGTAGTGTTAGCTTCTGTATATGAAAAAATGCTTTCATGTTTGAAAGAGGCAGAGCCAGGCTGCAATATTTCCACATACCCCACATATCACTTGTCACACACTCTCTGCAATTAATCTGAGATTGACACAGAATATTCTGAAAGCTACAACAAAGACAGAAGTGTGCCTGAACACAACAATCATATGGAATGCTGGTCAATTATTAAAAAAAAAAGTCATAATTGACTACTTGTTGAAAATGGAAAACTAAGATGCAGCATTTGCAAGACACTAAATTTTCATGGCCTATCTAGGTGACAAAAGAATGGAGCTCACTATCTCTTATAGCAGCGCAGACAGAGCTAATCAGTCATGCATTCACCGGTAGTCTCCATTGTTCACATAAAAAATTATTAAACAAACAAACAAATGAATACATAAGCAATAATAATAAAAATTAAAACCAAAATGTTTGAATATATCCAGAAAACATATTAGATTTCCTTCAGGACTCTAGCCTCTAAGGTATGAGAAAAGGTTGGATGAGTTTAAGCATTTCAGTTCATTCACAACCACAATGAGAAGACATAATATTATTTCTTTTGGTTGTAAGGGGAATTATTTAAAATTTATGATAACTGTTGCCATTCTTTAACAAGTAGAAGGGGAAATAGATGGAACTGAATAATGATGAATTGGTGCATGGTTTATGTAAAGAACTGTAAACACTCAGAACAAGCTGTTTAATAAGGCAACTAAAATTAGGCAGTACTTTATATTAAGTGTCCCTTTAACAGTGTACAGTATTTACATCTTAACTACTTTTAATAACTACATTATAAGTGGAAATTATTACCATGTGATTCCTTTGTAACTATAACAGTAGGCAACAGGTCATCCACATAAAGCTAAGGATGTTCGGGCATGGCCAGTTAGTGGATGGGAGATTATCAAGGAAAGTTTGGGATTGGCTGGTAGAGGTGCTGATGAGGTTAGCAGGGGGCAATTACCCTGTGGTCTGAATGTGGATCCCAATGCAGTGAGGGGGACATTGTGCTGTAAAGATGGTGCTGTCCTTTGGATGAGATGTCAAACCAAGTCCTCACTCTCTGTGGCCATAAAAGATCCCAGGGTATCCTTTGTAAGGAGTAGGGTGTATCCCAGGGCTATCTTAATGTATGGACACAATGGGCACTGGCCAGGGGCCTCAGGAACATAGTGCCCTCAATGTTTCTGATTCCTATGTATGTTTCTGTTTTGCTTTCAAAATGGGCCCCAGTGCACTAGTTTATCTGGAGTCTTATGATGTTGTTAAGATGACCCTGGGTATCCTCATGTCTGCGCTAAATTGCTCACCATGGCGTAGACATTCTGGCCTTCTAATCATACTATCTGTAATTAACTATCTCTCACAACAGTTAATGTGTGGTGAGTGTATTGGTGCAGAAATGGCTGCCATTGCATCATCTAGGTGAATGCAACACAGTAGTGGTAGTTGGAGTGGTTCCCCATTCACAAAAGTGTTTTGACTAGTGAAATAAGTGCTATATAAGTGTAAAGAATTTATTATTATTATTATTATTATTTCATATCTCAACTTAAGTAATAATGTGGATATTTCGCTTTTTTTATTTCATATCTGATTGTGTACCTTCCTATGCCATTACTGAGCTGCACAGTAATTTCATAGTAATACTGCCTAGTTACAGGATAAGTACAGTAATGCAAACGTTCATCAGATATTGACTTTTGGACTATAAAAATTAACTCCTAAAGTTATGTCAATGTGGAATTCACATGTTCTCTGACTTCATGGGTCTTCCTAGTAACCACAAAGATTAAATTGCTTGGCAAATTCAGGACCTTGTGTCCAATGCTGTCTTAATAAGCTCTGCAGACTGGTATCCTTAAATCTGATAAAGTAGGTTTAAGATTACTATTTTGATCATTTTTTTCCCAGTGCCTCCTGAGTCACCAATGTGACTAAGCTACCACATATGATACAGCTTTCGCCTTGATGTCTAATTAGGCAAGATGTCCAGCTTTTTTGGTTTGCTTTCTATGTCCAAAAAGTAAAACCCTCATTTTAAGGCCATTTTAGTAACATATACTGCACAGGAAATGATACCTTTATGATAAAGAAAAACACAATAAATGTCTTCAACAAAAATGACCAGAAGTACTTAAAGTTGTGCATGGCACATCAATCGAATTGGTTCAACCCTTAATGGAATTTGAGTGGTCAAAGTTACTGATTTTCACAAAACTTCAAAAAATGTGGATCAGTAATATAGGCATGTGAAGAGTTCTTTTATGTTATTTCAAAGTTATTGATCATGGATATGATAATATTTTTGATATCTGATTCTTTACTGGTGGTTCTAACCCTCTAAGAGCTACTCCTAGAGAGTTATAAACAGCAGACATTAAACATAAGCATGTGGATTATTGTTTAAGTTTATTTCAAGGTCAGTGATTATGAATATGATGTTATTTGTTATTTTTGGTCCTTTACTAAGGATCAAGCCACTTAAGGACCTCTATCAGAGAGTGAAAAATGACAACTACTTAGATTTTAAGCATTTAAATTGAAGCATACATTTTAATATTTCAAATATTTGATGCAACTGCTGTATTCTTGTTTATTATACTTCTGCTTCATGAAGTAAATAATTACATTTCCTTTAAGCATCCTGAACTAGGGTGGCCTACACTAATCCAGACTGCATTGAGTTAAAAGCTGACTAAAGTCATGTCATGGCAGTTAAATAAAAGTAAGCAATGCATTTTTGGATTGATATGACTAAACGTGCTTATACAGTAGTATGCAACGGACAGAAAAGAATATTTCTGAATAAGAATATTGATAATTCCCAGAAAGTTTCTTCTTGTTTTTACTTCACTGTTTTTTTTTGTTTTTTTTTTTGCAAATAGACATAAATCCACAATGTTCCCTATAAAATGAGGAAAGACTTCACAGCACATGCGAGACATCAAAGCTGCCCCTGTGCAGCCATAATTAAAATACAAGGATGATGGTATTACATGAAATAGTGATCTATTCACTTTCATATTAATGGATCAGTTACATTCATGTCAAATGTGTTTGTAGCTAGTTTATAGCTCCCGGGATACTGATTTGAAGTTCAGCTATCTAACGTTTTATGTTCTTCCCAAATCTGCACATTTTTGCTTCAGTTATTCTGTGTTCTTCTCACAATACAATAAAATGATTTACATTTAAAAGTGAAAAGGTGGTATAGACATTAATTCCATTGCTGCTGTCTCACAGCTTCTGGGACTTCGGTTTAGTTGCACTTGATTGTGCTCAATGTTGGCCAAGTTCTTGGAAATCCTATGGTGTAAATAACAGGTTCAGGAAGTAAATGGTAAAACATTTTATATTTTTCATATCCAATTTTTGTAGGCTTTTTGGGAATAGGGAAGAACAATGCAGCACTAAAAAATATAAACCTGAATTATCACCGCAATGCCTCACCTGAGATACTCATGAACACAGCTAAAATAGTCATGAGTCAATGTAGGCACTTGTCTTTTGAATGCGGATATTGGAGACCCCAGAGGAAACCCACCCCAGTCAGAAAAATATCATTGTAGTAGTAGTATATTGTAATTTTCATCAAACAGTTGTGCATTCATCTTGAAATAAGAAAAATAAATCAGATCAGACTCATTTCACATGTGGTTCAGTTTCTACTATACTATTTACTATATGAACCCATTTTATATATCCAATTATTTCACATGCTAAAATTATAAAAATATATATTTTTATTCTGAAGACTGTTAATGTCCAGAGGTTACTGTACAGACAATACATAATTGCTGATCAAAAGACATGCAAATGAAATCAGAGTGTAACTAAAGTCACTAATCAAGATTAAAAGTGCATCAATGGATTATAGGAGAAAAAAAAAAAAACATGATCAAATTATGCAAATATAAATGTAGAAATTAAATTAAATTTGGTGACTAAGCAATACATTTCCATGTCATCTGAATTATTTCCTACTTTAGAAATTTTATGGTCTCCATTGACAAAAACAAAAAAGGAGAAGAGAGGGCTTTTTGTCTATTAGAAGAGATTTCAGTCCAGTACCACATCCTAAATGTCTCACATATGTTACATGCATTCTTAGAGGAGAATTTACCACACTGACTCTGGATGCAATATTGCCAGTCAGTCAATACATATAGGAAGGCAGTGATTAGCTTATCCATTATGAAAACGGCCATAAATTCAGTGCAGCAGAGAACTTTTCAGCCTCTTGATTTTCTCTTATTTTAAATATCAAAAAACAATAACAATTACTACATATTTGACATACATTTGGAGCCTCCTGCTAATTCTTTTAAAATGTTGCTGCTTTCCGCTCAATGCCTGTAATTCAATTGTTTCATTTATTTTTATTTGAAGAAATAAAATGTAAAAGTAAAAAGTACTCATTTTGAAAATACTGGAAATCTTTATTTAAATTAATATACTATTTTAAAACTATCACTTAATCTGTTTCACATGTTCTTTCATTTTAGCATGTAAGTGCACCAGAATGAAAAACCCATCCATCCATCATCCAACCCACTATATCCTAACTACAGGGTCATGGGGGTCTGCTGGAGCCAATCCCAGCCAACACAGGGCACAAGGCAGGAAACAAACCCCAGGCAGGACGCCAGCCCACCACAGGGCACACACACACACACCAAGCACACACTAGGGACAATTTAGAATCGCCAATGCATCTAACCTGCAGTCTCTGGGAGAAAGACGGAGTATCCGGAGGAAACCTACGCAGACACAGGGAGATCATGCAAACTCCACGCAGGAAGTGAACCTGGGTCTCCTAACTGCGAGGCAGCAGTACTAGCCACTGCATCACTGTGCCACCCAGAATGAAAAATATAAAAAGAAATTACATTAAATGTTATAGAATCAAGGTTGGTGTAACAGCAACATGATAGTAACTTTGCATTACACTGATTGGATTCTGTCTGATTCCAAAACTTCTGAGTGAAGTTTGTCTGTTGCGTCAATGCAAGTGGATTTCTCGACACATTTCTCCAAGAATTCTGATTTCCTTCCATATTCCAAAAGCATGTATAAGTGAGTGTGAGAGTACCCTGTGAGAATTGTAGAATGCCAGTGGGGATTGGGTGGTCTTTTGGCCTTGGAAACCTTGCAGATTTTTTTCTTTTTTCTACAGCCTAAGTGAAGTTTGTTGTATGAAAATGTGCTATATAAATAAATGCTGTTGTACTGAGTTATTTTCTGCATTACATCCCTTAATGCTATGCCATTTCTAAACATATATTTTTCTGTCTTATGTTTCAGGTGTTTTTTTGTACAAATTAATGCAGCAGATATTTATAATATATCTGAAATCAACAGCAGTATATAAGAAGAACGTGGTAATCAGAATCACATTTAAAATAAATATTTAATACAGAGAAAATGCTTTTATTAACTGTAAGTCTTCATTTTAGCTCATTTTAATGGTAAATGTGATGTACACAGACGCATTCATTCATCATAATTCCCTTGTGAATTAATTACAGCAAAAAAGACCAGCATTAATCCAATCTGGTCAAGGCGGTCAGAGCCTGCATTGGCAACATTGGGCATATGACTGGAACCAGCTCTTTAAAGAACACCAGTCCATTGCAGATCCTAATCACACAACACACCCATACCCAGAGTCACTAAGGAACCTAATATGCATATGTTTGGGAATGACAATAAAAACATATAAGAACAGGAAAACCCTGCAAGAACAATGTTTAATTCATAAAGGAGGCTGGATCTGTAAAGAACCCATTCTAGTTACTGTTTCACTGCTCCAATGAATTAACTGAAGTGTTTAGTCCAGGTCAGGGTAGTGGGGGCCAATGGCAGTGGGCACAAGGTAGTAAATAATGGTAGAAAGTATGACAGTGCATTGTAGGGTCCATTTATGCACCCATTCATTAGGAATCAATGTAGCATCACCAGTTAGCATATATTTGGAGTCAGGGACCGTGACAAGAGCCCCCATAGACACAAGAAAATGTATATAATCCATAGAGACAGTACTGAATCAGGCTGAATCAAAGACTCTGGGAATGTGAGGAAGAAGCAGTAACCACTGCCCCATGCTGCAAATACATTTGTAAATTACTAGATTAATGCCATAGAGAACATTATTAAGGCTTAAATTAAGAGCTATAGATAACAAATAACAAACAGACCTTCATATATTCCCAGATATTAGCATATAATTAATTTTGTTCTGCTCATACAGTCTCTAGCAATAGCAAGCACACTGGATATCAATACCATTAATTGTGTGTTAATGGAATTTATGTTTTAACCTTTGAACTGTTCATCTTTAACTTTTTAAGAAAAAATACAATAAATACGAAGTAATCTCATTATCCTCTGTCAGTTTATATAACAGTGATGTGTGCATTTAAATTAACAAAACAGAGTAAATGTGCATGCTCTGTGATGGATCATTTAATTCAAATCCAAATGCATGGCGATTCAATAAATGACTACTTGGCTAATTTCAACTGACAAACTAAGAGTAGAAATAAACACTGAATAAATAATAAGCCCTATTGTTTACACTTACAGTGAAGCACACATCCTTAAATCATTTGACTATATGATTTGTCAAAGTTATTATTTAAAATATGTACAGTATATATGCTAGAAAAAAATGTACATTTCCTGTATGTTTTTATTTTTTTCTAAATGTTAACATTACCTTGCTTAGTTTACTTACACATTCAGAAACGAAAGAAACTTCACCTTCAGCATAGATGGTTGGAGAGAATGTTCTCAAATGATAATATCTATTGATGTCAAACACCCTTCTAGCAGAAGGCTCCACCTTGCTTTTACTTATTGGCTGGGAACGAAGCGTCTTTGCATGCTACTGGCTGAAAACAGAGACAGAAAAGAAGGAGGGGCTCAACAACTGAATATGCAACAAATACCAGCATTCAATGTTATATTACTTATGTAAAATAAGATTACAAAATATTCTTTAATAGTTGATCATAACAACATTTATTTAGAAAATAGTTGGGTATATATAAGACATTTGATTTTATTTAAAAATACACAAATAAATAAGAGTAATAGTGCAATTGAGATAGATCTACATTCAAAGATCAATAACATAAAATGTATGGTATGTTTTCATAAACATACAAAACTCGATTAGTCACTCCTGAGCTAAGAGTACATTTGCAAAAGTATTATTATGAATATTATACTTCTTAAAGAAAATTAAGAAAAGGAGAAGAAAGCATGTCATCCAATGCAATGGCAGTAATAGGTAATAAACGTATATACATAAAACAGTTTTTAAAAGTATTAACTAAGTTAAGAACAGAATTTGTTAAAAATTTATTTTAAATATTAGCATGTGCCCAGACCTTTTAAGGCTACTCCTGTTGTCCTTTCTGCCCATTATCTATTCCACTTTGAAATGGCACTCGCACTCGCCTCTGAACCCAGTGTTGGATATACATTGAGATTAAGCCCTTCAGTGATGGACAATGTCCAGTGTATCTCGTACTGCATGTTTTAATATTGGTCAGACCGCGGCTGAACTTAACTGATCTGCTATATCATAGGTATACTGATACTTTGTGTAAGAGCTGTGAACGCCAGAAGCCCGCATTCTCCCACATTTACCTTTTCCTTAGGTTTTAGCTCTCTTTTTCGCCTTTACTGATAGCTTGTTGCCTTTCTTTTGCATATATATATATATATATATATATATATATATATATATATATATATATATATATATATACTATTTTAATTTGTAATCCACGCTCTTAAAAATAAACGTGCCTGAGTAGTTTTTAAAAGGCACATACAAACGAAGGTTCCAGAAAGAACCTTTATTTATTTGGTTCAGGCTACATACGATAAATAACTGAATTGATTTTAACAGATTAGTGAAATACCAAATGGGTCAAGCTTTTAAAAGGTCTCTTGATGCATACTATATTAGTCCAGATATTCTTAACACTTATGCAGAGCACTAACAGATTAAAGAATCATAATTTTTAAGAGTTCATGTTTTGTGTTAATCACATCATGAACTCTTTTAATATGCAGCCGTCTCTGTTAAAATGTTGCGAAAATGCTAATATTAAAATGTATTGAATGAAACGTTAAGAGAATACTGCACAAACTTTAGAATTTAGTGTGGGCTACTCGTTCGCGCAATCTCTGTCTCTGTTGAACAAAATCACTGAATCATATTCTTCCCGAATATTTACCTTGCCCCTGTCGGTCTAGAATTTGCACGTTCTCGCCATGAACGCCCAGAGTTCTCATACTTCAGTTTTCTTTTCAGAGATGCGCATGGTAGATGCATTATTAAGAATATAGTTTGAATTTGTATGTGTGCCAATGGAAGTGCCTCTGATTAACTGGGGTCTGTTTCTACCTCGCGCACAGTGATGTTTTTAAAGATTTCCGATTCTGCGATCCTGATCGGAGCAAGCTCAAAATAAACACATCGATGAAATAAGAATGGATCAATGCAGCAGTTTATGGTACTATTGAACCGTTTGATGCCTTCTGACTTTACTATTTAAATCGGTTGAACCTGAACTCAGAGACTAATCTCTATGATGATTCTGATGACCTGTAAATGCTAAACATAATACATTCTGTTGAATTCCTGCCCGCTTCATTATCTGTTGTATCAGGATTATGTAAATGCTAGTATTCTTATATTGATTAATAAACATTAGGGCATAATATTAACTATTACACCACGTTTGGTAACAAGACAACAAAAGTGTAATTAAGATTATACTTTACATTAAACAACAATACTGTATAGATAACTATTTCTATCATTTGAAAGCAGGACAATAGGAAACATTTACGTGCCCTGTATAGTATAAGTCAGTTGTATTGTCTGGTTTAGTGGTCTGGCAACATTTTAAAAATCTCCAACAGGTTACCAATCATGCAGGCAAAATTATTTCAGCTGATGTAAATGATTTGTGTGTGTCAGTGGGCAACGTTAAAGCAACTATAGACATCATTTCAGTTAATATGCCCCATTACATAAAAAAATTACCTACTAAATCAGGGAATCATAGTCTCTCTAAAGGCCCACAAAGCTCCAGAGATTTGTCCCCAATTCAAAAATAAGAAAAAATGTATAAACATTACGATATAATTCCATGAAATTGGAAATGTAAGTGGAAATGATACCAAAAATTTTGATTTGTATTTTAAATCCAAATGCTGATAAAATATTTTAATGTTACAACATAGCAAATGCTTGGGCATTTGCTATCCATTGCAGTCTCTTATTACAAAAAGAACGATAATAATGACAAGCTCAGTATTTTAATTTTGGTAAGTTAATAGAGCCCAGTTATTAAGGGAAAAGTCCATAAATGTTAAGAAAGGCCTCCAAGCTATAAGGATCATGGTTTTCTTTCATCTGCTTTAACAATTGTTATTAACAAAAATGACATCAGAACACATAAATACTCTAATTCAGTGGATCTCAAAGTCCATCCTTTGAGACCCAATCTGTGAGCCATTTTATCTATAGTTAATCTCATTAATTTGATGGTTTTGTTTTCTCTTCTGTTATTTTTGCATTCAGAAACACACCACAGTGTGATTTCTTACATTTACATGACATTTAGTAACTTTTGTATTTCTACAAAAGAGTTCAATTTTTAACTTTTTTTACTGATTTTTTTTTTTACCAAATTCTCTTTTCTGTGGAATTTGCTCCCTCAATTGTAACTTAATAATGGCCGTTAATAATAAGTACACTTTAACAAACGACACTGAATGCTGAAAGGCCACAGCTACTTCAGTATGAGATACACTAACGACCAAACCATCCAGCACTTGGAAAAGCAGAATGAAAGTTATAATGAAATTTTAAAATTTGAAAAGGCAAATTTAAAAAATACTAAATTATCCTCATGTAAAATAACAATCAATAAAAAATTACAAAACTTAATTTTGAAATTTCTATAATTGACCCTCAGAACTTGGAGACTGGGATATAACAGCTTGCTAAGTTAGTCTAGGAGTCCAGTTAAAAATATGTTGGTTAAAAACAAAATCCTGCCGCCATATCAGGCCCTCAAAACCGAGTATTTGAACAAATGTATTTGGACAAATAGAAATGTAGTTTAAAAATGTCTTCCTTTAAAGTGTAACCTGGGAGTATACATAGATTTAAAGTACTAACTCTCCAGAATATCTGCAATAATCCACAATAAAAGGGTGTTTCAGTTTTATTGATCATGAAGAAATTCCTTCAGACTTGGTCCCTTCGTTGTTACTGATGATGTCAATAGGATGCAGTCTTTCCAGAGCTTCAAAAAAGACAGTTAAAAAAATGAATAGGTTTGCGTAAAAAAATAGAAGTAGAATTTATTGACTTTTAAAGATATCCCAGGTTGAAGCCTGGAACATAGAGGATTATTTTCTCTTTGATTTCGTCATTACAGAACCGACTTGTCTGTTTGTCAATGCAAAATACAGTACATAATATTCTGAACGTTATTTTTTAAAGTCTTTGCTGTAAGTTCTGTTCATAAAAGTGCCGTAATAGGCTGTTTGATATATATATATATATATATATATATATATATATATATATATATATATATATATATATATATATATATATATATATATATATAGTAGTTAGAAAACAACCGAATGTGTCGTTCTTATATACAAAGCAGCAAAGTTTTGACTTTGTGTATTATTTATAACATAATGAAAACGGTATTTTGGATTACATAATGCATTGCCTCGAATGGTAGCAAGCAAGGAAACTCTTTGGGCTATTTTACTTTAATAATAAAGTTAATTTTACCTTATCGTCTAGTAATATCCAGTTATTCCAAAGGGTGTTCAACAGTAGTCTTTTTCAATTCAATTTACAGTCTGGCATCAGTCATTTAAAATGCAGTCAGAAGATTAAAATGTCACAGATCAGTTACCCTTGAATTACGTTCTCTATTAAAGTATTAGACGAATCTATCGTTTTACTAGCAGTAACATTCTTATGTTGAGTGAAATTTAAAAAGTGACTTAGAACTTTTTTTATCATTATTATTTCATGGAAGCGGCGCAAAACCAATAATTATTCCACTTTGTGGTAGCGCTTTTATTTAAAGCATTTATTATTTTGGAAAATATGAAACTGTTTCAGATAAATTATGCCAACGTCATGTAAATCTCTCGCTTAGGAACATCTTTTGTTTTAAAACGTTAAAACAAATTCAAGACGCTTAGAGATTCTCTCCCAGTAAATGCCATAGGTGAAATGGTATGTGTTGGTATACTGTCGGGAATCGGCTGTAGGGGAATCCCCAGACCATTCAAGCACATTCACACAAAATGACAAGGTGCCAATTTAAAGTCACCAATTAACACATGGATAGTACTTATGAAAAACCTATGCAGAGACAAGGAGAACGTACAAATTCCAAGTTGCAATGATCGGCCCGGAACGTCCTCACTCCTAAAAATGAAGGTGCTTATTCATAGGGGAACCAGATTCGTTCTGAAAAGAACCAACCACGTGAGAAAGAGCCATTAATTCATTTAAAACCGTAGATTCTGTAAATCTTTGTGCATACATTAAGACAAGCTGAGTTCGATTTTTATTAACCTGTGAGTACCTATATATTCACATTATGTTTTGCCCACAAATTAGGAACCTTTCAGAGTCCGAAATAAAATGGTGCTTTGCCAAGCAATGGTGCTACAAAGAACCACTTAATCCAGTAGTTCGTTCCTTAAAAATAAATAAATAAATAAATATAGTATTGCTGAGCCACAGTAAAGCATGCCTTTGAAATGGTTAGAAATAAAAAAAAATGAAAAAAATACCTAATTACACTTAAAGAAGCTATGTTTTACCTATAAATGCTTACACTTCTTAAGAATCCTTTACTTTGCAGAATGTAATGTTGCTGTAAGAGTCTTTGTATTGGATCACTTACTTGGACATTTGTTTTTCCTTTCCTGAATTATTTCCATTTAAATAGTATATGAATAAATCTGTTTTTGTTCCTCCATTAATGGCATGAGCCATCACAAATTGTTATAAAAATCAAGCCTGGTAACAATGGAGTTTTGAAATTGAAAGGTCTGAAATGAATCAAATTTTAAAAATGCCTCCAACAAAGGTTCAGTGGCAAGTTAATACTGCATTTTGTCTCACATGTTCCCCTCAGTTCTGTGTTGGTTCCCCTTTGGTATTATGTTTACCTCCTATGTCCCCAAGCACGTGATGGTTAGCTTAACTGGTGAGTTTGAATAAGCCATCTGTGCATGCATCCATAAGTGTAACCTGTGCCTAGTACTTTCTCCTGGACTACTTTCTTCTTTGAAACCTGATGGTGTTTGAAATATCCTCTGGTCTCCCGTAACACTAAATTTGTTTTAGATGAATGGAGAGTATGATGCATTGTGTTTCGAAATGCAGCTTGAAAAAAGAATGGCACACTACCCCAAATAGGGCAAACATCAAAAATTGTTGAGAATAAGCTATGAAAATTTTTCAAAACAAGTCTTTAAATACAGTAACAAAGCAAGTTAAAGACAGAAGAATAAAGCATGAGCATACTTATTTTAGACGATTAAAGTGAGGAATAGTGGTAAAATATGAAAGAAAGACTTGATCAAAACATAATAACTGATGGGCACTCAATGTTTATCTTGTGTGTTTTGCATGTCACCTCTTTCGTCTTCCCTGGCTTTGTTCGCATTCTTCCCCACCTTTTTTGCATCATTTTTCTATCTTGGGTACATTCCTGATGAAGGCAAAGCAGCCAAAGAATGTTTTTCTAATTTTATTTGTAAATATTCAGGATTTAAATAATGTTTTTCTATTTTTTTAGTTGTTGCTACATTCAGATGCAGTAGCTCATTAATTCCAAAGTAAACATTTCTAAAGTATGTGGGTAGCGGTAGGCATTTGGAACAATGAAATGAACCTTCACCAGCAAATGTGCATGAAGTTTTTATGTAGCAAGAAGGTTTATTGTCAAAAAGTCTTTTATTACTTTATATAGGCTACGCAGAAAAGTTCTGTGCTCTAGTGGTGAAAATATTAACAGTTTTTTATATGAATACCAGTTTTATAGGTAACAGAAAGTAACTGTCAGTCAGTCAGTCATTTTCCAACCCACTAAATCCTAACACAAGGTCACAGGGGTCCACTGGAGCCAATCTCAGCCAGCACAGGGCGCAAGGCAGGAACAAATCCCAGGCAGGGCACCAGCCCACCGCAGGAAACACACACACCAAACACAATTTTGGACCGCCAATGCACCTAACTTGCATGTCTTTGGACTGTGGAAAGGAAACCGGACCACGCGGAGAACATGCAAACTCCACACAGGGAGGACGCGGGAAGCAAACCCAGGTCTCCTTATTGCAAGGCAGCAGCGCTACTACTGCACCACCGTGCAGTGTATCTGCAAGTAACTGTAGTTTTATTATTTGAGGTTTAATACTGACAATATATTTAATCAAAGTTGGGACTGTAGCCCCAGCATTTTGAACTTGTTGCAAGCAACTGTAAAATAAAAATGCTGAAATGAGAAGAATAGCGTTTTCAACTACAACAGGGTATAACACCAAGGCTGGCAATAGTGGAAGATTTTAATGATTTGACAAGATCCCGTATCTGGATTCAATAAACAGCATCTGGTGTGACTGACCTGAAAGAGCCACTTCTTCCATCTTATTAAATGGCTTCTGAAAGGAAAGATGAATCCACAGAGCACCTATGATAAAATGTAGAATCACAAAGTGCTTTAAACAACAAGCAACATTTACAAAGATAATATATGAAATTCTTCTAATAATATTGTAAGAAAACTGACAGGAATATGGAATCAGTAAACACTCCCAGGCAGTCCAGGGTTAATTGTGATTGGTTTTTCTGATGTGGCAAAGTAACAGTAAACTTAAGATCTATGAAGACACTGTAGGCATTATTATAAAAGAGAATTAATTATCTCTCAGCACTTTGTTGTCAGTATGTGATGATGTATGGTGTGGTTAAGTTTGAATACCACGAAAAAGAAGAAACAACTTCTTCCACGGTGCCTTGCAGCATATGCTTTTCCTCGCCTTTGTCTTCGTTTTGCCAATCTCATCTTCTATCACACTCTTTTTTCAGTCTTTTTTGGTTCACCATGTTTTTGCTCTATCTGTGTCACTATGTATTTTATGTAGGATATACTATAATAAAAGTAATACAACTAACATATTCAAAATACAGCTTGGACAAATTTAATATTTAATTTGTGTGAAGAGGATTAATTGTTTAAACAAAAACTGAAGTGGAATAGTATGTGAAGTCCTTGACTCAGACATAGTACAGTATTTGTACTACACTTCAGCTTTCTACATTATACTAATGTCTTGTGTGCTTGAGATTGTTCTTCTTGGTTCTACTATGTACAGTACATTTGCAGTTGTAAATAACCCAGAGCTGTCATTGTCATAGCTTTAAGGAACATGGTGGTTTCAGAAATTAAAAGTCTGACAGAATATATTATGGTACTCCAACAGTTGACACTATTGTAAACTTAAAAATGTTGTATAGTATATTGAGTCAAATTGAATTGGCCTACATGTGAGTGCTGGATTTACTCTCTGTTTCTTGTTATGTTGAAGGGAATCATATTCATTTATTAATATTATATGGCAGTAATGCAAGCCAATACTCCTTCCCTCCTGTAACTCCAGGAGACTATGCACATACATTAAAGAACCACTTACAACAAGCCTTTGCTGAGGCTTCCATTTATAATGCAGTGGTGCAGCAATGTCAGAAAACTTATTACAATTTTAAGATTTTATTTTATTATTTTAAAACTGGACACTTAGTACTATCAGATGATGCAGTTCAGTGTATGAAATTAGTTTTTTTGGTTTACTGGACCATATAAGATAATCTACTGTTATGAAAATGGAGACTCATTGGACCCTCCGTATAAAATTATGAACATGAAGAATCAGCAGTTTTCAACAATAGTTATCCACCATAACCACCTGAAACCTTTCTATGGACAGTATCACTGATTTCCCTAAATTATAAATCATTACTTCATCAGAGGGGCGTCAAAATGTTGAATAGGGGTCATACCCCTTAACAGCTCTCTTTGGAGCCATACCCCGGACTCCTTCTACAGGTTCTGCTCCCTCTTGTTCTTCATGCTATAAGGATGGCAATCAACAATCAATATTAGTGAACTTGTTTTTGTAGTCATTTCCAAATGCATGGAAGTGTGCACAGATAATACAAGTCAGCTGGACACCACTTCCAGGAGGGAAGAAGCAAAAACCAGATTGATCATGCAATCTGGCGTCCAGTAAAGCTATGAGATCATGTGTTGTAACTTGGTTGGTCATTTCTAAATCTACAGGGGATGTGGGCCACCAGGGGGCACACTGCCGCTCAAACCCGACACAGACAGACGTGGGACACAAGTTCAAGGTACAGGTTTTCATTTTTCTCCTTTTGAACCTGGGAAATGCTTTCCCCCATTTTCCACATGTACAATACAGTTACAGCACAAGTCCAACACTAAACCAGACAGTGTCTTTTCTTTCCTTCTCTGTCCACCTCCACTCCTTCTGGCAAGGTTCGTTCCTCTTCCACCCGTCTCTGGCTCTTGGAGTAGTGGCTGTTGGCATCTTTTATAAGGCACCTGGAAGTATTCTGGGTACTTGTTGGACTAGATTTGGCAGCACTTCCTGACGGTGCCTATGGAAACCAAGAGGGCTGCACCAAACTCCAGCTTCCATGGAGCCCTGTTGGAGTCGGAGGCACAGCTGCAACCCAGGGGGATGTCACTTAGCGCTCTGGAGAAGGTAATGCTCTGGATATGCTCCCTCTCTAGGTCCTTCCAGCGTAGAGGCATCCCGGTCAGGTAAGGGCCCCAGCCGTATGCCATAGGGGATATATATGTAAACTTAAAAATGTTGCATTGCATTCATGTTTTCCTGTTTCCTATGTGCTTATTCTTGAGCTGTCACTTTTGAACTAAAAGGGCAATTTCTCCAGGAAAGCAAGGGGTCTGGAGAGGTAAAAACGGTGCCTGAGTTTTGTTCTTTTTAATATAAATTAAATAACTGACAAGATAACGTCTTTAGTCGTGTTATCTGATTTAACCTATGTTTGCATTTTTGAAGAAAAATAGCCCCAATAATGTATGCTTATTTAAATCCACAGCTTTATTTGTCCCCACAAATACACTTTAATAGCTTATGCTGCTTTTCAAAGGTCAGGGCTGTGTTAGCATTAGTTGATAAATGTATGACTCCATCCATTAATCTATCTTCCAAGCCCACTTATCCAAAGTAGGGTTCTGGGGCAGCAAGTATTGTCTGCAAAGCAGGAAAAATCCCAGAGGGAGAACATTCCCATCACAGTATGAATACACATGGATGGACCAATTCAGTATCACCAATCCACCTAGCCTGCATGTTTAAGACATTGGGAGGAAACCAGAGAACCCAGATGAAGCCTTTCAGAGACACAGTGAAAACATACAAATTCCATACAGGAAGCACCCAGAACACAAACCCATGGCACCCTAAATTTACAGTATATTTTCCATTAAATACCACAAAGAAAAAAGAGAATCTTCTAGAAAATAAACAATATTCTCCAATTGTTTGTTTCAAAAACTATTAATAGATCAGCTTGAAGGCTGTTGAAAAGAAACATCCACTGTCTGAATCTGGGCATCCCCAAATGCCTGCCTTCTAATTTTGCTCTAGATCAGAACTGCATAGTTTCAAACCTTAGTAAATACTTCTTGATCTGTGTAACTTCCTCACTCTGGGGGCCATTATTTAAGCAGACTATTTAAGTCAACTCATTCAAAACCTGCAGCCTTTAAATTCGTAAGTAGGATGGATCACGAGATGAAGCCTTGGGGAAAATTCGAAAGCTCTATTTAGGCGGTGTCAATTTTTATTTTATTTTTTTTTATAACCAGGCAGGGTTTTTTCATGTGCAGTAGGTATTTTACGTAAATGTGAATACAGTATCAAATCTGCAGAAAATGGTATATTAAATCTGCTTTTGTGCAAATTTTTTGACTAATATGCCTATAATGGTACAGTGATAGCAACACTTCACACTGCATGTTAAAGACAGTGCCTCTCTGGGATAAAGACATACCTCTTTAGACAAGAGGGAAACAAGCCACCACAGGTCTTAATGGTAATCATGATCTTGCTTGAAATTACATTATCTGTTTTTATGTAGTTTTATTATTTAAAATTGATAGACATTTAGACACTCTGAAAAATAATTTGACTTTACCTGATTTGTTTTTTTGAAAAGTATAAACACTGCAGAGCTCATAGCATATGACAGGATATTACATCAGAATGGTAAGTACTTGCTAACACTTGTAATTATGCTGAAATCATCCAAACATGATTACAAATGCTTATTTTATATTGATTGATCAGTAGACCCTCATCAGCATTGTTTCCAAAAAGTGCTTGGTAAGAAGAGTCTTTAGACATTCTCCTTTTTATAAATAGATCTAATCATCACAATCTGTAATTGCTTGTGACGTCAAAACTGATAACATAACTGAGAATTTCCATCCAGTAGCTTAATGCTAGAGGAACTCCTGTTTGATTTAAATTAGTTTTGATTTCAGCAAGAAGACAAAAAGGCAGCAGTCTTTATATGAATAATGTGAAACTAACAACAGCACACCCTCAGATGTTTCCACTGTTTCACCCACTGAAACAAGATTTACCTAAATTTACAAAAAATTTTGAGTAAAGTGTCTCCAAGATATATTATGCTTTGTGCTGTTTTGAGAAAATCTTAACACATTTTCTGCTCAATGTTTATATATCCTTTCAGAATTTGATTTGTTTTTGTAAAGCACTTATGATATATGATTATAAACAAGCAGTGCCAATGCTAGGTTATTTTACACCCTTGCCCATACTTATTTGTGTGCCAACTGACAGTACAGTAGCTAACCCATGCAGCTGGGTCCCCCCACCACCTTATGATCTGCACCTAAGCATAACACCAACAATGTATATAAATCACAGAAGACGCTTATTTTCTGCCCATCTCCATCGAATTTTGTCTTGCTTCTTCATTTCTAAGTTATTTATTATGTTTAGCCCTTCCTATTCTAGAAGTGTTTTAATAACAAATACAAAGCGTATTATATAGGATATTTTTTTTAATTTGCTTGGAAACAACAGGGCCATACAGAACTGGGAATCACCTGAATGAGAGAAAACACCAGTTTCAAGGAGTCCCTCCACCTTCAGCATGAAACTTGATCTCTGTTTAAGAAGGATGGGCCTACTAAACCCGAAACTCATTTCTTTTCACTTGTTAACATTAACATTCGAGGGGGCAGCAAGTCTCATTTTCAAGTCTTTTTATCTTCTTTTCCTTTAAGCTCAATTTTTACTATGGAGAAGACAGGTCTACCTCTGTTGAACCACTGAGCCTAAAGAAATCATCATACAGAAACACTTGTCATTTCTGAGGTCAGATCATGTCATAGTGTAGATGCAATTTATATAACAGTAGTGATAACCAACATCTATGATGGCTATTGAAAGATAAGTTATCAATCAATATTTCATTGCATCTTTCTCCCATAAACTTATTTACTATTAATGTAAATAAAGATACAATGTAACACGTGCTGTACTTTACCTATTTAACTTTGGCATGAACATAATGGTATTGGCTTCCTGCAAGCTACAGATATGCAGAATGGATGTAAAATAAATTGACAGAACATGTAAACTAGCATAATTCAGAACCAATCATGAATATTGCTATCCGAATGTAAAATAACTACCCTATTATAACTTAAAGAATATCATAAAAGGCAAAGTTTATTCCCTTAATTGTTGTAGTGATTTATTCTTTCATTTCAGTGAAGAAAGTGCCATCCGTACCTAAAATAATCAAATAATGTCCAAGTAGACAGAAAATGAAGTGGGAGCAACAAGTTTTTCCTGTCCCTCAGGCTTGAAAATCAATGATACTAAAGTTCCAGTCAAATGTGGCCACATTTCCCCACAATTGCCATGTGAATAAATATTTTATTAAAACAACAGCATGGGTTTCTCCATTACTTACACATTATCAAACTCACTCAATCCAATTTAGGTCCATATGTAATAATAAAAAACAGAAGTCAGCTTATCAGAAGTACTCTTTATCCTTGTTTCTAAGATTTCATTACCAGAAATCTTGTGAAAAATACCCTCAAATTTACATCTGGTAATATACATAAATGAACTTGATAAGAAAATAGTTCAATGGAACCTTTTTTTTTAAATTGTTTTGGCCTTTGTCTTCTACTTGGCATTAAACACCCTGCTTTGCTGTCCTTTTTTCCTTGTTGAATATTGATAAAGTGGTTCAGAATGCACACTTATGTCCACTGTAACTATATGACTGTCCAGTGTGAGTCTGTTACACTAGAATAAAATCTAACTACATGGATAACTGTGAATAAATCAAGTCTTTTTTGAAGAGCTGCTACTTATTAGCAACAAAAATAATTTAAAATATTTAATTATACATTTTTAAAAATTTTATTCTTAGCTAATTTTACTTGACTAATGTTGAAGGAAGACAGCTGGCATTTAAATTAGTTAAAGTAAATTGGCATTTAAAAATCAGCTACTCACGCTTGAAAACACAAAATATTAATATATGGATGTTTTCATATGTTAATACACTTTTCCATTTTAATACATTAGTAAAGGGAACTAAAGGATTTAATTTTGCAGAATACAACATAACATAAGCAGGAAAACATATTGAAGAATACCATAAGCAAATTACTTAAGATGAACATTTGTATAAGAATCACATAATTGTATTCTTGAGATGAATAAAAAATGTTATTACAAAAATGGAATAACTAATCAAATGATGGTCATTACTGACTGTTGATACTGAAAGCTGAAGCTGTATCAAATTCAGGCACATATCATGTGATTGTACCCACGAGCATCAAAACACCATTTCTCATTAAATAGGAGCTTTTTAAGGATGTTTCAAGTCGAAGGATGACACTCATCCAGTTAAGCCTCAGATAAATAAACCTGGCATTTCAGTTCTCCGTCTCTATAAACTTACACTGCAGCAGCAGGTCCTTTGACATATAACATCCAGTTGCCAGGGCTTTACCAAGGAAATCATTGTTGTAACATACAGTACAATCATTCCTTTTTCACTCAGCCCTCATTTAAAAAGTAGGACATCTTGCAAACCACTAAACAAAAAGACTGAGGTGTTGAATGTTGTACCTTTAATTGAGTCTCATAAAGGGTTTACCTAAAGTAAAACAGGTTGTCAAACCTAAATAAAGTGCATTCAATTAACAACATTATAATACAGTAGTAAATATTGGTTATTAGCTGTTTTAATGCTTAGGGAAGGTTTAACTAAAACAGTTATGAGTTTCTCTCTTATCACTTAAACTACTCTTGCTGCCTAGAAGACCAATATAAAATTGCATTCTAAAAAACTTCAAATTTCTTTGTTGCTCAATTTATGATACTATGTGGCCTAATACATCTTCTGAATTTATTGTACTCTCATTCAAAATTTCTTTATGTAACTTGTGCATGAATACCTAAATTTATGAAAACTGTTCTCAAAAAAATATTATTTAGCCTAAAAATAAATTCAATAAATCTGTAAGGGCAACTACTTTCAATCCTGGAAAGCCACAGTGGTTGCTGGTTGCATTATGAGGTTGGGAGCATGCGCTGATAGTGCGTTGCCACACCATGGCTCAAACAAACAAAATTTAATTGCTACATTTTAGTTTGCATCCCTGTTAAAATACCCAACCCTTAGTTGTTTCTTTTAGCATAAAAACTCTGTATTCACCATTTTTGATAGCTTCTTGTTTTCATAACAGCTGTTGTTAGCAATGAGATGTAAATGACAAAGGAGTCAGCAGTTCATAATCTAACTGGGTCCAGTTCCCTGTTTTCTGCCACAAATCATTTAAATGATATCCTTGGAAAGGAAAAGTATACAAAATAAAAATGGCCTGACATGATAGAATAAAAACACAAGCCGCAAAATTGGTACAATGTCTCTGTATGTTTTTAGTGTTGTTTTTATTTCTGACATTTTTGTATAATCAGCCATTAACTAGGTTCTACATATAGATATAAAAGGAGAAAAAGCTACAACCTGAACTTTTATTTACTTATAACTTGGTGACTAAAACCTTTCAATCTTTGATTTTATGTTTATGCACATATACAAATGATTTGTAATTAGATTAAACATTGTTCTGTTGATCTATACATAATGGAATTGGGTTTCACACTGGAGTTGGCCAAGGAGATTTTAGTAGAAAATCTGAGCTGTAAATATTTCATTAGATTTTGCTACGCTTGAAGTTTTTAAAGTCAAAGTGAACTTTATTGTCATCTCAACCATATATAATTATACAGATAGACGAAATCGTGAAACTCATGGTCCACAGCGTAACAACATGAAGTACAAATAATAAATTGAAAATAGAATTAAAATTTAAATTTAAAATTAAAACACAAACAAGACAAGACATTGTGCAAAGACAAGACAGTTTAAAGGTGATGTAATATATAGATTTATGCAATCTCATTCATATCTACAGAGCCCATGAGCTCTTTGGTACATGTTTGAACCTAGAGGAAAAATGTCAGTTGATGTGAAACTTTTGAGCATTTCTTTTGAGCCAGGTCTAGTGGAGAATGTAAAAATGTATCGAATTGCAAAACAGCAGCCCACCAATTACAGTGTCTACAGTAAGTGGAAAAAAATACTAGAAAGCATTATTAGTTATGGGCTACACGGTGGTGCAGTGGTAGCGCTGCTGCCTCGCAGTTAGGAGACCTGGGTTCACTTCCCGGATCCTCCCTGCGTGAAGTGTGCATGTTGTCTGCGTGGGCTTCTTCCAGGTGCTCCAGTTTCCTCCTGCAGTCCAAAGACATGCAAGTTAGGTGGATTGGCAATTCTAAATTGGCCCTAATGTGTGTTCTGTGGTGGGTTGGTACCCTGCCTGGGATTGGTTCCTGTGTTGGCTGGGATTGGCTCCAGCAGACCCCTGTGACCCTGTGTTTTGATTCAGCGGGTTGGAAAATGGATGGATGGATTACTAGTTGCACCATTAAAATTGTAATACTACAGGCCCAGTGGAGTAGTCTAGACTATGGACAGGGTCACAGAATAATGGTTCATTTAAAGATTTTTTTCAGTCTCTGCTTTGGATTCTGGAGTAGACCCTTTATTATTTATCTTATTCTTTCTTTCTTTCTTTTTAAAGTTGTGCATCTGGTGCTGCAGAGCATGCTGATTTTATGGTCTGATTAATTGTGATTTTTTTTTTTTGTTGTTTTTTGCATATTTTCATATAGTCACCTTTTTTGCTTAAGATGTAGCTCAGGCAGTCTTCCTGTTCACAAAAATATCAATAATAAAAATGATTTCTTCACACTATCTTTCACTTTATGGCAGGGATCTCCAACTCCAGTCCTGGAGAGCTACTGTGGCTATAAGTTTTTATTCTAACTGTTTTCTTAATTAGTGATCAGTTTTTGCTGCTAATTAACTATTTTGAGAATCTGGCCACTGAATTGATTCTTCTTTCCTTAAATGGCACCTAAACATAAATTTGATGTGAAGTGCGCCAACAGATGACCAACTAAGTTGGGGCCTCAAACTCCAACCAACTTCACTTCATTCAGTTTCTTAATTTGAATCAAATTCTCGTTGCTAATTAAACTCATTATTTAATTCCATGCTGCTCATTCTATCATGGCAGACATTTCCAAAACTGTTCCTTTTCTTTTTTAAGAGCGCTGTCAAAATGTTTTGTGTACCTGAGCAGATCAACATTACTAAGGCCTTTACCTTTCTTTATTTTTAATTATTGTGTGATAGACACTGGATGTTATTTATGTGTCGGTACATTTTGTGTCTTAATAAAGCACCTTGCACTTATTAAGCACTTTGAGCTACATCCATCGATTTTCTAACCCGCTGAATCCGAATACAGGGTCACAGGGGTCTGCTGGAGCCAATCCCAGCCAACACAGGGCACAAGGCAGGAACCAATCCAGGGCAGGGTGCCAACCCACCGCAGGACACACACTAGGGCCAATTTAGAATCGCCAATCCACCTAACCTGCATGTCTTTGGATTGTGGGAGGAAACCCACACAGACACGGGGAGAACATGCAAACTCCACGCAGGGAGGACCCGGGAAGCAAACCCGGGTCTCCTAACTGCGAGGCAGCAGCGCTACCACTGCGCCACCGTGCCGCCCTTGAGCTACATTGTTTGTATAAAAATGTGCTAATTAAATAAATGTTGTTGTTAATATTGTTTGGTTGCTAATTAAGGAAAAAAGAAATAATTAAGGGGCCTGAGTCTTAAGATGTGCATCAATTAAAATGAAGTGAAAGAGTTAATTAGCAGAAAAATATGGTCATTAATTAAGAAAATGGTTAGAATGAAAACCTGCAGCCACAGTAGCTCTTCAGGACTGGAGTTGAAGATTCCTGCTCTAGGGTTTGCAAAGAGGTTGACCAGATTGACCTTTGACACTCCATTTCCTTACTACATTCTTCATTTCTTAAAGTATAATGATATTAATAATGCCAAGAATAAGAATATGAATCTGCATGTTCCCCCACATTTTCCTCAACATTCGCAAAGACATGCATATTAGACAAAGAAGTTATTCCAAAATTGTCTCTTTGTCAGTGTAAGCATGTGTGTGTGTGTGTGTATGCACAAATGGGACCTGCAATAGACTAACACCCTGTTCAGAATTTCTTCCTTCTTTGCATCAACTGCTGCTCTAGGTCTCTGTGACACTAAGTTGGATTAAAATATCTTACATTTTTAATTAAGTTGCTTAATCCATATCAAAATCAAGGTTTACCAAAGATGGCTTTCATTTTATTCATTTTTTAAAGTACTGTGAAAACCAAAGCTCTTTGGTCCCTTATGAGAGCTCAGATCACAAATGCGGTACCAAATGGAACTGTGATGTGTTGATCTTAGGTACAATACATTCATCACCACCCCAACCTCTTATTCAATGAAACCTGGTTTACGGTAAAAGGTCATTCATTCATTGCACAAACATATGGGGGGCAGATTATGAAGTTTTATAAAGAATTACAAATCATTCCTTCCATGGAGTTATAGTAATTAAAGTAGCTAATAATTAAGAATAAAGTTTATAAGAACACAATTTATATGAAATCTGTGATGACTCACATATTGCAATACATTGCCTTAGTGTTCACATATTTAAAAAATTAACATATCTAATAAGATGGGAAGACAGAAATTTAGGCAAATGAATTATAAATTGAAAAGTAACCCCAATTTAAAATCAATACCAGCAAAGCAACAATATTATAATAGAGTTCTTTTATGACAAAGATATTTTTGCAACACCTGAAATTACTTTTAATACACTACCAGAACATTTACTAGGAGAAAACAGCTGTTTAAGAACTTTATGAACCTATGTGATCCAAGTTTAGTGACACCAGGGCCAGAAGCTTCAGGGACAGTGTAGAAATGAGCCAGAGATGGACACCAGTTAGGCAGCAATATACTACAGGACATCATCTATTTAAAATGTAAAAAAAATAATAAGGGTTTAACCATAATGCTACAGACTGCAGTAATTACTGTGTAATATTTAAACCATCAATTTATTTTTTGCCACACACAATACCTTTAATGGTGGTCACCAATCTAAAATATTTTACAACTGCATTAAAACACAACTGTATGGCAACCACAAATTATAGTGTTTGAAAATTGAGGGAAGATGTCTTTACACGAATGGTTTTCAGGTTTGGTGACAACTGTTGTGGAGGAATCTCAGAAAAAACAAACAGAGTCTTCAGAAAGGCAGTCAGAATTTAAGGCTTTTTATGTTTATCTGTAATCAGACAATTTAATAATACTGTTGGCAGCAACACAGACAGCAAACAACTTACTTGAGATTTATGATACCATCATTCAAATTAAAGGAGAGCCTTTAGAAAATTATTTTGAAAAGAGTTAGATCAAAGTTTAATGCTGTACTCACCTTCACACTGTTGAAATTATATTAAATACAATGTGCCAAATTAACAGTAGAATTGAAAACACAATCTGTGCACGGGAGTTAAATTATATAAAAGCAATTCAGAAGGACCTATAAGGCTAATATTCCTTGAGATTATATTATGACAAATCTATACTGCATCATTTATACATAAAATAACATTTTGTCTTCCTCATAAAAGAATATAGAAAACTATTTACGATCCAGAGGTAAATCATAACCCCTCTTAACATCTTTATGCAGCAGCAATTAAAGGACTTGGGGACTTTCCCTCTTAGAATGTATTTGAATTTTATTGGAAGAATGTTTCTTCATACATTTTGTAAGATACTGTATGTCCCACTATTTTCTGATAATTTTAAATCCAAAACAAGGCCCATTTTGTAAGGTTGATTTTTAAAATATAATTGACCTTGTTATACATGCCTTGTATGAAAACGGACTATACACATAAATGTTATTGGTGTTATTATGTACAGTTCAGTAATATATTGACAGACTATTTTTCCATACCTATTTTGAACACATTATTATTTTTTGCTTTACAAACCTAACAATTGCCAAGTTAAAAGCAAAGGCTGTAGATTGGAGATACAGAGTTTGCTTTCAGAGTTGTTACTGGCTACATGACAATCTTTAACTAAAAATTCAAATTTGATAAATCTATAAATTATACTTTTTTGCCATTGCAAATATAAATGCCTTATAACTGACACACTTTTCAACTGGGGACTTCTTTTATTGTGGCGAAAATGTGGAACAGTCTTGCTCTTCTGTATCAACACCCTCATCTGTCTCTCTGCTACTGTATATCCGAAAATGACGTTATATTAGAAGATTGTCTATAAGCTTTGATTTTACAAAAAAAGTAGACAGTACAATGAATCCAATCCATTTCCTTAAATGCATTGTCAATTTAGTACAATCTCGCCTTTGAAAAGTCATTTAGAATTTTAATGTGAAAGCCGTAATTCCTGAAGTCAGGAGATAATAGCGATTAAACTGCCCGACCATATGAATTGAATATAGCATCACGAGAATACTGAATCTACTAAAATGAGTGTCATATCACACGTTTTTGTTGTCTATTCGCCTATGTAGTTTATTATGTTTCATTGCTACTTTAATTACGTTAACTTACGTATATTTGAGTTTTGAAAAACTGAAAGTACTCACTGCAGCAAAATACACATTGGGCCTGTACGGGCAGTTTTTTTTTTCACATTAATATTTCGTTAGTAAATAATAGTTTTCGAGAAGAAGGAAAAATAGGATGGCTCGCTATGCTTCACAGGTCCAGGGCATTGTCCTGATTTCATGCCGGGATTCACTTTTTGTGAAGATCGCAACATTTTAATTCCCTAAAATGTTAATTCTCTCTTCACATGATTAGACCTGGAAGTCGATTTTCCGTTATTTTCCAATGGCAAGCAAGTTATTAGGTTAAAAGTTAACTAACATGACGCTTCATTAGCGAGTCTCCACACAGTGCATATTGTCCTTTGAGGAGGACTAACGGATCGTCCAAGAACTGTTCTGTTTGTCCATACCTTTGATGAAGCCAGGTTATAGTTTAAGTCAATAACCCTGAATTTGGATTATACTAGTTTAGTAAATGGGTAAATAGTTGAATAAAAGGAAAAAAAGCGCGGTGGCAAAAATCCCCCTATTTTAAACTGAAACATTAAGCCATTCTAATTTATTTTTCTTCAAAGTGACCTCTGAACGTTAAGAAATAGCTGTTTAAGAGGTAGAGTGCAACAGCTTATGTCATTGAGAAATGCACAGGTGGTCTTCTAAGAGTGTTATTCAATTTGATACATGATGATTTGTATGCTGGAAAACAAATATACAAAACATATGAGTTACTAAAATAAGACGGGTTTAATCAGAAACAAAGTGGTCTCGTGTCTAATTTAATTTTCTGTTTCAAATAGTGTTCAAATCTTGTCTTTTTTCACGCTTTGCCCCTCAGAGCCACCATAAGAAATACTTAGGTCTGTTTTTAGTAATATGGATGTATCTAAATGTACATCGCAACGGAAGTACCAAAGGCAGCCGCAGTTGAAAAGTCACAAAAGCCTATTATGCAAAAACGCTGACATTTTTAGAAACTTTACAGTTTTACATTCGTGATGCTATCTTGTGTATAAAAGGGTGTTTTTGATTATTTTTGTTGAGATACTACTGATTGCATAATGGAACATGCCTTCTATAGTAACATTGCAACATTCGTGAAACATCGCAGAGACTTGCAAAGGCCGTCAGCATTAAGTTAGTTCTTTGGCTAAATACTTTAAAATGAAATATACCGTGTGCTTTTGTTTAATTATTTCACCTTATCTGATGTCAGCCCATCCATACCATTTCCCCGGACTGAACACTGCTATAGGGAACACTCACGTACACCTACACCCTTCAATTGCAGAGCTGGCATTTTGCCTAACCCGCATGTTTGTGGTGTGGGAGGAAATTGTCGCTCAAAGAGAAAGACACGGGTGCAAACGTTTACCTAGGTAAACGTCACCCAGGTATTAACTGTGTAATAGGTTGCACAGAATAGCGCATTGTCAGTTACTAGTTGTCAGTAAACTTGATTAATATGATTAATGGACTTTTGCAGTTTGTCTACTTTACAATTTATCAGCTAGAAGAGCCGAATTGGATTGTTTCCGAATGCAGTGGGGCTTTTTTTGAGAATACTGTGGAAAACATTAGTACATTTAAAGTACACAAAGTTATTGATACCATCCATCCTCTCTATAACACGCTTTTGCCTTGAAGAGGTTAATCTGGCAGTACTTTGAGCAAGTAGGGACCAACTGTGAAGAAGAAGACCGTCTACCACAGGATACACTTATGCGCAAAAGCAAACACATTCTTAGACTACATCAAAATTACCTAACCTACACTCCTTTTGAATGTGAATGATGCTGTGCAACGCAATACGAGCTGACCCTTATGCAGACATTCATGCAAGCACGCACAGGTCACGCCATTCGTATTTTTTTTTTGCTTTTAATTGCTTGGTACAGTTATATACAATCCATTTATGTCCTAATCGTAATAAGTATTTCTGTGTTCCTTTTTGAAAACCTCAGTGGGCAGTTGGAGAGAATGGAAAACTCCCCTAACGAACTTGTTTGAACGAACGGTCTAAATAAGCTCCCTCATGGTGATTTTCATTTGTTGTCTCAAGGACTGCCCAGTCAAAGTTAAAATTTATATTAAAAGCATCTCAGTATCGATACGTTTTAAGCTACTGTGTGTAATCTCTTCCTATTAAGCCATAATTTCAGGCAACGTAGACGAGTAAACGTGTGCTGCATATTTTGAGAGGCCCCTGCGGTTGAAAATGTTTTATGCTTTACAGAGTTAGTCTGTACAAAACTGTCACTACAACTACTATATTGTTTCTTTTATACAATTTAGTTGTTCACTTTCATGAGCCGCCTTAATAAACATGGAAGGTTTGGACTGTAAATTGCATAACACTTCACATGTTGCTGAATATTTTTTTCTCAAAAAAATAAATAAAAAAGAAACAGCCAACTCCTTATGAGAATGCTTTCCTTACATTCCAATGCTGTGTTAAATGATAGGTAAATAAAAACAGACAAAAATAATAGATGTTTAATGAATGCCATATAGCATGAAATCATAAACAGCTACATCGAATACGTCAATGCTTATTTGCAACATTGCAATAGGGATGCTTAAAAATACACTGAATATATAACAGAACAAATTCGATATCTAGGCATTGATTATACTCTTGAATCTGAGAGTTACACTGCACGCAAATAAGATTTCTGTTGTACTATTAATGCAACGTTTGTTTTTATCTATAAAATTACAGATATTTAGTTTTTCATTATCTACAAATCCTTGTATTCTGCTACTTAACAATTCTTCCACAATTATTTATATATATAATCGGAAGACAGTCTGAATAGTTCAGCTGTACAGTATAAGGCTTGGATTCCACTTATTGTGGCCTATAGTAAAACATTCTTATATGTCTCGGTGTACTGCACTTTACACAAAAAAGATCTAATAACACTCAGTAGGAGGTGTTTTATTTTTGATCAGGTTTACATGTTTTGCAATATCTTTATATTAAATACATTTTTAATTAAACATATAAAAATATTATTGAAGTACTAAGTGGAATGATTAACAGCAAGTAACTGTCATTCAGAAAGATTAGGATAGATAGATAGATAGATAGATAGATAGATAGATAGATAGATAGATAGATAGATAGTACTTTATAATAGAAAAGAGACTTTTTAAATGTTTTTTAAATAAAAGACATTTATGTTTTCAGTATATACATTATTTTTAATATCTTGTGTGCATATCACAAATAACCACATATACATTCTCATCTGTACAGTAAATATATATATATTAAATTTCAAAAGCAGTTGTTTCAAATGAATTAGAGAGCTAATAAAAACAAAATATTGCAATACATGAAGACATACTCATTTCACAAATTAATTAAGGCATCTGCAAAAAGACTTAGCCAACAAAAACAGGTCATGCAAAAAAAAAAAAAAACTTGCAGGTGCCTTTCACACATGATAAAGAAAACATCTGGACAAATGTTTTGGTTTAACCTTGTTGTTTACAGTAACACTGTAAGTTGTATAAGTTAACTGAAACATACTTGAACAATTTTAAGGAAGCTCTCTTTACAGTAAGCATTGTTAAAGGTATAGTACACAATTACGGACTTGGAGTTATATAAAGAACACTATACATACTACAGTATGACACTCAAATACATAAATAAGACATTTTTCTTACCTGTAAAAGAAGAGTTTACTTTTTGATTCTATTCTGAATACATTAGATGATTATTTGACACATCTACATCTTTACCAAAGTCAAACGTGGCTTTCTGTGTTGCACAGAATGAGACTCTCTTTGCACAGGAAACAACAGGTGACTTCCAGTTTCATTCATGTGACACTGTCACATAACAGTAACTATCTATCTGTCTATCATGGATCATGGATGAAAATTACTTTTTCACACATAAATTCCTGAAGTTGGTTTAATTTTTTTTGTCGTGTAATTAATGATTGAAGTTAAGATCTATTACATGTGGTCTATTACCTAATGTGAGATTTCTTTAAATTTACAACTTGGTGATGATTAGGTGATTGTTAGTTTTACCCTGATATGGTATGCAAGTTTGTAAAACAAGTTTGATTATTGTTATCATTTTATTTTCTAAGCTGCTTTGTCCTGAACAGCATCATGGGAGGTGCTGAAGCCCATCCCAGCTACCACAGGGCACAAGACAGGAACAAACCCTGGACAGGGTTCCAGTCCATTGCAAGGCAAACACACACACACACACATAGATTCACACTCCCAATACTCTCAATTTAGTATTGCCAATCCGCCTAACTTGCATGTCTTTGGACTGTGTGGGAAAAAAGGAGCAACCAGAGGAAGCCCACACAGACACCGAGAGAACATGCAAACTACACACAGGAAGGACCCAGTATGCAAAATGTGGCCTCCTTATTGTGAGGCAGAAGTGCTACCAATATGCTGCTGTGCTGCCCTGTGATCATTGTATTTTGGTATAATTTAAAGTCTGTCATACTTTTTAATGTTTTTTGGGTTTTTTTTTTCTTCTACTGTGGCAGCTATCCAAAAGATCTAAAGGGAAATATAAAGTACAGGAATTTCATCATTTCACCATTGTGGTCAATGAGAAAATGTATGTTTTTTTTTAAACCTTGACCAGTATATCCAATTGAACCCAGATAAAGATAGAGTTAATAATATGGATGGAATTGTATGTCAGCTTACCTAATGATGTTTATTCAGTGCTAGAAAATTAATTTTAGTTACATTTGCAGAGTAACATTGCCTTATTGTCTCCCCAATACTCGTAAACAATGTTGTGATAGACTATAGGTATAATTAAGTGTGTTTTTTGTAAAAAAAAAAAAATAAGAAATGGACTGTGAAATAAATAAATAAACACAATTTCAGTTTTAGAGAAATGCAAAAGTCCACATGCATAAATCATACAATGGAATCTTGCTTTTTTTTGTTGTTCCCAATGTCTAAAATACCCCCTTAAGTTCGTCATTGTTCTTCTGGTAACTTTAATTCCTAGGTACTTTGTCAGAGTCATATCCCTTAAAAGTTCTTCATATCCTAGATTTAAAGAAGAGAATTATTTTTTTCTTGTCCTGCACTCTTAAAAATAATGCTTCTTATATGGCGCTTTATGGTTCTTTACTGGGTTGTAAGGTTCCTTGTAAAATTATTATTTGACAAAGAACCATTTAACACTGGGAAGGATTCTTTGCATATGAGTTTGGTCCTTTGTGTTTTGAAAACGTTCCTAATATGCAGAAAAAAAACGGTATCTTTAATGTATGGTAGGTTACTTAGCAGGACACTAACATATTAAGAAAAACTAGGCTTGCCTGTTATTGCATGCCATAAAATCATAACCCATTGGTATTTCACAAATCTATTACTATGGTCATGCACATGTATATGTGCATAGCAGGCAGCTTAAGCTCTGTTGATAATAATTTCCCCATGTTCCTGGAGTTGGCACGGTGTGCTAACGCTTTTTCTCTATATCCCTCTGCAGACCAGATGGACCTGTCTCTTCCTTCTGGAAGGATTCATAAACTGAAGATTCTCCATCTTAGTTCAGCTCTGTTTTTCATGTCTTAAAAGACATTATCAATCTTGATCCATCAAGAGTATTTACTTTGTTGTTTTTTTCAAATTATGTGGGGTCACAGTGTTGCCTTAAACCTTTTCCTGTGTCTTTATATCTCTCTTACATCATCTATTCATGGTTATTTACTGTGTGGAGCCTGTTACAGATGTAAATAAATAAAGATTCTTTTTGGAACTTATACTTGGATGGGTGTTTTGGAAACATTGTCATTAATCTGAAGAACCACTCGAGCACCTTTATTTTTAAAAGCACAAGGCATTTGATGGTTAGGAATTATCAGGCACTTAGATCTTTTAACTGCTAATTAAGTTTGTTATCCTCAAATCTTGTGTTTCATGTCAATTTAAACAAGTAAAAATCGCTAGTTATGTCACATTTACCAACTGAGTGGTGACCTTCTAGCACAGTCGTTCTTTACCCTTTTTGGGCCAGCCAATAATGTGCTGCCTGATGGAGCCAGTGCTAAATGAAAAATTAACATGTACGGTGAATTCAGCCACAGGCTCTGGCTTTTTCTTTTTTTCATTTTGTAGTGCATAAAACAGGCGGCATGGTGGCACAGTGGTAGCGCTGCTGCCTCACAGTTAAGAGACCCACATTCACTTCCCAGGTCCTTCCTGTGTGGAATTTGCACGTTCTCCCCGTGTCTGCGTGGGTTTCCTCCAGGTACTCCAGTTTCCTCCCACAGTCCAAAAACATGCAGGTTAAGGTGCAGTAGCGATCCTAAATTGTCCCTAGTGCGTGCTTGGTGTGTGGGTGTGTGTGTAAGTGTGCACGCCCTGCAGTGGGCTGACGCCCTGCCCGGGGTTTGTTTCCTGCCTTGCACCCTGTGTTGGGTTGGGATTGGCTCCAGCAGACCCATGTGACCCTGTAGTTAGGATATAGCGGGTTGGATAATGAACGGATGGATAAAACACTAAACATGACCTAGGAAACTTCTCTTCTGCGTGTCAGATCCAAAACACCCATGTTCCTTATTTCTCATTGCTGAGAATTAATTGAGCTTCTGGATGAGCATTCATTGGTTGTCAGCTTTCATGCCCAGCAAGTCTGCCCCTACAGTTGAGAACTGTTTGATTTTATTGAAGTGAGTTGTGAACTAATTACAGTGCGTAACTGGGCATATCACATTATGCAAATGGATTCTCTGGAGCATGCTGCCAACTGCCTCCAACTTGTTAAATTTATGTACATGAAGGATAGGACTGACATGGCTGTGAGGTGTACTTAAGATGCTTGGAATTACAAGCAACAACTCTCTTCAGCTAAATGGCCAAATGCCCATTAAGCTGCTTACCTGTGACTCATCTTACTGCACATGCTGCCAGTTACATTTGTTGACAAGTTTACATGAAATTACAAAATGACTGAACATGGTGACAAAATTATTTGTGTGCATTCTAATCCTCAATATCTGTGACAGCTGCTACATATTCATCCATGCCAAAACCACTTTCCTTTGTGTATAAGTAAAAAGAAGTTAAAAAGAAAAATTCTGGGGTTTTACATGCTTGTTAGTATATGTACAATTGCCATAACCTGAAACTGCTGTAAACTGAGATCCAATTGTATTTGTTTTTGCATTTGTCAGCTTCATTAAACATAAGACAAACACTGAATCTATGCAAGGTCTGTTATCCAGCTGGATGGAAGGACTGAGCAAAAGAACATCCATAAAGCTCTACCTTCCCCGGGACATTAGAGGGTAGCCCACCTGGGTGGCTGTGGCTGTATGGCATGCTGGGAGTTGGAGTTTGGCAAAGGTCTGTTGGGTTCTATTGGTGCCGCCAGGGGGAGCTGTAGAACCCTACTTTGGGTTTCCATCACACCTGGGAGTAGTTCAAATTAATCCTAATCCTAATCCTTTAGGTGTAACATAAAAGGAGCTGGCTCACTCCATTTGGAGAGACAGAGTCGGGAAGAGGAGGGATGAAGCATGACAGTGGAGGAGTGAAGGTGGAACAAGGAAAAGAAAGGAATGACTCTGTATCATGCTTGGTGCATTGTACTGTGCTTCTTTGCGGAGCAAGGGAAAAGAGCTTCCCCACTTATAAATAAATGTGTGCTGTGCTTGAACTCATGTCTTTGCCTGTCTGTGTCGGGATTGGGGCAGCTGGAGCACCCCTGGTTTCCACACCAGGTATTGGTAAAGAAAAAGCTCTAATGTATTGCTTTAGACATTTTAATATAGCATAATGCACTCATTTTAAAAGCATGTATGGATGGAAAACAAGGTATCTACATGTACCTTCAGCATATCTTGCATGCTTTTTCCATGCCAGGAAAAGTATTTTTTGGTAAAGATTCTTCTCAGACTCTGTCATTTCAAGGCACCATTTTTACCCCCTGTATGCTTTGTACTTCCCGTCTTTGAAGGTGACTCTCAGTGTGCCTCCAATGAGACCATCAGATTGCTTAAAGGGATCAGACACACACAGTATACAAAAACATTAGGATTTAATCATATATTAGAGATATCTAGCAGCCGGTTATAGTGTGCTGCTACCGATGCAATAAAATAAAAAAAAAAATAAGAAATGGACTGTGAAATAAATAAATAAACACAATTTCAGTTTTAGAGAAATGCAAAAGTCCACATGCATAAATCATACAATGGAATCTTGCTTTTTTGTTGTTCCCAATGTCTAAAATACCCTCTTAAGTTCGTCATTGTTCTTCTGGTAACTTTAATATATATATATACTAGCAAAATACCCGCGCTTCGCAGCGGAGAAGTAGTGTGTTAAAGAAGCAATGAAAAAGAAAAGGAAACATTTTGAAAATAACGTAACATGATTGTCAATGTAATTGTTTTGTCACTGTTGTGAGTGATGAGTGTTGCTGTCATATATATATATATATATATATATATATATATATATATATATATATATATATATATATATATATAAATACATATATATATAAATACATATATATATTTGCACACACACACATAAACATATATATATACATATTTATACATATACACATATATACACACACACATATATACATACATATACAGTATATATCTACATATATACACATACATATACATACACACATACATACATACACACACATATATACACACAAATACATATATATATATATACATACACACACACATATATAAACATATATATACATATACATACTTATCTACATATATACACACACAGCTATTTCAGTATCAGTGCAATACGCTGCTTGTTACAACGGATAACTCCCGCTGTTACGTCAAGTCTGCGTGGATATTATGAACTATCGTATTTGTTTAAGTTCTATTTAAATTTTAAATAGAAGGAATTTTTATTTAGTCGACAGAAATATCTTTGGTAGGAATGGTAAAAACAGAGAGGAATATTATTCGTGAATAAATCAACTCAAACCTTAAACAACTTATAATATTTTGCTCTCCATAAAAATATATCCTGTCTAAATTATACAAGTTAAAAATAAAGTAAACGTTAAAAGAACAAACATTCAAATTTCTTTACTCTTATGTAATTTTATATAAAAAATAAACTTAGATTTTAAATATCCCAAAAGATTTTGCTCTCCATAAAAATATATCCTGTCAAAATGATACAAATTCAAATATGAACATGCTGCATAACAAAACCTAGAAATATAAATAAAATGTGTTCCTTTCAGCAATAACAAATCAAATCATTCAGTTGTCTTTGCTCATATGTCATTTTAGAGCTGGACGCCTGGCATCTTTTTTTGGCAACAAGTTCGTTTGTGTTTGGTGTGAAGTTCTGTGTTGTGGAGATTCTCAAGATGGACTGCAGGTGCTCATCAGTGAGGCGACTCCTGTGTGCTGTTTTGTTAGTCTTTATCACTGAGAAGAGCTTCTCACACAGATATGTGCTACCAAACATGCACAAGGTTCGAGCCGCATGTAGACCGACTTTTTTTGTTCTTCAAAGTCACCAAAGCGCCGTGCAAACTCAGTGCGCTCAGTTTATTAGCAAAGTGCGTATTTTGGGAACACCGTAGTGACGACTTGGTTCAACATTACTTGGCAACAGGGAAAGTGGGGCAAGTTGCACTGGTGCATTTGTGTCTCCCATAAAAGCAGCTTCACTTGAAATCACTTTGTGATTGTGCACGGGTAAAAACGTCCGCTTAAGTGTCAGATTCTTATTTAATTCTTCTGCTTTATGTATCTTCTGCATTGCATTCAGGTCTTTCAGGTTACCGTGATGTTTTGTCTCATAGTGCCGTCTTAGATTAAATTCTGTAATTACAGCCACATTAGCTCCACAAATGAGACACACGGGTTCAGTAAACATATACTCAGCCTCCCATCGGTTTTTAAAGGCTCTATTTTCAGAATCAACTTTTCTCTTCAGCATCGTGTGAGCTAGCTTCGCAATAACTTGCAGCATCATAAGCTAGACTTGATTAATGCGTAAGTGTTCGGCCAAGGCAGCTGAAGCGCTGCATTATGGGATCTGTAGTTTATTGTGTTACCAGCGCTTCATATACCCGGGCCATTAATAACAATAATACAGTATATAAAATGATCTCTCGGGCCGGATATAATTACATGCCGTGCCGGATGTGGCCCGCGGCCCTTGAGTTTGACACATATGGACTAAATAGAACTTGAAAAGATATATTTTTTTCAAATGTGATCGCTAATTCAGATAGAGTTGACGCAAGACTACAGCCTGCATGCCGCAATAAGTCATCCTCCCTCGCTCTTACTTTTTACCGCTCATCTAATGAATACACTGAGTATGGCTTTACCAAAACAATCACTGATGGCTAATAAAGTATCCATTATTCGAGTATGTAGATCGGGATATATATATACATATATATATACCAGCGTATGCAGCGCGGAAAAGTAGTGTGTTAAAAAGCTATGAAAAAGAAAAGGGAACATTTTAAAAAAAAGTAACATGACTGTCAATATACAGTATTTGTTTTGTGAGTGTTACTGAGTGTTGCTGTCATCAAGGATTTGATTATCATTATTTCTTTCAATCAGGTTCGTATTTGAAGGATGTGTTGTGTTCAAGTTACATTCCGTGTTTGTCAATCGTTGTAAAGATGACAGGTTTCTTTCATCGATTCGTTTCTTACTGCATCAATAAACAGCTCGTCTTCTTCTTTATCTGAGACCTGACACACTGCATGCACGGGTTTTTTTACACTGTCTTCCTTTAGCGGGACATTGACTTTTTCCACCGTGTGCTTTGTTTCTGCAGTAGCTGGATTTATGAATATGCTTGTATGTATCAGACGCTTCATATTTTTGCTGCCTTTTCAATTGTGTAATTCTGTTTTGTTCAGCGCTTTGGAACTGTCGCTTTTATCTGTGCACGCGCCAGTTCACGTGAGCCGCTCGGTGTACATGCATCGAAGTTTCCCAGCTGTGCTGGTGCCATCTCGTGCTATGTCCATGGCTGTATTTAATGTTACCTTAGTCCTGGCACTTAAAACTTTCTCTCGCAGTTTCGCTGAGTTTGTGCCAAACACCACCCTGACCATCTCATCTTCCTCTACATAAGCACAGTCGTTCACCCGTGAATATTTAGTGGGAGTTTGCTATTGGATTGCCGCTGACAGACGGCCTTTAATGGGTAGGCACTAAATTACAAACGCCAGCGGCAGCCTGTCTATGAACTTAATTTAAAGTGTAGGTTTACATCGTGCTTTGTTTCCGAAGTAGCAGAACTCATGAATATGGTTGTATATGTCACTCGCTCGCTTCTTATTGTTTCGCTGCCTTCTCAATTATATAATGCATGTTTTCTTCTTCCTGGTTTTCTATGTACTGCGTGATTACGTGGGAGGCGTGATGATGTCACATGAAACTCCGCCCCCCCACGGCGTTCAAGCTCATCTCCATTACAGTAAATGGAGAAAAACAGCTTCCAGTTATGGCCATTACGCGTAGAATTTCGAATGAAACCTGCCCAACTTTTGTAAGGAAGCTGTAAGGAATGAACCTGCCAAATTTCAGCCTTCCACCCACACGGGAAGTTGGAGAATTAGTGATGAGTCAGTGAGTGAGTGAGTGAGTGAGTGAGTGAGTGAGTGAGTGAGTGAGTGAGTGAGTGAGTGAGTGAGTGAGTGAGTGAATGAGTGAGTGAGTGAGTGAGTGAGTGAGTGAGGGCTTTGCCTTTTATTAGTATATATATATATATATATATATATATATATATATATATATATATATATATATATATATATACTAGAAAATTCAGCAGGAGAAGTAGTGTGTTAAAGAAGCAATGAAAAGAAAAGGAAACATTTTGAAAATAACGTAACATGATTGTCAATGTAATTGTTTTGTCACTGTTGTGAGTGATGAGTGTTGTTGTCATATATATATATATATATATATATTTACACACACACACATAAACATATATATATACATATCTATACATATACACATATATACATACATATATATATCTACATATATACACATACATATACATACACACACATATATACACACAAATACATATATATATATATATATTGTCACACATGTGTGCATGGGAAGCAGCTGAAGGGCTTAGGAAATACTGTTTATACATCTGCCCAGGGGGGGGCGGGGTGCACTGACGCTCTTTCTGAGTTCTCTGCAGGTCTTACCGGAAATCCCACCAGGAGCCGCCATTTCCAGGAAGGACACATCACTTCGGTTCCGGCCCCAAGAATGAGGTCACTTCGGTTCCGGCCCCAAGGATGATGTCACTTCCAGTTCGGCCCAGAGGACGACATCATTTCCGCCCTCTGTGCTATAAAGCTCACTGCCTTTGCTTAGGCAGGCAGTTCTGTTTTGGACTCTGTTGTGTAACAACTGTTTAATTATGCCTCAAAGACTTTTGCAGCCGGGAAACCGCATTAAACGGGTGGCTGCCCCAAACCTTTCTCGTCTCTGGTCTCCTCTTCTTACAGTGGCGTAGTCGGCAGGATGGTGTCCCCGATGAACCGGGACACGAACTTTCATGGAACCAGGTGGGTGAGTACGGGGCCGAGTTTCAGGGCAGGGAGTGCGCGGAGGGTCAGGAAGGGGCGGTGCAGGCTCTGCTCCATGAGCATAACCCGGGTTGACCACCCATCTCGTGGAGAAGGTAGAGGGGACCCACAGGCGTGGGCTGGCTTCTGGGGAACACACTCGAGTGGCTCAGTATGCTCTCCTTGGCAGGAAAGCCGAGCTGCCCATCGGGACCAAGGTCCCTGTTAACGATGGGTTGTCCCCAGGCTGGCAGGTGAAGGAAATAATAAACTGGGAGTTTAACCCAAACAAAGGGCTGTCAGAGCAGGCTATGGCTCTCTGGCAAAAGTGGGTGAGTGGCTACGGCCATTGAGTTGACCCCTACAGATAGTGCAGCAAGTGGCCTGTTTTTGCTGCTAAAAAGCTACCCCAGGATTTGCCCAGCCGGCCTGGGGCGAATTCCATTCTATGGACGAGCTGCTACAAACCTTGCAAACCCAGAAGCCGGCTGTGAAACCTGGGAGGCAGAACAGCCGCTCTGTGGACTACCGGGAGCTATGTCCTACTAAAGCAGTCCCTTCCACGCAATCCAGAGCCTGTTCCGAAGTCGCCGGGCCGTCTGGCTTGCGACCTGTCGGGAACAAGGCGGACCGTAGGGGACAATGGCGGGGTTGTTTGTGTGCCCTTAGCAATCCCTGGCGGATAAACATACGGGGAGCTTCTTATTAATGGACATAAATAACAGCGCTGTTCGATTCCGGCAGTAACGTGTCTGTCGTTGCTCGCCGTTTTATTCTACCGCAACAGTGGATTAAAAGAAGACCAGTCTAAAATGTATACACGGAGATATCCGCACATACAATACCGCCCGGTGTTACGTATGTCTCGGAGGAACCCTTCGACAGCTTACCGTGGCGGTGCATCCGGATCCTCCGTTTCCCGTAATCCTCGGGCGAGACTGGTCTGATAGTAACGGCGGTAGTTTAGAAAGCATTCCCCGAAAAACTTATGGCCTCGTTATAGATGACAACGATTCATCTCAAGTTGCTTCCACACCGTGTAATCAGCCGACAGGGAGTGGGGCGGTAGGCCAAGAGAGTGACGAAGACACTCCCGGACCGTCGCGGGCTACTACGTCATCCACTAGCGCCCCGGCAGCGAGGGAGGAATCTCCGCCCCTTGAGGTCAGACCGGACCCGCTCTCTGAGTTGCACTTTCAGTTTAGAGCGACGCCGGCTTCTTTCAAGAGAACAGTGGAATGACGACTCTCTGAAACACATAAAGAATGCAGTGGTTCTCGTTAACGCCAACGACGCATTTGCCCATGCCACAGGGACCTCACTTTGTCGTTGATAATGATTTGTTGTATCGGGTCGCTGAACATGAGGGAAGGTCCGGAAGTTGTTGCTAATCCCGCGGACCTACCGGCGGCAGGTTTGCGAAGTTAGCACACTCCCACCTTCTTGGAGGCCATCTCGGCTCCGATAAAACATTAGAGCGAATTAAGCTCCTTTTTCTGGCCGGGATTAATGAGGAGGTTAGCGCTTTTGCTTTCCTGTCCGGAATGTCAACTGCGGCAAATTCCTAGGAGGACCGTGCTCCTCTGGTTCCCCTTCCCCTTATTGACGTTCCTTTGATAGGATTGGGGTTGACATAGTAGGACCCCTAGAACCCTCAGCCCGAGGATATAAATATATACTCGTCCTCGTGGATTATGCTACCCGATTCCCTGAAGCCGTTCCGTTGCTCGGCTACCACAAAAATATTGCACGGGAACTAGTAGGAGTCTTTTCGCGAGTAGGCATTCCTAGAGAAGTCCTGACGGACCAAGGAACGCCTTTTACCTCGGAAACGTTCAAGGAGACTGCCAAGTTACTGAAAATAAAGCATTTAAAGACCTCGTGTATCATCCTCAAACCGATGGCCTAGTGGAGAGATTTAATCAAACTCTCAAGCAAATGCTACGTAAGGTAGTCAGCAAGGATGGGAGGATTGGGACCAACTCCTCCCCTTGTCCTCTTTGCATATCGGAAGTTCCTCAAGCCTCTACGGGTTCTCTCCATTTGAATTACTGTACGGAAGACAACCCCGGGGTTTATTGGATATTTTAAAAGAGGGCTGGGAAGGGGAGGCACAGCCCTCCACTAATATTTTGGAATATATCGCCCAATTGCGCGGTAGATTTGATGCAATAAGACCGATTCTAAAAGTCATATAGAGGAGGCAATCAGCACAGGCCCGCCTTTATGACCGTGGTACGACTCTCCGGGAGTTCCAACCGGGGGATCGCGTCATGGTATTGGTACCAACTTCTCACTCTAAACTGCTCGCCCATTGGCTAGGCCCCTACGAAATTAAGGAAAGGAAGGGATTGGTTGACTATTTGGTGAAACAGCCCAATCGCCGACCAGCTGAGCGAATATATCATGTAAACCTGCTGAAACCGTGGAAGGAGAGGGGTCCCGATCCCTCCTCCGGACAGCCCTGCTCTCTCTTCGCGGAAGTAAGTTCCCTTAATTTCGGCGAGCAGCTATCCCCCAGGCAGAAACAAGAGCTCGAAGCAGCTATCCGCTCTGTCCCAGAGGTGGTAAGTGAAAAACCCGGTCGGACCTCTCTGATTGCGCATGACATATTGACTGACCCGGGGGTGATCGTCCGTGAGCGACCCTACAGACTCCCGGAGGCAAAGAAAGTAGAAGTGGAACTGGAAATCAAGCGAATGCTGGCACTAGGAGTAATCGAGGAAAGTAGTAGTCCCTGGTCCAGTCCCATCGTCTTGATTGCTAAGCCTGACGGCAGTTGGAGGTTTTGCAATGACTTCCGCCGGCTTAACCAAGTTTCCAATTGATGCTTATCCCATGCCTCGCGTGGACGACCTCCTCGAGACTGGGACCAGCCAAATTCTTGACTACACTTGACATGACAAAGGGGTACTGGCAGGTTCCTTTAACGGAGTCCGCGAAGGAAAAAACCGTTTAGCACTCCTAGCGGACACTGGCAGTATCGTGTCCTTCCATTCGGGTTACACGGGGCGCCTGCGACTTTTCAGCGTCTGGTGGACAAAGTGCTCCGCCCCATAACTCGTTCTGTGCTGCCTATCTGGATGACGCGTCATTATTCCAGCACCTGGAAGGAACACATACAGCAGGTCACAGCAGTATTACGGACACTGGGAGAGGCCGGGCTCCGAATCAACCCCAAGAAATGTTTCTTTGGATTGAGGGAAGCCAAATATTTGGGCTACCTAGTGGGCCGGGGTACTGTGAGGCCACAGTGTTCCAAGTTGCAAGCCATAATGGCCTGCCCCCTCCCGCAAACCAAGCGGCAAGTCCAATCCTTTCTCGGTTTGGCCGGGTACTACCGCCGGTTTGTGCCTCGCTTCTCGAGAGAGCGCGCCTTGACCGATTTGACAAAGAAAAGAGCTCCTAATACGGTGGTATGGTCTGATAAAGCGGGGGCTGCATTCAGTGACTTAAAAAGGGCTCTGACTTCAGCACCTATCTTGATCTCCCCTAACTTCTCTCTCCCTTTTATCCTCCAGACGGACGCTTCGGACACAGGCTTGGGTGCCGTGTTGAGCCAAAGCGTCGACGGTGTTGAACACCCCGTTATGTACCTGAGCCGGAAACTGTTGGACAGGGAGACCAGGTGCGGCGGTGGAGAAAGAGGCTCTGGCGATCAAATGGGCGGTAACTCAGCTGCGGTACTACCTCTTGGGTCGCGTGTTCACTCTGGTGACGGATCATGCACCTCTGAAGTGGATGGCCCTTCACAGGGAGTCGAATCCACGGGTCACGAGGTGGTTTCTTGACCTGCAGCAGTACAAGTATACGCCGCTCATCGACAGGGGTCTCTTCATGCCAACGCCGATGCCCTCTCCCGGCCCACGACCCTCGGTGCAGGTCGCCCGACCCGACGGGTCTGGGCTGAGGGGGGAGTCTTGTCACACACGTGTGCATGGGAAGCAGCTGAAGGGCTTAGGAAATACTGTTTATACATCTGCCCAGGGGCGGGGTGCACTGACGCTCTTTCTGAGTTCTCTGCAGGTCTTACCCGGGAAATCCCACCAGGAGCCGCCATTTCCAGGAAGGACACATCACTTCCGGTTCCGGCCCCAAGAATGAGGTCACTTCGGTTCCGCCCCAAGGATGATGTCACTTCCAGTTCCGCCCAGAGGACGACATCATTTCCGCCCTCTGTGCTATAAAGCTCACTGCCTTTGCTTAGGCAGGCAGTTCTGTTTTGGACTCTGTTGTGTAACAACTGTTTAATTATGCCTCAAAGACTTTTGCAGCCGGGAAACCGCATTAAACGGGTGGCTGCCCCAAACCTTTCTACGTCTCTGGTCTCCTCTTCTTACAATATATACATACACACACACATATATAAACATATATATACATATACATACATATCTACATATATACACACACAGCTATTTCGTATCAGTGCAATACGCTGATTGTTAAAATGGATAACTCCGCCTTACGTGCAAGTCTGCGTGGATATTATGAACTATCGATTTGTTCAAGTTCTATTTAAATTTTAAATAGAAGGAATTTTTATTTAGTCGACAGAAATATCTTTGGTAGGAATGGTAAAAACAGACAGGAATATTATTCCTGAATAAATCAACTCAAACCTTAAACAACTTATAATATTTTGCTCTCCATAAAAATATATCCTGTCTAAATTATACAAGTTAGAAATAAAGTAAACATTAAAAGAACAAACATTCAAATTTCTTTACTCTTATGTAATTTTATATAAAAAATAAACTTAGATTTTAAATATCCCAAAAGATTTTGCTCTCCATAAAAATATATCCTGTCAAAATTATACAAATTCAAATATGAACATGCTGCATAACAAAACCTGGAAATATAAATAAAATGTGTTCCTTTCAGCAATAACAAACCAAATCATTCAGTTGTCTTTGCTCATATGTCATTTTAGAGCTGGACGCCTGGCATCTTTTTTTGGCAACAAATTCGTTTCTGTTTGGTGTGAGGTTCTGTGTTGTGGAGATTCTCAGGATGGATTGCAGGTGCTCATCAGTGAGGCGACTCCTGTGTGCTGTTTTGTTAGTCTTTATCACTGAGAAGAGCTTCTCACACAGATATGTGCTACCAAACATGCACAAGGTTCGAGCCGCATGTAGACCGATTTTTTGTTCTTCAAAGTCACCAAAGCGCCGTGCAAACTCAGTGCGCTCAGTTTATCAGCAAAGTGCATATTTGGGAACACCGTAGTGACGACTTGGTTCAACATTACTTGGCAACAGGGAACGTGGGGCAAGGTGCACTGGTGCATTTGTGTCTCCCATAAAAGCAGCTTCACTTGAAATCACTTTGTGATTGTGCACGGGTAAAAATGTCCGCTGAAGTGTCAGATTCTTATTTAATTATTCTGCTTTCTGTATCTTCTGCATTGCATTTAGGTTACCCTGATGTTTTGTCTCATAGTGCCGTCTTAGATTAAATTCTGTAATTACAGCCACATTAGCTCCACAAATGAGACACACGGGTTCAGTAAACATATACTCAGCCTCCCATCGCTTTTTAAAGGCTCTATTTTCAGAATAAACTTTTCTCTCCAGCATCGTGTGAGCTAGCTTCGCAATAACTTGCAGCATCATAAGCTAGACTTGATTAACGCGGTAAGTGTTCGGCAAGGCAGCTGAAGCGCTGCATTATGGGATCTGTAGTTTATTGTGTTACCAGCGCTTCATATACCTGGGCCATTAATAACAATAATACAGTATATAAAATGATCTCTGGGCGGATATAATTACACGCCGGGCGGATGTGGCCCGCGCCCTTGAGTTTGACAAATATGGACTAAATAGAACTTGAAAAGATATATTTTTTAAATGTGATCACGCAATTCAGATAGAGTTGACGCACTACAACCTGCATCCTCCCCTCGCTCTTACTTTTTTACCGTTCATCTAATGAATACACTGAGTATGGCTTTACCAAAACAATCATTGATGGCAATAAAGTATCCATTATTCGAGTATGTAGATCGGGATATATATATACATATATATATACCCGCGTATCGCAGCGGAGAAGTAGTGTGTTAAAAAAGCTAGAAAAGAAAAGGGAACATTTTAAAAATAATGTAACATGACTGTCAATATACAGTAATTTTTTTGTGAGTGTTACTGAGTGTTGCTGTCATCAAGGATTTGATTATCATTATTTCTTTCAATCAGGCTCGTATTTATAGGATGTGTTGTGTTCAAGTTACATTCCGTGTTTGTCAATCGTTGTAAAGATGACAGGTTTCTTTCATCGATTCGTTTCTTACTGCATCAATAAACAGCTCGTCTTCTTCTTTATCTGAGACCTGACACACTGCACGCACGGGTTTTTTTTTACACTGTCTTCATTTAGCGTATCATTGACTTTTTCCACCGTGTTTTTTGTTTCCGCAGTAGCTGGATTTATGAATATGCTTATCAGACGCTTCATATTTTTTGCTGCCTTTTCAATTGTGTAATTCGGTTTTGTTCAGCTCTTTGGAACTGTTGTCTTTTATCTGTGCACTGCGTCAGTTCACGTGAGCCGCTCGGTGTACATGCATTGAAGGTTCCCAGCTGTGCTGGTGCCATCTCGTGCTATGTTCGTGGCTGTATTTAATGTTACCTTAGTCCTGGCACTTAAAACTTTCTCTCGCAGTTTCACTGAGTTTGTGTCAAACACCACCCTGACCATCTCATCTTCCTCTCTATAAACACAGTCCTTCACCCGTGAATATTTAGTGGGAGTTTGCTATTGGATTGCCGCTGACGGACGGGCTTATATGGGCAGGCACTAAATTACAAACGCCAGCGGCAGCCTGTCTATGAACTTAATTTAAAGTGTAGGTTTACATCGTGCTTTGTTTCAAGTAGCAGAACTCATGAATATGGTTGTATATGTCACTCGCTCGCTTCTTATTGTTTCGCTGCCTTCTCAATTATATAATGCATGTTTTCTTCAGCGCTTTTTGGAGGTCTTCCTGGTTTTCTATGTACTGCATGATTACGTAGGAGGCGTGATGATGTCACACGAAACTCCGCCCCCACGGCGTTCAAGCTCATCTCCATTACAGTAAATGGAGAAAAACAGCTTCCAGTTATGACCATTACACGTAGAATTTCGATATAAAACCTGCCCAACTTTTTAAGGAAGCTGTAAGGAATGAACCTGCCAAATTTCAGCCTTCCACCCACACGGGAAGTTGGAGAATTAGTGATGAGTCAGTGAGTGAGTGAGTGAGTGAGTGAGTGAGTGAGTGAGTGCTTTGCCTTTTATTAGTATAGATATATATATATATATATATATATACATAGTGCAGTATAGTATGCACATAAACCCTTGGGGGTTGTGTATATTTTTTTTTATATAAATTATATTGTTTTGCATATTCACTTTGTATACTTTTTTTGTACATAAAGTGTATTAGTTTTCTTGTCTATCTATACTGGTCATTTGTATATGAACTATTCAGTTGATTTGTGATTATGTGTAAATGTTCGTGTCATGTGACATTGAAAGGGTTTATTATTTGATCTTGTTAGAAGGTGAAGTTAATTTTATACATAAAAAAATACAGTAATACAATTGAAGTATCCCCTAACTGGAATGGCAAACACTCATGTCTCAGAAAGGGGGTATTGTAGGCATTGGAAAACACTAAAAACAGCAAGATTCCATTGTAAGATGTATGCACCATGGACTTTTACACTTTCCTAAAACTGAAATTCTGTTTATTTATTAATTTCAAATTTTTACAAAAAGCACACTTAATTATATCTATAGTCTATCACAACATTGTTTACAAGTATCGGGGGCAATACAGCAATGTTATTCTGAAAATGTAAATAAAAATTAATGGTCTAACACTGAATAAAGAAAATAAAAAGCCATCAGATCTTTTGGGCACTGCAGAGCAAAGTAAAAAGAATCAAAGATTCATGAAGTAGTCGTTTTTTTAATTTACTTAATAATGCAGAGCCTTTAGCTATTGCTTGGCTGCCAGCTTAATTTTTAGAGTATTCTCATTTTAATCCCGCCAGGGTCACATAAACCAGTGACAAATTTGAAAAAATCATGCATTCATATTTAATTCCTTTTGATCAAAGTTGTTATTATTCAGGAGAAAAATGGTAATCATATTCTTGTAGTAAGCTGTAGTAGAGCCAAACAGCATTCTGAAGAAAAACACACACTTACAGAGTAAGCAATAATACATAAATAATTAAATACCAATAAAATGAAGATAAGCAGAAACATTTTGTTATGAAATTCAATTGACAGGAGAACCTGGATTGTTTTACAGTTTTTTTCAGTGAAAGTTGTGTCATTGACACAACAAGAAGTGTTAAGTTCTGTCTGGATGTATCTACATGCATTAATTCCACATGTGACGCTCCATTATTTGCTTTGTTAAAATGTATCTCTAGTAAAAAAAAAAAATATCGTTGGACTCATTTCTTGTCATATGTTGACATTTTGTCAAACTGCCAGACACATAGTGGTAGTACAATCCCCACTAATTATGTTGGCAATCGGGAAGACTGCAATCCTAAAAATGTGTCAGAGACAGAAAAGAAACTTAACAGCTTTAAGACACATGAAGAGTGAATATCTTCAACCTTTCCTGCAGGAATCAAGAAAAAGGAGCAGGTGGCTGCTAAATAACAGTGGAGGAGCAAAAACTTCTAGTGCTGTGAAATATTCCTGTGGACATAACAGAGTAAGGGGTTATTTAAGTTTGTGAAAAATGTGTAGCATGTCACTTTAAGAAAAAAAAAAAAAACACTCTGTGCTCTAATGCGGTAATGTGAACAAGAGGCTTAAATTGAGATACTTTTACTGTTATTCAGCAGGTGACATGTACTATGCAGAAAGAACACACTCACTTCTGTGCTGTGAAAAGTATTTTTGTATTCAGGAATGGTTTTTCATTGGAAAAGTATGACAGTGAATGTTTACAGGTGTTCAACTAAAACATAAAGAGTTTTTTTTGCCTTTTTATCTACAGTAATAGTCAAAACAAAATACAACACTTTCTTTCTTTCTTTCTTTCTTTCTTTCTTTCTTTCTTTCTTTCTTTCTTTCTTTCTAAGCAAGGTTAATCCTCCTCAGGATTGTGCCTCTCATTGTTTCATAGTCTTATACTTGGTTTCTTAATCTCTCATTCTTTGTTAAATCTGTGGCTTACGGAGCGGTACATTCTTACATGAAAGTGATTTTATTTTCTTTCTTTTTTTCACAGAATTCGGGAACCTGTGGTTTTTACATATGAGGGTCGTTAAATCACAGCCCCATTTAGCGGTTTCTTTTCCCACCTACGCTCCTTACCTAGAGAGCTCTCACTGAGTTAAAGGAAGTTGGTCGACCTCCTTAAATCAAAAGCAGATCTCTTTTATATACAATATATGCCTATGACCCCATCTTTCTGTTGTAGTATCTGAAGTTTTACGATTCTTTTTCATTAAGTGCAATTTACTATCTATAGCATCTTGTAATTTGTTTTATTAGGGTGAAAAGCTGAAGCAGATAACATGCACATAACATAATGTTGCTAGAATGTAACCTGAGACATCAAATGTCTGATCTAGATATATAACATAAACATTTTTTGCCTTTTCTATTTTATTTTCAACAAAATTAAATACGGTAATCGGAACTGTGACAGGGTTTTGGGCTGGAAAGGTGGTGCCAGAGTAAAATGGAGCAGGAAGCAAAACCACAAAGTATTATAAATAAGAGGTGGTGTCAGAAACACAAAGGGTTAAAAGATATTTAACCATATATATATATATATATATATATATATATATATATATATATATATATATATATATATATACACACAAAGGCAAGGAAATGTACCCATTGTAATTACCTGGATTTCTGCATTGATTACTAATAAAATGCAGCTTGATCTTCATCTAAATCACAATTATAAAAAACATAAGCAGGTGTACTTATGATATCTTAATTGAAATAGTAAGTGAACCTCTATGTTGATGACTTCTGCAAAAACTAATTGGAGAGAGGTATTCCATTTAAGGAGATGAGACTTGAAATGTGGTTTGCAAAGGTGCCCCACCCTTTAAATAAAGGAGCACAAAGCCTAGTTATTGAAAAATCTGTCCTCTTCAAGAAAGACTTGTCAGCGTAACCCATGCTTTAATCCAAAAAGAAAATGCTGTCACATGACTTCAGAAAGTTGGAAAATAATTGAAAGGCACAGCTAAAGATCAATCCATGGTAAGATAATTGGAGAAAATTTAAGGACTCTAGCCTAAGAGTGGGAGTTCTGTAAAGATCACTCCACATGGACAAAGGTCAGTCCTGCAAGAAGGGCAACAGAACTGAAAGGTAACAGCAAAAGACCTCCACAAACATTTACAAACTAGTAAAGCTTTTATCCTTGTGTCCACTAATTGAAAAACCATTGAATAAAAATGGTGTCCATGGAAGGTACCAGTAAGGAAACTACAGCTGTCAAAAAAATAATAAAAATAAAGAAAACATTGCAACACTTTTCTAGTTTGCTGAATACCACCTGGATGTTTCCCAATCCTTCTGGAAAAATGTTTTGTGGACAGATGAGACAAAAGTTGATATTTCTGGCACAAATGCATAATGCTATGTTTGAAGAGTAAAGGACACTGTACACCAGTATCAAAACCTCATTCAACTGTGAAGCAAGGTAGAGGGAGCATTATAGTTTGTCCCCGCTTTGCTGCCTCAGGGTCTGAGGGAACATTGAATTCAAAGTTGTATCAAGACACTTTAAAGGTAAGTGTAAGGCAAGTAGTCCATAAACTTAAGCTTAAGAAAGCTTGGGTGATAGGAGGTGCTGTGGCATGACTTTAAGAAGGCTGTGTAATCAACACAGCTCAGAAATACTGATGAACTGAAACAGATTTGTTGGGAGGAATGGTCTAAAATTCATCCTCAACATTGTGTAATTCTTAAAAGCATCTACAGGAAATGCTTTGTGGAGGTTGTTGCTAATAAGGGAGAATTTACAAGTTATTACAATCAAGGGGTGCGGCAAGGTGGCGCAGTGGTAGCACTGCTGCCTCACAGTAAGAGACTGGGGTTCGTTTCCCGGGTCCTCCCTGCGTGGAGCTTGAATGTTCTCCCCATGTCTGCGTGGGTTTCCTCCGGGTGCTCCAGTTTCCTCCCACAGTCCAAAGACATGCAAGTTAGGTGGATTGGCGATTCTAAATTGGCCCTAGTGTGTGCTTGGTGTGTGGGTGTGTTTGTGTGTGTTCTGTGGTGGGTTGGTACCCTGCCTGGGATTGGTTCCTGCCTTGTGCCCTGTGTTGGCTGGGATTGGCTCCAGCAGACCCCCGTGACGCTGTGTTTGGATTAGGATGGATGGATGGATTACAATCAAGGGTTTGCTTACATTTACATTAGCTTTAGTATAAAGTCTAGCCTCTTAGTTTAATTTCCTCATTTGTGACACATTGTTGTCAACAATGTGCATTTAAATACAAATATTGCATACATGTAGGTTTTTATTTCAAAAGTCATATTGGCATAGAATTCTCATTAATAGAAAACATTTTTTTCACTATTTAAAAAGTTGCTTAGAACTCTGTCTTGACCCACTCTTCTGCTTCAACTAAGCTCGTTTTCCCTCTTTTTCATTGCACTTACCTCTTAAAAACAGTATTAATAGTTCACACTCAAAGTAGAATGGAAGTGATATTTTCGAAGCAGATGAATGTGGAAGAGTCGCAACTGCAAAGCCTCACGTGTTTCACATACTTTCAAAACCAATATTTATAACGCGCAATATGACCTTCCCAAAACCTAATGACAATAGGTAAATGAAAAGTAGAAATGGTAGTTTGCTATGAGAAAATTAACACTTTTAAAAAACTAAGAAACATTTGTTTGTCTGTAACTTAATGTACCAGTTTGGTAGCAGAACATGTATCCACCTCGGTTGTGCTTTCATGTGTTTTTCTTCTCAGTTACCTAAGTTTTCAAGACAGAATTAGTATATACCACTCTAGTGTGCATTTTTTTTCTTTGATGATATTGCCTGTCAGAGGTGATGACTCACTCTTCTAATGAAATGTTAGCTATTCATCATAGATCCCCCTAATCTTAAGTTTAAACTTCTTTTTTATGTCCTTTTCATTCATTTTTAACTCTTGAATTATTATTGATTATGTTGATAATATTGTTGTTTATGTTTATTCTTGATGTATTTATGTATTCTTGTCAGTTTTGTTACTTGGTTTGTTTTTTGTGTGGGTCATTGTTCTTGCATGTCCCTTGTGTTTTGTGGGTGATTCCTCAAGAGGTTAGGGCCACCTGTCAATTTCTGTTGAGGGACTGGCTTATCTCTTTATTCAGCTGGATTTGTAGCAATAATCATTTTGCTACAGTTGGTTAAAGAAGTAAATCTGAAATTATATATTCAGATTTTGCATCAGTATTAAAAAGTTTGAAATCATGTCAATCTTGTAAGCAGTATTTACTAATGGAAGTCTATTCTCTTCTGCATGAGGTTGTAAGGTTGAGAATAGAGATTAAATTTTGCTTGGTCCCATCTCATGTGTTGTTGTATAGAAATGAACGAGCTGATGCAATTGAAAAAGAAGCAGTTAAAAAGGTTAAGAAGGTAGGAATTAGGAAATAGCCGGTGTGGGACATATGTACACTTGGAAGGTGGTATTATAGGCTTTGTAAATATGTCCAGGTTAGACATTTTATAGAAAAATCTAGAAAGGAAGACATGTGGATTGCATGACTTATGTTTGTTGATGCTTGTTTAAATTCTACTTCGAAAATAATTGGGAAACACATGGATTTTATGTGTTAGCAGTGTATGAGTTTAGAATCCGTAGAACATGTGATAATAGACTGCAGTAAATATTCTGTGGATCAGTAGAGGATGTTCATCACAATGACAGGAAAACCAGGAGATATTGATGTTGGGGATTTTCTAGAAGCAAATAAAGTAAAAATGAAATATTGTATAGCAGTAGTAGAGATTTTAATTATTACAGGGCTACTTGGAAAAATCCAATATTGCCTTTTCAGCTTCACACTCCAATACAGTAGCTAATAATAATAACCTTCAATCTAGGTTTGATCCGATATTAAATTAAAGAAGTTACTCTGTAGTAGTGATGGGCAGGAGAAGCTTCTTCCTGATTTTGTTGGAAAAAGATCCAAAGCTTCAAAGATTCAAAAATAGTGACATCTGCTGGGTTATAGAAAACATACCAGCTGTGAATTCGACACAATGCAAATTTCCCCTCTCCCTTGTTGGTTGCATAATTACAATTGCACAGGTGCACTAAAATATTAAAAGTCCATGAAAATTCTATGTGTCCATTTTGATCTTATAATTTTCATGTTGTCATTAGTCATAGAGATGTAATTTTTTATGAAGATTGCAGTAGAGCACCAGTGATCACCTGCACTGAGTGCCAATGGACTTTTGCTCTTTATATCACTGTTTAGGGTAGCTTGCTATCCTTAGAAAAACTGCTTGTTGCTGCCACACTAGTTAGAATTAATTTGAGACTCTGACAGGCATGCTGTTTTCCTAGGCTTTCCTAAAGCTTTGAATAAAGCAGCTTATTTGTATGATGGAATGCTGACTATTACCGCTGGCGACTTTTCAGTGCTGTTACGATAAAAAAATATATATTAAAGCTGCCACTAATATATAATTATATACCAACCCTTTTTTGCTGTGTGGCAATATTTTTCAATAAATTGTGGGGAATAATTGCCCTTAGGGGCAAAGAGAATTACAACAGAGTTTAGGCAATGTGCTTGTGGAACCTGGCACACATAGGAAATTTTAGAGAACATGTCTAAAGTAGGTTAGGTAATAATACATCATAAATTCCAACACAGAAGAATATTATAACATTGTATTTATAACATTAAAAACAGGTCTTATGCTTCTGGACTCTAAATTTAATTCAGTATCTTCTCTGTATGAAATATGAGCGACAGTTTTACATCCTTTCATACAGTCAGAACGCTCCTGGTGCTTCAGTGATGTTTGAAGCTGTCACCAGTTAAATGATTGTAAAGCTCCACTACAAGCTCTGATATACTGCTTTGAAACAGTGTGATACAAGCTTTGAAGCCTTGTTGTCATCCATCAAATCCTTACTCTGTATATGCTGGTGTTGGTGAGTATTCCTCTTATTGTTTATTCTTGTTTTATTGACTTTTTCCTAGGTTTTTGACAGTTTTGCTCGGTTTAAGGATTTTGATTTCTTTTATTGGGACTTGTTACTGTGGACTGCCTTTTTAGGGAGATTCTGTTTACTTTGTTTAGTTTTTTTGAACTTTTGTTCTGTAGTTCTGTTTTTTTGGTAATACATCTTAATTTTTTAAAGATCCTTTGTGGAATGTATCTCTACTCCAGTTACATGGTTCTACCCCTGGTGAAACAATGATGTTTTTGGTACTATTACCTATTTTGTACTTTAAAGCTTATCTCCAATTGAAGCATAGTCAGGCCTTAAGTAGTCAGTTTTACTGGGTTAGATTTGCTTTGGGTGAGATTTGTTTTGTGAGCTTTTTGGAGGCCTAGTCCCTTTGCTAATTTGTGAAGCCAGATTCATAACTGAATGTACCTGTAGAAAATGTACAAGCAGGGCTGTATTTTAGGCAGAAATCTTTGAGAGAAGTGGATGAACATTTTAGGAAATATTGTGATGCCTAAACAAATCTATACCTCAGAAAGAATGAATTAGAACATATAATAACTTACAAGATATTAGAGAAAAGATTTTTTATTTAGCTGATGTTATACACAAAGTTAACGTTCAATACCTACTGGAGGCCTACCAGAAAACTAAGTCTGCTCCTATAACCTTTAAAGCAAAGTCTACAGAATTTTTTTGAGCTACCTGCAGCTGTGTATACTGATTCCCCAGTTAAACCACTTAGTACAATTAAAGCTGCAATTTCTATGGAATCATCACCTCAGGTACCCACTGCCTTTTGAGTCAAATCATCTACTCCTATGTTGTTGCAACCCCCATTATGCCACCCATTTCCTGATTGTGCTACTGTATGAATTGAATATCTTCTTCCATCATTAATTTGTTTTACTTCTGATCTCTCTCTGCCTGCTGTTACTAGTATTATCTGCCCACCAATGCATTTGCTGAAAGCATTTTTTTTCAACACTGCCACCAATAACCTGCCTGCAGTTTCTTTAGAACTTGTGCCCTCTCAGAAACTACCTGATATCTGTGAATTTATATATATGTTGTCCATCTTGGACCTTCTGTTCCTGCCCACTTTGCTCTGTCTGTGTTCTCACTTGTGTGTATTGAGCTGCTGCCTGCTTTGCTAACTAGGTCACCAGATGGCCCCAAGAGTTGTGAGGTGAGTATTCTTCTCAAAAACTAATCTCTCAGTTTGTTTTTCAGACTAGTTGTCCTCCATGTGGGGCAATGGTTTTGTTGCTGATTTGTCCTGCCTTTAAGAAGGTCTTGTCAGCTTGTTGTTCCAGTTGGAAAATTGTCTACTTGCTGCTTCTAAATCTTTGCAATCAGGAGGTTAACTGTTTGATTTCCAGTCATACCCATCAGGAGGTGATCTATTTGCCACATTAACTCTGCCAAGCCCAAGTCTTCATGAAATTCAGTCTTCCTTTCCAGGGGTCAACTATTTTGTATTATGGACTTTTGAGAGTGATATGGGTTATCTGTGGTATTGTGGAAGACATTTTCAATACACAGTTAAAGATTCAGCAAACAATAATTGTAGTAGAACAATGGGCAAACAATTGGGTCCTTAAACAAAATCTCAGAAAATTTGTTTAACAAACAGGAAAAGAAAGACAAGCTATATGGTAAATGCCTTGAAGAAATATCTGTGGTGAGATTGTAGATAAGTAAAATAATTGTCAGGTGTAAGGGGATCTAAATTTGAGTTTGTATGAACATGATGATAAAGATATTGGAAGACAGTTGGGAACATCAGAAGTATGTATAGTGTTGGATGGATGGGTTCAAACCATGCCAAAAAAATGTGTTGTCAAATTTAGTCTTAAATCCAACAATGGCGATGTCTGCAATTCCCCCATGGTTTGTCATCAATCAGCAATTGATCTGGGATTACAAAAAGAAATGAATGCAAATGCAGGCTTTCTACCTACTGAAGTAATCATGAATTAGAATTTTAATAGGAATTATCATGGTTTATTTAAGAATGTTTACAGGTGATTCAAAAAGTCCTTTAAAATGTAATTCTGGAGTGGATGTATATATTCCAGGTTTTAATATATAGATAAGGAAAAGGTTGTCTGATCACATATCTTTATTTACATTAGAAATAGTGGCAATTGTTTTAGCTTTGTAGTGAATTGAAGAAGTAAAGACAGATAGAGCAGTAATATGTACAGACACATTAACAGAATTAATGAGTATTTTTTGTTTTGGCTGAAGTGTCCTTTGTGTGTGAGTGAGCTCACTCTGCAATGGACTGGTGTCCTGTTTAGGGACTGTGCTTACCTAATGTCCTGTGTTTGCTGGGATAGTCTTTAGTTTCCCTGGGACTATCCTACTGCTCAGGATACAGTAGGTTTAGAAAATGGATGGAATTAAAGCTAGTGAGTGACATATTTGATTTTAATTTTAGACATTCATAGTAATTGTTTTCTAATCTCTAAAAAAAGCTGTCAACACAAGATACACAAATGAAGTACTTGATTAAAGAAAACAGATGTTTTATAAGGTAAAAAAGTAATCATCGTTAACAGACCCATGTTGTAGCAAAAAAAGTAAATATTTAGTGGAACTGTATAAGATAGAAAAAGATAATGGTAAAGTGTATCAAGGTGTAGATGTTGTTTAATGAACTGCTGAATTAAGTCAATGTATTCAAATGTATACACTATCAAAACCCACTCATTCCTTCATTGTATTACACTGAAAAAAGTATAACCTCCATTCAACTTAAAATATAGTAATTAAGGTAATGATTCACACTTAATATGAGTTCAATCTGAACCAATATAATCATTTTTATCTTATTGAACCCACAATTTCTAAGTTGAGGCAAATCATTTAGAGTGATTGGGTGCAATTCACTTGTTTTATACTGAAGTAAATCTATTTTTAAGTTGTTACAATTTAAAATTGTTTATTGGTCACAACCTGTTTTTATGCTATTAGAAATATCATGAACATAACACATTCCAATGCTGTACTTTTCACATTTATTTAAAAAATCTAGTGCAAATAAGTCAGCATTTTGCAGTGTAAATCTTAAATATACAGCAAAAATGATGAAACATTCTACAGCTTTCTTGAAAGTATGTTTTATTACGAGTTCTTATACTTAAAATTAACAGTTGAGAAACAGGGTTACTTACCAGAAATCCTCCGTTATAAAAGTCTTCTGCTGAAAACGACCAGACTTGTACAGCAACGTCCAGTCCACTCGGAAAAGTGTTCTTCTTTTTTGGCAGTTGGAAAGCCAGCACGCTGGAAAATTTGACCAGAAGAATATACAAACGGCCCATCCCACATAGCACACAAACAACCTAAAATATTAGGTTAACTGAAATAGGATTTTTATGTTTATTCCCTCTACCATAACTTACTTCGGTTCAAACAATCTGTTTTTCTTTGATTGAGATCTGAAACCAAATATTTCAAGCTACGACACTAAATGACTAATCTTAAGTTGCTTGAAAGAGAAAATGAATGTTGAATGAACAACATCAATTTTATACTTTTTCAGTGCCATGATCTAATGTTACTGTCCATCAAATCAGCTTTAATTTACTTTTAGTGTTTTAAAGGTGAGATCTGAAAGTGTTAACGTAAAAAAAGAGAAGCTGAACAGTTCAATGGTTTCTGAAATAACAATTCCATTCTCTTATTTATTTGAACATCCATTGTGAACTGGGACCCGGACACAGGCAGACGGACAACATAGTTCCACCACACACCGTTTATTATACAATAATATTTACAAATTTGTGCTCACGTGCACCCCCAGTGCCTCCAGCACTGTTCCCCCAAATGTCCAGGCCACACAAGTCTAATGCCTTTCTCCTGGCCGCCTCCCGTCCTCTCTCCAGTTCTGTCCTCTTCCACCCGACATCCACTGCTGACTGGATGGAGACGGCCCCTTATATGGGAACCCGAATGGGCTCCAGCTGCTTCCCGGCAATCAGTCATAGCCACACCCCAGTGTGGCAGAAGTGCCGGCTGCGCACCCGGAAGCCGTCCGGGTGTCCCCTGTCACCTTCCCCCCAGCACTTCCTGGTGTGTCGGAAATGCTGGGCTCCAGGAATATGCAGGCATTGGGGCGCTGCCTTTACCCGAGGCCCCCTACATAACCAGGACTGACGCCCCCTCACGGTCTGGAGGAGGCACAAGCTGAAACAAGCCCTGGGCAGGGCGCCAGCACACTAGGGACAATTTAGAATCGCCAATGCACCTAACCTGCATGTCTTTGGATTGTGGGAGGAAACCAGAGTACCCGGAGGAAACCCACACAGACACTGGGAGTTCATGCAAACTCCACGCAGGGAGGACCCGGGAAGCGAACCCAGGTCCCCTAACTGCGAGGCAGCAGCGCTACCCACTGCACCACCATGCCACCCATTAAGATGCATGTCAAGCCAAATTAATATTTACATTAGAGATGTAAAAAATTCATTTTAATATATCTGCATATCTTAAAATTGACTACAGAGGTCTCAAAAGTTTTCAATTTCAAGATATATTAAATACATTGTAGGATATCGCAAATAGATTTTGTAACACTGTTTATTTTGAGATGAGTCAAATACATTTCAAGATACCTTGAAATCAGTTCCCATGCCTATGTTTCTATTGAATTTCCTGTCTATTTTAAGATATCTTGAAATGCGTTTCAGGTATCTGGAAATTAGCAGAAATGTATTTTGAAATATTTTGAAATACACTGAACATATTTAAAAACTGACTAAGCTATGTAAGCTATTTTAAGATATTCTAATAAATGTATTTAAGATATCTTGAAATGCATTTCAGATGTCTCAAAATGGTCTTGATGGCATTTTAAGATGCCTGAAAATGTAATCAAGATAACCCATAGGAAAATTTTACTTCTCAAAGATTGATCTTTCATGGGTCATGATACTTAACAGAGATTTTCATTTATGTTTCATTTAAGAATTGACTTTGCCACATATGACTCTTCTGAAATTCCTTAGGAGAAACAATTTTAGACAAAAAGGAAATCGGAGATACAGCTGAGGTAAAAGGAGTCAAAATTGAGAATTTGATATGCTTTGTATATTTTATGAAATCTTTTTCCAGACTTCATATGTTTACTTCTTATTGGACTAATGCCTTTATTCTGGTGACTTACAACACTTGAGATATGACTAGTTGCATTTCTTTTGTTTTGCTAATTGGAGCAAAGGCAAATGAAGTGTCACTCAGGTGTCAATAGTGGGATTTGAACCAATAACCTCAGGGACTGAAATCCAAAGTTTAAACTACTATGCCCCATTGCAATCCTTAAGCTCAGAATGAGTATTACTTTAGTGGAGCACAGTGATATAAATTAGAGAAACTAATAATGTATTCAGAAGCAAACTCTACAGATTTGTAATCATAGCAAAGTGTTTTTAAAATGAAATACTGTAAATACTTGGAAATTGCAAAATAAAATGTCAAGATACTACTTGGAAGATCTGAGCCCATTATTTGACTTTGGTGAGATTTCCCTGAAACTCAAGAGGAGACCCTTGTGAGAATACCAGGACATTTTTTTCTCAGGTGAAAAATCTGAGAAGCAGGAGACAAAAGACAGTTGTTCCATTTTTTTTTCTTTCTGATCTTATTGTTGAAGAGAAGCCAAAAAGACATTAAGGAAATCTCTCTTTATTTTATTTTTCATTCCTATTAGATCTTAAAATGTAGTTCAGATATCTTCATACTGACTCATGTTTCACAATCTAAAAATGAACAACCCACCCTCCTCTGACAAACAGGCAGCTGATACATTTTATATCCAGAAATTAAATACTGTTATCAGTTTGCTATAGCAAAGACAGGGAAGTAACATTATCTTTTTAAATTAATTGTTCCTTTCCATGAATTCTAAGCTCATATATTTAGAAGGACTTGAACTTTTTTTGGAGTTAAAGACAGCCACCAGACTGTTATGACTTTTTGTGAATTGTAAAGGGCTATGTTAAGACTTACAACATGTTCTTGTAAACCTGGTGCTAAAAATGGGCCTCAGAGTATCTGAAATCTACAATCAGAACATTTTTACTTAACAAATGGAGTGGCTACAAAGTGAGTTCCTTACCTTGTTGTCTGATCACCTCACTGTCATCGTAATATATGTATTTACACATAATTGGACCACCGGTGCTACTATATATAATTTGTATAGTGTAACTTTGTATAGTGCAGTGCTAACCTTAGTTCCATTACTGTAGCCATGGAAATATCTGGTATATATATGCTCAAATAAATTAAAGGAACCCTTTGAAAACATATCAGATTTAAATGGAAAAAAAAAATCCTGCTGGATATCTATACTGATATGGACTGGGTAATGTGTTAGGAACGAAAGGATGCCACATCGTTTGATGGAAATGAAAATTATCAACTTACAGAGGGCTGAATTCAAAGACACTCCAAAAATCTAAGTGAGAAAATGATGCGGCAGGCTAGTCCATTTTGCTGAAATTTCATTGCAGCAACTAAAAATCTAATTCAGTCATTTGTATGGCCACCACATGCTTGTATTCATGACTGACAATGTTGGGGCATGCTCCTAATGAGATGATGGATGGTTTCCTGGGTGTACTCCTCCCATATCTGGACCAGGCCATCAATGGGCTCCTGGACAGTCTGAGGTGCAACATGGAAACATTAGATGGAACGAAACATAATATCCCAGAGGTGTTTTATTAGATTTAGGTCAGGTGAGTGTGGGGTCCAGATAATGGTATCAATTCCTTCATCACTAGGAACTGCCAGCATACTTTCGCCACATGAGGCCGGGAATTGTTGTCCACCAAGAGGAAGCCAGGACTCACTGTACCAGCATAGGGTCTAACAATGGGTCTAGGTATTGATATGCCATCCTGGAGAAGCTGGACTACCTGTGCAACCTCTTTAGGGTCCAGGTATTGCCTCATGCTACCAGCAGTGACACTGAATGTAGCCAAATGAAAAGTGAAAAAAAACATTCAGACAAGATGAGGAGGGAAAAATGTCAGTGGCCTCCACCTGTTAAACCATTCCTGTTTTGGGGGTTGTCTCATTGTTGCCCCTCTAGTGCACCTGTTATTAATTTTATTAACACTGAATCAGCTGAAACTTATTAACAAACCGCTCTGTTACTTAATTGACCAGATCAATATCCTAGAAGTTGGCGTGATGGTATACTCTGATTAAAAGGTGTTCCTTTAATTTTTTTGAGCAGTATATATAATGTTCCCAACTAATAATAACTGTGTGACATATAGGCTTGAGCGTGAAGGCTCAAATAAGAAAGCTGAAGGACAGTGGCAGATCGCCCCGCAAATTCATAGAGCAGAAAACAGGTTTAAAGTTTGGAAAAGAGTGTAAGAAATAGCATAGACAGAGTAATGAAAGGTGGCCAGAGGAAGGAACGGGAGATTTAGACGAGGAGTAGGAGATAAAGAGAATATTATTGGCAAAGCTGGTTCAGGATGTTGTAGCTCAGGTCATATAGGATGGACAGGCTTGAAAAATGGACTGGTTTGAAAAATGGGAAGGTAAAGGATAGAGCATTAGACGGTGCCAGGAAACTTGTGGATGACAAAGCATGCATGGAGCAAGAGAAAAATAAAGAACAATAAAAGATTGTAGCAGTTTTGAGCTCTGCCAAACAAAAATGAGATAGCTTGAAGCAAAAGGGAAAAGAAGTTTTTTGGCAAAGGAAAATTTGAACTGTTACATTATCTAGCATTGTTTCCTACTTATCTCTCACAACCTCAGCCTTTCGCTCTTCAAGCCGAAGGTGACGAGGAGCCGAAATCTGAGGAGGGGGAGGAGGGGGGCAGTTGCTATGTCAACCAGACATGCTACCTACCTTTCTGAACACGTCTCATGTGTCTATGGCTGTGCAAAAACAAAGGCATGACCACGTGAACTCAAGCACAGGCTGCGGGCGCTGCAGGGGGAGGAAACCAACATGTTCTCCCATTACTTCAAATTCCAAATCCTGTTTATAATACAGCCCAGCCTAATCTAGAAAATAATCCCAGATTCCTTCAAGCACAGCATAATTTGGATATGAAAGAATTAAAAGAAATAGCTGCAGAATTACCTTCCCCTGATGAAGTGGGAGTCAGGAAAATTGTTGAAAACCTGTAGGCTATGGATGATATGTATAATCCCAGTGGACAGGAATAGGCTATGGTTTTACATAGAAAAGTTAGGAATGCATGGAATGATGTTGGGGACTGGAATGATCCCCCGAGAGACGCAACGGTTAAAGCACAGTGGGGTGCATTAAAGGGACGTATTGAAAATAAATTTAAGAAAAGCACAAACTGGTCAAGGGCAGCACGGTGGCGTGGTAGTAAGGAGACCCGGGTTCACTTCCTGGGTCCTCCCTGTGTGGAGTTTGCATGTTCTCCCCGTGTCGGCGTGGGTTTACTCCGGGTGCTCCGGTTTCCTCCCACAGTCCAAAGACATGCAGGTTGGTGTGTGTGAGTGTGTCCAGCAGTGGGTTGGCACCATGTCCGGGATTTGTTCCTGCCTTGTGCCCAGTGTTGGCTGGGATTGGCTCCAGCAGACCAAGATGTAGCGGGTTGGATAATGACTGACTGAGAAACTAGTTAAAGTTAACATCAGCTCGCCAGAAAGATGACGAGAGTGTGTCAGAATGGGAACATCATCCGTCTTAATTGATGGATGATCACTCTGGAATTGTATCGGCTGATGAAAAGCAGAGGGCAATGGCTTCATTGTTTATAAATGGATTTAAACCTCAGCTGCGGAAAGCTCCATCCATATGCTGTTCTTGCTGAACGTAATATTAAAGAAAAACAAATTAAGACCCAAGGTAAGTTACTGGGAGCACAGTTGTCATTTTGAATTGGCAGGCCAGTGTCACGGAAGAGGGTCTTGCAGGGGCGGGAAAAGGGATTCCCAGTTTCCGCAACAATGTGGACGTAGAGCACCCAGTTTACATGATGGAGGAGAACGTGCCTTGTATTTGTGCCGCCATTCGAGCCAGTTTATGAAGAACAGATGTCAACATTCAGGTGCTTGGACTGCTGTGTTTACAGTCCCCCACTGTATCTGGCTGGGTAAATCAACAAGAATCTTAGCCTAAGCATTACAATGCATCAATGATTATGCCTCAAATATGACATTTTCTCTTAAACTTTATATATTTTAAAATCACTAAAATGTCTTCCCTTAATAGCTGAAACCTTTATCATAGTGAATATTAAAAATAACACCTTCAGCCTTTAAGCATAAGCTCAGAAGATAAAATATGAAACTCAAGCACAAACTTAGCAGATAATAAAGTTGGGTTTCTTTTAACAATTACTTCTTCACATGCTAGGTGTAATTTGAACCAAGGTGCCTTGGTTCTTTCTTTTGAACCAAAGCGGTTCACTTTCTTTTATGTCATCAAAATTAGTAATATGAAAGAGGAAAGCTTCAGAACCATTACGATCATTCAGAGAAGGGGCAGTTGGATTTGTATAGGAGACTTGAAGGAGCATATTATTTATCATAGTGCCTTTCTTAAATAAAATTATAGAAAAGTCAGTCATTACACAGCTAAATTATCACTTGAATAAATATGATTTTCTTGACACGTTTCAGTCAGGATTTAGAAAAAATCACAGAAGAGAAACTGCACTCGTTAAAGAAGTAAATGACTTGTGGGTTAACACAGACAGAGGCTGTTTATCTGTTCTCATCCTCTTAGATCTGAGTGCAGAATTTGATACCATTTATCAGAATATTCTTATAAATCACCTTAGTCAGTGTGTTAAATTAGTTTGCGTCTGAAAATGAATATAGTGAGGGTTTTAGAAATAAACTTGATTCATTAGGCTTAAAAGTCAAGACAGAGGGTAATGGGTAATTATTTTCTCTGACCTAAATTTTAAATTGCCTAGTTATCAGATTACCAGGACAGCATTTTTCACTTAAGAAATATAGCAAAAGTTAGATCCCTTATAACACTGCAAGATGCTAAAAAATTCACACAATTGTTTTTAGTTGGTTATGTTGCTGTAACACAATCTTTTCAAGAGTACACAAAGAAGACATAAATTGGTTGCAACTAGTGCAGGCGGCATGGTGGCGCAGTGGTAGAGCTGCTGCCTCGCAGTTAGGAGACCCGGGTCCTCCCTGTTTTGAGTTTGCATGTTCTCCCCGTGTCTGCGTGGGTTTCCTCCGGGTGCTCCGGTTTCCTCCCACAATCCAAAGACATGCAGGTTAGGTGGATTGGCGATTCTAAATTGGCCCTAGTGTGTGCTTGGTGTGTGGGTGTGTTTGTGTGTGTCCTGCGGTGGGTTGGCACCCTGCCCAGGATTGGTTCCTGCCTTGTGCCCTGTGTTGGCTGGGATTGGCTCCAGCAGACCCCCGTGACCCTGTATTCGGATTCAGCGGGTTAGAAAATGGATGGATGGATAGTGCAGAATGCAGCTGCCAGAATCTAAACTAGGAAAAGAAAATCCCAGCACATCTCTCCAGTTTTGATATCATTACATTGGTTACCTGTGCCATTTTGAATTGACTTTAAAATACTGCTTATGGTATACAAAGCCTTAAATAATTTCACTAAATTATGCCTATCACCTTATACTCCACATCATCTTCAAATGAGTGTCTGCTTATAATTCCAAGAGCTAAACTTAAAAGAAGTGGTGAGGCAGCCTTCTGCTGTTATGCACGTAAAATCTGGAATAGCTTACCGATGAAAATTTGCCCAGGCTAATAGAGTGGAGCACTTGAAAAACTTCTAAAAACCCATTATTTTAAAATGGTTTAATCATAGCTAAATTTTAGTGTAACCCTGATAAAATATATATTGTAAGGGACAGCGGGCAGCCAAACCTGGCCAGGGTGAACCACCCACCCCAGTTTCCAAAAAGATCAGTTTACCATTGTGAGGGTAAATCACCAAGAAGGGACAAAACCAGAGTTAGCCATAAGTTCTAGAACTAGACCTTCCACCTCTTTAATGTATGGATAAAGGACTTATTGGGAGCAGCGTTATCTATACTAATAAAAGGCAAAGCCCTCACTCACTCACTCACTCACTCACTCATTCACTCACTCACTCACTCACTCACTGACTCATCACTAATTCTCCAACTTCCCGTGTGGGTGGAAGGCTGAAATTTGGCAGGTTTATTCCTTACAGCTTCCTTACAAAAGTTGGGCAGGTTTTATATCGAAATTCTACCCGTAATGGTCATAACTGGAAGCTGTTTTTCTCCATTTACTGTAATGGAGATGAGCTTGAACGTCGTGGGGGCGGAGTTTCGTGTGACATCATCACGCCTCCCACGTAATCACGCAGTACGTAGAAAATCAGGAAGACCTCCAAAAAGCGCTGAAGAAAACATGCATTATATAATTGAGAAGGCAGCGAAACAATAAGAAGCGAGCGAGTGACATATACAACTATATTGATGAGTTCTGCTACTTCGGAAACAAAGCACGATGTAAACCTACACTTTAAATTAAGTTCATAGACAAGCTGCCGCTGGCTTTTGTAATTTAGTGCCTGCCCATATAAGGCCGTCCGTCAGCGGCAATCCAATAGCAAACTCCCACTAAATATTCACAGGTTAAGGACTGTGCTTATGCAGAGGAAGATGAGATGGTCAGGGTGGTGTTTGGCACAAACTCAGCGAAACTGCGAGAGAAAGTTTTAAGTGCCAGGACTAAGGTAACATTAAATACAGCCATGGACATAGCACGAGATGGCACCAGCACAACTGGGGAACTTCGATGCATGTACACCGAGCGGCTCACGTGAACTGACGCAGTGCACAGATAAAAGGCAACAGTTCCAAAGAGCCTGAACAAAAACCGAATTACACAATTGAAAAGGCAGCAAAAAATATGAAGCGTCTGAAACATACAAGCATATTCATAAATGCAGCTACTGTGGAAACAAAGCACACGGTGGAAAAAGTCAATGTCCCGCTAAAGGAAGACAGTGTAAAAAAAAAAACCCGTGCATGCAGTGTGTCAGGTCTCGGATAAAGAAGAAGACGAGCTGTTTATTGATGCAGTAAGAAACGAATCGATGAATGAAACCTGTCATCTTTACAACGATTGACAAACACAGAATGTAACTTGAACACAACACATCCTACAAATACAAACCTGATTGAAAGAAATAATGATAATCAAATCCTTGATGACAGCAACACTCAGTAACACTCACAAAACAAATACTGTATATTGACAGTCATGTTACGTTATTTTTAAAATGTTCCCTTTTCTTTTTCATAACTTCTACTTCTCCACTGCGATACGCGGGTATATATATAAATGTATATATATACCCCGATCTACAGTACATACTCTCGCATGGACAAGCCACACGCTATGACGCAATTGTAGAGTCTTCGCCTCTAATGCCGACATTCGAGGTTCGATTCCCGAGAGGGGATGCACTGAGTATGTACGCGCTACCGATTCATTTTACCTTCGCATCTCCTTGGTTTGGGACGTATGAAAAAATATTCGGTTAACGCAGAATCATGTTACGTTATTTTTAAAATGTTTCCCTTTATTAGCACAAGCACAGCTGAGAAGCTTCGATGCATGTCCTCCATAACGCGTTAAAAATAACGATTTAATCACACTTTCAATTCCAAGCAAACGGGAACTTTTGTCAATGCATGATTTCCTGGTACATCCATTACACTGATGCACACATCACAGCTACAAAAATGTTAGAGTCGGAATAAAGTGCGTTTCTACGACTGATCATTTCGACTTCCCGAGCGAAGCCTTGATAAAAGCATGGTTTTGTGCACACTGAAAAGCAAGCAAAATTAGATGCATTACAGAAAGCAGACTTTGTGGCTCTTACTGGGGATCATTGGACTTCCGTGACGTTAGTAATTCTAATTACATCTAATTATAAAATGTTCAATGATCACACTGTTTTAGCCTAATGTACAAAATAATTTTGGCTAAGGTTACTCAGAGTTTAAAGATTAAGTTGGTCAAATTACCTTTTATGTTTCTGACTTATTTTTTTAAGAAGAAAAACTGTACTTTATGTTGAAATTTTGGTTATTATTATTTAAAGACAATACTATTCTGAAAATCTACTTAAAGTACTTAAACTACCACTTTATTTTTAAGTCTGCCCAATTTTAACCAGGGATGATATTTTTGTTTCTGTTTTGAATTCAAATGCAGTTTAAAGGCTTTTTTTCAGAAATTAAAACAGCTTCAGTTTACAATATTCATGTACATGTCTATTATTTGATTCTGTCGCCCACTAAAACACTTTTAAATTAAAAAAAAAAAAACATTTGCGATTTGGGGCAAATTTACGTGTGATTACATACGATTAATCAAGATTAATTCTTACACAGCCTCTAATTAATTGGATTAATTTTTTAATCGAGTCCCACCCCTAATATATATATATGTGGATATATATGTAGATTTGTATATATAAATGTGTATATACAGTATATATGTAGATATGTATATGTGTATATACAGTATGTATATATATCTGTGTGTGTATATATACAGTATGTATATATATGTATGTGTGTATATGTGTCTGTGTGTGTATATATATATATATATATATATATATATATATATATATATATGCCAGCAACACTCATGACAATGACAAAACAATTACATTGTCAATCATGTTACGTTATTATTAAAATGTTTTCTTTTCTTTTTACTTCTCGCTGCCAATCACAGGTATTTTGCTATATATATATATATATATATGTATATATATATAGATATATATAAATATATATATATATATATAAATAGATAGATATGACAACAACACTCAATATCAATGACAAAACAATTACATTAACAATCATCTTACGTTATTTTTAAAATGTTTGCTTTTCTTTTTCATAACTTTAACACACTACTTCTCCGCTGCGAAGCGGGTATTTTGCTAGTTAGGAATAAAAGTACAACATGCTTCACCAAACATAACATACACACAGCCTTTCTGAGCTAAAAGCATATCTAATGCTGAACGATTTTGCCATGCCATCTGAGAAGAGGCATGAAACTGCTCAACTAGTGCCTTAATAGTATCTCTACTATGCTTAATGAAGCGCTGCTGATCATAATATATAATTAATCCATTCAACCTTTCTTATTGATTGTCACAAGGGGAAAAAGAGATTCACATCCAGCAACCACCTCATCTTGAGCTTTATACTTTTGTGGGATACCTTTGATCTGTCCAATCTCATTGATATACACTTTATGGTCATACTCATATTCAGAAATGACAGAAACAGATTATCTAGATCAGGAGTGTAAAATCAGGGCCTAGAATGGGGACAACAAGAATGTCATGAGCAACCATCACCAAAGCATAGGTTCCATCTCAATCATTTGGATGACTTTTTCTTAGGACAGTGCCCTCCTTCATTTGACCACAAGCTGAAAAACTGTCTGATAAGGAACAATTCTGGAAAATAAGAGAACAAGTAGTGAGCTTAAGCTTCTCAGGACTAAATTGACTTTCATTCCTGTGTTTCAATGGAACAGTAGAGGAACAGTTTCCAGGGAATATATCAGCTGGATTTGTATCATTCCTCTGGTAACATTTATATTTCCCAGGATTTATCTGAGTAACATATAGGGGAGGGGTGTCAGTGTGGGGACAGATAAAAAAATAATTACATTGAGATGCAAAATAAGATTGATACAAATAACCACATAAGAAGCGTACATACAGTATAGGGTCTGGTATACCAGTCTTATCTATACAAACCTTTCTTGAAAACTCAGTATGTCCAATCAGTAACATTTTCAGTAGAAGTATTATTCCCACAGTATGCTGATTCTAGCCATTGTCACCCACGTGCACATGGGAGGCAGCTAAAGGGTCCAAAAAAGGATTAATCCACGCTGGACCAGGGATAGCATAATGCACTGATCCTTTCTCTTTTTCCTCTCCAGACCAAACACGGGGAATTCCGCCTAGGCTCAATGAAGTCACTTCTGGCCTAATAACAGCACCGCTGGTCCTTGCCCAGATGACATCACTTCCGGTTCCGGCCCAGAGGGCATCATTTCCCCTGCCTGGCTTTAAAACCACCATATTTGGTATGCCTACCAGTTCTGTTCCGCATCTTCTGATATCTGAAAAAACTTGCAAAAAATCAACTCTTCACTTTTGACAGCCAATTTCAAGTATACGGATTGCTACCCACAAATCTTTTTCTGTGTTGTCTCAGTCATTTTACAGTGGTGTAGTCAGCAGGATGATTGACTTCACTAAGAACCGGAAGCAGGACCTAAATTCTGAACTCCAGCCCTTGAGTTGTGGGTCAGGAAGACCAGGTGCAAGCTCCATCCCAGGGGACAGTACTAAACAAAGTTTGAAGGGAGAGTGCAAAGAGGGCTAACAGAATAGAGCCTTGCTGGAAGGGGAAAGTGCATGAGGCTTGTTATGGTCTCTCAAGGGGGAGGACTGTCCTCTAAAACCACACAAAGGCACAGAGCTTTGAGAAAGGTGGGGGAGCCCCAGGCCTGCAAAAGAGGAAATGTTTGAGGTGGAAGTTTGACTTGGAGCATTAAAGGAAGACCCGCACCATCACACAGTCCTTCCAAATACTCCATTTCCAGTGGGCCTACTAATGGATGGAGAAAATTCATCCCAAGCTGCCTCCATGCTGTGTAAAGAACCGGTTGAGAGTGGAGACAGAGCTCCTCAGAGATTACATTTCTATTCCCAGGACATCACACAATGAGATGTCATCATAAGGTGCTGTGGCAGCACGGGAGGAAACCATTTCCCTTGATGTCACTGCGTATCCTCTCACACAGCTGCACTTGTGGAACGATGATTCCCTCAATTTTGCAAGAAATGCAGTTCTTCTGGTCAATGGCCATTGCACTCAGACTCCTATGTCACAGGTTCCTCACTTTGTATTAAATAACAACGTTCTTCATCATGTAGCGAAGCACGAGGAAGAGGTATGGCCACTGCTGTTAGTCCCACAGTACTACGGGCAGGTCTGTGAACTAACACACACCCACCTCCTGGGTGTCCATCTGGAAATTGAAAAAACCCTGGAGCATATTAATGAGGAGGTTCACCTCATTTGCACGTCCTGCCCTGAGTGCCAACTGTGCCAAATTTCCAGGTGGGACCGTGCTCCTCTAGTTCCCATTCCCATTATTAATGTTGCATTTCAGCGCATTAGGGTTAATTTAGTGGGACCTTTAAAACCCTCGGCTAGAGGGCACAAGTACGTACCAGTCCTGGTAGATTATGAAACCCAATATCCCGAAGCAGTTCCTTTGCACTGAGCTACCTCCAAAGCTATTACACAGAAATTAGTAGGGGTCTTTACGTGAGGGGCATCCCTAAAGAAGTCCTAACAGACCAAAGGACGCCATTTACCTCAGAGACTTCCAGGGAAACAGCCAAGTTACTTAAGATAAAGCATTTAAAGACCTTGGTATATCATCCTCAAACCGATGGTCTGGTAGAGGGGTTTAATCAGACCCTCAAGCAGATACTCCACAAGGTGGTCAAAGATGATGGAGGAAACTAGGATGAGCTTCTCTGCCTTATCCTTTTTGCCTATCAGGGAGTCCCACAAGCCTCCACAGGGTTTTTACCTTTTGAATTATTGTATGGGCAACACATATTCTAAAGTTAGTAACACAATAGATTACCAAAAATTCAGCCTATTCCAAAAACACACATGGAAAAGGTACAAGCAGCTCAGATCCATCATTATGATCATGACATATCTCTGCAGGATTTCTGGCCTGGAGATTGTGTCATGGTACTCTTTCCCACCTCCCACTCTAAACTTTTGGCACATTGGCAAGTCCCTTACAAAGTTAAGGAGAGGAAGAGAAGGGACTCGTTGACTATTTGATGAAAAAAACCAAATCGTTGAGTGAGTGAACGGGTATACCATATGAACCTACTGAAGCCATGGAAGGACAAGGAGCCTGACCCCTACTCTGGCCAGCCCCGTTCCCTCTGTGCTCAGAAATCAGAACTTAACTTCAGAACCATTTTGACTGACAAACAGCGACAGGAGCTAGAAACAGTTATTCTGTCTCTCCCCGAGGTGGTGAGTAAGAAACCTAGACCGACCTCCCTGATTGCATGTAACATTGTGACCAACCCCAGGGTGGTCGTTGAAGAACGCCCATATTAACTCTGAGGCAAAAAAAGCAGACTAAAAATCAAGCACATGCTGGAGCTAGGTGTAATAGAGGAAAGTCATAGTCCCTGGTCCAGCCCTATTGTCTTGGTCTCTAAGCCTGATGGAAGTTTATGGTTGTACAATGACTTCCGTGGCTTAACCAAGTTTCCCAATCTGATGGCTAATCGATGCCACAAGTGGGCAACCTCCTTGAGTGGCTGGGACAGGCTGAATTGTTGACCACTCTGCAAAGGCTAAGACTGCGTTTAGCATCCCTAGTGGTCACTGGTAGTAACGTGTCCTTCCATTTGGGTTACATGGGGCACCCACAACCTTCTAATGTCTGGTGGATAAAGTTCTCCATCCTCATAACTCTTATAGTGCTGCCTACCTGGATGACAGGTCATCTATTCTAGCACATGGAAGGAACACCTGCAGCAGGTCAAATTGGTATTGCAGACATTAGGGGAAGCTGGTCTTCATATTAATCAAAAAAAATTTTTCTTTGGGATGGACAAAGCCAAGTATTTAGGCTACCTTTTGGGCCGGGGTACTGTGAGACCACAGTGTTCCAAAGTAGATGACATCTTGAAATGGCCCAGTCTGAAGACCAAGAGGCAAGTCCAAGCCTTTCTCATCTTAGTGGGTTACTACTGCCAGTTTGTACCCTGATTTTCTGAGACTAATTACCTTGACTAATCTTACAAAGAAGAGGGCCATGAACATTGTGGTATGTGATGATAACACAGAAACTTATTCTCCAGATGGAAACTTTGGACACAGGCCTGGGGGCCGTGCTAAGCCAAAGTGTCATAGGTATCGAACACATCATTTCGTTATGTTTTCTGAGCTGAAATTGCTGGAATGGGAAACCAGGTATGCGGTGGTGGTGCAGGAGGCCTTGACAATCTAATGGGTAATTACACAGCTGAAGTACTACCACTTGGGCCATGAGTTCACCTTGGTTACAAACCTTGCACCTTGACAGTGGATGGCTTTACACAAGTAATTAAATCCACACATCACAAAGTGGTTTTTAGACCTACAGCCTTACAAGTTTTCGCTTGTTCACCATCAAAGCTCTCTTCATGTTAACACCGATGCTCTTTCTCAGGTTCATGACCTCTTGGTCAGGAACACTCAACCCGATGAGTCTGTGCTAAGGGGTTTTTTGTGTCACACGCTGGACCAGGGGATTGCAGAGTGCACTGATTCTTTTTCTTTTTCCTCTCCAGACAAACACTGGAAATTTCGCCTGGGCTCGAAGACGTCACTTCCGGTACCAAGCCCAATAACATCACTTCCAGTTTCAGCCCAGAGGACATCACTTCCACTTCCTGCCCCGATGACGTCATTTTCCCTGCCCAGCTTTAAAACCACCATGTTTGGTCTGCCTAGCAATTCTGTTTTGGACTGATGTCTGTAAAGACTTGCAAAAAATCAACTCTTCACTTTTGACAGCCAATTTCAAGTATATTGGTGGCTGCCCCCAAATCTTTTTTCTGTGTGATCTGAGTCTTTTAACACCATCTATAAAATGCATTACAGGTCTCATCATTGTATACATGAGGAACGTGGTCGAGAACAAACATAACATGATTCATCTTTCAGTCTAGAGACAGTATTATTCATACAAGCCCACCATGTTATTCATCTGAGCCTGGAACGACACCTGCAAAGATAAAGAGAGCTTCAGCTGGGGCACATTAAAAACATTAAAATGGGTGGAGTCATCTGAGAAATGTGTTGCTTTCTCCAAGGAGCAAGAGTCAATAGATTGTATAACAAGGGACAGGGCCTCATAAAAGATAAACACAAAAAAATAGAAAAATGGCCACTATGGGTACATGGCTTTTCAAGTTTTTCAGTTTCATGGTGTTGGAAAAAGTGGATCCAGTAAATCGATGCCCTCAATCCTTACAACGTTAGGAATAGACAGGAGAACTTGGTTCAGTACTCTCCACTGAGGCTGGTTCAAGTGCTTTCATAGAGTGTCTTACACCAAACCCCAATCTCCTATGGTGATATTCTCACTCTCAGAGTCAGCAGACAGGGCTATTCACCAGAACTCCTTTACTTGGGAATGGACACCCTTCAACACGCTTTGCAACCCTGAAAGAAAGGGAGTGGGACAGGAATAGGTCTTCATGTCAAAACCTCGTAAGAGGAGAGTCCCAACTGTCTGTGTATTTGCCCTTACATGGCGGTCAAGAAGGCATCTGGTCAATTTAAGCCAGTCTCCTTGCATACTTTAGCAGATTTCAATATCACTGTCTGATTTGCACTTTCCACCAAGCCTCCACTCTGTGGATGATAAGCACAATAGCATTTTAAGTCAATCTGTAGCCATTCAGCTAAATGATGGATCACTGAATTAACAAAATGTGACTCATTTCTGGGGAACCCCTCACCGGGGCACCACCTCCCTCACCAAGGCCTTTGCCACTGATTTTGCATCAGAATGTCTACAAGGGAAAGCTTCCACCCACTTAGACAACACATCAATTATGACAAGAAAATATTTGTAACCCTTCAGTGGGATTAGTTTAATGAAATCTATCTGCAGATGATCAAATGGGCCATCAGGAAAAGGGATAACGGATTGTCCTACCTGTGTGCCTTTACCCACGATAAACTTCATGCAGACCACATACGTTTGACAGTACGCTGCTGCATGTTGCCGGAAGCCTGGACCTCCCCAGAAATGTCCTACCCATGCCACCTTTGCATACTTAGAAACATGGTCAATAAAGTGCAACTTTTGCTAATCCTGGAAAAGAAGACCTTGACAGAAAGGTTTGTGTGCCTGTGTGTGTATTCATACACCATTGGAATCTTGGTATCCTCCTTTTTGGATCCACATCCGGCATTCAGAAGGAGAAACGTTATTCTGTAAAAGACTTCCATCTGGGGTTGTTGGTGCCTCTAAAGCAGCTAGAGTTATAGGAAACGCTGGTGCATCGGAACTATGCACGGCATCTTTCACCCAGTAGTCCGCTTGCATGTTGCCATGGCTTACAAGATCTTGTCTATTCATATGTGTTTGGCATTTAACCACAGCAATTTGTTTTAGTTCCATGAATTCAAATTAGCAAGTTTTCAACAAATGTGTGACCACAGAATAGCTGAAAGAGGGGAAACTATTTGACACTCCTCTTGAATGAAGCTTTTCTGTGTTTGTTAATGGTTGTTCCCTTTTCCTTTTGGATCAAGCATTGCTGTGTTTGGTGATGGGTGTTCCCTTCGTCTCCCAGATGGTTCCATCTCTGCCAGCAATGCTGTGGTAAGAGACAGCACCTTATTAGAAGGTGCTAAGCTCCATCCCTCTTGGTCCAATGAGGCCGTTGAACTCTTTGCATTGACATGTGTGTGTCAATTACATAAAGAGGAAGATGTGATAATTTACACAGATTCAGGAAATGCCTTTGGGGTGTGCCATGATCATGGCTCACTCTGGAAAATGAAAGGATTTAAAAAAGTTCAGGAAAACCCATGCAACATCTCACACTATCTAACAGACATGCCTAGAGGTGGATTAAGGTGGTCATGATAGATAGATAGATAGATAGATAGATAGATAGATAGATAGATAGATAGATAGATAGATAGATAGATAGATAGATAGATAGATAGATAGATAGATAGATAGATAGATAGATAGATAGATAGATAGATACTTTATTAATCCCAAGGGGAAATTCACATACTCCAGCAGCAGCATACTGATAAAAACAATATTAAATTAAAGAGTGTTAAAAATGCAGGTAAAACAGACATGTATAATATTAAACAAAACGTGTATAATGTTAACGTTTACCCCCCTGGGTGGAATTGAACAGTCGCATAGTGTGGGGGAGGAACGATCTCCTCAGTCTGTCAGTGGAGCAGGACAGTGACAGCAGTCTTTCGCCGAAGCTCCTCCTCTGTCTGGAGATGATCAGGTTTAGTAAATGCATTAGGTTCTCCATGATTTACAGGAGCCTGCTCAGCATCCATCGCTCTGCCACAGATGTCAAACTGTCCAGCTTCATGCCTACAATAGAGCCTGCCTTCTTCACCAGTTTGTCCAGGCGTGAGGTGTCCTTCTTCTTTATGCTGCCTCCCCAGCACGCCACTGTGTAGAAGAGGGTACTCGCCACAACCGTCTGATAGAACATCTGCAGCTAGCCTTCTAAGGAAGTATAGTCAGCTCTGTCCTCTCTTGCACAGAGCATCAGTATTGGCAGTCCAGTGCAAGTTATCATATAGCTGCACTCCCAGGTATTTATAGGTCTGCACCTTCTGCACACAGTCACTTCTGATAATCACGAGGTCGGGGCTCCTAAAATCCACCACCAGCTCCTTGGTTTTGCTGATATTCAGGTGTAAGTGGTTTGAGCTGCACCATTTAACAAAGTCCATGATTAGGTTCCTATACTCCTCCTGCCCACTCCTGATGCAGCCCACAATAGCAGTGTTGTCAGCAAACTTTTGCACATGGCAGTTGTAATGGAAGTCCGATGTATATAGGCTAAACAGGACCAGAGAAAGTACAGTCCCCTGTGGCACTCCTGTGTTGCTGACCACAATATCAGGCCTGCAGTTACCGAGATGCACATACTGAGATCAGTCTGTAAGACAGTCCATGATCCATGCCACCAGGTATGAATCTACTCCCATCTCTGTCAGCTTGTCCCTAAGGAGCAGAGGTTGGATGGTGTTGAAGGTGCTAGAGAAGTCCAGAAACAATTCTTACAGCACCACTGCCTCTGTCCAAGCGGGAGAGGGATCGGTGTAACATATAGATGATGGCATCCTCTACACCCACCTCTCCTGGTATGTGAACTGCAGAGGGTTGAGGGCGTGGCGGACCTGTGGCCTCAGGTGGTGAAGCAGCAGCTGCTCCATGGTCTTCATCACATGTGACATCAGAGCAACAGGTCAGAAGTCATTTAACTCACTAGGACGTGATACCTTTGGGACTGGGGTGATGCAAGATGTTTTCCAAAGCCTCGGGACTTTCCCTTGTTTCAGGCTCAGGTTGAGGATGCACTGTAGAGGACTCCCCATCTCCAGCGCACAGGCCTTCAGCAGTTGTGGCAATACTCCATCTGGACCCACTGCTTTGCTGGCACAAAGTCTCCTCACCTCTCTGCTTACCTGGGCTTCTGTAATTGTGTGTGGGGAGAAACTTTCTCCTATGCTGGTATCAGCAGAAGGATGGGTGGACGATGCAGTACTCCGAGGTGAGAGTGGGTTAGGGTGGTCAAACCTGTTAAAGAAGTTGTTCATCAGGTTTGCTCTCTCCACGTCTCTCTTGATGGTGGCACCCTGCTTTGAGCTGCAGCCAGTGATCTTCATCCCATCCCATACTTCCTTCATGCCGTTATTCTGCAACTTCTGCTCCAGCTTTCTCCTGTACTGCTCCTTCGCCGCCCTGAGCTAGACTCGGAGTTCCTTCTGCACGCGCTTGAGCTCATGCTGATCACTGCCTTTAAAAGCCTTTTTTTCTGGTTCAAAAGGCCCTTGATGTCACTTGTAATCCATGGCTTGTTGTTAGCATAGCAGCGTACTTTTCTTACTGGATATAGATGGCCCCACTTACTCATAATTCTTCACCAGAAAAAAAAAATTAATGCCATGTGTAATAGCATGCTGGAAATATTACATAGCCAAAATACACCCACTCGGGGTGCAGTAGCATAAACAAGCATCCACAGAAATACCTTGACAGCCTTTACTATAAATAGCAACTCCACAGACAAAAGGCATTAACAGTGGATTTGCAAGTTAATAACCGCTTTTAGCTTTCTAAACCAACAGGTGCAATAATGGCAGTAGTATACAGGCCACACTATATTACTGAGGCAAAATCACACATATCAAATAAAACAAGACCCATAAAAATACAATATAGTAACACAAAGTAATAACACAACATCATCACAATCACACGGCAAATATACATTTTCCTACCTTTAGGTTTTCTTCCTTGTTTTCCTGAAAGAGGAATCCTTGCTGAGGCTGGCAAAATCCAGTTTGCACAAAATATCATTTTCAATGGACATCAGAGACAGGTGATTCAGTCTGTTTTGGCCCATTGTGGATCTTAGTCTGTTTTTAACTAGTCCCAATTTTGAAAATGAACGCTCCATGCTAGTATTCTTTACAGACAAAGTCATAAATATCCGAAGTGCTATATCAACATTTGGAAAAATGGACCATATGTTGCAGCAGTGACCTTGCTGAGATGTCCTTGTTTTCTTTAATAACTTCTCTGAAATATCCAATTTTGTCCACAAAATCTTCCTACAGATCACCTGCTTATTTCTTCTGAAGAAAAGTCCAGTTTGAAGATTTTCTATGGAGATGGAGGGAATATTGTTAAAAAATCCAAAATGTCTGCTCAGTGTCTTTGTAGGAGTGATACCTCTGATCAAGTTCGGCAATGAGTCGGTCTATGACAGCGATAAAAACTGTTGTTATGAATTTCTCTCGGCCTGATCACTCACTGTCAGGTTCAGTGGATTCATCTGCTTGTTTTTTCCTTTTTCTGTGCCTCTGTGTGTCTACTTTGTAGTGTTGGAACACAGTTGGTGAGATGTTCTTTGCACCACTCTCAAAGTTGACAAAATCATCTAGCAGGACGGCTACATAATTCCTCAATGAGCTAATGAGATAAACAGCGTTACATAAATCCAAATCAACTGCCTGCTGAGCAGTGCTAGTCTTGTAAAAGTGTTGCCACATGTTACACAAAAAGGAAATCTCTAGTTTTTCCATCTTCTCGTAGAGTGTCCTGGCTTCATCCCGAGCAGTAAGGGTTTGGTTCGGGTCATCAGCTAACTTTTGCTGTGACTGGCGTAGTTCAGTGCAGTGCTTTTATTACTTGTGCGTGTGCTAACCATCTAGTGTCTGAAAAACCTTTCAAAGCCTCTATCCTGTGGATCAGCATTTTGTTGCTGACTGGATGAAGATTCGACAGCCTTGAAATATCCAGTCATCTTAGGGATTTTCTTTAGAAGTTCCTAGTTACACTGTCCTTTCAGTCGCTGTGCTTTTCGTTTTTGTGCTCCGCTATCATATTTTCTTTCAGGCATTTTGCCGATATGCTGTCCAGTTACCCAGAATAACATAATGGTGTGGTATGAACTCAAAACAAAATTAACTTTAGCTGGGTCACATCTACCCAATCAGCTGTTTAAAATGTTTCGTATTGGCCAATGGGCGTCAGGGAGGCGGTTTTCTTTTAGTAAATTAAAAAAATAATTAAAAATTGTTTGGCCAATCAAGGCCCCTGCACACGTGGGGCCCCTAGGCTGCAGCCTAGGCCAGCCTGGGCATTAATCCACATCTGCACATACCTAAGTTCTTCCTCTGGATAGAGCCAGTCTTGCCATAGAAAACGTGTAGGACAGAGCCGGGGAAGAATCATACATGTTGTTGTTCAGTGAGGTGAATAGCTTCTGTTGCTTTTTTGTCTGAAAGGTAAAGTAAAGTCCTAAATTTGTTTCTTCATAAGAAAAGTCTCAAATTCTGCAGTTCATGACTCATCTAACTGATGACCAAAATAGTAAGCTGTATAGTGCAACTGAGAGGGCTGGGTCAAACCTTTAGGAACCTTGGTGCAAAGAAAGACATTATCATGTCTTTGAGCGACCATGCTGCATAATTGACAAAGTACTGTAAAGAAAACACACCAAGCACCTGAGAGGTGACGTCTATGCCTGTAACAGAGACACAGTCACTGAAACTTGTAGCTTTGCCAACAGATCACATCCAAGTAGATTCATCGGGCCAAAGTCACTGAGCAAAAATGAATGAGTGACAGTGAATGAGTTTAAAGGTGAAGCAACATTTAAAGGTACAGTTTGATGCAATTGATGCAGAACGTCGGCCACTGCAACAATATTTACAGTCATTTTCAGTGGTGGGGATTCCCAGCACCTGGGAGGATTGAAGAGAAGACCTAGTTGCACTAGTGTCCACTAGGAAGGATAGTGATCTGCCATCAACTAGAGTAATCATTGGCTCAGCTTCAAGTTGCCAAGTCAGGGAGGCATACTGGCCAATCACATCCCCCATCCCTTCAGATCCCTAGGACTGTGGCCATGCCTGAAGAGGAGTCTTGGTCCATGTCTGGAGCAATGGCCACTACATAACACTCCCTGTACTGATCTGATGGGACTGCACAGGGCAATTTGGGCAGTTCTTCTTAAAGTGTCATGATTGGCCACACAAATGACAGGAATGTTCTCCTCTATCCAGTAAACCAGATGCTTTGTGGCCACCTTGTTGCAGAAACTGGGAATCCCTTTTCCCACTCCTGCAGGACCCTTTTCCATGACTCCTACCACGGCCTGCTGGTTCTCCAGAACAGAATGCCAACTGTGCTGCCAATAACTTACCTTGGGTTTTAAATTTGTTTTTCTTTAATATAACGTTCAGCAAGAACAGCATATGGACAGACATCGTGCATCTTTTTATCTTCCAATCTTAAGCAAGTTGCTTTAGTAGCATTCTACAGCTCAGGTTTAAGTCCATTTATAAACAATGAAGCCATTGCCCTCCGCTTTTCATCAGCCAATACAATACCAGAGTGATCATCCATCAATTCAGAAAGACGATGTTCCAGTTCTGACACACTCTTGTCATCTTTCTGTTGAGCTAATGTTAACTTTGACCAGTCTGTGCTTTTCTTAAATTTATTTTCAATACGTCCCTTTAATGCATCCAACTGCACGTTAAAATTTCCATCTCTCAGGGGATCATTCCAATCCCCCCTTAACATCATTTCATGCACTCTTAAGTTTTCTACACAAATCCATAGTCCATTCCTTTCCACGGGGTTTATACATATCATCCATAGCCTTCAGGCTTTCAACAAGTTTTCTGCCTCCCACTTCATCAGGAATGGCAATTCTGCAGCTATTTCTTTTACTTCTTTCATATCCTAATTATGCTGTGCTTGAAGGGATCTGTGGTTATTTACTAGATTAGGATGGGCTGGATTATAAACAGGATTGGGAATTTGAAGTAAAGGGAGAACATGTTGGTTTTCTTCCACTGCAGTGTATGCAGCCTGTGCACAAGCTCTCGTGGTCACGCTTTTCTTTTTGCACAGCAGCGTAGGAGCCATAGACACATGAGGCGTGCTTGGAAGGGCAGGCATCGTGTCTGCATAGCAGTTGAATGAGAGGACTCTCCTTCATCCTCCTCCTCCTCCTCCTCCTCCTTCTCCTCAGATTTTGTCTCCTTGTCATCGTGGGTTTGAAGAGTGAAAGACTGAGGTTGTGGGAGACAAGAAGTAGGCAATGTTGGATAGTATAAAGTGCCACCCTTCCTTTTTCTTAAAAATCTTTTTCCTTTTCCTTCAAGTTATCTCCTTTGTGTTTGGCAGTGCTTAAAACTGCGATAATCTTTTCTTGCTCTTTATTTTTCTATCTCTCCATGCGTGCCTTGGCTGCTAAGTCATCCGCACATTTCATGACACTTGATCCACCCTTTCCTGTTCTTCAGCTTTCTTATTTGATGTATGCCACACAATTATCACTAGTTGGAATCAGTTCGATTGACTCTTTACTTTGTCCACATCTGATTTTCAAAGGCTTCTGCAGCAAACCTTTGAATATCACCCTTTAATCATAAAACACAAAGAGTATATATATATATATATATATATATATATATATATATATATATATATTGTGAGACTCACCCAGACAGCACCAGTCGGAAACCACATCTTTATAAAAGTCACACGTTTATTAAAAATAAATAAATACAGTCCCAAATCACACACAGTGTACTTAACACTAATCACTCCTGTTCTTGGGCTTCTCTCAATGTCCTTGGCCGCCAATCTCCTCCTGGGAGCTTCGTATTACTCTCTTTCCCGGCTCTAGCTCCCCAACTGCTTGGAGGCGGCGCCTTTTATTTCCCGCCCAGATGTGCTCCAGGTGTCCGATGACGAACTTCCGGCAGCACTTCCGGGTGTGGCGGAAGTGCTGCCCTTTGCACCGGAAGCACCCTGCCAGGTTCCTCCGCCATCTTGCCAAGTGTGGCAGAAGTAACTGTTTCCAGGTCCCTCAAGGCTTAAGTTACCCCCTGGCGGTGGCCACAGGTCACAACAGGCCAGAACCTCTTTGTCCCTTTCCCGTGGTCCTCTTTTTGTCCAGGGCTTTTGCCTCCTCTTGACCCGGAAGCTTTTTATGCCATCTTCCGTTCCTTTTAGGCGTCCCGGCCGGGTATGAATCCCTGTGACAATATATTTGCAGCTGGAGATTGACAAAAGGAGAAAATGAATTACGTATCATAAAGTAGTTTTTATTCCTGAGCTTTCAGCCCCTGCCTTCCATATACAGTATATATATATATATATATATATATATATATATATATATATATATATATATATATATATATATATATATATATATATATATATATATATATATATATATATTATGGGGTGCCAAACAGGCAAATACGTTATATGTTGAGAACACTGACTTTAGAAAATCATTGTATTTGCCTTTTTGGCACCCCATATATATATATATATGGAATAAGCCTGTAACATAACAAAATTTGGAAAAAGTGATGCGCTGTGAATACTTTCCGGATGCACTGTATATATATATATCTTCTAGGCAACCAGCCTCTGTGGAAACAGCCTCTCTGCTCACACCCTCTCCGTCAGGCAGAGAGAGTGAAAGAGACAGAATAAAGCAAACAATCAAGCACCTCGCGGGAAGCATATCTTATATCATTGAGGAGTTTTAGTAAATATGTAATACATGTTCTGATTGGGTAGCTTCTAAGCCATCCGCCAATAGCGTCCCTTGTATGAAATCAACTGGGCAAACAAACTGAGGAAGCATGTACCATAAATTAAAAGACCCATTGTCCACAGAAAGCCGCGAAACAGCGAAAAATCTGTGATATATATTTAGATTTAGATATATATTTATATTTAAAATCCGCAATAGAGTGAAGCTGCAAAAGTCGAAGCGCGATATAGCGAGGGATTACTGTATATATATATATATATATATATATATATATACAATAATCCCTCCTTGATCGCGGGGGTTGTGTTCCAGAAGCCCCCGCGATAGGTGAAAATCCGCGAAGTAGAGACCATATGTTTGTATGGTTATTTTTATATATTTTAAGCTCTTAGAAACTCTCCCACACTGTTTATAAATATTCTCCGCACAGTTATACAGTAAACCCTCGTTTATAGCGGTTGATCCGCTCCAGACAGATAAATGGATTTCCAAGAAGTAGGATTCTTTATTTATAAATCTAATATTTTCGCAGTTAGAGCATTGAAAACCTGTTTACGACCTTCTAAATACGTTTTAAAACATTATTAGAGCCCTCTAGACATGAAGTAACACCCTTTAGTCAAAGTTAAACTGTGCTCCATGACAAGACAGAGATGACAGTTCTTTCTCACAATTAAAAGAATGCAAACATATCTTCCTCTTCAAGGTGTATGTCAGGAGCAGAGAATGTCGGAGAGAGAGTAAAGTAAACAATCAAAAATCAATAGGGCTGGTGCGCTTTTAAGTATGCAAGCACCACGATAAAGCAGCTCAATGAAGGGATCAATGTGAAGGTAGCCTTTCAGCATTTTTTTACAGGCGCGTCCGTATCTTCTAAGCAAACAGCCACTGTGTAAACAGCCCCTCTGCTCACACCACCTCCATCAGGAGCAGATAATGGGGCTAATCATAAGTCTCCCTGATGGTATTGCATGATGGATAAGTATCTGCCTGTATTTCTCAGAGAGAGTGAGACACAGAGAAAAGTAAACAATGAAAAATCAATACGGGCTGTTAGAGCTTTTAAGTGTGTGAAGCAGCGCGCAGAAGTTTTAGTTAATACGTAATACATGCTGTGATTGGGTAGCTTCTCAGACATCCACCAATAGCGTCCCTTGTATGAATCAACTGGGCAAACAAACTGAGGAAGCATGTAACATAAATTGAAAGACCCATTGTCTGCAGAAATCCGCAAAAAATCCGTGATATATATTTAGATATGCTTACATTTAAAATCCGCGATGGAGTGAAGCCACGAAAGTCGAAGCGCGATATAGCGAGGGATTACTGTATAGTAAATACCCCTATCTAGTCACTGACAGTTGCCTGGATTGTTGTTATTTTTTTTTTTTTTCACTCGTGGATCTCCGATTTTGTTTGTTTTTACCCCTGTCTAGCCACCGATAGGAGCCTGAATTCTGAACAATCCGACACCGGACATTTGTAGAACAGGTGCCAAGATTATTCTCTTTACTCAGCTCAGCTTTTTTTTTAACTATTAGTATTATTCTATTCTATCCCCCCCTATGTGCAGGACCTACAGAGAAAAACCCCTATTGTAATCTTTAAATAACTTATAGATTGAACTTTCTTTTATCTGGCTGGTGGGTTCGAATCTCCTCAATGCAGACTCCATAGACCCTGTATCATGGGTCTCAGCAGTGGACGAGGAATGGGCCTGTCCTAAAGTTTGCCGGATCCCACCTGACACTAACTATTTGCCAGCCTCTTCTTCTTGAGGTTCTAGGTCCAAGTGGGGTCTCCTCACCAGGGGCCTCATGTATAATGCCGTGCGTAGAACTCGCACTATAATATGACGTAAGCACAAAAGCCGAAATGTGCTTACGCACAGAAAAATCCAGATGCAGGAATCTGTGCGTACTCCAACTTCCACGTTCTTCCGCTACATAAATCCCGATCAATGTGAAAACTAACGCTCGTGCACGCGCTTTATGTAACGCCCCAACTCCTCCCAGAATTACGCCTCTTTGAATATGCAAATCAATATAAATCACCCTTAAGCTCAGCCTTCTGTGAAATGGGAAAAGCACGGGGAAAATATAAGAATTTCAGCGAATACCAGGTGGATGCAAAGGAAAAACATACTATTTGTTATAATAAATAATAATAAATAAACCGTGGTATAATCAACAAAAGGAAGTTGATCGAGTGACATAGCGTGTTGGAGAAACTTGAAAGCTCACGTTCACAAAATCGCACAGTGCCGGAAATAAAAAAGAAGTCACATATCAAAGTCGCCGTGAAAAGCCGAGTTGTAGCCCACTGTCCGAGTGTCATATGAAAGCTTATTAGGGTACAGAGAAAAAAAGGCACACAGTGGGGAAAAAGCACGAAATGTCAACTTCAATCTCGACATTTCCACTTTAATCACATAGTTTATTTTGTCATTAAAGTAGAACATCATAAACTTCACCTTAAAATCGTTTAATTAACCAGTTTCTCAAATCACATCTTAATTAAAGTAGCACGTTAAATGCGTTGTTTTGTATTTGATCTTCTATGTGCCTATGTGTGTGAATCACTACTTGCTTGTTAAACCGGCTCTCTTCCTCCAACTGGACACAGAATTCATTACATTTGTGATATTACAGCTCTCTGAATAACTAAAATACTGAGATGTATACGTGATATCATTTTCATGATGGTAGGAGTTAAAGCACGTTATTAAACATGTTTTTCACTTCGATGAAATAATTTATTGCAGCAGTACTCAGGGGCGGCTCTAGGCTTGTGGTGGCACTGGGCAGAGGAAGAATCGGTGGCTCCTTCGCCCGCCAATGTCAGTAAAGTAGCTTATGCACGGTGGATGGCCTCGTCCGTTGCAGACACTGCATAGCCGACTCGTGCTCATGACACAAGCATTTAACTTTTGCCGAAATTTGTCTCTGCGTTTTTATCTGTTTTGTAATTTTCTCTTTCTGTGTTATATTCAGTATATATTGGCGTAGCCGTCACTGCAGTCAGTGCTTTTCTTTCCCCAAGTAACCGATCGCCACACAATCAGCTCTGTAATAGAAGTTAAGCCATATGTAAGCTTAGCGCCGATTCTTCAAAACGTTTAAGGAACATTGAATTATCTTCGTAGTACATGTTTAATTATTCAATCCTTAACGACACTCCCAGTGAAGAATATAGAACAGTGGTGGCGAACCTATGGCACGCGTGCCAAAGGGGGCACTCAGAGCCCTCTCAGTGGGCACGCGCGCCGTCGCCTGAGCACAGAGTTCGTTACTATAAAGCCAGAGGAATGCGGGGCCGGGCTGCTCCCCTCACCGCTCCCCTCTTCATGCGCCGGAGGACTTTCTCACATCACCGCCCCTCTGCCCAGCAGCCCAATGGGAGCGCTTCCTTCCTCTCCTGTCTGGGGTAAGGCGGGCGGCACACATACTGCTTGAGGGTGCGGCACGGACTGCAGCCTTTTGAGTCTGTGATTCCCGTGGTAGGGTTGGAGGGGATGTGGTATAGCGGGTCCACAGCTCAAAATTGAAAAGGCCAGTTTTAACAGATAATTGCCGCACTCGCGGCTTAAAGGGGGTTATGGTAGAGTGGCCGGAGCGGTTTCCAGGAGCTTTGTGATGCGGGCAGTCCTCGCTTAAGCGCACAGGTGAGGAGTCGTCCGCATCTGTAATTATTGCCGGGAGTTGCTAATCACCACACCTGATCCACGACCCCGTAATATATAATAGAAGCGGGGGTGGGGGATTGGCGGAGCTTAATAGGGAAGACCTGCGTGAAACACTTGAGAGGATCGAAGGGATGACAAAGGACAGCACAGTTAGTTATGAAAATGAAATCCTTAAAGTGTGGAATTCTCTGCCAAATAATCTTAAATCAATGAAGGCACTTGAGATTGCTTTCCTTACTTTGTTTGGAACATCTTATGCTTGTGCGCAGCTGTTTTCAGCTTTGAATTAAATCAAATCTGACACCAGAAACAGACTAACAGATGACCTGAGTGCTGCATGTGTTGCTCTCAAACTTACAAAGTATAAGCCAAGGTTAGACAAATTATCAGCATGCATACAACAGCAAAAATCACATTAATTGTTCAAAAGCATACCGAATGCAAACTTTTACCTTTCAACAAAAAGTTGTTTTTATCTTTGAAAGCTACGTTATTATGTTTTTCTTTTTAGACAAAATATGTTAATGTATGAGTGGCTTTTCTAAACTAAAAGCTCAGTAGATAGATAGACAGACAGAGCATCAGTATTGGCAGTCCAGTCCAATTTACCATCCAGCTCCACTCCCAGGTATTTATAGGTCTGTACCCTCTGCACACACTCACCTCTGATGATCACGGGGTCCATGAGGGGCCTGGGCCTCCTAAAATCCACCACCAGCTCCTTGGTTATGCTGGTGTTCAGTTTAAGGTGGTATTCAGGTTAAATTGCCATGTTGCCACTTTGCGATAAATAAGTGGGTTTTGGATTGCAGTTTGGGCACTTGGTTTCTAAATGGTTCGCCATCACTGATATAGAATATTTAAATGAAGTTAAAGTTTTATCTGAATAATTTAATAAACATATTTTGATGCATTTCACCTTAAAAATGATGTTGTCATCATATGTAAATACGCGCTTTATAAAGTGGCTCAGGTTGTGCGATATTATAACTGTAGTGCAAGTTTACGGTGGGGTGATTGTACTTATAAGTACAAACAGTTCTACAAGGTGCAATTGATTGAGCGCATTTAAAGTTCTTGGGATGAAGCTGTTTCTGAACCGCGAGGTCTGTACAGGAAAGGCTTTAAAACGTTTTGCAGTGGCTGAGACAGCGTGTCCTTGAAGCTGTATACCGATAATTCTCTTTCCGATGAGCTGCTGCTGTGATTCACACTCAGATACAGTGATATAAATACTCAGAGTCGTGCAGTGAGAGTAATATGGAAAAAGATGATCCACTGTGGCAAATCCTAATGGGAGAAGCTGAAAGAAGAAGAAGAAGAAGAGAGAGTAACAACACTAAAGCAGTTATGGTATTTTGAATACTATGGCTATTCCCTGGACCATTATATTGTTACAAGTTAATTACAATCAGATGTGTTACACTAATAAACAATATGCGGTTAGTTTCAGTGTATTTATAAAGCCGCTTCAGGAAAATAATGAGTAACCACACAGGAACAGTATTGCTTTGACGCTGTGTGCCGCCAGTCTGCAAAACCGAGCGGAGAACTTGCGTACGACAAGGCATGAGGTACCGTGGAAAAGTGCGTGGCTTTATGCCAAGTGTAGGTTTTATACATCACGATTTGAACGTGGAAAAGTTCTTACGCAACATTTCTGTGCGTACGCACCGTTTATACATGAGGCCCCAGGTGAATTTTGAATCCCCATGTTAAGGCGCTAGAAACTGTGGCATACATAAACCCGCCCCCACTGGAAGCCGAGGTTTAGGCAGTTAAACACAGGCATTAGAAAGCGTCAATCATTCTTCTTTATTATTAAACTCTTACAAGAGGTTACACCTACAGTGCATGCAACTTATTAGCGAGTTTTACAAAAAAAGAGTGTCTTCTGTGCTATTTGTATACTTCATTGATTAGATCACAATTCCAAAGAATTCATTACATAATCAGAAACTTTTAACATGATTGGTAACACCCAGTTGCTAACGGGACATTGCAAACGCTGATACCTTAAATAACCACAATTAACTCTGTCCACTAGGTTGACTGATAGTTCTGTCAGCTCAGGATTACGTGACTTTTAAAAAATGTCCAAAAGTACACTATGTGCTTTTCCTTTTTTTTAAATCCAGCTGGGTACATCAACAGGAAACTTAGTCTAAGCATTGCAATACAACTATGATTATGCCTTATATATGACCTTTTCTGTTTAACATTATACATTTATGCTATAAAATAACTAAAACGCCTTCCCTTAATAGCTCAACTTTTGTCATTAGTGAAAATTAAAATAGCGCCTTCAGTCTTTAAGCATAAGCTCAAAAGATAAAATATGAAACTCGAGCACAAACTCAGCAGATAATGAAGTTGGGCTTCAAATCTTACATTATGAACCACTTTATATCATGTAGGTGCAATATTGTTGTACATGGGGGATGTTGTTGCTAAAGTAGTAGGGCTCATTTGAATATACATCAGGGTTCAAGATAAATTAGACTAGATCAGCTTCTTTCCCCCAATTACACTCACAAAGTTTGAGTGTTTCTCTTTAAATTTCAGTTGTGAAATTTTATTCTGTAACCATAATGGTCTCCTCAAACTATCATATGACCTTTAATCAGGTAAAAATAAATCCATATCCTCTCAGACTAAGATTTTCTTGTCTTTAAAAGCATGGTTGACTGTTATTAAAGGGAAAGTGGTACTTGTTTAAATTTTATTAGCATAATGTTTCCTCCCTCACTCCTATCTGACCCCCAACAAACAATATCTCCATGTGTTAGGAACTGCAAAAGACATAAACTAAAGCACAAATTTATCTGTAAACAGGATAATGATGGTCCTTTTCTCACCAATTTTACCTTTATCGTGTTTTCTGTTTGATGAAACCCAACAACTCCTCCTTCATGGTTCCAAACTGAAATGTACCTTGTGTACCCTCTATTTCTGAAAGATCATTTATTGAAATGAAATAATGTTCTGTAAAATTGTAAATTACTTTCTGTTGTTTTCACATGGTGCAAACAGACTCTTATAATCAATAATCATGCCCTGCTTCTTGAGAAACTACCTTGTAAATTTCCCTCATGGACTAAAGAAGGAATCTATTCATTAGGTGACATCTATCTCATCTATATATTCCAATATACAGAGTATGCCTTTGAGGTGCCCCAGACCCTTTGTAATTGTCTGTTCTGTTATTACAATATATGTAAATATATTGTCACTCAAGTGTGCATGGAAGACAGTTTGTGGGCTCAGAGAGTGTTGTTTCTCAGTTGGACCAAGGGTTTGTGTGGTCATCTAATTCTTTCTCCTTTTGTCCCTCTGCAGAAAGACCATGCCTCTAAATGATGTCCTGGCCAGCTCACCCACTGATGATGTCACTTCCAGCACGTTCTGGTGATGTCACTTTCGGTATCCATAACCCACCTTCTGATGACATAATTTCCTCTTCTGGCTTCCCTAATTCCACCTGTTCCGGTTTCAGCCACATTTATAGACCAGACTCACCCTGTTAATTCAGATCTGTTTTTGACTCCTGTCTAAAGACGTGCTTTCTTTATGCATGCTGTTTTTTCAGGTATATAGGGTTGACATCCCCAAACCTTTTTCTGTCTGCTGCCTTATTTATTCACATTGGCATAGTTGGCACAATATCATTTTTGCTCAAAGAGGTTGGAAGAGCAGGAACTGACATTCATACTCAAAAATATGGCCACAGAAATACTGTGGTTCAAGGTACAGTTGGGTGAGACCAGGACACAGCACGCTGAGTCTGAGGCATGGACTCAAGCACATGTCACCCTCCAATAGGACCGGTGAAGGGCTCCTTCCCAGGTGCTAATGCTGTTGCAGGAGAGCGATGATATAGAGTCGTATCCACTATATATTGAATGCCCAGCAACCTGAAACCATTGGGAATGTGGGGATTGAGCAAACTTATTGTCACAGTTACTAAAGGGGGAGGCACAAAGGACCTATTATGATCTCAGGACAGAGGATGCTGCTAATTATGACACCATGAAAGCCAAAGTTCTTAAAAGGTATGACATTTCTCTGGACCAGCAGATGAGGTTGAATGACAAATGACAGTTTAACCCTCAGCGGCTGTACAGACCGCAAGCTTATAATCTGTAGGGTAAAACAAGGAGCTGGCTAGGGCAGATGTTAATGACTCAGAACAGGTTGTGAAGCAGGTGGCCTACGATCTGCTACTGAACACCCTCAACATTTTCCACTCCCTGCCTTTCCATAGACAGGCATACAAAAATATGGATGCCCTAATTGAAACTTGGAAAGGCACAGAAAGGCAGCTCAGTCCAAGCTTTCTAAAAGGTATATGCACAGGAACACATCACCCATCAAGAGCCTTCCCTTCATGATTACGGAGCCTAAAACCCATCCCAAGAAGAAGCACACGACCACCCTGGGCTGTTTCAAATGAAAAGAGGCTGGGCATACCATCCCAAACTCAACAAGCTGATGGACTGCAGCTAGGCTAAAGGTGAAAGATACTGTGCTGTCGCTAACTCCTTATCTTTTCTTCGGGCAGGAGTGGTGGTGGTAAATGGGCACAGGGTTACTGCACTTATAGATACTGGCAGCAACATTTCCATTGTAGCTCACCTTTATGTTTTACTCCAACAGTGGCGCACACAGAAGACCAGTCTGACTTTTATTTACATTCATCCACCTCCTGTATTATCAGTTATGAAGACTTCATGAGGGTTTTACAGAGAAATCCATCTTTTCCCATGATTCTGTGCTGAGAGTAAGTTATATCACACCAACCACTTCTGTTGAATCAATGGGCCTTGTAATGGACAGAGATAATCCACACCAAACCATCTCCACACCATGTACACAGCTGGCAGCAAGGAATTAAAGGCCTACCCAGTGAGAAACAGTGGAAGTCAAGACAATGCAGCAATCGTCAGAGACCTGACCTGTGATGATGTAGTTTGCGACTTTGCCCACTGAAGTCAGTCATGATCATCTAAACACTTTACAATTTCAATTTAAACAAATGGGCATCCTTTAATTGGAAACAGTCAAACGACAATTGCCTCAAGTTTGCCAAAAATGCAAAGGTCTCAATAAACGGCAAACGCACCTTACATACCACGCCATGCCATACCACATACCACGTGTCACACTTTGGTATCAATAATGATTTATTATAATTGATAGCTGAGAATGAGAGGGAGATGAGGTTATTGTTGTTGATGCCACAGATGTACGGGTGTCAGGCCTGTGAATTCATATACACCCATCTCCTAGGCACCCACTTGGGAGCCAACAAAACTAAAGAGAGGACTACGCTCCACTTTTATTGGCTGGAAATCCATGAGAAGTTCTGACGTTTCTGTGCTTCCTGTCTGGAGTGTCAGTTACATCAGATTCCTAGGAGGGATCGTGCTCCGCTGGTTCCTCTTTCCTTAATTGACATCACTTTCGAGTGTATAGGGGTCAAAATCGTATGACACCTTGATCCCTCAGAGCAAGGACAAAAAAAAAAAGATATAGATATATTTTATTTGAACATTCACACATCATTTCTTTTCCCAAAGCACCAACTAAATAAAGTCACATTTAATTGCCCCTCAATCATTTTCCCACAAATAAACACATAGGCACACTCAATCCCACTTTTAGGATATCTTGTACAGATAGCTCTACATTTATATGCATAAATACAGTAATCCCTCTTCGATCGCGGGGGTTGCGTTCCAGACCCCCCGCGATAGGTGAAAATCCGCGAAGAAGAAACCATATGTTTGTATGGTTATTTTTATGTATTTTAAGCCTTTATAAACTCTCCCACCCTGTTAACATTATTAGAGCCCTCTATCTATCTATCTATCTAAACTCTCCCACCCTGTTAACATTATTAGAGCCCTCTAGACATGAAATAACACCCTTTAGTTAAACGTTTAAACTGTGCTCCATTACAAGACAGAGATGACAGTTCTTTCTCACAATTAAAAGAAAGCAAACATATCTTATCTTCAAAGGAGCGCCGTCATAAAGGAGCGCCGTCAGGAGCAGAGAATGTCAGAGAGAGCGCTCGCTAAGAAAAGCAAACAATCAAAAAATCAATACGTGCTTTTAAGTATACAGAAGCACCGCGATAAAGCGGCATTTTGTAGAGGAGCGTCCGTGTCCTCTGTGCAAACAGCCCCTCTGCTCACACCCCCTCCGTCAGGCAGAGAGAGTGAGAAAGATAGAGAGAAGCAAACAAGCACCGCGCGGGAAGCATATCTTATAGCATTGAGGAGTTTTAGTTAATATGTAATACATGCTCTGACTGGGTAGCTTCTATGCCAAACGCCAATAGCATCCCTTGTATGAAATCAACTGGGCAATCAAACTGAGGAAGCATGTAACCTAAATTAAAAGACCCATTGTCCGCAGAAAGCGGCAAACCAGCGAAAAATCTGTGATATATATTTAGATGTGCTTACATTTAAAATCCAGCGATAGAGTGAAGCCCTGAAAGTCAGCGATATAGCGAGGGATTACTGTATACACAAAAAAAAACCTCCCAATGTGAACATACAGCACAAAAGACTCTCCTGATCAGATAACCTTTAAATATTTGGATGTGTGGGAGCCCAGGCAATGAAGATGCACCACATAAAAAAGAACAGACAATGTACAATACAAAGCACATAAGTAAAATATTATTATTACAATGTAAGTGTTATGTGTCATGGCTATAATATTATAGTGTATTCACTGATTTATAATTAAAAAGCAGAAAATAAAAAGGAAGAGGAAAAAAGCAACTAATACAAATTATGCATGGATGGCTCTTATATTGCTAAGTGTATTATTTTATCTAAGCCATAACAGCTAATAGCTAAAGTCCTCCCTGACTCTTTCTTAATGTGAATTCAACACTCATTTTCATATCTCCATTCATTTAACTTCTTTGTTATCTCCTTGAGAAATTTTCAGCTCTTCGTCAGCTACATTTGGAGACTGTCCTACTTCCTCCAATATCTAATTTCAAAAGTGGAAGTCAAGCAAGAATTTCTTCCTTTGTAATCATATCTTAATATTATTCTAAGATGCTTCTTTTTTGAGATTTCCATATTTTAATTGGAGAATATTAAAACACAGTATCTCTTGTGAAGAATTATCCCTTTCTCCTTAGGTAAGTGAAGATTTTTGATCTCCAAACTGTAGAAAAGAAGCCTCACAATCTTCTTCTTTTTCTTTTGGCTGCTACCATTAATGGTTGCCACAACGGATAATCCTTTTCCATATTTTTCTGTCCTCTGCATCTTGTTCTTTAACACCCATCACCTGCATGTCTTCTCTCACCACATCCATAAACTTCCTCTTAGGCCTTTCTCTTTTCCTCTTGCCTGGCAGCTTTATCCTTAACATCCTTTTCCCAGTATACTCAGCATCTCTCCTCTGCACATGACCAAACCAACACAATCTCGCCTCTCTGACTTTGTCTCCCAACCATCCAACTTGAGCTGACCCCCTAATGTACTGATTTCTAATCCTGTCCCTCCTTGTCACACCCAGTGCAAATCTCAGCATCTTTAACTTTGCTACCTCCACCTCTGTCTCCTGCTTTCTGGTTAGTGCCACCATCTCCAACCTATATAACATAGCTGGTCTGTCTACCATCCTGTAGACCTTCCCTTTCACTCTTACTGATACCCGTCTGTCACAAATTACTCCCGACACTTTTCTCCATCCATTCCACCCTGCCTCCACTCTCTTTTTCACCTCTCTTCCACAATCCCCATTACTCTGTACTGTTGATCCCAAGTATTTAAACTCATCTACCTTCACCAACTCTACTCCTTTCGACCTCACCATTCCATTGACCCCCTCTCATTTACACACATGTATTCTGTCTTGTTCCTACTGACCCTCATTCCTCTCCTCTCTAGAACATATCTCCACCTCTCCAGGGTCTCCTCAACCTGCTCCCTACTATTATTACAGATCACAATGTCATCAGCAAACATCCTAGTCAACGGGGACTCCTCCCTAATCTTGTCTGTCAACCTGTCCATCACCATTGCAAATAAGAAAGGGTACAGAACCGATTGCTGACGTAATCCCACCTCCACCTTGAATGCATCTGTCACTCCTACCTCTGACTTCACCACTGTTACACTTCCCTTGTACATGTCCTGTACAGCTCTTACGTACTTCTCTGCCACGCCCGACTTCCTCATACAATACCACAGCTCCTCTCGAGGCACCCTGTCATATGCTTTCTCCAGGTCCACAAAGACACAATGCAGCTCCTTCTGGCCTTCTCTAAACTTCTCCATCAACATCTTCAGAGCAAACATTGCATCTGTGGAGCTCTTTCTTGGCATGAAACCATACTGCTGCTCACCAATCATCGCCTCACTTCTTAACCTAGCTTCCTCTACTCTTTCCCATAACTTTATGCTTTGGCTCATCAGTTTTATCCCCCAGTAGTTATTACAGTCTTGCACATCCCCCTTATTCTTAAATATCGGCACCAGTGCTCTTCTTCTCCACTCCTCAGGCATCCTGTCACTTTCCAAAATTCCATTAAACAATCTGGTTAAAAACTCCCCAGCCATCTCTCCTAAACACCTCAATGCTTCCACAGGTATATCATCTGGACCAGCGGCCTTTCCATTTTTCTTCCTTTTCATAGCAGTTTTTATTTCCTCCTTGCTAATCCATTGCACTTCCTGATTCACTATCTCCATATCATCTAACCTCTTCTCTCTCTCCTTCTCTTCATTCATCAGCCTCTCAAAGTACTCTTCCATCTGCTCAACACACCCTCCTTGCTTGTCAGTATGTTTCCATCTTTATCCTTTATAACCCTAAACTGCTGCACATCTTTCCCAGCTTGGTCCCTCTGTCTAGCCAATCGGTACAGGTCCTTTTCTCCCTGCTTAGTGTGCAACCTCTCATACAACTCATCATATGCCTTTTCTTTAACCTTCGCCACCTCTCTTTTCACCTTGCACCTTATCTCCTTGTACTTTTGTCTACTTTCTGCATCTCTCTGACGATTCCACTTCTTCTTCGCCATCCTCTTCCTCTGTATACTCTCCTGTACTTCCCCATTCCATCACCAGGTTTCCTTTTTCCTCCTTCCTCTGTCCAGATGTCACATCAAGCACCCTTACTACTTCTGCTGTAGTTTCCCAACTGTCTGGTAACTCTTTACTGCCACCCAGTGCCTGTCTCACCTCCTCCCTAAACTCAACCTTGCAGTCTTCCTTTTTCAACTTCCACCATTTGATCCTTGACTCCACCCTCACTCTCTTCCTCTTCTTGATTTCCAACGTCATCCTATAGACCACCATCCTATGCTGCTTAACTACACTTTCCCCTGTCATCACTTTGCAGTCTTCAATCTCCTTCAGACTGACTCTTCTGCATAATCCACCTGTGTGCTTCTTCCTCCACTCTTGAACATCACCCTATGTTCTTCCATCTTTTTAAAATATGTATTCAACACAGCCATGTCCATCCTTTTGGCAAAATCCACTATCCTCTGACCTTCTTCATTCCTCTCCTTGACACCATACCTATCCATCACCTGCTCGTCTCCTCTGTTCCCTTCACCAACATGTCCATTGAAATCTGCTCCAATCACCACTTTCAGTCCCTTGGGTACACTGTTCATCACTTCATCCAACTCACTCCAAAAATCTTCTTTCTCATCTACTGCACACCCAGCTTGCGGGGCATGTGCACTAACAACATTCATCATCACACCTCCAATTTCAAGCTTCATAATCATTGCTCTTTCTTACACTCTTTTAAGAAGAAGCCTCACAATAAGTATAGTATACTTGATTACTTGAAAGAGGTAATCAGATTTCTTGTTCATTTTCAAAAACGGTGTCTTCAATTATCATAGTAAGGATTTGGAGTATATAACCTGGTAGGAATGCCATGTTTTGTTTTGGGAGGTTTTTTTTCCATTAAAGCAAAATTCAAGATCTATAATTTTCATCCAGCATTTTGTCAATGACCATTAGGTTTGAATGCTCAATTTTACCCAAACATCTGACATTAAAACTGTCTTCAGTGTTGCTTATCCTTTTTATGTTTAAAACTGCATTGGAATTGCTTTTTTAACAATGGAGCACAGGAAATAGGAAGAGATAAAGTTCCAAGCTCTTTATTTATTTAATTGTTTCAATTATTCATACACACATTTGCATAACAGAAGTTAAGGAATTTAAAAGTGCCCAGGACTGCAATTGAAAGTTTGTTAATTATACATTTCAGCAGGCAAGTGAAAAAGAAAAGAATCAAAAGAGAATCTTATTTTAACTGCATGTGTTCAAGAATACAGAAATAAAAAAAACATTCAAAATTCTGTTACTGGAAAACATGTTAGTTTATGATATAAATATCATATGGTTTTAAGATATATTCGTTTTTTGAAATATATATTGACATGTATTTTTCCCTTAAGTTACTGTAATGCCCAAAGCCATACAGCACCTTCTAGTGGCTCTTTTTAAAAGCAAAACATCAGGACTAAATAAACATTATCACTAAGAAACACACTATATACTGAATATAACTGAAGAAAATGCCTATAATTAATATATATTTGAACAGATCATTATACTGTAGATATTTCAATATTTGCCAATTCCTTTTAGCAATTACAGAAATGATTAAGGATCAAAATGTCACAGACTGAATTTACAAATTTCTAAACAGCTTTACTGATTGCCAGTTGTTTCCTGCAGCATTTATGCTCAACTAGTTTTAATAAAACTCTTCATCCAGAAGTTTCTCTTTGACTGGCTGTCGGCTATATCCATTTCTGTTTCTGCTTCTGAAAAGAATAGATGGACATTAGGTACTGTATAATAATCCTTGCAGAATGCCTTGATGCTTCTGAATTATTGTTATTCCAATCAAACTGACAGAAATTATAATGCTAAATTTTGAACTCTGGATCAAAGCTGCTGGGTGAAGGTGTTAACTGTTATTTTTACATGTATTATACTTGAGCAGATAAAACAATTGTACATGCTTACCTATGACATTGGCAGTATTGTTTAGGTGTCAAAGCTTGTCTTTGATATGCTCTCCTTTTGGCTTGTGCCTAAGAAACAAATAAAAAATGTTGATCTTTTTCTGATTTGTTTTATTTTCATGAACTATATTGTCCTGAATGTGTTAGACTGCATAAAGTTTCTGTCTGACCTAAACACTAAAAACAGACCAGGATCTAGCAGCCAGCAACCACACCACCTGCACTTCAGAAGAGGTCATTTACCTGCAGCTAAACATATTCAGGCTCAGCCTGTACTAGAATGGGAGACCAACCAGAAAAAGCTTAGGTTGCTGCTGGAAGAGATGTTGATGATGCCAACAGAGGGCGCTTGCCCTAAGGTCTGAATGTGGATCCCAATGTCCCAGTGCAGTAATGGGGACACTGTGCTGTAAAAGTGGTGCAGTCATTTGGATGAGACATTAAACCAATGTCTGACTGTCTGTGGTAAACAAAGAGCTCTGCGCATCCTTCATAAACAATAGGGTGTGTTCCAATGTCCAGGCTAAATAGCCCACCACAGCCTAGTCATTCTGGCCCTCTAATCATCCCCTGTCTTTAATTGGGTTTCTCTCTCTCACCACTTCACTACCTAATTGCAATGTGTGGTGATTGTATTGGCACAAAAATGGCTGCCATCATATCATCCAGGTGGATGCTTCACATTGGTGGTTGTTGAAATGGCTCCCTACTCACTATGAAAAGCACTTTGAGTAGTGAGAAAGATGTAAATAGTAATTATTATTATTATTATTATTATTATTATTATAATCCCTACAACCCCACGTCAAAAGAAGTATTTATCTGAAATGATAACCAGATTGCTTCAGAACTTTCTTTTGGAGGTCTGTTTGAAAATATTTACTATACAATTGTTGCTTGGCAGGTAGTAGATTTTCATGGTGTATAACTACATAGCTCAAGACAGTTTAAGAAATTTGGCAAGTGAAAAATGGTGAAACAGACATCTGTCCTGTGAGTTTGAAACACCCTATCTGAAATAATAGGTCTGAGGTCCGAGAAAGTGAAAGGTCCAGTGCATATAAAGGATGGTATAGCCATAATGGAGTGGGAGAAGTCAATAGAATGTTAGAGTGTATTAGGCAAGCTCCCCAAGGGACAGGTGAAGTTCTGCTGATAACTGGCAAGGGCAAACACATGAGACATATTAAAGGTTATGCCCTGAATTAAAAGGGTATCATTTCCAAGAGACCATCGTTAGTTATTGGCCCAAGAATTTTATAGGACATGTCCATAATCACCAGTAATCCTGGGAATAGTCAAATGATACCTAGCAATGATTTTTTAAGACTAGTACTATAAACAGCAAGCTGAGCCTAGAATTGGCAGGTGAGTGGGGGCAAAGAAAAAGAAAAATCTTTACAGTGGAAAGAAATTTTGAAGGTGAAAAAATGGGTAACCAACTTTCATTGCTGAGTGTGTATTGATGGCCAGTGGGACCGAAAGGCTAAACTACTATTTGACATTTTTTGTTCTTCTTTAATTTTATTCCCTTTTGTGATTTCTTGAAATTAAACATTATTCTGGATAAATTTGGAATTGGGGTGGAACAACCACTTGGAGATAATCCTATGATGCCCCACGTCTTAATTGAATTAACAAAGTACACCACATCTTTATTTTCATATACTGTAATATGCATCTTATAAAAAATATTCCTATGTAAAAAAGTTAATACTCCTTGAGCCGTGTGAAGCAATATTCAATAACCAAATAAAGTCAAATAAGGAAACACTTCACTTGTCCTACATGTAGAATTATTATTATCACAGCTTGTCAATATTTCTCTTACCCGCAGACGCTGATGCCTTATTATTAATATGGTTACAATAATGAGGAGGACAATTAGAACAAAGGCAACCACTCCAATCAAAATGAACATCCACAGTGACATTTTTTTGTGACCTGATTTGTTGACACCAGTTGAGTGTGTGACTTCTGTGATTACTGTATAAAAAAAAAGAAATCACAATCATATAACTATTGTGAAACAAAAGGCAAAAACAGAATTTCTATCAAACCCTGACATCATGATGATAGTATGGAAGGTGCATGTCTGTCTTAACAAGGTCTGCACTGGTATTAGCAGCAGGTTATTTGTTTTTACATTGTTTTACGAAAACTTTATTGTACAATATAAGAATATATACCCTATTATGATGGCTTGTAAGTTATTTTCTGCATGCAGCCTAAATGTGCAAAGTCCTAGCCTCATAGTTCAGATTGGTTTCAGTTAAACAGCTTATTCAAATGATACATCATTCACAGTATTAATCCATTGTTTAAATTACAGCTATAATAAATGGCATAAAAACATATACTGTATAAGAAATTTGACAAATGAGAGGAGATCATTCAGTCCATCAAGCTTGTTTGTTTAGCGAATAGCTACTGTAAGCTCTCTCAGCATCTCATTTAGATACTTATTGTCAAAATTTCTGCTTCAACTACATATTTCAGTACTTTGTATAAAAATTCCCTCAACATTTTGTGTAAAAAAGTACCTTAAATGCAATTCCTCTTAATTTCACTTGGTGTCATCGAATAAGTGATCCACCTTTAAGTTGAAAGAATTCTGCTGGATCTATTTTATCAATATGTTTGAGAATTTTTAAAAACTTGATTAGATCTCCACATAGTCTTCTCAGCTCAAGATTAAACAGGCTTCACTGAGTCATATTGTTAGTGTACGATACATTAACTTCTGGGATGCAATTGATTTCTCTTTTCTGGACAGCTGCAAGTGCTGCTATGTCTTTCTTGTACTGTCTTTACCAGATCATATAGTACAGGTAGAGTATCCCTAATCTGAAATGCCTGAGACCAAAAATATTTTGTTTATTTCCAGAGTTTGGGATATTTCCAAAAACATAATAAGATATCTTTGGCAAACGATTGATCAAGCAGGTTCATGAAGACAATCCAGCTAAATAACGACTCATGTATGTGGTAATTCATATCACTGAGCCATTATTGTAATGTGCATTGATATGGCAATCATATTAAACCTTAAAATTGAGTAATATGATATACAGACTGCATTGTAGTTTTATTTTAAGAGGGTAAAGTTTGAAATTTACACTGAAAAATTTATTTGATCTTTCATCAGTTTTTATTGGCTACCTTTTGTCACTTCCCAGGGAGGTGGCTGACAGCTCATGAACATCTCAGGCAAACTACCCTTCATTATGCCTACTTTGCTAAAAGCCATTAACTGATGAGACTCTACAATCAGTTTTTGTGAGGACGTACATGCATAAAACATATCGTGTTTTTGTCAACATGAAAAAATTGGCAATGCTAAAAGGCAATTTGCAGAAGTGTTCGGTTTTCCTTATGTAATTGGAGCAATTTATGACACTCATATTGCAATAAGAGCAACTAGCGAGAATTAATCTACTTTTGTTAACTGTAAGCAGTGGCCTTCCATTAATGCATAGAGTAGGTGTTATCATTTTGCTCCCAAAACCCTTTGAAGCATCTTGAAACAACCACTCAGCATCTACCCATTAGGCGATCAAGTGATGGTGCTTCATGGCACTCACTGCTTCACAGAGGACCCCCAACCCTGGTTATTGATCATGTGTCCCTCCTGGGTCAGAATGAATAAATCCATTTGGAATATGAAAGTAAGTTGTTCACACATGCTCAGCAAAAAAAAAAAAAAAGAAAAAATAAATAAAAATCAGGTTTTGGAGCATTTCATATTTTGGAATTTCAGATTACAGACACTCAACCCATATTAACATCCTTTAATATTATCAGTCACAGTCAGAATCTTTCCATTAAAGTGCAAATATGCTGCACTGTGCAGACACTATATAGGACAAACCATTAAATAATGATATGCTTTTTTTAATCCTACCAATATATGTTGGTTGGAGTTTCTGTCCAACAAATGTACCATTGTAATTTCATCCACTTTGTGTGGAGGCAGCACATAGTGAAGCTCTTTCCTATCTTTAGGTTACTTCGCAAAGTTTAAAATGTAACGTTTAGTTGTTCTATTAAAATTCTCCAGTTTCCATCCCACGTCTTGATGATGTTAGTATGATTGATAAGTATAAATTGCTAGTAATTGTGGGCGTGTGTGTGCATATATGACAGTGTGCTTAGAATCTAATTCTCAGATTTTCATGTCTTGGTAAACCAATTTGACAGGAGTTTAGATTTTTTCTTCATATTTTTATTAACATTCTGATGCAAACAAAACACTATGAGCTAAAAAACATAAAGGCTGGCAGATTGAAATGATAATTTGACCATCTTACCATCCTCCACCAATATCTTCACTGTTTTCTTTAAAATCCTTGTATTAAATTGAACCTCACAAATGTACTCTCCGGCATCTTTAAGCTGTACATTCTTTATTGTGACTGAGAGATTTCTTCCAATATTTTCTGAATGGAAGGTCAGTCTTTTGTTAACCACTGATAAATTCCATGATAGCTCCCTGTTCATAAACTGCAAAAACAGAAGTTGATCCATACTGTCTTGTTCTGCCTTCTTTTTCCATCCTCCACCAGTAATAATTAGATTTCCAAAATCTGGGACTGAGGGCAAGGAATGAAGTTGGCAGGGCAAGTATGCTGTATCACCTTTTTTACAAAATGTAGTGAGAGATGAATTTCCGGTAAATCCTGAAAAAAGAAATGAACATTATATATTTAAGGCAATGATTAGCAAGGTAAAAGTTGAAAATCCCAAAGATATTGAATACTTTAAGCATACTTTTAGATCACACCAGTACAAAACAGTTTAAAAATGTATTTTGAGTAGACAGAAATGTAAAAGATATTTCACTTGTCACAGGCCACACATACGTCTGATTCTTGGATAAATACAGAGAAGCAAGGATAATAAATAATGCTTAAATCAACCCCCTCTTTGTAAATCCATGAAGCAGATGCAAAAAAAAGCAGCTTTATGACTAGAAAAGTTGATGGATTTTTAAGTATTTCTCACTGGGTAACAATAGGGATGACCTGAAGTGTTACAAAATCCTTTTAATAATTTCATAATATCATGCTGAAAATAAATTACAGTGAGTGATCTCAAAAAGAAATGTGTGCAATATAAAATGTACTGCTTCATAGTCAAACAATGAAAATACTTAAAGGAAAACTTGAAAAGACTCAAATTTACAGAGCAGAGGCCTGACATGTTGGTGACCTGACCTTTGGCCTGACATGTTGGTGAAGAGAACAGAGGAGACGAGCAGGTGATGGGTAGGTATGGTATCAAGGAGAGGAATGTACGTCAGATGATGGTGGATTTTGCCAAAAGGATTGACATGGCTGTGGTGAATACATATTTTAAGAAGGGGAAGGAACATAGGATTATGTTCAAGAGTGGAGGAAAATGCATACAGGTAGATTACATCCTATGCAGAAGAGTCAATCTTAAGGAGATTGAAGACTGCAAAGTGGTGGCAGCGGAAAGTGTAGTTAAGCAGCATAGGATGGTGATCTTTAGGATGACGTTGGAGATCAAGAAGAAGAAGCGAGTGAGGGCAGAGCCAAGGATCAAATAGAAGCATTTCAAAAAGGAAGACTGCAAGGTTGAGCTTAGGGAGAAAGTGAGACAGGCACTGGGTGGTAGTGAAGAGTTACCAGACAGCTGGGAAACTACAGCAGATGTAGTAAGGGTGACAGCAAGAAGGGTGCTTGGCGTGACATCTGGAAAGAGGAAGGAGGAAAAGGAAACCTGGTGGTGGAATGAGAAGGTACAGGAGAGTATACAGAGGAAGAGGATGGCAAAGAAGAAATGGGATAGTCAGAGAGATGCAGAAAGTAGACAAAAGTACAAGAAGATAAGGTGCAAGGTGAAGAGAGAGGTGGTGAAGGCTAAAGAAAAGGTGTATGATGAGTTGTATGAGAGGTTGGACACTAAGGAGGGAGAAAAGGACCTGTACCGATTGGCTAGACAGAGGGACCAAGCTGAGAAAGATGTGCAACAGGTTAGGGTTATAAAGGATAAAGATGGAAACATACTCACAAGTGAGGAGGGTGTGTTGAGCAGATGGAAAGAGTACTTTGTGAGGCTGATGAATGAAGAGAATGAGAGAGAGAAGAGGTTGGATGATATGGAGATAGTGAATCAGGAAGTGCAATGGATTAGCAAGGAGAAAGTAAGGATAGCTATGAAGAGGATGAAAAATGGAAAGGCCGTTGGTCCAGATGACATACCTGTGGAAGCATGGAGGTGTTTAGCAGAGATTGCAGGGGAGTTTTAAACCAGATTGTTTAATGGAATCTTGGAAAGTGAGAGGAAGCCTGAGGAGTGGAGAAGAAGTGTACTGGTGCCGATATTTAAGAATAAGGAGGATGTGCAGGACTGTAATAACTACAGGGGATAAAACTGATGAGCCACAGCATGAAATAATGGGAAAGAGTAGTGGGAGCTAGGTTAAGTGAGGTGATGATTAGTAAGCAGCAGTATGGTTTCATGCCAAGAAAGAGCTCCACAGATGCGATGTTTGCTCTGAGGATGTTGATGAAGTATAGAGAAGGCCAGAAGGAGTTGCATTGCGTCTTTGTGGACCTGGAGAAAGCATATGACAGGGTGCATTGAGAGGAGCTGTGGTATTGTATGGAAAAGTCGGGAGTGGCAGAGAAGTATGTAAGAGTTGTACAGAATATGAACAAGGGAAGTGTGACAGTGGTAAGGTCTGCTTTAGGAGTGACAGATGCATTCAAGGTGGAGGTGGGATTACATCAGGGATGAACAGTTTGACAGACAAGATTAGACAGGAGTCCCTGTGGACTATGATGTTTGCTGATGACATTGTGATCTGTAGCAATAGTAGGGTGCAGGTTGAGGAGACCCTGGAGAGGTGGAGATATACTCTGGAGAGAAGAGGAATAAAGTTCAGTAGGAACAAGACAGAATACATGTGTGTGAATGAGAGGGAGGTCATGGGAATGGTGAGTATGCAGGGAGTAGAGTTGGCAAGGTGGATGAGTTTAAATACTTGGGATCAGCAGTACAGAGTAATGGGGATTGTGGAAGAGAGGTGAAAAAGAGAGTTCAGGTAGGGTGGAATGGGTGGAGAAGAGTGTCAGGAGTAATTTTTGACAGACGGGTATCAGCAAGAGTCAATGGTAAAGTCTGCAGGTCAGTAGTGAGACCAGCTTTGTTATATGTGTTGGAGACGGTGACACTGACCAGAAAGCAGGAGACAAAGCTGGAGGTGGCAGATTTAAAGATACCAAGATTTGCATTGGGTGTGACGAGGATGGATAGGATTAGAAATGAGTATATTACAGACAGTACAAAGTCAGAGAGGCAAAATTGTGTTGGTCTGGACATGTGCAGGGAAGAGATGCTGAGTATATTGGGAGAAGGATGCTAAGGATATAATTACCAGGTAAGAGGAAAAGAGGAAAGCCTAGGAGAAGGTTTATGGCTGTGGTGAGACAGGACATGCAGGTGATGGGTGTAACAGAACAAGATGCAGAGGACAGGAAGATATAGAATAAGATGATCCGCTGTGGCAACCCCTAACGGGAGCAGCGACAGAAGAGGAAGAAGGCCTGACCTTTAAATTATCTTTACATGAGCCCTTAATGAACATGAAAGTATGATAACACCATTTAGGGTGATGTTTATACATTGTTTATTAAACAAAATTCATACAATTTTCAAAGAATTAAAAGGCTGCTTGGTTCCAGATATAAAAGCCACTAATTTTCTTACATGTGTCTATTTTGGGGACCAATCTAACAGGAATAACCCAGAAGGATTTGGATGCGAATCTTTATTTTTATCTTGTGCCATCTCCCAAGAAGATCTGGACCAGCAGGAAGAACAGTGACCCTATGAACTACTTCTCTGGACCCTCCTAGATTCCATGCACCCATCCATTTTCTTAACTCACTTATACAAGGCAGGGTCATGAGACAGCTGGAGCCTACTCCAGCAATCATCTTGTGCAAGAAGGAAACAACACATGGACAGAACACTAGTCATTTCCAGTATTCATATTTAAGGACCTTGTAACCCATCTCCATCCTTAATTAAGTATGATAAGTTAAGTACCAGTATCCATCAACTCATCCATCCATTTCGAGCTTAACTAGGCAAAAGTGAATGGAAAGTCCAGGATCCAGTCTATAACAAGGTACTCGTATACCCACTCTCACTTAATATAGCAAGCATGTCTTGTTAGGTTAATTAAGATGCTGAAGTTATTCAAGCTTCCCGGAGAAAAGTAACCCACATTTACACTGCAAAAATGTTGGTATGTCAGAGGAATATTGCTTAGGCTGAGAATTATAACTAGTTCCCTAGTACTATTAGGACACAGCTCTAACAATTCTACCACTTTACCATACTCACCAAAGGATTTTGCAACACAGTTATTAAGTGGTTAATACATCAAACTAGCAAATATAAATTAATTTGGTTCTTTGCATGGAACAATGTAATGTATGTCTGTTAGTACATAAATTATGAGTCTCAAATGTGCTCTCATAATTCTGAAGATTTCACATAGTGTCATTTAGTAAAACACTGAAAAACAGAAGCTAGTCATCCAGAAGTTTTGTACTCCAAGGAAGTTATACCAGGCATTGGTAGTTTAATTGTAGACAAGGAATGTAGTTTAAATAAATTACTAATTTGATTACCAAATTTTAAAGAATACAAATAATTACTAGATTTTTCATTTAAATAAAGAAATCAGGTTTGACATTATCAAATACATTTGTCAACTGTTGTCTAGTGACCCTCTTGTTAAATAAAATATACTAATCTCAAATAAGTTCTCATAAATCCATTTACTTTTGCATATACGCAGTACTGTTAATAATATGCAAATACATATATCTGTGGATTAACAGTATAAAAATAAAAGGAAGCCACTACATACCAATAATCTGCAACTTGTATTCTATATGAAAATTAGTTATTTTGCAAGTCCAAGTTCCAGCATCCTCCATTGATAAAGACTTAATCTCAATGGTGCCCTCTTCTTTGTTAATTATATAGTTGTTTGAATTCATTATATTTATTTTGTGTGGATGTTGCCAGATGCGAGGTGTATTTTCACATATGGCGCATTTTATCTTCAGAGGTGTGAATTGAACACCTGGGCCTTGAGGATCAGCATGCACTAAAAAAACAAAATGAGACATTGGCATACAGCTCAATCTAGAAGAGTTTTATTTTTATTCAGAGATAAATAATAACTTCATAAGGTCCAAAAATAATTCAAATAGCCATATTAATACAATTAACTTTGAAACGAGAAGCAGATTACCTGAAACAATACAGAGTTTGTACTCTTTGCCTTCAGAACTACATTTATAGATGCCTTCATCAGAGCTTTCAACATCTTTAATCTCAAGAGAAAAATCTTGAACAATCCTGGCTCTTTTAACCATTGGTAAATGTCCTGAAAGCAAGGAATACAACACATTAAAAAGCTTTATTTTTTCTTCTGCAGAATTAGCCCACTTAACAAGGATAAGTGAAGATCATGTCAAAAGACAATATTAGCTTAAATGTCATCCTGTGTGAGCTACTGTTGCCACACCCTCCAATCATGTTTTTGCTTATGTTTACTTCAACATGATCATAGAATGTATTGGAGAATTTTGGATATTTTTAATGTATTGGTTTTATTTAATGGTTTTCAGCTTAAATGATGCCATAAAAACCCATTCTCTCCTTCCATTGACTGAAAGCAAATTTATCCAAAATTAAAATTCCACCTGGAGCAGACTGCCTGATGCACTTCTTTATGAGCTGTGCCATATAATAACCATGATTTAAAACCACATCCTATCATAAACTCACAGTAAATCTGTCAACTACAGAAAAACAAATGGTGTATAAAATTGAAAAGACATCCTACTTTTACAGTATCTGATGTGTTTGCATAATATGTGTAATAATATAAACAAAGTCAACATGGTATTTTTTATCTGCAGAATTCTAAAATAATTACATTGAATGACTACACAAACCTCAACGGTTTCTGACTGACCATTAAAATTAAAATAAAAAACGGTCTCAAGATTGATTTTGCTGATGTGGGCTGACACAACCACCATTATTGGGCTCTTGTTAATTATAAAAGTGACTGCATGTATTTTCGTGTTATTTGGAATGGTGATTTTATGTAATGCATAAGATATCTGTGCCTGTAAGTTTAGTGCCTTCCTTTGTGAAAGTAAAAGTGGTTGGGCTGATGGGATAAATGGAGAGTACTAATTCTTAGAAGACTGCTGGCCAACACAGGAAAAGTCCTGGCAACTGTCCCCAAATGTTAACTGATTGGGGGGCTGAATTTTCTATTTTGTTAGACCTATCAGATACTTTTTTTTCTTCAATTTGCCTTTCTGAGTCCTTAAATACAATACCAGTCCTTTACTAGGAAATGAAGACCTAAAAAAAGATTAAAGTACCTCTTAACTCAAGCATTCTTTTACTTGATCTGATTACAATATCTTCTGTAGCAAAGTCATTACTCTTATATGTCCACTTGTCATCATTTTGGGTCTTTTTGCAGGCAAACGTTGCTTTCCCTCCAATAGATTCATATACAACTGTTGCTGTTCCCAGGATGTCTAAATAAAATACATGAAAACATGTTAAATGAATGTATCTTCATCGGTGATTGTACTCAAACTCTTGAATGTCTAAAGAAGACTTTAAAATTTCTTATTAAAAACATTTGTCGTCAAGTATCCTAAACGCATAGTCATGATAGACATAAAATGAAAAAAGACATTCTGTAGTTGCCATTGCACAGATATCAACAAAACATTACCTTTTATACATCATAAGCAATGGAGGGTACTATGCTGCTATGTCATAGCTACAGAGTTCTGGGCTCTGTATAAAGCTGGAATATTTTCCTATGCCTTTGTAGGTTTTTATCCCAGTCATCAGGTTTTCCTCCCACATCTGAAAGACATGTATGACTCCAAATTGACTCACTGTGAGTGAAAATATCCTGCAACTGGCTAGTGTTCCATATAGGATTGGCTCACACTTTGTTCTTACTAATGCCAAATAGGTTTTGGCAGCCCATGGTCAAGCAACTTAGAACATAAATGGATACAAGTGATGGAACACTGGATGTGTCCAACACTGCGTTCTGGTAAGAGGGCATGTCCACCAGGTTGGTAAGTTGGTCAAAGAGTTCCTTCCACAAATTGACAATTTTACCCATAGAAGTCAGCTCCTCCCTGTCCCTACTTAACACAGTCTGGTCAAGGTCATGCCTTTCTCTCCAGAGGAGTCAAACAGTTTGCCAGAACAACTTCAGGGTCATCTGTTAGACATTCTCCCTAAACTCCTCCCATACTTAAGCTTTAGCTTCCACAACTACAGTAAGGGAAATCTTCTATTATCTATCTATTCTAAGTAGCAAATACTTTCTAAACCTACTTCCACTATGATGGTGAGGTGAGTTATTTTTCTTACTTTCTTAATCCATCATAACTCTTTTCAGTAAATGTCCTTCTCAAATATGGTGCATTGTCTGAGATGATGTAATGCGTGTTATTCATCCTTCCATCCATTATCCAACCCGCTATATCCTAACTACAGGGTCACGGGGGGGTCTGCTGGAGCTAATCCCAGCCAACACAGGGCGCAAGGCAGGAAACAAACCCCGGGCAGGGCACCAGCCCACCGCAGTATTATGCAAATTCTCCCAGTCTTTTTAAGCACTGTCTCTTGACAATTAATATTTACCATTGGTTTCATATATCCATGCTTTCTATTGTAGAGGGATTAGAACATATAACATTTTTCTGAATGACATCCTTATTAATGCTAGGTTTTCAAGGCTTGATCAATATGGAATAAAAGTAAAACAGGCAAAGAGTAGTTTTATGCAAGGAAGTCTGGAGTATTTGGGGCACTAAACAACAAGGATATCTTGTGCCCCACTAAAGAGAAGGTGAGGATTATCCTTGAAGCATCTGAACCTAAAAATGTGGCAAAGCAAATATCATTTTTAGGCTTGCTAAATTATGTTAGGTTTCTAGATATATTATCCTCACTGCTACAACCACTTCTTGAGTTGTGAATGATAAGACATAGAACTTGTCCCCAAAGTGCAGTGCCATCTTTAATCAGTGTAGGCAGATGCAGTACTAACTCATTATGAATCTGAAGCTGAGAAACCACATTTAGAAAATGGGGATCAGAGGCCTATAGCTATTGCATCAAGGTCATTAAGTACTAGTTAAAAAGAACTATGCACACATGGAAAAAGAGGCACTATCTTTAAGCTTTTGAGTGAAAAATTTTCACAAATATTTTTATGATCATAGGTTTTTACAGACCACATGTTATTCATTCTGTGTCAAAAAACAGCATCTACCTTGGTTTTCAAGAAAGCCAAAGCAGTAAAATTATCACAGATACTTGAAAGGTGTAGAGCACTGAAACACCTATTACAGATGGTGGTCTTTTAGAAGAAGAAAATTCACCAATGTGTAAACCCAAAGATGCAAATCCACCTTTACATTTAATAGAAAGCCACTTTCCACTGAGGGGACGAAGACCTCTACAAAGACTCAGTTTATAGGGATCTGACTAATATATTATGGGTAATATCACAGGGACCCAATTTGAGAACAAAATAATCCCTTGAACTGTAGATTCATGTGTAAAGCAGTCTTACTCCACCCTGTGGATACAGACACTAGTATATCCTATAAACTGTTAAACTTAAGGGGGGAGTGTTATTTAACACATTGGACAAAATAAAATGTAAAGGAGAATGATGATATTCATTATATGGTAAAGTTTGCATGTACTGTATAAAAAGAAGGTGGAGTTAAGAAGGACAGAGCATATGGGTATGAGAGACAAGGCAAGGGTAGAAAAAAGACATGTGAAACTGTGTTGGTTATTTCTCTGTATAAATAAAGATTTCCTTGTATTTCTATCACATTGTGTGACTGATCATAACTAAACGTATAACTGAAAAGAAACAAGATTTAACAAGTAAGTTTGCTGTTTGTAATTTACCTTGAGAGAATTCACAAGTTGTATATTTAGACTCAGAAAATGCAGTTACCTAAACCATCCTGAACAGTTTTTGGCTGAAGACTTCCATTGGCAGGCCCCCCAGTGGATGATCCAGTCACAAGACCCTGTGACATCATTCATGAGCCCACGGCTGGAATTGTGAAGTTAATATTCTTGGCACAGGGCAATTTTTGTATGTGAAGGTGGATGCTGAGCAAAAATAAATAAATATTTACTTCTCTGAAATTCTTACCCTTGGTCTGACAATGGGACTTCCACAGTATCAACATTCATTTGATGTTTCAAGATCCACCTTTTCTCTCCTGCATTTTTGATCAACCTGATCACCTAGTCATTCTGATACTGGCTATTCTATGTTTTGTACCAAACCTGAGAAACTAGAATTTATATGCCATTTACACTTTATTTAAATTCAATAAGTTTCATTTAGTGTCACTATAATTTACAGCCCAATAAAAGGTTATTACTGCTGGTCTCACTGGTATAGAAAAATGTATGAATAATATAGTATATGCTGGAGAAACACATCAGACACGAATTACTTAGCAGAGCAACGACAATACATAAATAAATAAATACTTATTTCAAATTTAAAAAATTCAAGCATCTGTAAACCCATTCTCTTATAAGGATAAGAGAGTAAGTAACAGCAGAATTCTAATACAGGAAAAGAAAAAAAAAATGTCTGACTGATTAACCTCCAAAACTGGGATCAAATACAAGGATGCACTATATCAGGTTCAGTAACTCCTAAAAAATATACAAACAAACAAATATTATACAAACTCCATATAGAAAACAGCTGGATGCAACATTTTGGAGCATTGTGGCAGCGCTATCATACTGCTCCTTAAATGTATGTACAGTATGTATGTACATATTTATTTATTTTCCTCTGTATTTGTTAAAATAAGGATTGGCCTGGCAAAGTGAGCATTTGCCAGATTTAATTATTCTATTGTTCAAAGACCTGAGATCACCTCTTGATGAAATAATGGTTCTTTGTTATTTATACACCCCTCTCACTCACTCATCATGGCCAAATTTACAATTGTCACTTAATCTAACATACAAGTGTTTGTTTTATGGGTAGAAACTTAAGTGTCTGGAGAAACCTCAGGCAAGACAAGAAGAAGAATGTGTCATTAGGTTTGTGGTACCAGAGTCCCACAATAATGCAATAGGGCAGAGTGGGGGTTGAGCTGTAAGATGCCCAGGCAGAAAAAATACCTATAGTATTACATCTGGACACTGGAGAACTATAGAAAGCATGACTGGAATCCTCCATGTTATTAGGTTGCAGTAGGGACACATATCAAGTGCAGTACATATTTCCCTGCTCCCCATTATGAAGGCTGTCTGCCCTTTAACAGAAGACCGAGGTCTGGGGTTGAACAGGAACACCTAGGGGTATTCAGAGGAACTTTTACAGGTTGACCCCAAGAGCTCCCAAGTTCTTACCTGACCCTTGAAAAAGTAGCTGGCCATCAGTTCTAGGAACAAATTTAGGAAAAGACTTAACAGACCACCTCACCATAAGTCAGGGAATTTAGGGTAGGGAGCAAAATTAACACGAGTTTGCTTAGTAAGTACAGAAGAGGCCAGAAACAATATAAGCGAACAGGAGGTTTGGCAGGGGATACCAGAAGGTAGACAAGTGGACCAACCACTGTAGTAGGGCTTAGGCCCTAATGGCTACAGCTTTATTGTTTTCTCTTACTATTTTAATTTTGTCTTCAAGACCCTGTATCCTTCAGTTTTATTATACATTGTTGTTTAAATAAATCCATTTTTTGGATGCTTTTAGCCTTCTTAGTTTTACTTTCTCGGCTACTCACGAGCATGCCTTAAAATGTTACATAGGATTTGTAACTTTATATTTTTCAGTTACCTGTATATCAGTTTATTCTATAATGAACATATCCTTTTTATCTTATAAATCAGAGATTAACACATTTAAAATGATCTCTAAACATAGATTAAACACAGATTAAAACATAAGTCTTCAACTCCCAATGAAGTGAGTATTGTGTACCCTGCTATAAACAAGTATCCCCTTCATGGCAGAACTTCATATGTCACTGACATTTTTCATGTTTCAGGACTGGATAAATAGGCATAATAATGAGCACATGAAATAATGAGCATGAAGGCTATATACAAGAGAATAGTTCTGATACTTGTCAAGTCAGCCGTTCTCCAAATATTACGAAGATGGAATAATCTCTATAAACATTACAAGTACCTAGAGTTTGTAAAGACAAACGGGTCTATAGTTGAACATGGCAGTACTTCTAAGATCAAAGTTGATATCTTATGAAATATTTTAAAGAGATATAGATTAATTAACACTAACTTCAATACACAGCAAAGCCACATTGAACCATTTTGAGTTTGTTGTACCATTGTGACATTTATCTTTCATAAATCAATGCCTGCGAAATTTTTCATTCTTGTTAGGATTTTGAATTATTCTGTCAGTAGGAGTCCAGTTTTGGTTCTTCTCTCAAATGTGGTTACACCACACTGCTCCATTGTTGTAAAGTGTTGAATAGCATAAGACTCTTTAGCTGCTCAGTCCTCGTGAAATATATTTCTCAATACACTCACCACATGACAATGTCAGCAGTCCAAAAATGGTCAATAAATACTTTCTGTTCCACATAATCTGCAAGAAGAATTAAAAACAAGTGCAGATTAGAATCAGAAGGCATTACTACCTTCAGAGTCCTGAATATGAAAAATAAGTAAGCACTTAATACTGCTCCTGACACACAATATTAGTCCTAATTTTCTATAGCACCATGACTCTTTTTTAACTTCCAAAAGCAACCTGCAACATTTTCAGCTGTTCTCTTTTACTGTATGATGTGGTGTGGGAGGGTGCTCTAAGTAGCCCACAAGCATATAACAGCACCGCAGAAAGCAACTTTGTCATTTCCTGTAAAGGCAGAGGAATTTGGTCATGTGTGCAATCTGCAGCAAGACTGCTTTGGAAAGCAAGTGGGTGAAAGCATCCAGCAATGCAGTGCTTAACATTCATTATGAGTACATAAACAACATTTTGCATTTGTGATTGCTGAGCTATATGATTTAACATTTTTAAAAGTCTAGTGCAGAAGGAATCAGGAAGGTGATATTTAACCACATCTATTCGTAATCGCTGCTTCTTTCTCAACCGCCCCCTGCTTCCTAAATTCATATGGAAGTGTTTAGACAGAGATTCTAACCTCAGACCCCACAAGAACAGGGGGCTGTGATCTGTAGATTGAAAACCATTTCTTCAGAACAACATTTTAGAGCTGCAGCTCAAATCACAAAAGATACAATCACCATAATACAAAAGTTCAAAGTCACTTAACATAATTACGTTGATCTCAAATAATACAAGACACTCCCAAAATGTTTGGACAGCAATATCAGGGAAAGTTTCACTTCTTCTTAGAGAACTTCCATTCTTTAGCAGCTGTTTCGCTTCTTCCATTTTGACACTAATTTTATGGAGTCAGCATTAACTTGTACAATAGGGCTCTTCTCAACAGGTGTAGTGTTTGCGTGAAGAGCTTTAATGTAACATTCTGACTTATTACTTTCTACATACCCAGCCACCCACATACTAATCCAGTTAGCTAGTTCAGGATTGTGGAGATGCTGCAGTTTTGGGTGTTAACTATATGTTTGGGATACATGGGTGAAGAATTCACAAGGACAAGGGAAGAATGTGCAACTTCTAGGTAGCAGTGATTCAAATCCAGATGTTTGAGATGTGAGACAGTAGTGCTAACCATTATAAGACCACCCCCACTCCATTTAATAACAAATAAAATAGACTAAAATAAAAAAGCAGTTTACAACACAGATCATTTGGTTTAATCAAAGTTAAGCTACCAGCTCACGTTTGAGCTACTGTGTTATTTTTTCAGGTTTCATTTTGGACAATCCTGAAAAAAAAAAAATTTGATTTAAGTAGTTGCAAAATACAGTGCACAGATGTTTATACTAGTAGTTTTTACTGTTGCTTTTCAAAGCTAAACAATTTAACATTAATTCCAGAAGAATTAAATTTTTGTGTATTTGAAGAGTTTAATAATTGTAAAAGAAACTATAAAAAAGACTTCATAAATTCTGAAATAAAAGATGGAAATTCATTATGATCCAGTCTTAGTGGCATAAAAATTTGGCAAGTCATGTTTATGATCAACATGGGAGAAATAATGATATAATAATATAATAATGGTAAAATGAAACCATTAGTTTTATATCGCTAGTGTATTTTTTTTTCTGGTCTGGAGCATGGAAAGCTAATTCATTAGTAACCTTAGAAAGGCAGGCATCGATACCAGAGGAAATATCTTTGACACAAGAAGAACATGCAAACTGCAGAAGATACATAAACCTCCAACCAAGTGCATCCTGGTGTTGCATGGCAAAAATGCTTCCTGCCTAGCCATCAATGTATGCACTTTCGCACTACACTAAACCAAAACACTAAACATGAATAATTTGCATACTTTATGTATTTCAAGCTAATCATCAGGCTAGTGCAAAACTCTGAATTAAATTACATTTTGTATTACATTACATAAATGTTCATAAAAATTGCCTGCATTTTTAGCTATAGAACCACTACTCTCTAATTAATTCTCCTGATTTAATAATGACTTGTACCTTCTAATTAGTTTAATCTTTCAGAGCATACTGAAAGTAAGAATTTTTATTACTCTTTAATTGAAGACTGATAAAAATAAGGCCTCGGCAGAATGTTGCCACAGCGTGTGGCCACCTTAAAACAGCTCTTCAAATTGCATATTATTAATGTCCTGCCGGTGAAAGGGCCTAAAGGCAACTGAGACAAATCAGCAAGCTCTGAAGTGAAATGTTACTACCAAACATAATAAAAAAACAGACTGATTTTAAAAAATGTTAACATGTACTGTATGAGCTATGTTGGACTTCCTGTGTATATCACATTAACACAAACTACAAAATGGCCAAGTTCATAAATAAGTAGAAAAAGTCAGGGGAATTTACATTCATGAAGGTAATTCCAGTCATTTTCAATAGGAGCAAACAGCCTTCCTAGAGATAAACTGATAAACAGACTAATTCAGAGATTAAATCATGCAGACAAACAGTATGTTACATTGAAAGAACAAGACATATAGATCAGCTTAAAGGAGCATTCCTACTGCAAATGAGGTCCACAGCAAGCACAGCCTTAACAGTAATAAAATATCACCCCCTCCCCAATTAAGACAAATTGAAATATGTACTATTTTATAGAAACTTGAAAAACTATTAATAAAACGTGAAATGCATTTGAGACACACAAATAAAGGAGCCAAATAATTTACACTTACAATGCTCACCAAAAATAAAACATTGCTTTAAATAATGAAAATGTTAAGTTGTATAGATATCAAAAAGCAGACATCAGCATCAGAAATTTAACCTTTCTAAAAAAAAAAAAAAAATTATTTCCCAAAGATGTGCCATGCAATCCTGGACTGAATTCTGCTTCTCTCCCAATGCTGCTGAATTAGGCAGTTTTAAAAATATTTTTTTATTTCATTTAATAAAAATTGTACAGAACTATATTTGAATGTAAACATTGTGCAGAGCTGTCCTCATTAGCAACACAGAGAATTCATGTCAAAAAAGCAACCGTGATATATTGCAATATTTTAAAAATATTGTCAATACATCAAAACACTAATCTCATGTTAGTTTTTTACATTTAATACATTTACTGTGCTAGCAGCTCGTTTGCATTTTTTGTCTTATAAGGATTTAAATAGTCACTGTCAGAATAAACAGAACTGTGCTTAGACATTTGCTTTAATATGATGTAATATTTAAATCCTTCAGATAAAATATGTGTTAAGAATGCAGAGTCAGTTATTTGACAGAATTAGACATATTTTGAATATAGATAAACTGATGTAATTACACCAAGCTAAGATGCATTGGTGTTTTGACTTTTACATTATCACTTCAATGATTTCTTTTCTTTTTTTTTTTTTTTTGGCCAAGTGAACACTGGGTTAAGCTTGTCCTGATAATTAAGCTATGGCTCTTGTTCTAAATATTAATCCTTATAATCAACATCTCCCCGAAACCGATGCCTCTCCCTTCTGACTCTAACCTCACCTTATTGGTAAGAAGCAGCAACTACTTGTTTGAGAAATGAAAGACATCAACCATTTACACCTGAACTCTTATTGTGTAAACTGTAAATACATTTCCTGATAAAAAGCTGTTATCTAAATGTTGATGCAATCATACTTCAGGTAAAATGTATAGGATTATGTGCTAAAAACATGAAAAAGGTATTCCATATTGATTTATGAAAGCAGGAGATCTAACAAATCACACATAACCACAAAAATACTTTTTATATATACTGAACCTTTATTTTGATTTCTAAAAATACCTTAACCATCAACTGAAATTCATGATCGCATACCACAATAATAATTCCGTTTAAAAGTAACAATATTTCACTGCAATGAGAACTAAATATGGAGTTTACTGGAGAACTTCGTTTGATTTTATTAAATGTACTTCGTATGTGATTGAACCTCAAATTGAATTACAAATATTGAAGGTACATATTATTGGCGAGCTTAATGGTGCACGTTAGTAACAAAATACGAAAAAGCACTAGAATGGTACATACTGCCTATAGTTTTCGATAACCAAGGCTAGTCAACAGTGCATTTATATTAAATCATAAAAATTAGGGGAAACGGCTTGATGCTCCGTTTACACTATACATCTACATTTTAATTATTCTCAAAGAAATTGTTCTTGTACCGCTGCGTGCGCAACGGCTTGGTCGCTTGTTATTCGCCACGGAAACAGCCTATTCTTCTTATAAATTACAAACAGGTTGTTTAAGCTTACAATCATATACAGTACTGTTAGTTGTAAATGTTACGTTGACTTTTAAGGTACCTTACTATATGAAATGATATCGTAGAGATGTCGAACCTCAGTTGCTCACTGAAACTTTTTTGAGAATTCATAAAATACGTACATATTTTGCTTCCTTAAGATTTTCCAGACACCACTGAAAATTGCTATGTGAAAAAAGTAACCAGGTTTTTCTGCATTCAGTAATTTTAGTAACGTATTATTTTACATATTCATGTTTTACTAAGAAGTGTATTCTGTGCTAATGAAATTATTTGCATCATATTTCAGCTTGTTTTCTCGAGATTTATTTATTAAATAAATATTTCTCAGCTTTTTTTTTTTTGATTTCTGTGAGTAGCTTTTCTCTTAAAGGAAATATATGAAAACAATATGGTACTTCTCATATTATACAATCGGAAGTTCTCGTGAAAATCTATTTCCTTACTTTTGACTAATTGTGTTTCAAGATTTATTCCTAATAAAGTAATTACAGACAAAGTAAACCCAGTTTGTCTCTACTCCAATTTTTTTTTATACTAATAAAATAATTTAGCTTACCAAAGAGATGGTGACACCTCTGACGATTGTGAAGTGTGGGGTGATAGTGAAGTGAACACGCAAGTTTGCGCTCGTTCGTTTTCGTGCGCGTTCCCGTGGAACTCTGTTTCACTAGTGTGAGATAAAAACTGAAAAGAAATGAAATCGCGCTCACTGTGTGGAGCGTGCTTGTTCTTTCCGCAAATATGTGTTTTCTCATGGTCATGTTTTATTTCAAAAATAATGGATCTTGTTAAAGGCTACACCCGAATGTAATGGCCCCTGCTCGGTGTAAAATTCTACCAGGCAAGGACCCTTTCTTAAACCGTGGAATGAGCGGCTTCCAAACATGAATGAATGCTGAATTTATCTCTTAACATATTTTAATCACCTGATAGATAGATAGATAGATAGATAGATAGATAGATAGATAGATAGATAGATAGATAGATAGATAGATAGATAGATAGATAGAGGTGTAAGTTTATTTCTGAACGTTGTGGACTTCAGCTTGATATTCAGGTAGTATAGATGTTTGCTTTTCGATTTCTTCACAAATATCATAACGTGATATAATAAAATTGGCAACTTCAAAAGTGCTTAATAAATAGACCAAGGGTAGTTTCATCATATTACCTGTAATGAGATTTTCATTTTTATAGTATTCTGAATATTTTAAACATTAGGAGGGGAAATGTAATTTATCTACTTTAAAACAGGCTATACGTGCTCATCTTATAGTGCTATAGTACCACCTACTGGCAAGTCATGCATAAACAAACAGCAAACAATTTTTTTTTTACGTAGTACTAGTCAGGCTGTCGAAAACAGGTTACAGAATAATTGAAAAATATTTGCTCTCTCTTTCCTTACGTGTACATTCAGCACCTTTCCTTGGTATCTGTCTGTGTCTGAACCTCTCTTCACTGGAGCTCCTTCTTTCAGGCTTGTTCCTGTAACAACAACAACATTTATTTATATAGCATATTTTCATACAAATAATGTAGCTCAAAGTGCTTTACATGATGAAGAAAAGAGAAACAAAGACAAAGTAAGAATCAGAATAAGACAACACTAATTAACATAGAATAAGAGTAAGGTCCGATGACCAGGGAGGACAGAAAAAACAAACAAACAAAAAAATCTCCAGACGGCTGGAGAGAAAAAATAAAATCTGCAGGGCGGGGGCTCCAGACCATGAGACCGCCCAGCCCCCTCTGGGCATTCTACCTAACATAAATGAAACAGACCTCTTTGTATTCAGGGTTCTCATGTAAGGACTTGATGATGATGGTCATGTAGACTTCTGGCTTTTAATCTATCAATGTAGGGACATCATGGTGCTTTGATCAGGTGGTGGTGGCGCGGATCGCCACCACAGAAAACCGGGAAAAGAAACAGAAGAGAGAGTAGGGGTTAGTATGGATTTTAGAGCCACCATGAATAGTTATTATAATGAATTCAATATACAGAGTATCAGGATTAAATTAAGGTGAAGTTATGAGAAAGCCATGCTAAAGTAATGTGTTTTCAGCATTGTTTTAAAGTGCTCCACCGTATCAGCCTGGCGAATTCCTATTGGCAGGCTATTCCAGATTTTAGGTGCATAACAGCTTAAACTTTCTTTTAAATTTTGCTCTTGGGATTCTAAGCAGACACTCATTTGAGGATCTAAGGTTATGATTTGGAATATAAGATGTCAGACATTCCGATGTATAAGACGGCGCGAAATTATTTAAGGCTTTGTAAACCATAAGCAGTATTTTAAAGTCAGTTCTGAATGACACAGGTATCCAGTGTAGTGACAGCAAAACTGGAGAAATTTGCTTGGATTTTCTTTTCCTAGTTAGGATTCTAGCAGCTGCATTCTGCACTCGTTGCAAACGATTGATGTCTTTTTTGGGTAGTCCTGAGAGGAGTGCGTTACGGTAATCTAGATGACTGAAAACAAAAGCGTGAACTGATTTCTCAGCATCTTTCTATGATATAAGAGGTCTAACTTTTGCTGTTTCTTAAGTGAAAATATGCTGTCCTAGTGATCTGATTAATATGTAAAGCCTGCTTCTCAGACTAATTATTTATGTCTTGGTGCACAAGCAGGTAAAGTGTTTTGCCATGCACAAATATTCTGGATTATTTTAGCTTTTCCATTTTTACAAGTTTTGTATTTAGAGCTTATGTTTCTTCTTAGTTTGGGCAACTGGGTATCATACTTAGGTTTGACCTGGTGTTAAAGCTTTTAGCACAGCTGCGTCTATAGGAAAACTAGCCGTTTTAGTCCACTAACAAAAGCTCAGTTTAAGAATGGATTCAGATTAAAAATGGACTATAAATACTCATAGCTTAAGAAAGATGAACATATGAACCCTTATGGTTCAACAGAATACTTTAGAAATCAAGGCAGAGCTGGCTTAGCTGTAAAATTGACAATTGGACAAACAACAGTACAAAGATAAGTTCTTCTTCTGTTGGATATAGTTTAAGTTATCTTTTGACCTCAGATGTGTCATGAACAAAGTTAATAAATATCCAGGTATGCTTTTCAAACTAATCAAACAGTAAGTTTGAGATAAATGTAACTTAAAGTAAGTTAATACACAAGGCAATCTGTTCTGTGTTGTATCTGTGTTGTCCTCTCTCTTACTCACTAATACTAAATACTTTCAGCCAATGAATTATTCGGTAGAAGTGTGCCAAGAAATGCTATTGGAGATCCTTTATACCAATAGCCATAATGCATAATGCCTCACTGTGACTGTGACAGCCAGCTCAGACGTTTTTCTTTTTTTTTTAATTTTTGACATTGTGGTGTATGTTCAGACCATAGTGTATTTGAGGATCTATCTATCTATCTATCTATCTATCTATCTATCTATCTATCTATCTATCTATCTATCTATCTATCTATCTATCTATCTATCTATCTATCTGTCTGTCTGTCTGTCTGTCTGTCTGTCTGCCTAATTAATTTGTAACATCACCGTTTTAATGTCTCTGTACATTTATCAATTTTTAATAAAAATGCAATTACAAAAAGGAAAAAAGGACTCTTGTAAGGGAATGTAGTTTTTATGTATTTTGTGTTGAATCCATATCATGTACTTGCATTAAACTGACAATAACGTAAAGGATAAGTACTGAGTATGATTAGAGAATTAAAGCACAACAGAATGCCTTTTAAGCATTCTTAAGCACCTTTTAAGGTTAAAGATTGTAGAAAAACAAAGGTTTTTAGCAAAATTGACCAGAGGATGTGTTACAGCCTCCCAACATAACACATCTGTCACCTGATGGGTGATGCAGGGAACAGTATAATCTGTCCATGCTTGTTTGCTGTGTCTGTGTGTACTGAAGTGGTAACTCCAGTTTGAATAAATATCCTGACTGTTCCTGTTTTAATTGGAATAAAGTTGGTTTTCTTGAAGTCTTTGGACTCAGTGTCTTCTCTCGGGTGCAGGACAGTGACTCATGTTTCTCAATAAATATATTTTTCTTTTCCTGGTGGCAAAGCTCTGAAACACATTCAGTAATGTTGAGCCATAGCAAGTACAGCATGCTGCAAGAGATAGGATTAGGTAAGTTCACAGGCAGGCAGGATTAGAAAGGTACAAGAAAGGTACAATGCTAGATGTGTATTTATTTATTTAATTCACTAATCATGCTGTTTTTTATTGATTGATGTTTAGATATGCATATCCAAAGGATGCATTGATACACATTATCAATAATGTATCTTGAGGTCACTAGGTGCTTCGAGTCTCACATCATCAGAAACTCTCATTCACGCAACCCAGCTGGAGGTGATCAGACTCCATCCCAGCAGCTGTGGTCAAATGGATCACCCCTCATTATCCAGGCTTGTCTATCTTTGTCAGCTAAGGCTCGAGCTCTTTGATAGTTGTCCAGTTGGCAAATGTATCTCAGAGGCTGCAGATAAACATTTCCAAGGTCCTTGACTGTCTTCTCAGTGATTAATGAAACTGCAGTACCATCTTATTTAAAGTGGAACCTTTCCATGGCCCTGCCCTTCTTCAGTACAAGGAGATGGGATCTGGCTCTGTTGAAGCTTGTCATTGTCCAGGTGATGATGTGGTATGACAGGTCTGCAGCTTGATAATCATGAGCCCATTTAAAAAATAAATAATGGAACAGCTGGCCCGATCTCCGTGGGTGCGTGCTCATGCAGCTGCGGGATGTTAGTGAGGTAATTGGGGCGAGGCCTGTCCCAGTTGCCTCAATAGTTTTCTGTAGTGCACAAGGGAGGTTCTGCACCCCACGGAGATATATAAGGAGAGTCTGTATGAAAAAAAGGAAAGAGAATGGAGAAAAAATTAATAAAGGACAAAAGAAAAAAATAGAAGAGAGACAAGAGGGGGTTAAAGCAAAGAGAGAGAGAAGCAGGCAGGAAGATTGAAAAGAGAGTTGGAGCATGAGTGAGCAAGTGGCTCAAGAGAGAGACAGAGAGAGAGATGACAGGCATCTGGGAAAGAGAGCCCCTTAAGGGGAACATATGACTGACACCCAGAGTACTGAAGAAGTGATTGTTCTCGCTGATGATTCAGAGAACCAGAGTGATATGGTGTTGGAAAGGGAGACTCACCATGTAAGTCCAGGAAGGCAGTAGGGGCCGATGAGGCTCTGACTGGGAGCCCCAGTGTGAGCGCCATGGCTTTTGGGAACTCAAGCCTAGTGGGAGCATTGTTATAGCCATAGGAAGGCAGGGACCTGGACCCCTGTCGAAGGTTGGATGTTTCTGTCGGCAGGGCAACTCCTTTACTGTGAGATCTGTTCAGGATGAGCAGAGGAGACGTCGGTATTACATGGATGTACCAGGTATTTGATTTCAAGACAGTAGTCTGCCTATGTTTTTTTAATCTTGTTTTAATGGATTATTTACTTGAATTTTTAACACCCACTTTCACTTCACTTTTATGGAATATTTATTTATTGAACTTTGCACTTCACTTTGTGAACACTCTGTTTGATTTATTTTAACAGAAGCACTGGAATACTTTTTACACCTTCCCCTGACTTTGTGTAGTGTCCTCAATTGCTTGGCTCATCTCTTGGTTACAGTACAGGCAATTCCTGAGGAAACCGGTAGTGTGGAGCAGACCCGCACCGTCACAGATAAGCATCTCAAGGCTCTTAAGGATCCACCTGCTGCCTGGGAATGAAGTGGTTGTGACAGTGAACTCATCCATAAAGGCTCTGAAAGGGGGCTGCCACATGCCAGAATTTTACCAGAGGCCTCTGTATTCTGCTTCTACTGTTGTCATTATCATATTCATGGCAAAGACGAAAAGGATGACTGTAAATGTACAACCAGTGATAATGCCCTTCTCCAGGCAATGCCAGTTTGATGCAGAGTGATGTTTATGCATAATTTATTATAGTAATCATTGATTAGGTCATTGATCTTTCTGTTGACATGGTTCTGGTTTAATGTAGTCTCCACCAGATTTTATGGCATGGAGTCTCCTTTGCCCTCCCATTATTCTCTGATGAGCTGTATAACAACACATTTGTGTTCCAGGCAGCCTGGTATACCTGGGATCCCACCTTTCTGTACCAAGGTGTCGATGTGGTCATTCGTCAAGTCTGTCAGGAATTGGGAAAGTATATTGAAAAAATACCTTGCCCTTTACAAGATCTACTGAGATGGATCTAAATTGTTTAATTTATGAAAAAGCTTTCTTCCTGGGGAATCCATACTCTCTTGGCCAGTCCCCATTGTTTGGCAACACACCCCTTGCACTAGATTGTTCCCAGAATTTTGCAAAGCAGACTAAGAAATTCGGGGCAGCTCTTTTACACTTTCAAGGGTACTCTGCTGAGTCCTGTTGTAGAGTTTGCTCAGAAGGCTCTTGTCACCTCCTTCATCTCCTAGGTGGGCTCACTCATGTCAAAGTTCACCTCGGGGGCTTGTAGGTTTATGAGAGCCCTGTGTTGTTCAAGCTTCTCTTCTCTAGCCCAATCACTCAAAGTCTGGTGGAGGGAACATCTGAGGAAACCACTGTACTTGCTTCCAAGTATCTATTTAATGAACCCAAAGGATGCTGGAGATGAAAGTCCCACACCTCCTAGCTCTCTCTCCCTACTCTCTTACTGTGCCTCTCTGCCCTGTTCAGGGACATTAGTTTCCTTGTAAGACTGTGAAAGAGCTTAGCAAGTAGTCCTTTTTCTACCTCTTCTACTCTCTTGTACTAATATGTCAGGGTCCAAAGCTCTTAGCACAACTGATGATGGATCTTAGTTACTCTGCTGTTCACAGAGTTTTTTTATATCCAGACCAAGTCTCCATACCTAATAATGACTACTGGCATAGATTTCAGTTACTCTATCTGTTTACTGGTTTGGGGCCATTTCACCAACAGGTGTTGTTCTTATCTGCTTGCAGAAGGAATCTCTGTAGGTTCATGGCTCTGAGGGGTGAATCTGGGCCACGCTCTTCTTGTGTCTCATCTGGTTACTTCCTGCACACACAACAAAGGTTGGGAACAGCCACCCATATAGTTTCCCTAGCTGCAAAAGGCTTTTAGTTTAGTACAATGTGTACAGGTTTGAGTCCAAAGTAAAACTGATTAGGTATGAAAGATGATGGGTTTTTATACTCTGTTTCCAGAAAGTGACGTCCTTGGCAGGACAGGAAGGATTTCTCGTATTTGGTCTGCTGAGGGAAACTAGAGAGGTTTAGAGCAACCCGCCGCCCTCAGCCTGGTGTGGGATTGGCGTTTTCTGGTCCCTTCGGTTGACTCCCAAGCGCATGTGTGTGACAAGTAGCAATGATATTATTTATTTATTTATTCATCACCGTACAAATTATGCACTGTTTCTTACTGTATGAATGCAGGGGGAGGTCTCATTATATACTAAAACTGTCTCCTGTTACCTCCCATTCCATTGGATTTGTCTGCAGTTGTGCTGCGTCTTGTACTAACTTAAGCCATAGAAGTTTACTCATTGAAATTGAAGTGACATGGTATTCTATAGAAGCAAAAAAATAAATAAATAAAAGCAACTTAGAGTTACTTATGTAGAAATTTATAAAAGATGGCTTGGTAACACTTTATGCAACAGTGACTGAAAGTGTACTCAGTATTTTTGTTAAAAATAACCTCACGGCTGCATTATCTAAAGATTATGATGATTTAATATTTTTTGACACTGTAATTAATCGTGGCGGCATGGTGGCGCATTGGTAGCGCTGCTGCCTCGCTGTAAGGAGGCACGGGTTTGCTTCCTGGGTCCTCCCTACGTGGAGTTTGCATGTTCTCCCCGTGTCTGCGTGGGTTTCCTCTGGGTGCGCCGGTTTCTCCCACAGTCCAAATACATGCATGTTAGGTGCATTTGTGATTCTAAATTGTCTCTAGTGTGTACTTGGTGTGTGTGTGTGTGCACCCTGTGGTGGGCTGGCACCCTACCTGGGGTTTGTTTCTTGCCTTGCTCCTTGTGTTGGCTGGGATTGGCTCCCTGTAGTTAGGATATAGTGGGTTGGATAATGGATGGATGGATGTAATTAATTGTCAACATAATGCAATGATCCTCTTTGCAACTAACACATTTAGCTTGAGATTTCAGCGTAGATTATATATTTCAATTTGGGTTTTCTTTGAAAAATATTATGTTTAAGAAATTTCAACTACTATTAGCCACAGACCTTGACATCCAACAACTAATAACAGAACTAATCTTTTTCTCACTTCATTTGGAATGGCTGTCTATGGAAGCAGCTTCAGCCGCATGATTTTGTAAAATGTTATTATAAAACAGGTTTTATATTAATGCTATTAGCAACCTAATTACATTCTTTTATCACTGCTTTTTTAATTATGACTCTTTGTTACAAAAATATGTATGTAACTGTGGTAATTGTTTTGACGAAGAGACTAGAACATTTTGAAATGCTCCAACTTCCAAACCAGCTGTCCTGGAGAAAAAAATCATAATATCTTTTAAACTGTAGATTGTTTATACAAAATAAGCTTTAGTTCTGCTCAGATGAACTAAGATGAACTACAAAGGAACTCATTTACAAAGAAATTTACAGATCCCTTAAGGCAATTAACTAATGTACAGAGGCAATTTACATCCATCCATCCATTTCCCAACCCGCTGAATCCGAATTAAAAGCATAATCTCTTGTGGACTAATAATTTATGACCCAAGTACATTTATACACTGTTTCTGTATTGTACCAGTAATTTTTAACTATAAAGTATCTGTTTTGTTATCCAAGAAATTTATGGTGCTTTTATTTAAAATGCTCAGACTAGTCTGGAGCCAGCACATGTGATTTTAACATAAATATGGCTCGAGGAACTAAGTGCATTGACAGAGGAAACTACATCAGAGACCCAGACATGTCAGAAAAAGAGAGAGTAGATCAATTTAGAAATGAACCAGTTGAGACTCACTCATTCCTCAATAATATATCAGCTAACCAAGTCTATGAACACACCTGAATGTTATGCCATGCACACATTTTCTTACTTGGTATTACTGACACTTTATTTGTATTGTAGATGCTGTGGTCTATGTCAGTAACAACAGAAGACTTTAATTTAATTTGGGGCACCAACCGGTTCATCCCATTTAATGGCAAATCGAAAATAAGTATGACGCTCAAGGTTGTGTCACTCTGCCCTATCTTTGGAGTAAAGAAAAACTTATAACAAAAAATTCAAGCATCTTTCAGTCATAATGAAATCCAACGAGTGGCGGGTTCCTTTCATAAATGATGCCTCCTTCTGGGAGTCTGGTGGCATTGTTCTTGTTGGACCAGAAGGGGTGTGGCTAGGTGCCCTTACTGGGCAGATTCTCAGTGCTACGGGTTGATAAGGAGAGAATAGGATTAGTGGTAGAGCTCTCTTATTGGCAGAGCCCATGAGGAGATCCACACACATGCTTGACAATGCTTTACATTATAATATTAATGCTTTACAAAATTATTAATATTATAATTATTTAATATTGTTTCATTCTAATTTGTTTTTAAAAATTAAGATAAAGCCCTTTTAACATTAATTTGGCCTAGACCTATCTGGTCTTATTTGGGAAGAAGTGTCATCTTAAGCGTTTCATTGATGGCAAGAGCCAGCTTAGGAATATAAACTAAAAGACAACAGGATTTTCAGGTGTACAATAAGTAACCAAACCTTTTAAATCCTTATCACCAGGCCTAAAACTGTGGGGTAAACCTCAAGGGCCCTAAGGTCCCCACGGTATCCATAACTTTCACTACTATGCCTGGGAAAGGAAGAAAGAGATGACTTGGGTGTCCCTCTCAGACCCATCTCTAGAAACTATTCTGGAGTCTTCAATTAAAATCTTGGGCCAATCATATGTGAAAGTTATATGATCTTCATGTGCCTGCATGTGTTTTTCTGTAAAGACATGTTTGCTAGGTGATATAATCCCAGCCTTTTTAATAGTAATGTTTTACCTTTGACATTTACAGTATCTCGACCTTTCAATATCAAAGAGTCTGGCATGCTAGGATGGATGTCTCATATTTACGCAACAATAATATTCACATTTATGCAACAGGAAGCTGGAGAAACAAGCCCACAGAAAAAAAAAAAATGAAATGAATAATTAAAAAGAATCTGTTATGCCCTTCAGCAGCCTTTGCAATTTGACATTGTTAAAAACCTTTTGCATTGAGAATATTTTAATCTTTTTGGCTGATAGTGTGCATATGATAGTGTAACAGGTGCTTGGTCGCACTTATAGTTAACCTAATCTAAACACAATTAAAATATCTGACTACACTACCCTGTTTTATTAATTGTTTGGGGAATCTTGAAATTTAAACATAATAATATACATGTTTCTTTAAATTGTGTGATGAGTAAACACACAATGAAAGACACAACAGCAATATGAAGAAAAACAATAGTAACTTGTATTACGCCAGACAAGATAAAATCCACCAAGAAGATAAAAGTAGATAAGAATCTAAAAATATCAGGAGTAAAAAACCTTTTAAAAAGAGAGGACACAATCTACACTCTAAAGTCTATTAAAACATAACAGTGGAGGATACATCCTTTGGTGATGCAAAGTCCAAGTTGCATGCAGTGTTACCACAATGATTAGACTTCCAACTGTATCACTAAAACATCCTGTTTCTCAAATGCTTGTTTCTCAGCAGAAGTCTTGCTAACTTGCCAAATCCCTCTCGGTTTCTCTCAGTTGTGGAGTGAGAAATACTTTTCACTTCTGGGTACATCATGCTGCAATGACCTAGGCACACCTCGTTTCCAGTTCACCAGTTTTGTTCAGTTCTCTTGTAAGTCTTCCCTCTGTCACTGGAGCCACAACCAGCATGTCTCTGGTGAAATTGTCTCTTCCTCCCTGGTGATAGGCTTAACCATCCATCTATCTTGCGTCTTGTCAGCCATGTACCCTCATCTGTCTGTGAGTCCCTGCGATCTTTGTTGACTGTCTCTCTCTACATTGTCTGTCCACTCACACCATCCTCCGTCCTTGCTCCATCCCCTTCTGCTTGTGCTCTCTCTCTTCACACTGTTCTCACACCTCCCACTGCCCAGAAATATATAACTGCTTCAGTCTCTGCCTAGGTTAATATGATAATCAAATAAACAATGGTTCATCCTAATTTTCTTTGCTTAACAATAGTGTGAACATATTTTCATTGGTTAAACAATAGCATTGTTGCCAGCTATCAAAAAGTACCACTGCATGCTGATTAGAAACCAACGGCCCCAAAAGACATTAATTTTCAAGAGAAGCAAGTAGTTTTCTATCAGATATTATATGTTGATGAGATACCAATCAAAGCAGTCTAATATTTAAAGCAGTTGTCACACACTTGCACTTGGGAGGCAGTCAATGGGCTTAACTGGGCGTGAAATGGTGAGTCAGGGGTTAACGCTCTGCACTAATGCCTCTTCTCCTTCCTCTGCAGATCACCAGATGATAAGAAGACCTAAGCTCTAACCAGCTTTTGTCATTCCTCTCTAGACCATATCCTCCTCATGACCTCTCTTCCACCTCTCCCCTCCTGGACCCTCCTCTTCCTCTTCACTGGCTGTTTAAAACCGACCTCTATCCTTCTGTCTCAGTCCCTTTTTGGACACAGTTTCTTGAGACTACTCTCTTGCATTGCATTATATGGTGTGGATTCCCCAAACCTTTTTCTGTCTTTAAGTTCTTGTATTTAAAACAGGTAAATATCTACTGTATGTCCTATAGACAAACATTAACAGTAACCTGTAACCAAATTATTCAGGAAATTTGCCTCTTCACTTATCATCCAAGTCTGAAACAAAGGGTGTCTGTTACCCCTTCATCTATTGGCTTTTGCATTTATTATTAACATGTTTTTGCTTAAGTGAAAAAGAAAACCACCCAGTGTATAAAAATGTTCCCAGACACCAGTCCTTGGCATTAAATTGTCTTGTCTAGCTGAATAGCAGTACTAGATTCCAGTGTATGTTGGAATGATAAGCAGGATTCATAGTATTTTGTATAGTTATAGTGTGCAGTTTTTTGTTTCATGGGAAAATAATCTTGAGTTAACTAATAATGTGTTTTCAGAAAATTGTAAAATGTCATGGTGCACTCTGCTAATAAGGTGAAAACAAGTAAGATAGATGTTTTGTTTGTGCAAGAAAGGAGGGGAAAGGAGGTGGTTCTTTTTTATTAGACACTTTTCAGTTCTCTCTTAGCTGTTTCTTGAAACCAGACACTCTTAGTTCAATCGATTGTTTTCAGGCACCTTTGTAAAGATCTTAGCTCAACTGCAAAAATGGACACTTGCAATAAATCTTTTTCTGTCTCTGCTGCTTTGTAAAAACTTCATCGGAAACTAAAATTGAGCTCTTTCTTAGCTGCCAGACACTTTCCATGGAGCTCAGTCTCCAATAAGAAATACATTTTATTCATTTTTTGATTAAGAATATATAATTTGAAACCAAAAAAGAAGGGCATCTAAGAATTGTCATCTGTGACATAAGGAAGACCTTCCCAAGGCTGTATCGTTATTTATATCACTTGTAACTGCGGGTATTGATTTTGATGCAAATAGACTTCATTTTTAAGTGATTTTTAAATGAAAGCATAAAAGTCAGTGTACATTGTCTGACTGCTACTAGTGTAGCTGACAAGCTAAACTGTTCATTCCTTGTCTAGCTGAAGCCTCTTAAAGATGCAAGAAGAACCCTCTATTGATAGTATACTGGGTTAAAATAAAGGAGTGAAAACAGCCCTAGGGTTGAATAAACAGGGTATAACACAGGCAGTATCAGTTGCAGAGCAGGTTTTGAAATTTCTTCCTAGCCCCAATTGACAAAAGAACAAAAAATGTTTGGTGGTATGTTCCATGTTAAGTGTATGTCACAAGTGATCTGGTTACATGACAAAACACCTGTGAAGAAGATTGGCAAGGCTTAGGAGAATTTAGACTTCCTAAAATTCTGCTCTCTACATGAGTTTCAGTGTTTTTTCTGCTTTGAATTTTTGTTGCATTGTTTTGTTGTGTTAATACTTTGGTGTTTGTGGTGCTATGTTCCAGACACACTTGCTAAATGTAAATGCGGCATTCAGGTCCCTTCCTGTTGGTGGTTTGTTTTTGGTCATTAAGGGCAGGAAGTAGGGTGCCACCTCCAAAAAAAGAGAGTGAAAAAAGTAATAAAGTCTTATTGTTTTGAGGGCGAGTACAAAGAAAAAAAATACAGTGCCAGTGTGTGAGAAGCATAGAATGTGATGTAGGTGTGAAGACCATTACCCTGTTCTCCAGCTGGAATTTATAAAGACATATACCTCTATCATACAGCAAGGCTTGTGTGTGCTGTGCTGCCTTGGAATGAGCTTTAATAAAGGGCCTCAATCCACACACTCCTCCATGATGTTATTGCTAGAAGGAGTTGCCTCTTCCTCCCAGCCCTCTCTAATAAGATACAACAGACTGTGGGAAGTCTTCCATAGAAGTCCATAGCTCAAACGAGGAAAACTCTGTTGAAGCCTGTGGGAACTCACAGAAAGTGAAAATTAACAGAGGGATGAGCTGATTCCAGTATCTCCCTTCATTTCACAGCAGGACCTGCAAAAATAACACACCTCTTTGTGGTTACTGGGTCAATTAAATCAAGCTGTAATTCTTTCTAGTATTTTTTCCACCCCCAAATGAGCACAAAGTAAATGGGCATGTGTCAGGTCACAAATGCCATGGTGGTGGGATCGCAGAATAAGATGCTGTGGCTCTCTCTTGTGTTCTGTTACCCAGTAAAAACAGATCTTAATCAGGCATGAAATATGGCCTGGTCGGCATGGAATCACTGGTGGGTTTCCAGTTATTGGAGATGACATTTTCTGCACTCTTCAGAAAATCATTATTCTATCCCTCACGTTTAAAAGACATCAGAAGGGTGCAGAACCGAAAATGCAATGAGGCCATGGGGTCTGGTGTGGTGTCTAGTGATGCTGCCAGCCCCGGGAAGCAGCAGGGCCACTGCTAACACTGCTGATGTGCCATCTTCCCTGATCTTGCAGTCAGTCATGTCATACTGGGCAGCCATGCCCTTACCTGTTTCATCTTGAAATGGTAGAGTACTGTCTATTGCCAGTATTGCTATTATTGTCTCTGTTTCCCATTGGAGCGCAGCCAGTCCAAGCTGCATTTTGTCCCAATATAACCTTTAGCCTATGGAACTGTCCCTCCAACCATATCCAACTGACCAGGGTAGGGTATTCTGGGGACAAGCTGTGAATACAGGTGAGCATTGCCATTTTCCCATGGTATTGTAACAAACTGGCTTGTGACAAAGATAATTTTACTGCCAGATTTTTGCAAGGTGCAGATAGGGTGTTTGTTTATCCAGGCCGTGCCTGAAAAAAGGAACCAAGAGAGTTCAGCCATGTCACAAAACTTTCCTGCTTGGGTCCATCCACAGTCAATGATGTCCTCCAGCCTGGGCAGTTCATTATGATTTGGCCCGGTTTCCCACATTGGTAGCAGCGGGCTTTTTAAGGGTTTCTCCTTCCTCAGGGCCAGGTGTTCTGTGTCCCAGGGGCCTGGGGATCCCCTGGGCTTTGGGTCTTTTGCCTTTGAGTATGGTCCTGTGGGCTTTGATTATAACCGAGCCTAAAACCCAGTCTCTACAACGCTGGGCCTGGCAGTCAGCAGTGAGTTCATACCTAACCAGTATGTCCCTCTTGAGAGATTGTTTGATAGCCTTCTGCAGCCCATTTGTCAATATTGTAATAGTCATGCTGTGCCTCTCCTGTCAAGAAGGATATGAACCAACTCACGATCTGGCCAGTTCTGCCTTTCTCACAATATGCTCAAAAATGAGCAGGCAGGTTTCAACGTCACTGCATTGATGCATCAGTAACAATACCTGCGCTGGTTCCTATGCCTGTCCTATCTGTGGCATGTTGAAGGCCTCACTGTGTGCCTCAACCTTTACCAGCTCTGCTTGTTGAGCAGCAACTTGCACTTACAATTGCAAAACCTGCTCTGGAAGTTGCTGTACCAGCTTAAATAGGGCCAATGGCTCTGACAGTTTTGCTGCTTTGCTAAATCCTGCTGACTATGCCACTTGTCATGGTCAGGAAGAGTCAAAGTTCCCAGAACACATGCTGGTGAGCCAGTGTTTAATGTCAAAACAGCAAAAATATTATTAGAAACAAACAAAAAAAATGGCCAATCCAGTCTCTAGTTGCCACAAAAGATAAATACACAATGTTTATGTATGTATTTATTTCTTGAGGAAGCTAGGGCTCTCCTTTCACATCCAAGTTCACTGTCAAAATAAGATGTTACACTGCGGGCACAATCCCTTTGATCCAATTCCAACCAGGAGGGGTGAGGTTAATTGTCGTCACCAGGATTCCACTCATTACTGTAGATGGAAGAGAATGGAAAGTTAACATCAGCAAACTGTCTTTGTCGGTGGTGGTATCACTTAAGCCTTGAAGGTGATCCCCAGGTGCACATACAGTTAGGTCTATAAATATTTGGACAGAGACAACTTTTTTCTAATTTTGGTTCTGTACATTACCACAATGAATTTTAAATGAAACAACTCAGATGCAGTTGAAGTGCAGACTTTCAGCTTTAATTCAGCGGGTTGAACAAAAAGATTGCATAAAAATGTGAGGCAACTAAAGCATTTTTTAACACAATCCCTTCATTTCAGGGGCTCAAAAGTAATTGGACAATTGACTCAAAGGCTACTTCATGGGCAGGTGTCGGCAAGTCCATCATTATGTCATTATCAATTAAGCAGATAAAAGGCCTGGAGTTGATTTGAGGTGTGGTGTTTGCATGTGGATGATTTTGCTGTGAACAGACAACATGTGGTCAAAAGAGCTCTCCATGCAGATGAAAGAAGCCATCCTTAAGCTGCGAAAACAGAAAAAACCCATCTGAGAAATTGCTATAATATTACGAGTGGCAAAATCTACAGTTTGGTACATCCTGAGAAAGAAAGCAAGCACTGGTGAACTCAACAACGCAAAAAGACCTGGACGCCCATGGAAGACAACAGTGGTGGATGATCACAGAATCATTTCCATGGTGAAGAGAAACCCCTTCACAACAGTCAACCAAGTGAACAACACTCTCCAAGGGGTAGGCATATCCATATCCAAGTCTACCATAATGAGAAGACTGCATGAAAGTAAATACAGAGGGTACACTGCAAGGTGCAAGCCACTCATAAGCCTCAAGAATAGAAAGGCTAGATTGGACTTTGCTAAAGAACATTTTAAAAAAGCCAGCACAGTTCTGGAAAAACATTCTATGGACAGATTAAACCAAGATCAACCTCTACCAGAATGATGACAAGAAAAAAGTATGGAGAAGGCATGGAACAGCTCATTATCCAAAGCATATCACATCATCTGTAAAACACGGTGGAAGCAGTGTGATGGCTTGGGCGTGCATGGCTGCCAGTGGCACTGGGACACTAGTGTTAATTGATGATGTGACACAGGACAGAAGCAGCCAAATGAATTCTGAGGTGCTCAGAGACATACTGTCTGCTCAAATCCAGCTAAATGCAGTCAAATTGATTGTGTGGCGTTTCATGATACAGATGGAGAATGACCCAAAACATATAGCCAAAGCAACCCAGGAGTTTATTAAAGCAAAGAAGTGGAAAATTCTTGAATGGCCAAGTCAGTCACCTGATCTTAACCCAATTGAGCAAGCATTTCACTTGTTGAAGACTAAACTTCGGACAGAAAGGCCCACAAACAAACAACAACTGAAAGACGCTGCAGTAAAGGCCCGGCAGAGCACTAAAAAGGAGGAAACCCATCATCTGGTGATGTCCATGAGTTCAAGACTTCAGGCTGTCATTGCCAGCAAAGGGTTTTCAACCAAGTATTAGGAATGAACATTTTATTTCCAGTTATTAAATTTGTCCAATTACTTTTGGCCCCTGAAATGAAGGGATCGTGTTAGAAAAAATATTTTAGTTCCCTTACATTTTTATGCAATATTTTTGTTCAAACCACTGAATTAAAGCTGAAAGTCTGCACTTTAACTGCATCTGAGTTGTTTAATTTTAAATTCATTGTGGTAATATACAGAACCAAAATTAGAAAAAAAGTTGTCTCTGTCCAAATATTTATAGACCTAACTGTACGTGTCATAGTAGGTTGAGCCACTAAGAGCAACACCATTACTTGCCATAGACTCTTCATGGCTCACTTTCCCAGGAAAAATTTCAACACTTGGTTCTTTGATGTTACTAAAGAATGTTAGCTCATGTTCTGTTCTTAATGGGATTAAATGTAGCAAGTGACATTGCCTTGAAATATGTTTCAAATCAAACCATTCATGTACTACTCATGTCTCATGGATCAAGGCAATGTCATCTTAGAAATTTCCACTATTATCAGGATAGAAGTGCCTCACCATAATTTGAAACAATCACTTAGAATTTTGTATTTATTAGCATTTACTTTGCATTCTGATGTAATCATTGGACCTAAATTGTACCAGCAAAATGCACTCTAAATCATAACCCTTCACTCTAAGAAATAAGCATTGGACTTTTATTGCTGGGTGCCACACATGTATGTCTTCACTTACTGAGTAAAGTATGGATGATAACTCATTATGATGTTATTTTGACTGTATGGTAGACTTTTTTATATTCATCTTTACTTACAACAGTACATTTTTGGTTGATTTAGTCAATAAAGCACTGTAATTTGACCTTAACATCTCTTTAGTTAAGTTATCAATGGAATGCTTTCTATGAAATTGCTTGATCACACCTTGGACTGAGATTTGAAGTCCACAGTTGCTTTTCAATGCTTCTTGCAATTCAAAACATGGCTGAACAGTTTGCACTTTCTTCCACAGCTGTCATAGTAAAGGATGTTCTTTTTCCTGAGACTTCTGGACTAATCTAGTCTTAACCACTGCTCTTCATAAAATATCACCAACTTAAGGAGTCTTCATAACTGAAGCTCCTGCCTAATATTTCCCCAATATTAGCCTTCTCTCAAAATAAAGGACATTCAAGTCATGATAGGTAGGTCCAAGCATTTTTTGTGACTATTTCAAATCATTAAGCATGATAAAATATTAATTGCTGAATAAGTGTTGAAGGCCATTCGTGTGTAGAGACATTGACTTTGAACGTAATTTATGTCACTCATTTTCTCTAATGGGTTCCTTATTTTGTCAATTAATAATAACTCATTGATTTGCATTACATGTCAAACTAAGTGTACTGAGCATAGGAAAGGTGCTATATAAGAAAGAAATCTTATTATTACCATAGTGCTTTGCTGTCAGGATGATTAAGACATAAGATTTCTGCTTTGTAATAAATTTTAAATATAGCAGCTATTATCTTAATTGTCCTTGCATTAATACAATAAAGCTAGAAAATGTTAAAGTATAAATATAATCTTTAAATGGCCTGACAATTAAATTTAGATCATATTTTAACATCCATCTTTTGGCTTTTAAAGTCATGAACGGCCTCATTGTTCTCACCTTACTGAATTTATTAATGCTTGTGCCTGAGAGTGTATGCTGTGATTACAAGAAGCAGTTTCTCTTCAAATTGTCAGGTGTAGTAAAATTATTATAGGAAGTATAAAACCGTAAATGAGAATATTCACAAGAAGAAGCCATTCAGGCCAAAACAGCTTGACATTTCTACAGGAAGCACTACAAATGTAATCAATTAACAGTTATCATTAAGTTGCTCTGGTCTGTACTTTGCATGACTTGATATAAATATATCCTCTATTTATGTACAGGTTATATTTTGAGCCATTAAGATCATGAGCTGTAGAATTTACTGTGGTGTTGTCAGTGACACTCCCACTTGGATGTGAGCACTATAAAGGCGAAAGGTGTTTTTAAGAACATTTATAGTTGAGGATCAAAGGTGATAGAAAGTACACATTTTTTTAGTTCTACCTGATTTCATGCCACCCCTTGTACTGGAAAGGTGACCTGGGGCCTCATGTATAAACGGTGCGTACACACAGAAATGTTGCGTAAGAACTTTTCCACGTTCAAATCACGATGTATAAAACCTAAACTTGGCGTAAAGCCACGCACTTTTCCACGGTACCTCATACCTTGTTGTACGCAAGTTCTCCACTCGGTTTTGAAAACTGCCGGCACCCAGCGTCAAAGCAATGCTACTGTTCCTGTGTGGTTACTCCTTATTTTCCTGACGCGGCTTTATAAATACACTGAAACTAACCGCATATTGTTTATTAGTGTAATGCATCTGATTGTAATTAACTTGTAACAATATAATGGTCCAGGGAATAGCCATAGTATTCCAAATACCATAACTGGTTTAGTGTTGTTACTCTAACTGCACCATCTTCTTCTTTCAGCTGCTCCCGTTAGGAGTTGCCACAGCGGATCATCTTTTTCCATATTACTCTCACTGCACCACTCGGAGTATTTATATCACTGTATCTGAGTGTGAATCACGGCAGCAGCTGATCAGAAAGAGAATTATCTGTATACAGCTTCAAGCACACGCTGTCTCAGCCACGGTAAAACATTTCAAAGCCTTTCCTGTACGGACCTCGCAGTTCAGAAACAGTTTAATCCCAAGAACTTTAAATGCACTCAATCACTGCTCCTTGTAGAACTGTTTGTACTTATAAGTACAATTACCTCACTGTAAACTTGCACTACACTTATAATATTACACAACCTGTGGCACTTTATATAGCGCGTATATACATATGATGACGATATCATTTTTAAGATGAAATGCAGCAAAATATGTTTATTATATTATACAGATAAAACTTTAACTTCATTTAAATGATCTATATTCTTCACTGGTTCTGGTGTGAAGGATAGAATAATTAAATATGTACTATGAAGATATTTCAATGTTCCTTAAACGTTTTAAAGAATCGGCACTCTAAGATTACAGATGGCTTAACGTCTATTACAGAGCTGATTGTGTGGTGATCCACCATGCATAAGATAACATATTGACATTGGACTTTCTCTATTGGACATAGAGCCGCCCATGAGTACTGCTGCAATAAATAATTTCATCGAAGGTCGCACACAATCACTGCACCGTGAAACCCATGTTTAATAACATGATTTAACTATCATCATGAAAATGATATCACATATACATCTCAGTATTTTAGTTATTCAGAGAGCTGTAATATCATGAATGTAATGGATTCTGTGTCCTGTCGGAGGAAGAGAGCCGGTTTAAGAAGCACGTAGTGATTCACACACATAGAGCACATAGAAGATCACAAAACAAAGCATTTAACGTGCTATACTTTAATTATGATGTGATTTGAGAAACTGGTTAATTAAATGATTTTAAGATGAAGTTTATGATGTTCTATTTTAATGACAAAATAAACTACGTGATTAAAGTGGAAATTTCGAGATTGAAGTTGACATTTCATGCTCTTTCCCCACTATGTGCCTTTTTTTTCTTTGTACCCTAATAAGCTTTGATATGACACTCAGACAGTGGGCTACAACTCACCTTTTCACGGCGACTTTGATATGTGACTTCTTTTTTATTTCCGGCACTGTGCGACTTTGTGAACATGAGCTTTCAAGTTTCTCCAACACGCTATGTCACTCGATCAACTTCCTTCTGTTGATTATACCACGGTTTAAATAAACAAATAGTATGTTTTTCCTTTGCCTCCACTTGGTATTCATAGAAATTCTTATATTTTCGCCCGTGCTTTTCCCAATGTCTTTTCACAGAAGGCTGAGCTTAAGGGTGATTTATATTGATTTGCATATTAAAATAGGCATAATTCTGGGAGGAGTTGGGGCGTTACATAAAGTGCGTTACTTTTCACGCTGACTGGGATTTATGTAGCGGAAGAACGTGGAAGTTGGAGTACGCACAGATTCCCGCATCTGGATTTTTCTATGCGTAGACACATTTCGGCTTTTGTGCTTACGCCATGTTATAGTGCGAATTCTACACACGGCATTATACATGAGGCCCCTGATGGTTTCCTGACCCTTCTGGTCATACAGTTGGATAGCATGGAATAAAGAAGATTGATGTTAGGAAGACTTTTACTGACAGGAAGAAAAAACAACAAAGGTGATTAAAGATACATGAGTTGAAAAAAGAAGGCTTGCATTGTCATTCAAAAGTAGGAAAGTGTGTAAAATATCTAACCATGTAGACAGGGTAAGATGCCTTGTGCTGATTGGCTCAGCAATGCATACGTCTTTGATTTGTCTGTGTTATGTGTTCCACTTAAGTGGACCAAACACTCTAGTTCTAATGAAAATGATTTGTTTCTTTCATTGTGCATCAAGGGCTATATGTTTCAAGAATTTATAACATCATTAAAACTCAAGGTAAGTGTTATTCTTCTTAAAGGTTTGGATGATTTGATTGTGCACAGAAAAATTAAAGCTCAAATTGCTGTTAAGCATTAAAGTATCATATTTTCTTTGCAAAATAAGTTTTCTAAATTACCTAAACATTTACAAAATATCAAGGTTTAAAGTTATAGATGGCACTGCTTTTAACTACAGTACTTGGAAACCTATCCTGTGTATTTACAGTTCTCTACTTAAAAATAAGTTTATTGTTAAAAATGGTTCAAAATTTACTCGTTATCAGCTTACTAAATAATGTCCTGTTGAACTAATTTAAAGAAACATCTGTCATACAACCTGCTGTACATACTCCTTGCACAAATTTAAACACTTATCTCATGAAGTCCTTCTGTCTTCTTTTGTTTAAGATGAAAAATACTTCAACATCTGTTTTAACCACAGTTCCACAATATATCTAGTAGTTCTTCCTTCTACTTTTATTTGCCCTATTATGTCAACTAAGACTTGGAAGATTTTTTAAACTCCATAATCCCCATTGTATAATGATATCAATCATTGTTATTATAGAAGAGTTTTTAAGTAATACCTCAAATTTATTTAATTGTTTTAAAACACATATCTACATTTTTTCTGCTCAAGCTAAAATACAAGTGTCAGACTCACATTCTGGAGGGACACAGTGACTGCATGTTACAACTGCATTCTCACTTCCCAATTACCCCTGCTTATCGAACCTACTTCATTGTGTTCATTTCAAGTGAATTGCTTTTTAAGATTCAGAAGCCTTAATTTTTCCAGCATTAAACAATAATGAGATGCAAAGTAAGCCAACAGATTTGCATCTCTGTGTTTATCATACAATATCTGTTTCAATGAAGTTTCTACAAAGAAGAAAGAAAAGATTGTAGAAATATTGATCTCTTCTAGGACATAAATGTTTATTATAGTGTTGTCACAAAAAAAAAAAGAAAATCAGCCATTATGGAAATGTTAGGTTGTGACCAAGTGGAAGAACTAATAATCAAAAAATTAAATAAAGTATTTCATTAACAGCAAGAAATGACTTCTAATGAAGAGCTTAGTTTTAGCAAAAAATGATGGGCCTCCAGGAACTGATGCTAAGAACCATGAGTTAGCTCTTCGACTGTTGGTTTTGAATCCCATTATTGTTTGGCTGCTGGTAAGAACAAAATAAACCATTACAGGCTGTCAATGTTAAAATGTTATCTAATTAAAATTAAAGCAAAGGAAATTATTTAATTGGCAGCTGCAATAACAAGTAAACATGTCACTGTACTCTGCCAATAATGACCCTATAAATCTATAAACCTACTGATGAATTGGTTACTAATTAAGAAATTGGAATAAAGACCTGCAGGACCTGCCACCCTCAAGGAGCAGATTTGCTATCCTTTTTCTAAGGCATCTGCTAATACTTATAAAGCAGTGTTATCTATAAATGTAAACAAATGGGTTACTTTATTTTTTATTTGAATAATTTATGTAAATTAACTATAATATGAAAACTATTTGACATGGCACAGTGGCACAGTTACCTGAGCTGATGTTTTGGGTTCAACTCCTGACTTGGTGGCTGTGAAGAATTTCTACATTTTTCCTTTATTTTAGGGATTTTCCTCTAGATACTCAGGTTTCCCTTTGCTCCTACATCGCAAAAACCTATTTGTCATGTTATCAGGCAACTTATCTATCTATCTATCTATCTATCTATCTATCTATCTATCTATCTATCTATCTATCTATCTATCTATCTATCTATCTATCTATCTATCTATCTATCTATCTATCTATCTATCTATCTATCTATCTAATTTGATCCAAGAGCACACTGCAATGGACTGTTTATCTATTTGCATTAACATTGCAGTTCCAGCCTTGAAGACCTTATCACATTTTAATAATTCATTTGTAAAATCTGCTATGGACTATTGGAATTTGTAACTTATTTATACTTAGACTAAAAATTGAAAATATTGCCTGAACTAAGTTAATTAAAAAGGCAGGCTCAGTTATGGGATGTAGTTTTGATTGGATGGAGAAAGTAGAGAAAGACAAAATTAAAAGAACACAAATGGCCATTAAAAGCAATGCTGGACACCATCTCTATGACACACTAGCATTGAAAAATTTCAGTCAACAAATTATTTAGCCAAAGTATGTCATGATATGTCATGTTATCTTTCTATTTAGTAATTCTGATGTGTATCAGAGTGAGGTTGGTTTTGTTTAACATAATATTTATACATTTATTTACTGAACTTCTGTACAAAGTTAGATTTTCCCATTACTACAAATAAAGTTCTATCTAACTATCTATGGAAACACAGTAAGGATTAAAACAAACAAATCAAACAGTTCACTATTACAAAAGTTTGTTTTAAAATGTATGAGCTTTTTATTTTGTTTCAACATTTAAATATAGAGCAAATTAATCTATATAAAAATATAAATAAAATAATGTTATTGACAAAGTGAGCTGAAATTATGGACATTATACAGTGTTGCTTTTCAGTTGTTCAGATAAATGTTTGTTGAAGTTAGTAGTATCTATATTTTTATCTGTAATATCCTACTCATAAACTTTGCTTTTTAACTTGAAAGAACAATAATTCCAATACGAAATAATGAATAGTGTAATGAGATGCAATATTATATCTCTTTTTCATGCCAATGACTTCCACCAGAGGGTAGCACTCATCCATTATTTGACATTTTTTGTGAAAATGTTACTGTAAATCAAAGAAAGCCATATTAGAAGTGAGTGTTCTGAGTGTTCCTCCGTGCAGTAGAAGATGACCATTAAAGCGCAGACAGTCTTAAATTCTTAAAACGCAAGACCATTTTCACATTGCCATGCTTGCCACTTTCACTGAAACTGTTACAGCTTTTTACAATTGCTTTGGCACGTTTCACGAGACATTCTTAACATTCTCACTACTTTAAGTGAATTTTACACAACAGTTCATATAATAGGGAGAACACAATTGTTAATCAATTAAAAATCTGATACTCATACAAAACATTTAAGTTATATTGTAAAAGCAAATAATTCCTTCAGTTAATTAGCCAGTATTACCAAAGCAAAAAGTGAATTTCACATCACACAAATCACAACAAACAAAATGTTTAGACACATTGTTATAATGTCAGACATGAGTGCAACAATGTTACAGTAACAATGTAACTTTACAAGTCTCTATATTGCCTATACTGAACAATAAAACATGTAGCCAAGTACAGTACATTTCATTAGCAGAAAAAAACACATACATGGATGTAAAATATTTTTAATGGAACACACTCAGGACAGTATAATGCCCTAAATAGCCAAAAGAAGAAATACACAAAAAAACAACGATAAACAGCAATAAACAACATCAACAAAATACCCATAAACCAAAAATTACAAAATTGTACTCAGCTAAACCTCCTGGACCACTTGTCACTCACGTCTGTCTTGCCACATATTTTCATCCGCTTTGCACCTTAAATTCTCTCTTAAAATACAACTTGGGAAAAATCTTTTTGAATGGCGCACCCACCCCCTGCAAGATTCTGCTGTTATGTCTTCACAAGCACCTTTCATTGCACTGACATTTGGTCACGAGACCAATGATCATATAGCTTCCATCTCCACATTGAAAAAAACTCCTCAATTGGATTCAAGAATGGAGAATACGGTGGAAGGAACACCATTTGTATCTTTGAGTGTGCACAGAACCATGGCAATGGTTCTGTGAAAGCTGACATTGTCCCACACAATTACATAATTTGGCAAGAGTTGTCTGACCAAACCGCTCACATTTTCTGGAATGAGATTTGTGTCCAGAATGTCCAGAAAGATAAGCAGTTGTTGAGTGTTGTAAACCCCAAGAATGGCTCTGTGAGTGAACACCCCATTCTCTGATATGGCTCCACACATTGTAACATTGGGTCCTCACTAGCCCGGGGCATCTACTGTTGCTCAGTAACCTATTACAATTCAGTCACGTCTTCTGCTCCTGATCAAGTTAAAACCCCCTTCCTCCATAAACACAATGTTATGATGGATTTTACGTGATTCCAGTTCCATGACTGTCTGCAACCAAGAATAAATAAAATGATTAGTGGAGATCATACAGCTGTGTGAAAATGTTACTGTCCATATTCTCTATTGCAGCCACAGTACATTGTATAGTAAAGATATGCATTACAGTAATATACCTTGTCCATAGCAGTACTGTGAAGTACATATCTGTTCTTTACCTGAACATAGTGGTATTACTCCTCTTTAAGTCTTTCATGGTTCTTTTCAAAAGGTACCCTGTACAGCTGTTTCATTGTAAATTGATATCTGTTCAACATTCTACTTATTGTAAGGAAGCTGAGAATTTATGTTTTGAAAGATGCCATTATCTTCTATAATCACACTCTGAATCTCCAGAAGTCTAATAGAATTATTGGAAATCACCATGTTGCATATTTCTTCTTCCTGTTGCGGTGTGAAAACTGCTCTCCTTCCACCAGCATGAGGCAGATGTTCCATCCTGCATCATACATATATGAATGTATTCACTTACTTTCTTTGTAAAATAATACCAGTAAATGTGCAACGTTGAAGTAACAATATAATTTCATGTGAAAAAACACACCTGTTTGAATGATGGTGGACACGGTCAACCATCTGACTTTATATAGTACTCGTTGTCCAGCCTCTGCCATTGTAAGGCCATGATTGATCACTTGGTTCACAATTGTTGCCCCCATTTCATTTGATGTATTATTGCCTTTCCCTCAACCTAGCCCCACCATGCATTCTTACTTCCCTTGCTCTTCTCCATCTTCTATGAGCAGACTGTTATTCCTGTCTAAAATTTTCCTGTACTGGTTCTGGCATTGTAACAGCTCTTTTAGAGTCCTGCTGTAGACTGTGACTGTTTTCCAGTTTATAGCATAGTGCATGATGTACACTTGTAAAGTTGATTGCATGCCCAACCCAATTGGATGAGCCATGATATGACACACCTTCATAATTGGAATTCATCATATACTGTGACTGATGTTGCAGTATCAGGCATACCACAAGCAATACCACATCACTGCAATGTTTACAATATTTTCATGACTTACTATGAAAAATTGATGAATTATTTTGTATGTTCTTTCTTAAACAATGATATACATACAAAGATTTGCTAGTGGGATTAATTCACTGGAAACAATCAGGATCCATTTTGATTAACAAGACTTAAGCAACTGAAAGTTATGCCAAATGATGATAATTGTACAATGTCATTTCCATATACTTACTAAACATATTGAAATTGGTAGGAGACAATGAGAAATAACATTCTGTTATGCGCAAGTAACAGAATAGTGTGGAAGTAACATTAACTTTTTTTTTTTGCAAACATTAATTGTAAATTGAGACATGTGCCAAAGTAATTGTAAAAAAACTGTAAATGGGTACTGCATTAGACATATTATAATGTTGACTTTTATATTTATTCATCCTTTTCCTAAAAATTTCCATTTTGGTAATAACATACTTGACTCAAATTTTGAACCCTTAAAAAATGAGGATTTTTCCATTACAACTCCTAAATTCTTCTTATGAAGTGTACTTTCAATTTTCAGACCCTCCATTGTATATTCGAGTCTAACAATATTACTTCTTAAGTATAATACTTAACATTTACTTATATTAAATTTTATCTGCCACAGATTTGCCCAAGCCTGTATGCTGCCCCAAGCTCCTCTGTAATGATTCAACGAATTCAAGATTATTATTATTATTAGTCAATTCAAATGTTTCTTTAGCTGCAAGATTTATGACACAAACCAGAAAATATGAAGACACAACTCCAGTTTTCAAGGCCTTACAGTTGCTCTCATTTAAGCTTAGGGCTGATTTCAAAATACCTTCTTTTAACTTATAAAGCCTTACATGGCCAAGGCCCTGGTTATTTAGCTATGCAAATTACCGGTGTAATTGCCTGCAAAACAGAATGCACATTGAGATCTCAAGATGATGGCCGACTTAAGAACCCAAGAATTAATAAAATAACAGTGGGAGTTTGGCTCCAAAGATGTGGAATGATTTGTCTTGTAATGCCACTTCATTCTCAGCTATTAAATCCAGGCTGAAGACTTACTTCTTTAGTCTAGCATACCTTGACTAGAGTTTCTGATTAGCTGTACATACTGCATTTCTGTTTGTAAGTCATTTTTACAGAATTATAAGTATCACAATATTTTCAAACCATTACTATAGTTTTCTATTTTGTTTCTCTTCAAAGTATCTGGATATGTTATTTGGTGCCACGGCTAATACTGCTAGGCTGCCCTTCTGCATATGAAAAGTCATCTTGGATAAAGAAGCATTGGAATCATCACAAGGACAGATTCTCTCACCAGATTGAACGGCTAGCACAATTTCCACTGTAGAACACCCCGTAAAGGCTAGGTGGCCAGTTTGCCAAGGTCTTGAGTACTGTGACTTTCCCTTTTACCATTTGAATCTCTGCCATTGTCAACTGGCCATACTTCATTAATATGTTTAATAAGTTTCTGCTTTGTTATTTGTGTGTTTTAACAAATTTGCATTTATATGTGTACCATTTCTGTACTTGGTAATTAGTATAATCTATATGATCTAAGAACAAAAAAATGACTTGAATTAATTTTAAACAAATGACTTTTATTTTAAAAGAAATTCTCCAAATATGATAATAATAAATATAAATTGAATAGGTGTAAATATATGTATATGAGTACTGTAAATAGACAAGGTGACAATTAAACTGGAAAAAACTGCTTAATTCATAAGCTTTAACAATGAACATTATTGCTACTTCATAGTATTAGAAATTTAAACAAAGTCACTCTACATGTGGCAGATTATTCTAAAATACAGTGCAATACAGGGTGATACACAATTGTAATCCTAAACTCTCTGTACAAGTAATAAAGTGCAATATTTGCAAAAAGTAAAAAAAAAGTATATATATATATACACATTATATATAGTAGTGAAATAGCACCTATTTAGTATTAGGTTGGGAACATGAGCTGATAGTAATACCCATACATTTTCAGTTGAACAGATATATTCTTACATTGGACTAATTTTATATGAAATTATCTAAATTTGATTCTCATGTAGGTGGGTCTGTTGTGTTAAGTGCCAACACCAATTCACATATGGATGCTTGACTTTCATTTGGAGCTGCTCCCATGAATCTTTGCTGTATTATTTCTATTACAATCCACCACCTTACACTAAGCAAATTCACACATTTTGACTCTCTGTAAAGGAATATTCTTTAAAAAATGTAATAAAAACTTGCATAATTCAATGAGAAGGAGATCTCTCATTAAGTCCAAAAACAATGAACCAGGGATAAAGCCATTCATGCACAGCAACTTCAGTTCAGACCACCTTTGCATTTTTGACTGCAGTTCTTCTCTGATAACTTCTTGTTGGAAGGAATGCTTTTTTCAACTGATTCAAGGGCAGGGAACAGTGCATTCCTAGCTCTCTAGAGAAAAAGAAAATATAAAATAAATTAACTTTCAATCCATACAGTATATGAAATAGCAATGTTAAGAGAAGGAGAACAACATACAGTATAGTTTGTTTTTATCTTTCCATTTGGTTCTACGTTCTCACTGAATAACTTCAATCACTTGTAAATTCTTATTCTCTGTTTAGAGGTACTAAAACCAGGTCAGACCACAGCAGTGGTTGTAGGTTTCTATATTATGTGATTTCTAAATCTCTTATATACAAATAAATTTAGTTGATAGAATGGTTGGTTTGATCATTGGTTTGTTCCTGTTCTTTTTGTTTTCTGAGTTGAGGTATGGAACAAATTAAACTGATACATATTATTATATGTATGTGTCTGTTATGTTTTAGTTTTCTCTTGTCTTATTTTATTTAAATGTTTTACTAAAATGGTTACATCCAGTACATGCAAATGTGATTTGTATTCTATATTTTAAAACAAAAATTGTAATGGTGTGCTCTGTAAAATGTTATCTAAAATAAAGTTTTCCAGTGATAGATAGATAGATTCCATGAGGTTAATATAAAATACACATGCTCCAAGAATGACAAGTGAAGTAGAAGTATGGAAACTAGACTACTGTCCACTAAAAACTATGGTATTGTAGATCAAGTGTACTATGTGTTTACTAAGAAATTAGAAATTAAACACAAACAAAAAATTGCTATTACAAACCCCATTTCCAGATAATTTGGAATATTTTCCACAATGCAGTAAAAACAAAAATCGGTGATATGTTGCTTCATGTGAACCTTTATTTAACTGACAAATGTACAAAGAAAAGATTTTCAGAACTTTTACTGACCGACTTAATTGTATTTTGTAATTATACACATTGATGGATGATGGTTTGTACTTATTTTATTTACATGAAGAAGTAGTCAGAACTTACAGATGCCTAAGCATTTCTGAAATGTCCTTGTCACAGCCACAGCTTGCCTCTTTACCAATCTTTTATTTTAGCTAAATTTAATGTGTCTATGAGATAAGCACATCAGTTAATGTTCCTTTGCATCTGATGTTCGGTTTCTTATATTTTCTAAATCCCCAGAAGATTTCATCAATAGACAATTTCATTTTGTTATTCACAATTGGACATGTGCTTGTGTTTTGAAATTAAAATCTTTGCCAGTGGCTTAGAACTTTAATGTCCTTGCTGAAAGACCTTGACTGTCATAGCTCCTTACAGTTCTACAGTTATGGATTTGCCATATGTTTTCTACTTTAGCTAATAATTTATAAACAAAATAAGAGGTGATCACCTTTATGTCTCACCAGGGATGAGAGTGATATTTAGTCACTTTTCTATCACAGAACACTAAAGAGTTTGATTTGTTTCACTTAAATTACTCACCCTTCTTCGATATCTGTAAACAATTAAGGTGATAAAAAGAAATCCAATAAATATGCATATGAAGATTAATATCATTGGAACATTTTTAGATGATTCTGATTTTGAACCCTGAAGCATACCTATAAAAGAAACAGAAAGATATACACTGCTGTAACATTTGTGTCACATATATATATATATATATATATATATATATATACTCGGTTAACAATTAATTTACCTTTTTAAAACTGTGATGCTTCTAATATCCATCCATCCATTATCCTACCCGCTATATCCTAACACAGGGTCATGGGGGTGTGCTGGAGCTAATCCCAGCCAACACAGGGCACCAGCCCACCACAGGATGCACACACACACACACACCCCAAGCACACATTATGGACAATTTAGAATCGCCAATGCACCTAACCTGCATGTCTTTGGACTGTGGGAGGAAACCCACACAGACACAGGGAGCACATGCAAACTCCAAGCAGGGAGGACCTGGGAAGTGAAACCAGGTCTCCTAACTGCGAGGCAGCAGCACTACCACTGCGCCACAATGCCCCCCACTTCTAACATTTATTAACCAATATTTAAGTGCTATAATGAATTAATCTGACTAAACATATGTTAACTTCATATTTAATTTGACATTTCTGTTTTTTTAAATAGTATACTAGTGGACCTTTCATTGTTATATCCCAGTTGTTAAACTGTTTGTGAATTATTTCATTTCAAATGCTTCCCACTAACTTTTCTAGTGTTGTCTTTGTCATTCAATCAACTGAATTTAATTTTTCAAAAACAGATAGAATCCATTTACAATTTCTTACCAGTCAGCAGTAAATGGACAGGAATTTGTCCAAGCAATGCCTCCTTGCTGTATAGATTACAGACCCATTCTCCAGCAAACTCTTCACTAAGCAAACTGATGGAAACAGTTTTCCCAAAGTAGGGTCCCAGTTTTTCAGGAGCTAAGGTGTGGTCACTGCTGTTAGTGTAGTTGCTGTCCTTCTTGATCTTTACCCATTCATACCGTTCCACCCCAGATTCTTCTGACAGAGTAATGGAGAAAGTAGCCAAACTACCGTCTTTAGCTGAATGGCTAACCTTCACAATAACTAAGAAAAATAACATACAAAAAAATCAACTCTGAAATAAGGTTTACCACTGCAACATTAGAGTTCCTAAAAGCTGTATTAACAGACTTTCCAAATGGTAAAACTCTAACCTTGAGCTGTGACGAGCTTGACGATCCTATGGAAGCGCAGGGTGTCCATCTCTGCAAAGCAAATGTATTCTCCAGCCTTTTTAAATTCAACTGCAGGCAGGAAAAGGGAGACATTGCTCTGGTCTTTACTCTCAGCAATAGAGATAGAGTGCTGTCTTGATTTGAGCTCCTGGATTTGTATGCTTCCACTTGGCTTCCACTGCCAACCAGTCTTCATGGGCTGGACACCAGAACTGAGGATGCATGGTAGATATACTGGAGCCCCAATTGCTGCATACACAGTGGTAGTCTTACTGGTTGGTTCTGCAAAGCCTGTTTAGGTTAAACATATATATATATATATATATGTATATATATATATATATATATATATATATATATATATATATATATATATATATATATATATAAATATTAATAATATTCAATATATATACAAATTCCATAACTGTGGAAACAGTGTTTTTGTTTGCATTATTATATCAGTTTATCCACCCATTTTCTATGTCTGATTTCTCCAATTGATCAATTTTGGAGCTGGAACTTATCCCAACAGCATTAGACATAAGACAGGAACCAAACAATAATGTGACATCACTCAATTCCAAGTAACTCTTTTAATGCTCAAGTTCATATTCACTCACATCAGGAACCTTTAAAATTTCTGATGAACCTGCTGTACACTAGAATACTGAGAAAGGAAACAGAAGTGTTTATATTATGCAGTTACAAATAAAATAAACTTGTAAAGACTTTTTAAAATGTATATTTAATATTCCAATACAATTACCTGCCTCTGTAGTTTATATATATATATATATATATATATATATATATACTAATACTAATATAAATACTAATATATATACTGTATACATACAGTAGAATTAATTTTATAAAAGAACATTACAAAATGACACCAATAATAATTTCAGATTTCAGCTCTTTGTGATGAACAGATTTTAGCACAATATTATTCAGCCACAATCTGATAATATAAGACAAGTTAATTACCATGAACTTGAAGCAGGGCAGATGCTGAGCCTGTCTGATTATTGGAAACAACCTGGCAGGTCCAGTTTCCAGATTCAGTAGGTTCTAGATTATGAATCGTCAGGGTCGCATCACTGTTTTTTATACTGATCCTATCAGACTCTTGGACTGGCTTTCCATTATGAAACCACCTTACTGTCACTGTCTCTGGCTTGTCAGATATTATGCATTTCATGTTCCAAGATCTGCCTTCCAAAGGCTTTGATTTCTCTGTAGGAACAGCTGCAAGAAACAAAGATATTGTTTGTTTGATTAGAAAGGAAGTTTGGTGCCATTTGACATGATATTGCCCTAGTAATCTGCAAAATTATTACTGAGAAAAACAGAATTAAACAACTACATTAAAATAGAACATTTTAAATTAATATTTGTGTAATGGCAAAGATTCAATTTAAAAATCAATGCAAATTTTGATAAATATACAAGATTGTAAATTATAAGAGCTATAGAAAAGGGACAAATGTTTTGGAGCAAATACAGCTTAGTATTTGAAATGGAAGGAGGAAAACCTAACATACATTTGGCTTTAGAAATGACCTCTAGTTGCTGAGGACAACAAAATGAAATTTGTATTCTGATCAGTTTTTAGTTGGTCTTACCCTGCAAAATATGGAGATTTACTGTGACTTTAAATTCTTGATGGCCATATTTGACTCTGCATTTGTACTGGCCAGCATCATCTTCACCAAGGTGGTCAATACTGAGGGAGTAATCGCCTTTATGGAAATGAGCTTGGTGAGCTTGGGCCCTCTTCAGAATGTTGTTGCTCCAGTATTCCAGGCCACTTTTATCCACTCTCCAGATTGTCTTATCAGAGCTATGGGAATGTGAGTGGAATTATTCAGTACTTCAGTAAATGAATGATGTAATAAAAGCATTTTTCATAAAATCTGTAAAAAAAACTTAAGATGTGTAAACTACATGACCCCTATGAAATAACACAAAAGAGACTTCTTGTTTGAAGATAATGACTCTGGAAGACATTTTTAATGAATTGAACTGAAGATGTATTTTTACCTAATACATCAGTTGAAAAACTATTCTAGTTCTTCGGCAAGTACAATATTTAGGTTTTCAGACCTCAAACATTTTTCCAGTGTAAGAGTCAAATTTGGGACTGACAGATTTCATATTTTGCCAATAAATAAGCTATAGTGAGTAATGTTCACAGTGTTTTCTATTAAATCTGTAAAATAAGTATTTTATCTATGCAGTATTTTAACCAAATCATAAACATTTCTTTTTGGAAATAGAGGCATTTGCTTTATTTTTTCAGGATACATATTTTGAATATTCTAACAATTCTGTTATGTTTGTGTTTTTGTCATTATTCAGTAAGATAATTTTAGCATTGTTTTCACATGTAAATATTTATGAGCCGAAATAAATAAATGCATTGACTGAAATCAATAATTGTATTTTTGAGGCATACATAAATCATGAAAGCCATTAATTGAAATCCCTTAATGATCATGACTCTTCTGCAAAGTACTACCAGTAGAGGTCATAATATGATTAAGCATACAGTTTTTAGTTTATGAATTATGACAGAAGTTTTCCATAATTTAAAATCCAAGCCATTACTTCTATAGTGTTTTATGCTAATAATATTTATTATTATTAATATTCATTTTACAAATAACTTTTATGTTATACTCTATAAGTATCAGTGATTTTCATTATATCTTGGATAAAAACAGAAATACAATAAAAGGTTTAGGTAGATATTGCTCGTAGTAGCATGTAAACATCTGTTGTTATTCATTTTTGACTTTTAATTTTGAAAATTTACATTTTTAGCTCAAATAACATGGTGTTCCCTCATCCAGTAAATCTGTTTCCAAAATAAGTCTCAACTTCTTACCTGTCTTCATTCACCTTCAGCCACTGCACAACCGCCATTCTGTTAACAGTTGATTTAGAAGGTAATCTGTAACATGGAAGAATGGCAGTTGAACCCTTTTCATAAAACACATCATAATCTGTGGAAGCTTCACATACTATATAAAAGAGAAAAAAAAAACAATATTCTGTTAATCCACATATCAGGTAATATGTTCATGCAGTATCTGTAGTTCCTATCAGGCTTTCATTAGACAAAACGGTGTGACCATGCAGTAGTATCATTTTCATTTACCATGCAATAAATGTAGAGTTCCAAAAAGACAGCATAAAATGTGAAACATTTTATAATCCTAGAAAGTAACAGCAAAAAATCAAGTTTTTATATGTCTGAAAACAAATGTTGTTCTGTCTTGTGCAATGTCTTCCCGTATTCAATTTCTAACCTCTTTCTTTCTCTGATTCTCTCTCTATCTGACACACCTACAAAATCTTCCAGTAGCTTTTATCAATGGGCTCTCTACATTTAAATATGCGTCAGCTTAGAAGCCAGATGTCACATGCGCTTGGAGCTCATTCAACCCGCTGTTAAGATAAAGGAAACTTCACTTAGTCACAAAGGTAATCAGACATCTCACTTCACACATCAACTAAGTTCACACATCATGAAAGGAGCAGTTGATGAAAACCAAAGCTTTTTGTTCCATATTTCGGTATGAATACATGCTGAATATATGCTTTATGTAAATAACGCATGCTATTTTTTTTTTAGAAGTTTCTTTCTTTCTTTCTTTCTTTCTTTCTAATTCTTCTTATCTATTTTGTTGAGATTTTTTATCAATTTGATCAATTTCTTTTTTATTCAATCATTTTATGTTACCCATTACTCCATTCCATTTTCCTCTTTTATGTTCTCTTTTAAGTATCACCTGATAAACACACACATACACAAATCTGGCAAATGTAGATCCATGATAAATAATAATAATTTACTGTAAAATTTAACCATGTAGCACTTAATTTGCCATTATTACTTTCATGTCAATTTGTAACTAGAGGCTACTGAAAATCCAGCTGTCACTTTCAGTAGCCTGCAGTGCTTTTGGCTTAAACTGGAGTGAAGATGCTTGGTCCACAATTTCAAGAGCTCTCCATAAAACAGGCCTCTAAGGGAGAGTAGAAAGATAGAAAACATTTTCTACAAAGGTCCACATAAAAGCACGTATTGCATTTGCTAGAAAGCATGAGAAAGACCCAGTTAAGATGTGGGAGAAAGTTTTATTCTTAGATGAGACCAAAAGAGAACCTTTCATCCAGATTTCAAAGAGGTATATGTGGTGTCAAACTAACACTGCCCGTGCTCAAGAAACACCATCCAATTATAGTAGTGGCAGCATCAGGAGCTTTTCATGTGCTGGGACTGGGAACCTTGTCAGAGTTGAAGGCACAATAGATGGGCACAAATACTGCACCGTATTGCTGGAGAACTTGTTCCAGTCTGCTATGAACCTTTGGCTCAGGAGAAGATGTAGAAAATCCATCTTTCAGCATGACAGCATGACCCTAAGCATAAGGCCAAAGCGACACTGTAATTGCTCTAAAACTGAAAGTCGAATGGCCAAATCAAAGCCCTTATCTTAACCCTATTGAGAATCTGTGGCACTATTTGAAAACTGCTTTCCAGAGGCCATCCCACCAAACTAGAGGATCGCTATGAATTGTGCCAGAAGAATGGGGAAGAATTACTCCTGAACAATGTGCAAAACTGGTACATACTTACCCCCAAAAAATCAAGGCTTTAATTGAAGCAAAAGGGTTCTCAACAAAGTATTAACGAATAGGGCACAAATACTTCTGTAAACAGAAACTTTTGAGTTTTTCTTCTTCAGTTAAATATCTACAGTATATGGTTTATTTTGAGTTTGGAAATGTATTGTTACAAAAAAAGAGATCACATTAAATATACTGAATAAATATGTTAACAAATCTTTTGTCTTGAAGACAATTATGACGACGTTCAAGGGGACTTTTGCACACCACTGTAGGTAGAACAGTATGTGAAACAGCAAGTCAAAAAAAAAATGAGGCCTCTGCTTGCTGTATGCTTAGGAATCTATTGCAAATGTATGTTTGGTGAGTAGGGGAAGAGGTATTTTAATGAAATTGTTAAATTAAGTCATATAATTATAATTTAGTATGCTTCAGTACTATGCATAATGTAATGACATTTTGAAGCCAATGCATAAATAGAAAAAAAAAATAATGGAAACTTTTTAAATACTTATTGCAGACATCTAATCCTTATTTCTATCATCTCTGTAATTCGTAATGACTTTCTGTTTTTTCAATGTCTTTACAAACTTTTCCTTGCTCCTGAATTATAATGATTGTGTCCTCTTAATCTTTAAAGTAGGTCAGGTTTTATAGTTCAGTAATGTACAGTTTATTTGAGTATGTGTGTGAATTACATTGCCCCACAATATACAGTACTTACTCATGATGCCTCTGTGAAAGGCTCCAGTGCACTGCCTCACTGAAATGATAAAAGCAGGTTCAAAAAGTGGATGTATGAATGAAGTGATGAATTACCATCTATCATTGAATAGTTGACCATCATTAATTTGTGAATTCAGATCACTGGAAAATTATTATGACTGAGTGATAGATAGATAGATAGATAGATAGATAGATAGATAGTCATTAAAAATATAAAAATAAAGTAATCAATAAAAAATGAGCAATGATGAAAAATATAATTTATTGGAAAAATTTTAAGAATGTGACTTAAACAGTAAATGTTTAGGTCAGCATTAAGACAAAGTAAATATTTTTAAACTGTTTTTTCTTTTAATTTTGTTCTTTGGTGTGTTCGATTGTGCAGTCAGAACTCTACTCTGTTTAACAAAAGACCTCAGCAGAGGAGACGGTGTTCAAAGTGTGAGTGTATATAGGAAGGTGTATTGTTAGACTTTCTAGAAATAAGAGCATATATTTCAGGTTTGCACTTCAAGCAAGATTATGCTTTTCGGTAATTCTGATGGAAAATATATGTTAAGCAGTTTTGAGTCAAAGTCTGTTTTTCCCTTGTAGCACAAAATAGTGCATGAAAGTAATCCAAGGCCTAACAATTCATATTGTTCAGCTTCTTAATTGCATTAAAAGCATTGAAGACTTGTAATCTATGTCACTCATAATCACTAATTATGCACAATAGTCTAATGCAATTTATTATTTATTTCATATAAAACTGCATGTTTTTGAGTGTATTGTCAAATTTGCACAGGCTTACTCAGATTAAGTAAAGAAGGTTATAGTTCTTTGTTTATTCTCATGCAGTTCTGATGAACTACATGTGTCACAGAGGACATTGTAAATCAAGAAACCACACATCATTACACTAAACAGACTCACTAACAGTGTCATATTGCTGTCTACAGTAATGTTTATCCAGAATCAGTACTGAACTAACGGCATTTGGACAGTAGTTGTCCCTTACCACTTTAATGGTTAAGTTATTTATAGAGATGAAAGTGGCACAAAGCCCCCTCTTAGCATTAATTTGTCACTTGTGGCTTCTCATGGTTGCTGTCATATGCTGCATATTTCATTCATACTGGTATATATACATTCACAATAACTGTAGTCTTCATCTCTGGCATGGCAGTTTATTTCTAACAGTGCCAGCATTTTACTTGATGTACAGCAATTCTTTTGATCTATGTAAACTACATTAAAATCATCTTTCTTTCTTTCTTTCTTTCTTTCTTTCTTTCTTTCTTTCTTTCTTAATACAAACCACACACTAAATGTTCTATGATTATTGTTGAAAAGAAAAGTTTGAAGGTTGCCATATTCAGATGTACAGTATACATGAAATATGCTATAGCAGAGTTTAAAATGTTTTATGTGTTAACTGCTTTCTATTGTGTCTGTCATTTTATACTAATGAGGAAAATTAAACACTTAATCAAGATTTCAATTTAGTTAATGAACATACCTTTTATATCTTTTTAATCAGGTTTCTTTTCCCTCCTCCCTTTTCATTTTGATTTTCCTTTATCTTAAAAAATATCTGAAAGGAGAAAAATACTTACGTCAGGAATTTAACAAAATAATAAAATGTGCAACTAGTTTTTGGCTATAGCATTAACAATTTATTTAAAATATCATATCGAATTCACAAATTGTATATGTTTTACTCTGGAATCAAAGGCTATTTCATCACACGCATTCTGCAGTTACACTGAGGATTGATAGTCTACTTTATTCATATCAAGCAGTTTTAGCAATGACATCTAAAAGAAAGCAGAATGTGGTGCTTATAATTTCTCGTATTGCTTGTCCTTGATGATAACCCAGCCAAATTTCCAAAATGGATCGGTCGAGCCCCGGGTTAACAATGACTGCCACCAGTACTGTTAGCCAACAGGGTGCTGGCGGAAATTGGGTCACTGTTGGCCAAAGAAGGAAAAGTAGAGGGGGGAGACGTGTCTGGATGCAGGAGGATTGGACGAAGGTAAAGAGAGAGAAGCTGAGTGTAGGAACTTTGAATGTTGGCAGTATGACTGGTGAGGGGAGAGAGTTAGCAGATATGATGGAGAGAAGGAAGGGGAGTAAGGCCATGTGGATCGGAAGGGGGATTCAAATTTTTCTATCATGGTGTAGATGGGAGGATAAATAGGGTTGGGATTTTTCTGAAGGAACAGTATGTGAAGAGTGTTTTGGAGGTGAAAAGAGTGTAAGACAGAGTAATGATTATGAAGTTGGAAATTGGAGGTGTCATGATGAATGTTGTTAGTGCATATGCCCCGCAAGTTGGGTGTGTGATGGATAAGAAAGAAGATTTATGGAGTGAATTGAAGTGATGAAAAGTGTACCCAAGGGACAGAAAGTGGTGATTGGAGCGAATTTCAATGGACAAGTTTGGTGAAAGGAACAGAGGAGATGAGGAGGTGATGGGTAGGTATGGTGTCAAGGAGAGGAATGAAGAATGTCAGAGTATAGTGGATTTTGCCAAAAGGATGGACATGGCTGTAGCAAATATGTATTTTAAGAAGAGGGAGGAACACAGGGTGATGTACAAGAGTGGAGGAAGATGCACACAGGTGGATTACATCCTATACAGAACAGTCAATCTGAAGGAGACTGAAAACTGAAAAGTGGTGGCAGGGGAAAGTGTAGTTAGGCAGCATAGGATGGTGGTCTGTAGGATAACGTTGGAGATCAAGAAGAGGAATAGTCAATGATCTAATTGTGGAAATTGAAAAAGGTAGACTACAATGTTGAGTTTAGGGAGGAGGTGAGACAGGCACTGGGTGGCAGTGAAGAGTTACCAGACAATTGGGCAACTACAGCAGATGTAGCAAGGGTGACAGCAAGAATAGTGCTTGGTGTGACACCTGGACAGAGGAAGGAGGAAAAGGAAACCCGGTGGTGGAATGGGGAAGTACAGGAGAGTATACAGAAGAAGAGGATGGTTAAGAAGAAATGGGATAATCAGAGAGATGCAGAAAGTAGACAAGGGTACAAGGAGATAAGGAGCAAGATGAAGAGAGTGGTTGCGAAGGCTAAAGAAAAGGCGTATGATGAGTTGTATGAGAGGTAAGACACCAAGGAGGGAGAAAAGGATCTGTACCGATTGGCTAGACAAAGGGGCAGAGCTGGGAAAGATGTGCAGCAGGTTAGGGTGATAAAGGATAAAGATGGAAACATACTTAAAAGTGAGGAGGGTGTGTTGAGCAGATGAAAAGAATACTTTGAGAGGTTGATGAATGAAGAGAATGAGAGAGAGAGAAGGTTGGATGATGTGGAGATAGTGAATCAGGAAGTGCAACTGATTAGCAAGGAGGAAGTAGGGACAACTATGAAGAAGATGAAAAATGAAAGAGCCGCTGGTCCAGATGACATACCTGTGGAAGCATGGAGGTGTTTAGGAGAGATGGCAGTGGAGTTTTTAACCAGATTGTTTAGCGGAATCTTGGAAAGTGAGAGCATGCATGAGGAGTGGAGAAGAAGTGTACTGGTACCGATATTTAAGAATAAGGGGGATGTACAGGACTGTAGTAACTACAGGGGGATAAAATTGATGAACCACAGCATGAAGTTATGGGAAAGAGTAGTAGAAGCTCGGTTGAGAAGGGAGGTGATGATTATTGAGCAGCAGTATGGTTTCACGCCAAGAAAGAGCACCACAGATGCGATGTTTATTCTGAGGATGTTGATGGAGAAGTATAGAAAAGGCCAGAAGGAGTTGCATTGCGTCTTTGTGGACCTGGAGAAAGCATATGACAGGGTGCCTCAAGAGGAGCTGTGGTATTGTATGAGGAAGTTGGGAGAAGCAAAGAACTACGTAAGAGATGTACAGGATATGTATCAGGGAAGTGTGACGGTGGTGAGGTCTGACGGAATGATGGATGAATTCAAGGTGGAAGTGGGATTACATCAGGGGTCGGCTATGAGTCCTTTCTTATTTGCAATGGTGATGGACAGGTTGACAGACGAGATTAGACAGGAGTCCCTGTGGACTATGATGTTTGCTGATGACATTTTGATATGTAGTGATAGTAGGGAGCAGGTCGAGGAGACCCTGGAGAGTTGGAAATATGCTCTGGAGAGAAGAGGAATGAAGGTCAGTAGGAACAAGACAGAATACATGTGTGTAAATGAGGGGGAAGTCAGTGGAATGGTGAGGATGCAAGGAGTAGAGTTGGCAAACTCTACTCTATTATACAATTGCTGTGAAAATACCATTATCATAATACCTACCAAAAAATACATGAAAAAACTACAATACACTAGTGTCAATGTACTAGTTTGCTAACATAATCTTAACACAACAAATATTAATAAACCTTGTTTTATTATTGTGATCCGAGTTCTATGTGACTATTAGCAGATATCTGTTATGAAGGTTCTATTAATTACTGAATACATTTAAATCAAGGAAAAGATAGTCTAATTTATCTTACATATCTCTAAATTTAGAGTGTCCAACTTAAAACCCGGGACAAGATTCTTCCTCTGACAGGCTTAGTTATGCTCTTATTTTCTTGGTTTGCATGTTTTAGGGAACATCACCAACCCTATAGGTAGAAAATATTTGCTTAAACAAAACATTGCAGGAAAATAAAAGAAAACAAGATAAAAAAAGAAGTGAAAAATGAAACCTCAGGGTGGAACCCACAACAGACCATAACATCTAACGATGTAATTTAGTTTAGATCAGTTTGAAGAATGTTTCAGACTTAGTATCAGTAAGTTTTTTTCAGGTAAATTTTGAAAATTAATTCTTGTTTAAAATACACAAAGCAAATATAATAAAGAGAGTTTTAAATGAATTCATTGAAAAAAAAGGAAGAGAGTAGTGGTGGTTGGTAATGCAGGGTCCGGGGCACCCTTCCCCTGCTCCAAATATTTTAAAAACTCGAATTAAATAAATTTAGTAATATGAAATAATCATAAAATAAATTTGTTTATTTGCACAATGTACCTGGTGTCTGCAAATATCAACATCCATTAAAACTTGGTTCCGACTTGTATTTGTTTAATTTGTTTGTGAATAAATAAATAACAAATTCTGCATAAACACCTATATTTCTGAAGTGAAAGATGTCAGCCAAATAAGAGTCATAGTATGTAAGTCCTTCATGTTTTGGCAAGCATGTGACCATAAATTGGTTGCTTTCAGATTTTTCAGGAAATGCAGCTCTGTGTGCCCCAGACACTCCCACATTTATTGGTATCAAATTAATATTGTTTTAGGTTTTTTTATTTTAATGTGATTGGACAATCATCAATTCACTATGGCATGTTGGTATCAATGGTTCACAGTTCACAGACACTTTTAATGCTATGTAACTACACATGAGCAAAGACAATTTTAAGGAGATGGCAACTTAAAGTGAAATTTCAGAAATCAAAAAAAAAAATTAATTCTTTAATGAAACACCCCTTCATAAATAATTCACTTGAAGTAAAAAGAAGATAAAGGAGCCTAGACCAGACCAATCTGATCTAAAAATTCAGCTGCAGTCAAGTAATAAAGGATGAGCTTACACATAGATTTTTTTACAGCTCTTGTTATGACAGACAGAATTGGCTAACTGGGTGTGGTGTAAATAATTTCTTTTTTTGCTTTCCTTAATTGTTGTTTCAAACAAGGCAAGCAAAGTGTTGGTTCCAAAGCATTGTGGACCACGACGCAGGTTTGAGATATAAAACATCTTTCTGAAAAATGCAAGTGGCATGAAAAGTAGCCACATTAATCTAGACAATAGCATGAGGCTAGATTTTTTGACAGGCTTAGTATTGCTGAACAACTTGATGAAGACTACAGTATTGGCATTAGAAAGCACAATGAAGAGGTGACCAAAAATTGACACATGCTGTCCAGAATAATAAACTGTTTAAATTTTGTGGAGCATTTGAATTGGCTTTGCATGGCTATGATGAGAGCGAGTGCTCAAATAAGCCTGAAATGATCACTTCTCCAAGGCATACATTAAAAAAGTTGAGAAAGCTGTGGTGACTACATCTGTAATGTAACAACGGTTGCCTCAGTAACAAAGGACCTTGTTTTACTAGGCATTCTACAGCTCCAGCAACTATAAGCATTCAAATTACCCACAACAAATAATTATAGAAGCAATTCAATGCTGTGCTAAGTATGGTTATTTATTTTATAAAATGGAAACTAAATATTAATAAATACAAACAAGCTTGATTGCATACAGACTGACAATAGATTTGGGATGTTGTGATTCAGGTGGTTTGTTATTCTTGCAAGCATTTCAAATCAGTCTGTGATGCTCTTATTCTATGCTGCATTGTGCAGTTGCCTTTTTTCATTTTCATATTGTGCATGCAAAGAGGTCTGCTCTGGAATCTAAAAATGTGAACATACTTGTGTACCCTAGCAAGTGGTTGATTGTAAAGAAGGAAAAATAATGATGACAGTGGCCTTGAGCAATGTTACAGAAATTTCGAAAATATTGTGTTTTGTTTGTCAATAAATGGAATTTCTGAAATCCTCTGAGAATTATTCCTAGTATATCATGATATTGGTATTATTATAATTATAGCTGATTTGATAATGTAGCAACTGTAATTCACAGTGTACTGTAGTACTAAACACCATCCTATATAATTATAAAATATTCAAAGAGTCTTTTCTTTTTATACATTGTGTGTTTTATTCCCTTAGTGTGCTTTAGTAATAGGACTGTTGTTTGCTAAGGTCATGCAGGTTATGAAGGTTGAACTGGGTGAGAGCGTAATAAAGAGAAAAACATTCACTTGACAGTGTTGATCACTCTAGGCTATCATTAGTGTCTTTATTTTGGGTGGTATAATGCCAGTTAATTTGTTTTTGTTTTTGCCCCGTCCACATTTTTTTTACCAGCTACCACTGGAAGAGAGGGAAATGTAGCAGTTTACTTAGAGAAAAGGAAAACAGAGGTATGAAATATTGTCTATGTTCTGTTTAGTTCAACAGGTTGTCCAACTCACACATGAAGATGGAATTAAAACAGGCTATTTTAGCATTCTTAATTACCTGAGACTTATTGGAGATAGGTGGAGGTTTATTGCAACAATTATCCCATTGACTCACATAGTGATGACATATACAATGCACATGACAGCTGTGAGTATCAAGTACCAAATAAAAATATTCTGGGACAATGAAAAAGAAGAAGTTAGCCCAAAGAGATCTATTTGTAAGTACAGTACAGACCTATCTCACAAATTGTTCATTCATCGATGCTAGTAGGACACTATTTTCTGCTTGAGTAACTAGAGGAAGGCACTCTTGAGACTTGTGGTGCAAAAGGATGGATCAACATTTGGTGGCTGGGAGACATCGGCCATGGAACATCGCCTGAGCAGTGCATTCAACACTCAAGCTAGAGTTCACTCTGCACCCTTATGTACACACATAAAAATAAAAAAATTCTGTGAATGGAAAATGCTTTCAAAAATAATGTAATTGAAGACTTCTAAATATAAACAAATTCTATAAGCAGCTTTAAAAAGTAAAACCATAAATCAAATACATGTTTAGTTTGACCACCCTTTGCCTTTAAAATGGCATGAGTAATTTTTGGGCACACTCTTGTGCAGTTTATACAGAAAACTGGCAAGCACTTTGCTCCAATCATCTTCAACAACTTGTTGCAGTTCTTCTGCAGATTTTGGCTGTCTTACTTATTCTGTTTCTTCAGGTAATCCAATAACAACTTGTACTATGTGAAAAAGTAATTGCTACATGTTATTAACTCAATTAAAGGAATAATTGGAGTTAGCTGAGTAAATTCTGCCAGGTTCCACAATCAGAATGACACTGGGCAAAAATGACCTTCTTTGGACAGCTCTTTGGTAACCAATCAGAACATACTGTAAATTTTTGTCTCTTATTTCCCAAGAGGCACCTGGATGATACCCAAGAGTTTTGGAAGAATGTCATATGTACAGATGAAACAAATGGGAATTTATTAGACAACGTGCATTGAGCATAAAGCAATTGCAACATTTACACTAAAGACATCATATGAATAGTCAAAGGTGGTAAGTGGTGGTGAAGTGATGATGTAGGGATTCATTGATGCCTCAGGATCTGAACAACTTGCCATAATTAAAGCAATCGTACTTCTGTACTCTGTCAGAAAATTCTTTGGTGTGTATCCACTCATATATCTGTGAGCTGAAGCTAATGTGTGATTGCATCATGTAGTAAGACACTCGTCCAAAATTCCAAAGCAACTCCACATCTGAAATGCTGAAAAAAAAGCAAACTGAAAATTTTAGACATGTTTAGTCAAAGCTCAAACCTAAGTACAATAAATATGCTGTGGCAGGACCAGTACTTGCTGAAAATCCTCAAAGTGTTTCTCATTCAGATACAGAATACAGGGAGCAAGCGCAAGACATAAAAAAAAAATGACACTAAAGTTATTGACTGGGCTACGATCTTCACAGAGGATCTTTTCAATAAACAGATCCTTAAGCAGTATTTGCATTTATACCTATACATAGTTCCTAATTCTGAACGGTAATTATCTGGATGCAAATATTAAATAGGAAAGTGCAATGATATTGAGTGGGTACCTAAATGCACATGAATAAGATCTTCTGTCCCTGCAGCTCTGTACTTAAAAACAAGTAGTCCATCTTATTACTCCTTAGACAATGAAATTTACCTCAAATTTCTCCTAATGAGAATAAGAACCCCATTTTTTCATGGGACATGGCAAAGAGGCAGCACCTTGATAGTAGAAGGACCAGGGGAGAGAGTTTATTCAGGACATTATTTCCCCCAGAACCCTACATGGCAGCCCCCCTGACTCGAAGCTGGGCCACAGGTTTGAAGCACAGAAGCTCAAGCCTACTGGGCCCCTGGCCACCGCCAGGGACTGCCTTGACATTTGCCGAGCCCTGTTTGGAAGCACTTCCGCCACAGCTTGTTGGACACCTGGAGTGCTTCTGGGTGTTCTATAAAATGAGCCAGAGTCAGGAGGACGTGGACAAAGCTTGCTGCCAGGAGGAGTGGAGACAGAGAGAAAGAGAATAGAAAAGGAAGCTGTATTGTACTGTGCTTGGGAACTGTAGTACTGTGGGGAACGAGACAGAAGAGTTTCCCAAAGCTGAACAAACGTGTCTTGTGTACTGAAATTAGACTCTGTGTCTATTGTGTCTGGGGTTTGGGGAGCTGTATGCCCCCTGGTGTCCACAAACTATATTCACAGACATCAGTTGCTTTTAGGTGAGTTTCCTGCAATGACGGAGAAGGTTAGAAAGCATGAACAGTAAGTAATGGAATTCAGACCTCAAACAATCCAAGACGTAAAAGAGAAAATAGCGATGGTAACAGGAAACAGTGAAGAAAAAAGAATTTAAAGAAACAGGCTGCCAACAGCAGAGCAGCGCAGTGATCAGCAACCACCATTAAGGCACCAGAATCTAGCATAGGACTTGGGATCACTCACACTCATGAATACAACTAAGAAAAAAGATATGGAAACAACATAGAAAAGGTACTTCCCCATGACAATGTATAACATAGAGGTAGGGAAAAAATAAGTGGTTTAATTCAAATATATAAAGGAGTTTTTGGCAGAAGTAGTAGAAACTAAAAGAAAAAAGTAAAATTAGTAGGAATTAAAGAAATGAAAAGATGAGAAAGACAATCGACATGCACAACAAATTAAATAATGCTATAACTCTTCAGATGTGAGGGTGAGGGCATACTGGGTAGAATTAACAGGAAATTGCATCAGGAAATCCTGCTCGTTCTGGTGTGAGGATCAGAGAAGAGGCAAATGAAGCAAAAAGATAAAAGTTTTGCTATCTCCTGTAGAACAATCTTTCAAGATTATTTGGAGTAGTTAAAAATGTTTGTTTTCATAACATTGTGGTACAAAAAACAATATTGTAAATATGCTGTTTGGTATGAAGTAAAACAGTAAAAGGAAACTGGAAATATAAAGGAATATTGAAATTTCGGCATACATTCTAAAGGGAAAAATTGCGGCCTGGAAAACAGGAAAACAAAATTAAAAGATGGAGCAATTGTATATGGAATCAAAATCTTAAAGGAAAAATAGATTTAATTAAAGCAATAATATAACCAGGGTGGCATGGTGGTGCAGTGGGTAGCACTGCTGCCTCGCAGTTAGGAGACCCAGGTTCACTTCCTGGGTCCTCCCTGCGTGGAGTTTGCATGTCCTCCCCGTGTCTGTGTGGGTTTCCTCCAGGCACTCCGGTTTCCTCCCACTGTCCAAAGACATGCAAGTTAGGTGGATTGATGATTCTAAATTGGCCTGGGTGTGTTTGTGTGTGTCTTGCAGTGGGTTGGCACCCTGCCCGGGATTGGTTCCTGCCTTGTGCCTTGGGATTGGCTCCAGCAGACCCCCGTGACCCTGTGTTCGGATTCAGTGGGTTGGAAAATGGATGGATGGATAATATAACCAAAAGTCGGAGATTTTAATAACTAAAAAAAATTAAGAAGATGGTCTTACATGAGGTAGAGACACAATGTTTTTATTTATTTGGATGATAATAGGTAAAGCTGAAGGAAAGAGGATGCTTACGAGATATGCAAATATGGCTGCTTGTAAAATTGTCTACTATATCAGCAATAAAAAAATGATAAAAAACAAAGCTGCAAATTTAATACAAACCATTACAGAAAGTACATTAAGAACACCTGGGTTGCCCAAGCCAGTGAATAATATTTATTGGCCTTTCATATGCCAAAGCATGAAGTGCCATGTTTACTATATAAAATAAAAAGAAAATAATATATAGAAAGTAAGTTTGGTCCACAGCTTTGAAGTACAAGATCACATGGCTCTGTTTTCATTTGACATTGTTTGATGGAGCACCATGAATCTCTGAAACACTAACAAAAAGATAAATATGATACAAGTCTTTGCTGAGGAAGTTGGCCTCCATTGTCAGAGAGTGCTAATAAAGTACAGTCCTACTCACGTCTAGAAAAATGTACATTAATCTTTTGAATGGTATAGTGGTCATGACTCCATTATTCGAAAATACATCGCTTCAAGTCATGATTAGTATGTCTGATAAAATCCTAACAAATGCAAATGTTTTATTCTAAGTGACTGTGATAGAGGGCGGCACGGTGGCGCAGTGGTAGCGCTGCTGCCTCGCAGTTAGGAGACCTGGGTTCGCTTCCCGGGTCCTCCCTGCGTGGAGTTTGCATGTTCTCCCCGTGTCTGCGTGGGTTTCCTCCGGGCTCTGGTTTCCTCCCACAATCCAAAGACATGCAGGTTAGGTGGATTGGCGATTCTAAATTGGCCCTAGTGTGTGCTTGGTGTGTTTGTGTGTGTCCTGCGGTGGGTTGGCACCCTGTCCTGGATTGGTTCCTGCCTTGTGCCCTGTGTTGGCTGGGATTGGCTCCTGCAGACCCCCGTGACCCTGTATTCGGATTCAGTGGGTTAGAAAATGGATGGATGGATGGACTGTGATAGATAATGATTTAGTTTCAAGTATCTGTAGAATTATAGATTTTCAGGATTGAAGTTACATGTAAAACGTCTAGTTCTTTTTTCAATCACGGTATAAATGTACTGTACTTTATAACATCAGTGAAAACATGAACTTTTCCAGCAGTTTTTTAATCAGTGGTAATAAACAAAATGGCTTTTGAGTGACAGAATTTTCCATATTTGCACTAAACTGGACAGGAAATAATGAAGTAAAACTGTATTAGGAATCAGGAGATGAATGCAGGTGATACCCAAGCCCAAATCATAGCCGAAACATCAATGAACAAGTGACTACAGCCAAACGTTTATCTTAAATCATAGTCAGAAAAATGTTTTTCGTGAACCAGCTTTCAACAACAATAAAGGAATGAACACCATAGATTTGGGTGAATCCTACTCTTGGACAAACAGCCCAGTGAAACACAAGCTAAAACAGTATTGCGCTAGTGATATTACATGATTTGGCTTCTGGGAGTGTAGCCTATCAACCAGCTATCCATGTCTTAGTAAAGAGTTTCCAAAATGACTGCACCCATAGAAAAAACAAAATGTTGAGAATATGTTAAAAATTTGTCAACAATCGTTATTTCATTAAAATAATTCCTCAAAACATTAAAAATAAATTCCTACAAACCTCCAATTTCCACTGTCAAGCATGTACATCTGAGGTTCGCCTTCTGGGCTCATCGGAGGTAAGCGCTATTACTCTGGGACATTAAGGGGCGCTGTCGCTGATGGAATCATCTCTGACCCCACCCCTTCTGGTAACCTCCACTAGAAAACCAAAGCACTCCTGGCATGGGTCTTCTCATTCTGGAGAACAGAACAAACAGCAGAACTGAGTTCCTGTCCAAGTGCAAAGCACTCTTCAGAGCCTTCAGCTTGGCTGATTACTTCTTTTTATTATTTTACATTTTTTTTATTATTCTATACTCCAATGAAGTTTTTTGGTGCCCCAACATTTTTTTAGTGACCAGTGTGTTCCCACAGTTGACAACAGCACACATGGTTTGAGTGAAAAGACCATGGAACAGCAATAAAATAATATAAAAAAAAACATCAGATCATGCTGTAGGAATGTTTTATATAAAGAAATGTTTTATTTATGTGATTATATTTCATAAATTCAATGACATAATATCACAGATTGTTTGCCAAGTGAATCATGTGCCTAGAAATCACATAATATGACAGAGACAAAATAAACATAATAGACATTCTAATGAAAACACACAAAAAAAAACCAAATAGTCATATACACAAAATGGTAGTACATATAAAAATATTCTTATGGCAACAAAGTAACATAATTGAAATAGCAATAAAAATAATAAAGGATAAAGCAAAATCTGAACTTTATTTGCATAATCCTAATATAATGTTTTAGAAACTCTGCATTGTCAGAATCTATAGACATTTTAAATTATCTTTGTATGTTTGGAATGTTTCTCTTATGTTCAGATTCGTTGTAATATAATTTAATGTTTGCCTTATGTCATTTTTTACATCTTTAATGAAAACTATGTTTGTATGAAGTTGGTGTTAATTGGTAACATGTTGGTTGCCATTTTTTAATATCCAGTTTATGTGGATGCTTCTCTTTGGGCTTGAATTGCAATTAAAAAAAGACTTGTCTTAGCTCAGGAAATAATAATTTCAAGATTTCAATTTGGTTGCCTCACCACTACCAGGTTAGTTGTTTCTTCAACACACATACATATTTCTGTCACATACATTTAACTAGCAGGTGGTAGTCGAGATGAATCTAAGTTTTAACTTCAAGTTTAATTGTTTTTTGGACTTTTTAGACTTTTTTATTCTTTGAAAGTCTTGTCATTCTAACAATGATATGACTGCAAGTCCAATTGGTATTTTATTTTCATATTGTTTCCAGCATTTTGTGATGATGTTTGCATAGCTACAACTATGTTGTTTACATTTGAAACATCTTAATTAGTCATGTGACAAGGCAGTCACATGACATATTGTGTCATTGCCTCTCATCTATTTAAGATATTAAGGATTTCTACTCATGGTAAAATCCTATTCTCAACCTATTTTTGACTAAAATTTAGATTCTTTCCCTGACTTCCTCTATATATTTTGATCCCTGTCTACTCAAAGATTTTGTCCATTTCAATTTGCATCTTTCATGACATTTTCTTTTCCTCTCTCCTCTCTGCACAAAAGACTACATGTGACAAGAAAGACTGGAAAACCAAAATCAAACCGAAAAACACAAACCATAAAGCAAAGATCAAAGACACAATGCAAAAGATTCTACCAGTCTTCTTTGAATTCCTCTGTACTAAAAGAAATATGAAAAACAGCAAAGTGACCTAAAACTAGGATTCTGAATGTTGTACCCTGTATATCACAATGATATATAGGTGGACCTTTATGACATAATATGCTATGTGACTTCCTCACAAGCATAGCAGCAATAAACGATATAGCAAAACTCAACAAAAATGGCAGCACCAAAAATGTTCATACATATTAAAAATCAAACCAGTATAAAACAAAAAAGTATTCCATTGTGCCATGGAGTAGTTATGACCATTGTTGGCTACAACTTAATTTTATCATGATCCTGCCTTTCCAAAAGCTTAAAAAGAATAAAGGTCTTGAAAAACATAATCCATATCTGTGTTTCATCCTAGGTCTGTACCAACAGGCCTCCTCAACTCAGGCAGCCTGAGCCCAAACTCAAGAGGCAGACACATGTCCTGCACAGGCCCAAACAGTGAGGCCTAGGTTTTAAAAGTCAGAAATGCCAAAGGAGAGGGGATGAAGATGTGAAAAACCTCCAGCCCATTAAACTTTTTACAGGGACTCTAAAGTGGCTTAATTTAACTAAAGTGTGAAAATTTTGTGATTATAAAGAATTGGTGTATTGTTCGTGTACTTTCATGTAATGTTGCTCTAAATTCCACTTATCATTAATTTGACTAAGGAGATTAATAAAGTAAATGGAAAGATTAGTTGAGTATTACTAGATCAGTAGAGGCAACAGATGAGTAAGAGGAATATTTTGCTTGACTGAGGGAGTAAATTTTAACATTGAAGAAAGCTATCTTTTGGCTTTAGTGCTTAATAACTGCTGTCGTTTGAGGGAATGTTTCTGAATCCACCATAATCACGTATCAAGAGTATCAAGAGAGAATGAATTATGGCTGCAGCTTAGAGAAAGGAGAGATCATAGTAGGAATTGTCTACATGGATATCTGACAGGTGTCATTAAATATAAACTGGATGAAAAATCATTAATGCACTTAATTAAAATATAACATACAGAAAAATGCCTGTATTTGAGGTTAAGAACCATGTTTCATTAAAATTCTTTTTTTTTTCAATTGGTCAAAACCATGAAAATGCATTTTTGTGTGCAAGACTATCTACCTTGCTGAATAATGGAACAAGAATGTTGTGACTGGGTTGGTTGCCTTTTTAAACAGAAAGTCTCTCAATGGAACTAGCATTGCAAGCCTGTAGGAATTGATTGCTGCTTCCAGTAAAGGGACAAAAACAAGTAGAACATATTTTACTTCTTTTATTTTTGTTAAGGTTTGCTGATGAGCTAATCATGTGGCTTTAGTTTTAGTCATAGCCAGTAAATTCTGGGGTTCTGACAGCTTTTGAAACAAGCTGACAACCACAGAGACCACAAGCAAACAACAGACAGCTTATGTGAAGGAAGAAAGCGTAGCTGAACAGATGTGTTTCCGCTGTCAAGTAACTCCTAATGTGGCTTTCTACTGTGTTCATTATTTATATGTAAATGATCATTAAATAGCATCAGTTACAGCTTAAAGTTTGATAAACTAAAAGCAAATATGCAGATCATATACTTATCCTTACTGACTAACAGAGATATTCTCCTATATGCAGTGAGCGATTCAGTGATGTGTGTGTTCCCATAATCCAAGAGCCGGCAATTAAATTATAGCATTTATATTACTAAAATCCCTATGGTTCCACACTCGATTAATATTTTAATCTTTTATGATGAAATGGGCCAAATATACTGTAAATCACACTGATATCAATATTTGCTGAAACACATTCTTCTTTTTCTTTCTTTTTCTTTTGCTCCTGTCAGGGGATGCCACACGGTATCATCTTTTTCCATATTTTCCTTTCCTTTTCATCTTGGTCTGTTACGCTCATCACCTGCATGTCCTCTCTCACCACATCCATAAACATTTTTTTAGGCCTTCATCTTTTCCTTTGGTCTGACAGCTCTATACTTAGCATTATTTTCCCAATATACTCAGCATCTCTCCTCTGCACATGTCCAAATCAATGCAATCTTGCCTCTCTGAGTTTGTCTCCAAACCATCCAACCTGAGCTGACCCTCTAATGTACTTGTTCCTAATCCTATCCATCTTCATCACACACAATGCAATCTTAGCATGTTTAACCTGCTCCCTATTCTCGCTATAGATCACAATGTCATCAGCAAATATCATAGTCCACAGGGACGCCTGTCTAATCTTGTCTGTCAACTTATCCATCACCATTGCAAATAAAGGGCTCAGAGCTGATCCCTGATGTAATCCCACCTCCACACTGAATGCCTTTATCACTCTTACTGCAAACTTTATCACTGTCACACTTTCCTCATACATACCCTATACAACTCTCACATACTTCTCATCCACTCCCAACTTCCTCATACAATACCACAACTCCTCTTGTGGCACCCTGTCATATGCTTTCTACAGGTCCACAAAGACGCAATGTAACTCCTTCTGGCCTTCTCTATACTTCTGTTATCAACACCTTCAGAGCAAACTTCACATATGTAGTGCTCTGTCCTGGCTGCTCACTAGTCATCACCTCTCATCTTATCCTAGCTTCCACTACTCTTTCCCACAACCTAATCTTGTGGCTCACCAGTTTTATCCCCCTGTAGTTACTACAGTTCTACACATCTCCCTTATTATTAAAAATCAGTATGAGTACACTTCTTCTCCACTCCTCTCACTTTCCAAGATTCCATTAAACAATCTGGTTAAAAAGTCCCTTCCATCTCTCCTAAACACCTCCATGCTTCCACAGGTATGTCAGATTGCCACATCATCCCACCTTCTCTCTCTCTTTCTCTCTCATTGTCTTCAACACACTCTCCTTGCTTCTGAGGACATTTTCCATCTTTATCCTTTATCACCCTAACCTGCTGCACATCTTTCCCAGCTCGGTCCTTCTGTCTAGCCAATCGGTATAGGTCCTTTTCTCCCTCCTTAGTGTCCAACCTCTCATACAACTCATCATATGCCTTTTCTTAAGCCTTCACCACCTCTCTCTTCACTTTAGGTCTTATCTCATTGTACTCTTGTCTACTTTCTGCATCTGTCTGACTGTCCCTCTTGTTCTTTGCCAGTCTCTTCCTCTGTGTACTCTCCTGTACTTCCTCATTCCACCACCCAGTGTCCTTTTCTGCCTTCCTCTGTCCAGATGTCATGCCAGGCACCCTTCTTTCTGTTACCCTTACTAGTTCTTCTGTAGTTGCCCAGTTGTCTGGTTACCTTTCACTGCAATTAGCTAACTCTCTCCCGTTATCAGTCTTACTGTCAATATTCAAAGTTCCTACCCTCAGTTCCAATCTATTTACCTTCCTCCTCTCCCCCTGCCTCCGGACATATCTCCCCCCTCTTCTTCTCCTACGGAAATCTGTTTTTTTGTCGACATATTGATCTGGCAAAATTTTACACCAGATGCCCTTCTTGACTTAATACTCCCCCTTTATCCAGGTATGGGACCTGCACAAAGAAACATACTGGTTTGTGCATCCCCTGTGGCTGGGTTAATGTTTGCTGAAACATAGTCAGCTAAAAATATTGTACTAAGATTCTATATTGAAAATCTTTCCATTTATCTATCCATTTTCTCTTTCCATTTATTCTTTTACATGGTCACTGGGGGATGCAGCATGTCCTGGAAATGTCAAACAGGTTCCTAATAAATACAGGGAATAGATCACCCCACATTTACAGTCACTAATATCAGGCTAACTTAAAGTCAGTGATCATTCTGTGGTTGTTTTGGAATATGGAAGGATGCTGAAGTGTCTGGAGAAAACCCAAGCAGTCCTGGACAAATGTGCAAACATCACACAGATAGTAATTGTGTCACAATTTGAACCTAACTAACGTTCCTCTGTGTGCCATCCTAATACTGAAAATCATTTGCATTATTTTGCACAGTTCTATACTTTAAAAGCATGCATTTTATCTCTCATAAAAATACATAATAAACAACAAACACAAATTTTACGGTACAAAGCTACTTGCTGGAAACTGCTAGAAACAACACATCGCAATAAGCATCAGAAAAAAAAAACAACTGGAAACTTTGAGAAACTATCACAAAGTAGGCTTTCACTACCACACTATAGCTACTCCTAACAGACACTGCATAGCTTTGAAAAGGTTTGATTATTTGTTATGCTCAAAAAGTTTATTCTCTGCAAGATTTTTATTTTCTCAGATTCTGGCACAGTTTAAGCACAACTAGTAGATGGGTCATAGGTTAGGAAAAATAAGAATGGATTCTGCTGATTGCTGTCCTGGCCCCAGGGAACATTTGGGTGAATTTGCATTTCATATTTTCTATGCTGAAAGTTAAAGTTGTTAAATGGAAATTATTTCCTTTATTTTTCCCCCAAGTTCATTTTGAAGTCAATATAAAGACAGGAAAAATAAATAAAGCTTAGTCTAAAAAGTTTTAAGAACCAAAGAGCCCTGCACTCACACCCTGTTTGAAAAGACTACAGTTAAATGGTTAGTTTTTGCTTATAAAGCACCTCACCTAGCTTAAGTGATTGTTAAAGGAGTTTGCAAAAGGCCAAGGTAATTTATTTAATGTTTATTACCAAAGGTAAAAAGTGTACAGTATATTGCACATAATTCTGTCACCTGCATAACATCCTTCTCTTCTTCTTACACATTTGAATCTGAAATGTCACAATCTATTAAGTATGTTTTACATTAATCATGTTCAGTTTTTCTAGGAGTTGCTTCATGTTTTATAAGTTTTAAGTTATTTGTTTAGTCAACATTTTAAAATTAACCATATTAAGATGTATGCAATGTATACACTCAAGAAGATGCTTAAAAATTTAAGGGCCTTTGGAATCCAGAACAACATATACAGTACAGGTACATGGTATATATTGACTCACACAGTAATTTACGTTTGGCATATATTTTATGCATAGATTCACCTAGGTGCACTACCAGTGTGACAAGAAACTGGAGATTTCACACAAAGGTGTTTGTTACTGTCTTGAGACAAGAAGACAAACTGGATTTAACCAGACTAGAAAAAGAAGGGAAGGGCACAGATGTACAACTGCGCAAGAGGATGAGAACATCAGAGTGTGTAGTCTGAGAAACAAACACCTTGCAGGTCTCCAGTTGGCTTTTTCATTAAATACACACCAAATACCAGTATTGTCTGCAACAGAGATAAAACGATTCTGGTCTAAACAATGATTTCAACAAGCAGTAAATACCACAGTTGGAACAAATGAACCAGATGTTAAAGATAGTCAGGAAAAGGCTAATTTCACTGCCTAGTAGCTTTACCAGCAATGTGCAGTTTGGGAACACTGACATAGACCTGAACAGCATTAAGGAAGACAACAAGGTTACAGAAGCATCCAAAAAGCAAGGTAAGATGCGTCCAAAACCGCCAAATCAGAATGAAGGAACCATTATACAGTGCTTTATTTTGTGTGGTGCAAATTTACAAGATCAGAGAGGTCAGTTACATATTACCTTTTCACCCCAAAATGGCATAACCTTTTTAAAAATGTTTAATTGACTTTTGTTAACTGCACTATCAGATGACAGTTGATTTCCCATAGATGGGATACTGCACTCATCAATTTGTTTGTTACATTTACTGTTACATACACTAATAAACCACATTTGGCACTATGCAGTCTTTCCCCTTCCTGAAATGTTATTACCCCCAAAACAAATTCTTAAAAATAGTTTATATATACTGTATACACATTTTAGGGCATATGTTTTACATTAAAAAAAATACATAATAGAAACTAATTATAAAAAGTACTGTTTAGCAAAAATGTAAATTGTGTCATTTTTCTGGACAGTAGGGGTCACAATCTAAGAGCGTGGGACAAAATTTCCCTGAAAAATGCATGCAACAGGAAATGTTTTCACAATGAAAGCATTGTGTCACCTTCAGTGTCAGGTATTCACAATTCATGGTTGTCAGGATGCCTGCACAACTCATTCCTCAGAGGTACAGTTTTGGTTTATTTTTTCCATCTTGGACAGTTGCTGTGGTTTGTCCTGCTGGGCTCCGGGACCCATGCCGCTCCCCCTGGTGGCCACCCCAGATCCCAACAGGGCTGTGGAGAACTCCATCTCCCATGGAGCCCTGCGGGAAACTGAGGCACCATTGCCAGCCAGGGACGCTGCCACCAAGCGTCCTGGGGGAGGTATTGAGTGATCCATGGTTGCTCCCCCAGAACATACATAGAAGGGACGTCCAAGCCGGTCATGGGACCCAGCCATCCGCCAGAACAGTTACAAACAGAAATGACAGGTTTGTCTCTGCATTAAAATCTTATTTTATTTAGGCTTTGTGCCTTCTGATAACATGTTTGCTGTATCCAAACCAACATATGTCTGGCTTAATTGCAGTCTGCAATAATTAATACTTGTAAATTAGATTTTATAAGAGGCATTGAACATGTATAGCACTATACTTTGCGCACACATTAAAGTGTTCCCTTTCATTTAAATGGTTTTGTGTTTTCAATCTATTTGTGCAACAATATTTTCATTTTTATTATGTTTTAAAATATGTTTATATGATCGATATGATTCAGTGATAAAACCATCATTCTTGAAAGGAGGCTATATCATAATTAAAATTATATTATATGCTTTTCATATATGAAATGTAAAAATGATTACAGGAGTTACCTAACCATAAATTTGTGAGTATTATTCAGCGTTTTTCTCTTGCACACTTTTGAGGATATAACTTCAGCTGAACTATAGCCTAAGGATTGTCATGTTCACCTCTTCAATTGATAAGTTAAGTGATTTAACAAATGTCTTTATACTAAGCAATATCACTTACATTTTAGATACCTTGGTATTAACAGCTTATTATAGAAGCATGCAGTGATAATCTGACCTATTTTTTGTTTACTGTTTTGATAAAAAAAAAAATTATTTTGTGTTATGATATCATGTTATACAGTGGTGTATATAGTATGCTGAGTTTTTTCTTTCTGTATGTATGCCAGCGCCATGTATTTAATTGACACTATCTTTGTCTTTGTACTATTTTGTAAAGCTGTATGAACTGTTGGAGGTGCTGTATTTGTAAGAAATTATGAGACCTGGAGAAATAACAGACAGAATATGTTACTGCATATATGTGTGAACATGTACTCTGCAACAATCTCAGTAACAGAACCTTTTAAAGTTTATCTTAAATCTGTCTCAGTCTGTTTGCTTTTTTGAGGGCCGCCATATATAACACCGTACAAACCTGCGATGTTGAATTCGGCATGATGAGCTTCTGTTTGCTCTTGTCTGTTTTACTTATGCATTCTCAGGTATATTTGTTGTCAATCAAACATACAATGAGCTTTATTTATACTGTAATCATTCATTAGTCCCACATGAAAATTCAGGGCCTCCTACTTATTTTGTTTGGGTGCTGACCCTGATGGTCAAGTTGACCTGATATAAAGTTTTGGAGTTTTTTGTTGTTTTTTCAACCCTTCTTCAAAGCCTACACCTGATTAATTAATGACATATGTAATATTCATAATTTCTTCATAATGAGTACATATGTGGGCTTGGTGGGGATAGTGAGATGAGATGAGGTGTGTGTGTGTGTGTGTTTGGGGGTTGAATTTGGACATCCTGGGGCCAGTGGGGGTATTAATCCAACCTTGTACAAACTATAATAGGCAATATATTAATTTGTTAGGTGGACTAATTCTAAATAATGTTCACCAGGTTTATTCGACTGAAAGTTAAAATGCCACAGAACCACTGCCAAATTCACAGCGCATCACTTTTTCCACATTTTGTTATGTTACAGCCTTATTCCAAAATGGATTAAATTAATTTTTTTCCTCAGAATTCTACACACAAAACCCCATAATGACAACGTGACAAAAGTTTACTTGAGATTTTTGCAAATTTATTAAAAATAAAAAAATTGAGAAAGCACATGTACATAAGTATTCACAGCCTTTGCTCAATACTTTGTCGATGCACCTTTGGCAGCAATTACAGCTTCAAGTCTTTTTGAATTTGATACCACAAGCTTAACAAAATAACAAAATGTGGATGCTCTTTGAATACTTTACGGATGCACTGAATATTATCATTTCTTATGACGCAATTGATGCAACAATCAAAACAGCCCAAAAACCTCCGTAACAGAATCTACACAATAAAAAATATAACTAAACATATACAGTACATTAAACATTTTAATCACAAAGAAGAATTATCAAAAATACCAGAAAAAGGTCTTTGTGATTCCATCCTATCTTTCACCCTAATTGCTAAAAAAAAAATTAAGTTGAAGCCTTAAATGTCATGGGATGAAATTATCCTCAGGGTGCTGAAAACAGGCACCAATCAGCTCTCGAGTGTCCTTCAGCACCTGTTCTTTCTTTCCCTGAGTTTGCAGATGGTTCTACAGCTGAGGAAAACATTCTGCATAGTTCCAGTGTCAAATAAATGGCATTCCAGTGATCCTAGGACTTCAGGCCAGTTGCTGTTAACTTCATGCATCATGAAGATCTTTGAGAGCCTGGTCTGGAACAGCTACAGCTGCTGGGGTCAGAACATCTCAATCCTCTGCAGTCTGTCCATCAGGCACAAATAAGTGTAAAGGATGCTCTGATCTACATACTTCACAGAGCCTGCTCTCATTGGAACAAATTTTGCACCAAAGTCAGGATGATATTTGTTGCCTTTTACAGTGACTTTAATACCATTCTGCCTCTTAGACTGGGTAAAATCTCAAGGCTATGCATCTTGACATCCCCACAGTCTCCTGGATCTTAGATTACCTGACCAACAGACAGCTGTTTGTTAAGTTCAGAGAGTGTGCGCCAGAAATGGTGGCATGTAAAATTGGAGCACCATAGGGAATCTCTGTCTCCCTTTTCGTGTACCCTTTACACAATGAACATCCACTACAATACCAGCACTTTCCATCTACAGAAATTCTCAGATGACTCCTCTGTCATGGACTGCATTAATAATGTAGATGAGTCACAGTGTAGGAAGCTTGGAAAGGACTTTGTCTTATAATGCAGGGAGAACTACGTGTGATTCAACATCAGCCGAACAAAAGAGTCGGTGGAGGTACCAAAAAGAAACTGAGATCAGTCATCATTCAGGGGAGGACGTGGAAGTGGTGCAAAGCTGCAAGTATCTTGGTCACTCATTTAACACTAGAATTACCAGAGCCTACGAGAAAACTCGTAAATCCGGCCCACCTTAAATCCATTCGCACCTCTCCGTCAGCATCTTTTGTCTTGTAAATGTGCCGATTAAGACAAGCAGAAAGCAGCCTGCTATTCCATCCTCCACCATCACAGAACGTTCACTAAGTTCTCCCAGCTCATGCCTTGTTTGGGAGTGAGTAAACTGCTGGAGTTTTAGAATGGAAATAATAGATCGTTATTTGTAACACATGTATTTCATGTGTTCTCCGTTTCTACAGTAATCTGTTTAAACACATTCTTAAAACAGAAACTTTTTCATGTTAGTAATAAATGTTACAAAATGTAGGCATAAACTATAGAATGTGTGAAGCCTGAAGTCCAAAGATCAAATAAACACTTTCACAAAAGGTTCAAGGGTGATACATCAGCTTCCATGGTGTAGCAGTAAGATTTACTGACTTGTAATCAAGGGGCCACGGGTTTGATCCCTCCTATATTTGCCATTTTCAGTATTGAGCTGCTCTTATTGTTAATATTATACAGTACACACATACATTTGGTTTGAATCTGTAACAGACCGTGTACATTTATACTACTGTACTTCTAAAAGTTACCTTTTTTTTCACTTTTATTCTCTCACTCACGATCACCATACATACTACTGCCCTAGGGATCTGACGCTGTTAGTTTTTATTTGAAACTGGGAATAACTGTAGATGTGAGTAGTGTTTGAGGCTATGGAACTGGACATTCTCTGATCTGGAGAGATAAACACTGACACACAAACGCTGGTGAATCTGCCTTCTTCGTATCTCCCCATCACTTTATTTTGTTTTTATTCGGTTTTATTGAGTGTTCTTGCTTACGCAGAATTAGAATGCACCTTATGATGTATGATGTCAAAAAAAAAAAAAAAACACAGACATAGGTATATATGAAATTGTAAAGAAATCATTTTATGACCTGAATAGTACCAATCAGAAAACATCATCGCACTAATGTGATATTATTTGAAAATGAACAGCATCAGATAGGGTGGGGGGTGTTAGAGCGTGATCGTCACTGAGATAATAAAACTGAAAAAAGCTAACTTTTACAGGTACCATAAATTTATATCTAATGTCCCATATATTTGTCTCTTTCTTTTTTTCTCTGTGCTGCAAGAACTGTCTTTCCTACATTTATGACGTGTGTATTTGTTGCAATGTGCACACTTTGTAACATTTATTACTAAAATATGAAAAAGTTTCTGTTTTAACAATGTGTTTACACAGATTACTTTAGAAACGGAACACACATGAAATGCATGTGTTACAAATAACAATCTATTATTTCCACTCTAAAACTCCAGCAGTTCACTCCCAGATAATCAAACAAGGCATGAGCTGGCAGAACTTAGTGAACATTCTGTGATGGTGGGGGATGGAATAGCAGGCTGCTTGCTGCTTGTCTTAATCGGCACATTTACAAGACAAAAGATGCTGACGGAGAGGTGCGAACTGATTTCAGTTGGGCCGGATTTACGAGTTTTCTCGTAGGCTCTGGTAAGTGTTAAATAGCAAACTGAACTCATCACAACACAGTGGCACAGTACAAGAACAGCCAGAAGAGACTGTGCTTCATTAGGAAACATAGGCAAGATGCTGGAAATGTTCTACCAGTCTATAGTAGCCAGTGTAATGTGCTAAGCTGTGGTCTCCTGAGGAAACCAACTTAAGGTCAAAAGACACAGAATGCCTGAACAAATTTATGAGGAAAACCTGCTCCATCACAGGACTAACCCTGGACACAATGGAAGCTGTTGTGGAAAACATAATGGTGGCAAAACTGGATGCCATCATGAAAAATTCCCTCCATCTACAGTCTCTTGGAGAACTTTTGCACACATGCTTGTTCCTCCAGGTGATCTTTTCTACCTGCTGCTATCAGGTGACATCCTCCTGGTATAAAAAACTAAATGCTTATACTCTTTATGTTCATTTTGCAATTTCTGCAGACTTTTAATTAATTTATTAATTAATTCATTTGTATGTTTGTTTGTTTATTTATTTATTAATTTAATTATCTATTGATTGATTGTATTATCTGTCTTGTGAGTCTGTACCTATGTTTTTAATGTTTTTGCTGTCGTATGCAAATTTGCCTATTTAAGATTAATAAAGTGTTATCTAATTTAATCTAATCTAATCTAATGAAGTATTTAACACTAATATGATTTCAAACAACAGAGATTTCTTTTGATTTATCAGACTTGGGTGACCACGATGTGCATGGCACATGTTATTCTGTCATGGTGATGACGTAAGCACCACACAACTCTAAGTGATGCATCATACCAAATGTTTCTCAAAATGAGCAAGAAAATAACTATGATGTTGGAAAAAGAAGCAAAAAATGTATAACTTTGTGAAAACAACACTCCATCCATTTTCCAACCCAAACACAGGGTTGTGCTGGAGCCAATCCCAGCCATCACAGGGTGCAAGGCAGGAACCAATCCTGCCAACCACCCGCAGAACACACTAGGGACAATGTAGAATCGCCAATCCACCTAACATGCATGTCTTTAGACTGTGGGAGGAAACCAGAGTACCAAGAAGAAACCCACACAGACATGCAAACTCCACACAGGGAGAACCTGGGAAGCAAACCCGGGTCTTCTAACTGTGGGGCAGCAGAGCTGCCACTGCGCCACCGAGCCATCCCACAACACTCCAGGAAGAAAAAAAAATATCACACTTGAACAAAAAAAACTTCATTTGCATTAAAAGCAGAGCAAAGCTGGTTCAGAAAAATGTGTAAAACAATAACAATGAATACCAATCATAACTGGGGGTACTTCTGTGTACTTGATAAGAGGGTAGAGACAGGAAAAAACTAAATGCCTATTTTCCAAAGGCCCAGAGAGGCATTAGATATTCTTGTTTTATTCTGCGTTTGAGGTCTTTCAGTTTTGATCACTTCAGGTTGTTTATTTTTTTTAATACAGAAGACATTTTTATATACATTTTACTTCCTTGGTATGCTGAGTGTGAATGGATGCTACAATAGCCTCTCACCAGGTAGAGTTTCTGTGGCCAGATTGAGGTCTTTACACATCCTGAGTCTATCAAATTCTCTTTTTTTTTTCTTTTTTTTTTTTACCGTGTCCTGTTCGTCTGTGAAGCAATCAGAATTGATGTCTGAATGCTGGTGACAAGCCTTACAGTTTTTCTCTCAGGTGGAGCATTACAGCTTCTGCTAACGTCATGCCTGATACCAAAACTTTATTAGAAATATTTTCAGATGTTTTTAAGATTCAAACCGGACACGGAGACAAAAGTGAAAGAAAAAGAAGAGAGAAAAGGAAGAGATGGAGGTAAAGGGGTAAGGGGGGTTTTCGTATAGAATAAACAATAAATGAACCAGAATCCGCTTCTAGACCTGCAGAAAGAGAGGGGGGGACACACAAAAGAACAGACTTTTGTCACTGAAGCTACTCCTCTGCCTGGAAATGACACTGTTCAGTAAATGCAGTGGATTATTCATGATTGACAGGAATTTGCTTAATGCCCGTCGCTCTGCCACAGATGTTAAACTGTCCAACTTTAATCCTACAATAAAGCCTGCCTTCTTAACAAGTTTGTCCAGGCGTGAGGCGTCTTTCATCTTTATGCTGCCACCCCAGCACACCACCGCGTAGAAGAGGGCACTCACCACAACCGTCTGGTAGAACATCTGCAGCATCTTACTGCAGATGTTGAAGGATGCCAACCTTCTCAGAAAGTATAGTCTGGTCTGACCTTTCTTACATAGAGCATCAGTATTGGCAGTCCAGTCCAATTTGTCATCCAGCTGCACTCCCAGATATTTAAAGGTCTGCACCCTCTGCACACAGTCACCTCTGATGATCACAGGGTCCATGAGGGGCCTGGGCCTCCTAAAATCCACCACCAGCTCCTTGGTCTTGCTGGTGTTAAGGTGTAAGTGGTTTGAGTCGCACCATTTAACAAAGTCTTTGATTAACTTTCTGTACTCCTCCTCCTGTCCACTCCTGATGCAGCCCACAATAGCAGTGTCATCAGCGAACTTTTGCACGTGACAGGACTCCGAGTCATATTGGAAGTCTGGTGTATATCGATTGAACAGGACCGGAGAAAGTACAGTCCCCTGCGGCGCCCCTGTATTGCTGAACACAATGTCAGACCTGCAGTTCCCAAGACGCACATATTGAGGTCTGTCTGTAAGATAGTCCACAATCCATGCCACCAGGTGTGAGTCTACTCCCATCTCAGTCAGCTTGTCTCTAAGGAGCAGAGGTTGGATGGTGTTGAAGGCGCTAGAGAAGTCCAAAAACATAATTCTTACAGCACCACTGCCTCTGTCCAGGTGGGAGAGGGATCGGTGTAGCATATAGATGATGGCATCCTCCGCTCCCACCTTCTCCTGGTATGCGAACTGCAGAGGGTCGAGGGCGTGGCGGACCTGTGGCCTCAGGTGGTGAAGCAGCAGCCGCTCCATGGTCTTCATCAGATGTGATGTCAGAGAAACAGGCCGAAAGTCATTCAGCTCACTAGGACGTGATACCTTTGGAACAGGAGTGATACAAGATGTTTTCCAAAGCCTTGGGACTCTCCCCTGTTCCAGGCTCAGGTTGAAGATGCGCTGTAGAGGACTCCCCAGTTCCAACGCACAGGCCTTCAACAATCGTGGCGATACACCATCTGGACCCGCTGCTTTGCTGGCACAAAGTCTTTTCAGCTCTCTGCTCACCTGGGGCCTCATGTATAACGCCGTGCGTAGAACTCGCACTATAACATGGTGTAAGCACAAAAGCCGAAATGTGCTTATGCACAGAAAAATCCAGATGCAGGAATCTGTGCGTACTCCAACTTCCACCTCCTTCCGTTACATAAATCCCGATCAGCGTGAAAACTAACACTCGTGCACGCGCATTTTGTAACGCCCCAAATCCTCCCAGAATTACGCCTATTTGAATATGCAAATCAATATAAATCGCCCTTAAGCGCCTTCTGTGAAAAGACAATGGGAAAAGCACGGGGAAAATATAAGAATTTCAGCGAATACCAAGTGGAGGCAAAGGAAAAACATACTATTTGTTCAAATAAACCGTGGTATAATCAACAAAATGAAGTTGATCGAGTGACATAGCGTGTTGGAGAAACTTGAAAGCTCACATTCACAAAATCGCACAGTGCCGGAAATAAAAAAGAAGTCACATATCAAAGTTGCCGTGAAAAGAAGAGTTGTAAGCCCACTGTCTGAGTGTCATATGAAAGTTTATTAGGTACAGAGAAAAAAGGCACACAGTGGGGAAAAGAACGAAATGTCAACTTCAATCTCGACATTTCCACTTTAATCACGTAGTTTATTTTGTCATTTAGTAGAACATTATAAACTTCATCTTAAAATCGTTTAATTAACCAGTTTCTCAAATCACATCGTAATTAAAGTAGCACGTTAAATGCTTTGTTTTGTATTTGATCTTCTACTCGTATGTGCTCTATGTGTGTGAATCACTACTTGCTTCTTAAACTGGCTCTCTTCCTCCATCTGGACACAGAGTCCATTACATTCGTGATATTACAGCTCTCTGAATAACTAAAATACTGAGATGTATACGTGATGTCATTTTCATGATGATAGGAGCTAAAGCACATTATTAAACATGTGTTTCATGAGCCTCGTGCTCATGACAAGCATTTATCTTTTGTCGAAATGTGTCGCTGCATTTTTAGCTGTGTTGTTATTTTCTCTTTCTGTTTTATATTCAATATATATTGGCGTAGCCGTCACTGCAGTCCTTGCTTTTCTTTCCCCAAGTAACCGATTGCCACACAATCAGCTCTGTAATAGACGTTAAGCCATCTGTAAGCTTAGTGCCGATTCTTCAAAACGTTTAAGGAACATTGAAATATCTTCGTAGTACATGTTTAATTATTCTATCCTTCACGACACTCCCAGTGAAGAATATAGATTATTTAAATGAAGTTAAAGTTTTATGTGTATAATTTAACAAACATATTTTGCTGCATTTCACCTTAAAAATGATATCGTCATCATATGTAAATACGCGCTTTATAAAGTGGCCCAGGTTGTGAGATATTATAACTGTAGTGCAAGTTTACAGTGGGGTGATTGTACTTATAAATACAAACAGTTCTACAAGGAGCAATTGATTGAGTGCATTTAAAGTTCTTGGGATTAAACTGTTTCTGAACCGCGAGGTCCGTACAGGAAAGGCTTTAAAACGTTTTGCAGTGGCTGACACAGCGTGTACTTAAAGCTGTATACAGATAATTCTCTTTCCGATCAGCTGCTGTGATTCACACTCAGATACAGTGATATAAATACTCCGAGTCGTGCAGTGACAGTAATATGGAAAAAGATGATCCGCTGTGGCAACTCCTAACGGGAGGAGCTGAAAGAAGAAGAAGAAGAAGTAGGTGCAGTGAGAGTAACAACGCTAAAGCAGTTATGGTATTTGGAATACTGTACTATGGCTGTTCCCTGGACCATTATATTGTTACGAGTTAATTACAATCAGATGCATTACACTAATAAACAATATGCGGTTAGTTTCAGTGTATTTATAAAGCCGCGTCATGAAAATAATGAGTAATCACACAGGAACAGTAGCATTGCTTTGACGCTGGGTGCCGCCAGTTTGCAAAACCGAGCGGAGAACTTGCGTACGACAAGGCATGAGGTACCGTGGAAAAGTGCGTGGCTTTACGCCAAGTGTAGGTTTTATACATCGCGATTTGAACGTGGAAAAGTTCTTACGCAACATTTCTGTGCGTACGCACCGTTTATACATGAGGCCCCTGGGCTGCTGTAATTGTGGGTGGGGATGTCTCACTTACGCTGGTATCAGCAGAAGGATGGTTGGAGGATGCAGTACTCCGAGGTGAGAGTTGTTTACTGTGATCAAACCTATTAAAGAAGTTGTTCATTTGGCTTGCTCTCTGCACGTCTGTCTCGATGGCGGCACCCGCTCGAGCTGCAGCCAGTGATAATCTTCATCCCATCCCACACTTCCTTCATGCTGTTGTTCTGCAACTTCTGCTCCAGCTTTCTCCTGTACTGCTCTTTCGCCGCCCTGAGCTGGACTCGGAGTTCCTTCTGCACACACTTGAGCTCATGCTTATCACCACCTTTAAAAGCCCTTTTCTTCTGGTTCAAAAGGCCCTTGATGTCACTTGTAACCCATGGCTTGTTGTTAGCATAGCAGCATACTGTTCTTACTGGACCTATAATGTCCATACAGAAGTTGATGTAATCAGTTGTGCATTCAACAGCCTCTTCAATGTTCTCACTATGTGACCAAAGCAATATATCCCAGTCTGTAGTTCCAAAGCAGTCTCTCAGAGCCTGCTCTGCCTCAGGGGACCACTTCCTGAATGAGCGTGTAGTTGTAGGTAGCGCCCTCACTCTTGGTTTGTATTGAGGCTGAAGCAGAACCAGGTTATGATCTGCTTTCCCAAGCGCAGGCAGCGGGTGGCGCTGTATGCGTCTTTAACGTTTGCATACAGTAGGTCGATAGTCCTGTTTCCCCGAGTGTTACAATCCACATACTGGGAGAAGGCAGGTAATGTTTTGTCCAGCGTTACATGGTTAAAGTCTCCAGCGATTAGCACAAGTGCCTCAGGGTGCTGCGTTTGTAACTTAGCAACTGCGGAATGGATGATGTCACTCGCCATCTCCGCGTTCGCTTGAGGGGATGTAAACAATAACCGCAATCACCTGTCCAAACTCTCTGGGAAAGTAATAGGGGCGCAGACTTACGGCCAACAGTTCGATGTCCCTGCAGCAAGTGGAGATTTTAACGTTTACATGTCCTGAGTTGCACCACTTTGTATTGACATAGAGAGCGAGTCCTCCTCCTTTCTTCTTTCCGCAGGTACTTGCGTCTCTGTCCACTCTAACTGTGCTAAACCCGGGTAGCTCCACGTTAGCATCTGAGATGATAGACGTTAGCCACGTTTCACTAAAACACAGCAAGCTGCATTCTCTGTAGGTTCTGACATTTTTCACCAGCACAGCCAGTTCGTCGATCTTATTTGGTAGTGAGTTTACATTTCCCAGGATCACAGAAGGCACCGACGGTTTATAACACCATTTTCTCTCAAGTTGTCTCGATTTAATCTTATTTTTAATCTTTGCGCCGGCTCAGCTGCCCTGATATCGTCTTCTTACCTCGTCAGGTAAATAAGGAACCACACTGGCATAAGCATTTCTTCTCAGTGCTTTAAGCTGACTACTTGAATAGGCGATTCTCGGAGTGTAAAAATCCATGTCAAATAGTAAAATAGTAAAAAGTGTCCAGGGAGCAATTCCACATAAAAGAAAGTGGTAGAAGTGATCAGTGAAACAGAGAAAAATAGAGATAAAAAGGTAAAAAGATAAAGTCATATACAGAGCTGCTGGAAAGGCTGCCACTCGGATGCGGTGCCAGAAATGGAAAAATGTATTAAATTAAAAATGTTTGCTGACAATCACACAGTAATAATTACTAAGGCATTTAGGGCCAACCACAGCCTTAGGTCATGTGCTGAAGAAGTCCAAGTCATACTTATGAAAGCACCAAGTGAGCACCTGTGTGCGTACGCACGCTTGTATGTGTAAGGTTCCTCTATAGGAGCATCCAATGGTGAGTGTGAAGGGCCACAGACCTGCCCCCAAAACGTGCGGAAGATGGAGGGAGTTCCAAGCCCAGAGATCCAGAGGTCACCCCAGAGCGCGGAGACCCCAGGGAGACCGTCACCAGAGAAGCCCCAACCCCCCCTCGAGAGGCGCAGAGGATCACCCCGGGGGGCCACAACCAGCAGCCGGCAGAGTCCCGGGAGATATCAACGGCAAGCCCCAGGCCGCCCGCAGCCGCCACCCCGAGTCGGCGGGCCTGGAACCCAGCAGCCCGGGACCCAAGGGCGACACCCACCCGCCGAGGACCCAACAGAGCCCAGGGACCCAGACCCCACCAGGCAGCCACCGGGAGCGACCAGACAGAAAAATGTGGCAGGGGAGGGTAGGCAAAGATGTTGTAGTATTGCCAGATGTCCCAGGAGAGGGGAGGAGTCCAAAACCCCACCTGACATATACAGTCACACACAAACACAGTCATACACTCCCTCCCTCATGCTCTCACATACACATACAACCCAAGACTTACAAGGATGTACGCCAGACACCCATTCACACTCCCCATACACACCCTACTAACTCTGGTCCCGGTGCTGCCGTACCTGAGGTACAGCCATTCCTGGACGCCAGAGTTAGCCCGTTCCGCTGGGGTAATAGTGAGCAGGCACCCCGTCCAAGCAGAGCAAAACAACCCACCACTCCAGACCACAGGCAGACGGCCAGCTCCCACTCCTAGCCTCCAGCCCCGGCAGCTAACTGAGAACAGAGGTGTAATAAGACCTCTAGTCTCCCTCCGCCTGCTCTAATGTAATGTTGGTGTGTGTTGATAAGGTGCATTTTGTGGTTGGGGGGGGCGGGCAGTGCCGGCACCATGTGGCCTACACCAGCTGATGCCAACACACAGCCCCACTTCCCCCCAAAACCCTCCGTGACTAGGTGCAGTTTAAAATTGGAAGTGGACACCGGCACTGGAGTGAGGCTGAAATTTCCCCACCGGATGCCGTTGAGTGTGCCACTCCCAAGGCCCTAAGTGTGCATTTGTGTGGAATGTTGTTTGTGGAAGTGTTTAATGTGCAAATAAAATTGGGGTGTAGGCTGCCACAGGACTTCGGAAATGGGATCCATACCCGCACCCCCTGACTTACCCACACCCCAAGGCCCTATGTGCATGTTTGTGTGATGATGTGAAGGAGCAGGAGGAGGGAAATGTCTGAGGATGGGGAGGAACGGCTGAGGGGCCTGAGCCCTCCAGGGAGCCAGCTCCCCTACTGGCCCCAATAGGCACTCATGGAGGCCCCAGCCCATCTAGCCATGGCCCAAATCAGCAGCATCACAGAGCCCCACGGAGTCTGAGGCCACCAACCCACACCACCCCAGCAGAATATTTACTCCCATCCCCACATTTACTCAACATTCAGATTAAGTAAGACATAAGACACCCAGGTAAAGCTGGATCCTCCCCCTCCCGGACATCCCCCTCCCCCATGGTGGAACTGCCGCATGTTCCGGCCCTCTTCCCGGCAGCGTACATGCCAGGACCCAATCCCCAAGGCCCCACCCATATCCCCATCCGGGACGGCCGCCCCATACCCCAAGCCACCAGGCCCCACCCAGACCAACCCAGGGGCATTGCAGCCACCAGGCAGCGACCGCAGCCACCGTCAAGACCCCCAAGGCCCCACAAACAACCACCAAAAGCCCCCCCCCCGAGGCAACCCAAGCACCACCAGAGACGGGCAGCAGCCCCCAGCCCAAGACCCCCTAGTGAACCCACCCCAGGGATCCTCCAGATACTCCAAGCTCAGACTCTCCACCACATCAACCACAGCATCCCGCAGGACATATCAATGACCCTCCATCATCGCTATGTGATGGAACCGATCAAAGGAGCCCAGAGAGATTGATTTGAAGTGGAGGCAGAGGCTGTCTCAAGTGTAATATGATCCAATAAAAGATTTCTATACTGGTTAATGCAAAGATTATCTTTGTTTTTCCAGTTTATGAGGATAGTTTTCTTAGCGATGCATATGGCAGTGAGAACCACGTGAACCAAATTTGTTTCAATCGGGACATCCTCTAGGTTCCCCAGCAAGCAAAATGAGGGGGAAGTTGGGATATCACATTTCAGACACTTTGACAGGTCTTCACATACTCTATACCAGAATCCCTGAACAGGTGGACATGACCACAGTGCGTGGATATAACTGTCAGGAATGTTGTCTGTGCAGTGTGTGCAGGTGTCAGATGGCACAAATCCCATCCTGAACATCCGATGACCTGTATAGTGTACTCTGTGTAGAATTTTGTATTGAATTAGTTGTAAATTGGGGTTTCTGATCGTTTTAAAAGTTTTTAAACAGTTTGGGACCAGAAAGTCTGATCAAAGCTAACTAATAGACCCTCCTCCCATTTGCCTATAGGAATTGCTATTGTATCATCTATTTTGGTCAATGTTTTATATACTTTAGACAGTAATTTGGGGTGTTTGAGATTACAGAAGTCTAATACCCTTGATGGTGTTTGTAATTCTACTTTTAAGCTTAAATTTTTCTTTAACTACTGATTTAATTTGGAGATATTCTAAAATCTATTCTTGTCTATCCCAAATTGGGAGACTATTCTGTTAAATGGAATGAAATCCAATCCTTCAACTATGTGTTCCATGTATAGAATTCCTTTACTTTTCCAGTATGGGAGGTTCATCATTTTATTGTTTTGCAATATGTCAGGATTATTCCAGATGGGTGTGCGTCTGCATGGAATTAGTGAAGACTCGTCATTTTTAGATATTCCCACCATGCTGTCAGTGAGGTACTGATATTAATACTTTTAAAGCTTTCATGCTTTCTTATTTTTGAGCTAATAAACGGTAGGTCCGAAAGCTCTATAGTATTGCAAAGTGTCTGTTCTACATCTAACCAGGACTCATCCAGCGGGTTATGTTGCAACCATCTTGGTATATATTGGAGCCTGTTGGTTAAGAAATAATGATAGAAGTTGGGTAGATCCAACCCTCCTCTATCTTTGGTCTTCTGTAGTGTTTTTAAGCTAATTCGTGGAGGTTTATCCTTCCAAAGGAATTTAGTGATGGAGGAGTCCAGGGATCTAAACCAATCAGATGATGGCTTGTTTGGGATCATAGAAAATAAGTAATTGATTCTTGGTAAAACCATCATTTTAATTGTGGCAACCCTCCCCATAAGTGATATCGGTAAGGATTTCCATCTAGCAAGATCATCTTCCACTTTCTTTAATAGTGGGATGTAGTTTAGTTTAGTTAGATCTGCCAGCCTGGGAGAGACATGAATGCCCAGGTATGTAATATTCCCTGATTCCAATTGTGTATTAAGGGAATTGACAAAAGAGAAATTAATTGGAAGAACTGTGGATTTTAACCAGTTTATTGAATAATCTGAAACTCTTGAAAAGGAGTTTATTAGTTCAATTGCCTGGGAGAGAGAGGATTGAGAATTCTGAAGATAAAGTAACACGTCATCTGCATAAAGACTGATTTTATGTTCTATGTTCTTACACTTTATGCCTTTAATAACTGTAGTTTGCCTGATTGCTGCTGCTAGTGGTTCAATAAAGATAGCAAATAGCGAGGGGAGAGGGCATCCCTGCCTGGTCCCCTCTGAAGACAGAAGCTATCTGATGTTTGGTCATTTGTCCTGACGCATGCTGTTGGTGAACTGTATAAATTTTTAACCAGTTTATGAAGAAGTTTCCAAAACCAAATTTATGTAAAGTTGCAAATAAGAACTTCCAGTTAACTCTATCAAAAGCCTTTTCTGCATCGAGAGATAATATACTGGTTTCCATGTTTCTGCTATAAGAAAAGTCTATTAAGTTGAGTAATCTACGTGAATTTGTGGATGAATGTCTCCCCTTAATGAAACCAGTTTGGTCTGGATGTATTATGAAAGGGGTTACCTTCTCTAATCTTTTTGCAAGGGCTTTACAAATTATTTTCAGGTCAACATTAATAAGAGAAATTGGGCGATAGCTGGTAGGAAATATAGGATCTTTGCCTGGTTTTAACAGGAGACTAATGTTGGCTGAATTCATGTTTGGCTGTAGTCTACCATTTTCTTCTATTTCACTCATCATTCTGAAGAATGTTGGAGCCAGAATGATCCAGAATTCTTTGTAGAACTCTGCTGGAAACCCATCTGGACCTGGAGCCTTCCTATTAGGCATGGAGTTAAGAGCTTCCTGAAGCTCATCTGATGTTAATGGCGAGTCCAGGACTGTAGCTTGGCTATCTGATAATTTAGGAAGTATTATCCTGTCTAGAAACTCATTGATCTCATTATCTGATGGGTTAATCTGTGGTGAGTACAAGGTTTTGTAAAAATCTCTGAAAGTGTTGTTTATTCTTTCAGGGTCATATACTATATTCCCAGTTGAGTCTTTAACAGCAGATATGGCAGTTTTCTCTTTGTTTATTTTTAACTGGTTGGCTAAAAACTTGCCTGATTTATTACCGTGTTCAAAGTTTTCTATTCGTAGTCTTTGTGCTAAAAATTGTGTTTTTGTCAATAATTCCTTTAAGTTCTAGTTTACTTTTACGCAATTTGTTTTGTAATTCTTCTTCTGGGGATGCCTCTAGAGACTTAATGATTTCTTCTAATTCCTGAATACATTTGTTTTCTATTTTTTTCTTATGTGATGAGAAGGAAATTATTTTACCTCTCATCACTGCTTTCCCTGCCTCCCAGAGAACAGATGCTGATGTTCCAGGAATGTCATTGTGTTCTAAATATAAAGCCCACTCTTTTTTATAATATTCCACAAAACCTTCGTCTCTAAGCAGTGACATATTAAACCTCCAGTTTTTACTTGATGAGATTGTTTTCTTATTTAACAGAGTTAAAGAAACTGGAGCATGATCGCTAACAACTATAGGGTGTATCTCAGTGTCTGAAATGTCAGCCAATAATGAGCTGCTGACTAGAAAATAGTCCAAACGTGAGTGAGAGTGATGAACATGTGAGAAAAAAGTATACTCTACGGCTGGGATAAAAAGATCGCCATGCATCACAAAGCCCATAATCACTCATATACTGTTTGACTATATTAGTGGAATGCCAATTGCGCTCCAGCTGTACTGAGCCTGTCTGAAGAAGTCTATCAAATTCTCAATGCTGACATGTTGCTGTATGTAACCATTTTGTTATTTTTATACAATATAAGTACATTTTTCTTAATTTACAATTTGTGTGTTTTTAAGGTGTGAATGCGGCCCGGACACAGACAGGCAGACATGTTGTTCATCACCACCACACGTTTATTTACAAACTATTATTTACAAGTCCTAGTGCACACACGAACCCCAAACACAGTCCTGGCCACATAATGCCTTCCTCTTCGGGTCACCTCCACTCTCTCTCCTGCTTTGTCCTGCTTCCACCCGACTCCAGCCCCGAATGAAGGGAGACGGCCCCTTTTATTTCTTCCCGGATGAGCTCCAGGTGTTTCCCGGCATTCCTCCCTGGACACGCCCCAGTGTGGCGGAAGTGCCGGCTGTTCTCCCGGAAGCTCTCCGGGTGTCCCTGCTCCTCTTCCCCCAGCACTTCCTGGTGTGGTGGAAGTGCTGAGGTCCAGGGTCCCCAAGGCATTGGGGCGCCCCCTGTCGGTGACGACGGGTTCCGTTCATGGTTGGGCTTCCAAGCCCTCTACCCGTGGCCCCAAAGCAACCAGGATGGCGGCCCCCACGTGATCCAGGGTGGGCGTAGACCCTCTTCCGGTCCCTCAAGGCGTCCCGGCCGGGTTGTTGCCCCTGGCATCCCTGACAAAGGTTTTGTTTGATTACCATATGTCGAGAACATACTTAACAATGATGAGCAAAAAATAAAATATTAGTGGCTCAAACCTTTCTGCATCATGCCAGTCGTTACACTATGATGGTGCATCATAATGATTTTTTATTGTTGAACAGTACAGAGTCACCACTGACAGGTTCTTCAGACAAAGAACAATCAATAATCTAATTTATTCAAAAGTGAAAGTAAATACTTTGTTTTATAAGAACTGTCAGTTTTAAAGAAAAAGTTGGCAATCAACAGCTTAATTTAGTATGAACCTGGCAGAACTCAAGAAATGTAGAGGCATTAAATGGACAAAATTATAGATGCACTTTGTCACTTCTTGGGTATGGTAATGTCAAAAATAGTTATAACAAATCTGGCTTGGTAAATATGGTTAAGAATGGGAAACAGCATGTATGAAATTACATCAATGTACCTAGCTGAATTGTTTTGAGTGTACCTTGTAAAAGTGGGCTAGGTACATTTATGATGCATTGACATTATGGAAAGACTGAGATGTACTGTACAACACCTTTTACGGTGGTCTCAGTGTGTGGGTGTGTGGAGAGAATGACTCTTACTGTTGATCTTCTCTCTTCAGACAGCCCCCACTTGCGCTCTGAAAAAATTATGCTTCTGCTATATTAGATTTACTGGAATTCTCTGATAGACAGCTTTTTTCTTGGCAAATTCAACATGTTAATTCAGTGCAGCAGGTTTAGTTTTAGACTTAGTGGATTAACTGGTTCCTTCAGGCACTTGATAAAACCTGATTATAACATTACAGTCTATAACTAGGCATATTCAAAAGGACAGCCAGACTCATTCATACCAGGCTAATTTATACTAATAAATATATATTTGTGTATGTATGTGATTTTTGAGGGCTCCATTAAGAAAAGGGACAGAATTTTCTTTGTTTTGCAGCCTGAATTATTGTTTTAATTACTGTAGTTTGGTCTGCAGTGAAGTGGAGATTAGTAATAATGAGGTTTGTCAAGCTTTGTATGCATGAAAACTGTACTGCTTGTGGTCAGCTTTGGTTTGTCAGTTTTTAGAGTGAGTGAACAAGTTTCTTTATTACTGTTTAAGCCAATGTGTTTTTTTTAGGCATTGTATAACCAGACCATAAAACTAGAAAGAAAAGGGACAAAAGCTGGTCTTACTGAGTGTATATGTTGTAACAACTGGAGGCATGGTGGAAGAAGGGCTGACACACATACACCATCAGATGTTAAAAGACCCTTAAAATGACCATTTGGTAGGTCTTTATGACAAGAACACTGAATAAATCCCACTGTCGACCTTGAGAGATGGTTAATAAAGTCCAGAGTTTCCTCAGGGAGATTTCTGTCTTCAGCTCTCAGACCACACTTTGAGTTTTCTTTTACTTTCCTAGTCTGATCTGCTACTTTGTTCAGTGCAGCTCCTTTTATGCTGCTTTGTCATGTATTGATCCACAACCTGTGCAGACTTTTATCCCTCCTTAAACTTTCATCCCCAGGGGAAACACAAAATCTTCAAACTGGGTTGGCACGGATGTCTGGCACTTTGGCCTTTGTGGAGCTTCTGCCCCTGTGCAGGAATCATTTGCAGCCGACTAGTCCAGATCTTTCTCCTAGTCTGGTGCAGCAGCTTTGGGGATATTATTAACTGCTGCATGTTTTGTCTGGTTTGGGTTGGTAGCAGCCTGGTGTAGATCTGTCTCCTCATCTGCTGCAGAAAGTCAGTCCTATTCCTGTATGATGCTAGTCGATCCTAGTGTAAAAAAAAAACAAAACAAAAAAAAACAGTAAACTACTCAGCCACTTAATCCAGCATCTGGCACTGACCCACCAAGAACTGTTCATTGTTGGTGACCACTGCCATTTCTTCCTCTTATGTACCTAGACGTGATTGCCAGCATAGATGTACTGTAATGTCCCTGTACCCACAAGTGATAATGCTTTTTGCATACCCACTCAGCTTCCTGTAACTGTGTCCAGGCAAACTCAAGGCCAATTTTTATTCTTTCCTGTAGAAGTTGAGTATATTTTAGGCTGGGTTGTGTGTTGTGTGCTGTGACGGAAAACCAAATATTAGAGTTGCTAGAGTAAGCAGTTCATGACCCAACATTACAAGTGCATGTCGATTCCTGCATTGCAGATATAACTGCTATCATAGATAAAAGAAATTGTTGCAGTTTTGTTGAATTTATTCTGTAACTAATGCCAGCTGAGTTGCACACAAACCATTCTGCTAGTCCATCACTTTGATGGCGGAAGTGGCGTGGAACAGGTTTTTCATATACCAAGTTTTGTGCACACAGGTTGGAAAGCTTCTTTTGATCTGTAGCTCCATCAGTACACCAAACCCACTAATCATCCCTCAGTAAGAGCTTCTGCCACTGCCTTCACCTCCTTGTCTGGTTTTAGGTAGTCTTCTGGACATTGTACATAATAGTTGACTACTACCAGTTGCCATGGGTGGATTGTGAGCCTGAACCCAGTACATCCACATGCAGCCACTCCATTGCTGTCCCTACTTGTTATTGCTGGAGGGACACGATGAGTTCTCTGGAGAGGTCTATTCTTCACAGTGCAGAAGGCACAACAGCCAACAGATGTCTTCCATATTATGATGACACTGACCCAGTAAAAACATTGACATAGGTGTTTTATTACTTTTGTTGACAAAAAAATTTCTGCCCTCGTTGATTCATACATAATTTCTGGGTGTGCCACTGTAGCACTCTTTCATGGGTGGCCGGTTGTCACATTGTGACCAGAGTCAAAGTTGTCCTCAGGAGCTGTTTCCTCCTTTCAGGTGAATGGTTGTGAGGTTGTAACCACCTGTCTAAATTTCACAGACAGAGGTCTTCCCATTCTACTATCCTTCCAGTAAGATATAGACCAAATATCTGGGCTTCTAGTGTTGTAATTCAGCCAGGGTGTCCTCCACAAATGCGTTTTTTATATCTCTCTTGTTTAATTCTGAAACCTTTGCTTTTGTTTATGATTTGTGTTATTCTTTGAATTTATTTACGTACATTCATGCCATTATTGCATGCCTTATGTTTTGTGGGATGTTCCCTAAAAGATAGGGTCACTTGCAAATTAAAGCAAGAGACTGCCCTCAGTTCTTTTAGGGTGGGGAAAACACATATGTCAGAGGGAGACATTTTTTGTACACTGAGTCATTCCATTTCTCTCTTAGGAAAAGAAACATGCAAATATTACATTTAAAGCCCAGCAGATGAACAGGCATAGGCACCCATTGTTGGCAGTGGGAGTGAGAAGTTAAAAGGCTGTCTGCAGATTGTAGGTATTTTCTGGATTGCAAAGGAGTCACCACTTTGAAGTTTTTGGCTGGTTCAGATTACAAACAATACCAAATTGTGATAACAGAACTGCTCCTTCCTTGGAGGATGTCTGTATTTACCTGACTTGGCAATTAACATGTTTGACAATATTGGATTCTAAACAGCAGATCTGTACTCATTAATGGTTGGTAACAATACATTTTGTTAAATTGTGTTTGTCATTATTTGTTAAACCCAGGAAATTTAGATGTGCCATTATTTAACCTGATTGTCCAGAACTGATAATTGCAGGGACTGAAGGAGATTTAATCCCTGGCCGGGAGAAGGCAATGGGAGAGGGACAGTCCACTGAGAATGCTGCCAAGACTCACAGAGACCACAGAGGCTCACTGGCAGACTGGGGTACCTGGCTGGCACAACGGGAGGCACAAGGACAGCAAGACTTACTTCCAGGGAGGAAGAGACAGCTCCACAAGGAGACGCCAGTTGTGAGTCCAGCGAGAGAGGGAAGCCGCATGAAAGGACCGAGCAAAGCTGGCAGACGAGAAATGAGGCGTCACAGCAGCCCAAAGAGCCCAGAGTGGAAAAAAAGGAACAACGAAGACACGCTGACAGGGATTCCACGATTTTGACAAAATTTCTGTTGTGAAACGAGTGTCCAGTGAACAGAGTGCATCCATGGACAGTTGAACGATTAAGTGTTGGGGTAACACTGAGAACAAACTGGACTCTGCACCACTAAAGGTTGTATCCTCCAATTCTGTTTTTGACGGACTTTTAGAGTGTGGACTGTGTGTTTTCCTTTTAGAAAAAGGAAATTCATTCTTGATATTGTTAGATTTTGTCTATGTTCATTTATCTTTTTCATGTACTTATTATTGTCTAGTGTAATAGAAGTTACTGTTGCTTTTCCTGATATTACTGTTGTGTCTTTCATTGTGTGTTTACTCACCGCCCAATTTAAAGAACACTGTGTGCTATTATTGGTAAATTTCAGGAGTTCCCAGTCTCTTAATAAACTGGGTGGCGTAGTCGGATATTTAAATGGTGTCTAAGTTAGATTACCTGTAAGTGTGACCAGACACCTGTCACACATAGTCCAATGCAGTTCATTCAAACCTTTGTTCGAACTTTGGTGCCCAACTATTACCTACGAGAGATGTCCCTGTGATATTATGAAGACTTGTTTCGATCATCTTATCAGGTGAGGTGCAAAGCTGCATTCTGGCAAAAAGGCCCTACCATGGAGACTGAGTCTTTGTAGTTGGTAATAAGACTGTCCGGACCTGGCTTTTATGCCCGGAGTTGTGTTCTAGCCGTAGTAAAAGAATGTATAATGTCAATCTGTCCTACATAAGTGAATGTGTTCTATTATGGATCAACAAAGGGGTGTTTCTATGCTGCATCAGATACTGCTGGGATAGGCGGCTATGGTTTTCCTAATCTGAAACTGGGCTAAGTAGGTTTTGATAATGAGGGGTTGGGTAAGCTGTTCTTGTTTAAGGGAAAAAGCTAGATACTGTATATGTGCATGTCGTACAATTTTAAGCTGAATTATAACATGCTTTGCACGTAATAGTCAACAATGTATTTAATCTATGGCTGGAGTCTTTGTTCTTTACCTGAAGTAATAATTGATGGATCTCGTTCCTGTTATCTTCTGGGATCATCAAGGGTAAATTCTTAAAATTTCTTGATAAAATCTAGTGTCCTTCATCGAAACTGGGCAATATCACTTTGGAAATACTGCAAATATTGATGGACGATAAGGGAAGGTAGGCCAGGTACTTTTAGCAACATTTCAAGCTTGTATATAGCAAAAATAGTGCATTGCTGTAAGATTATACTTATGATACAGCAGTTCAATGGGCACATACCCATCCATTCCCTATTGGCTGATGGGACTTTTGTTAAGCTGCACTACTGGTTAAAGAAGACTAGAATATATGATTATCATACATCAGGTAAGCTCATAACAGTATCCCTGCTTTATTGTATTTTCTGCAGTGATACCACATATAAAGTGAGTGGGGTTATTAAAAAATAATCATAATAATATATATATATATATATTTTTGGCATTGGTTTTATTATGTTTCACATGAACACCATCGTTTTTTTGATTTCCAGACAAATTTAGAACTGACATCTATGAAAGGTTTCACAGGAATCTACTTCTAAGAACTGATTTGGGCCATAAATACCTGGAAAATTAAATAGAAAACAATAATCAAAATCAAATATGCCGAACTAAAATCAAAGTCAAAAGAATGCTGGAAAAAGTCCTTACACTTGTTCAAAATTCTTAGTCTTCACTATCAGTAACAGCAGATATTTTCATTAAGTAGAATCTAAAACTCAGACATGTTTTCCTGCACTACCATAGTTAAATTGCATGCAAGTTGCATCAATGCCTAGTCATATGCTTGGAAAAAGGAATCTATGATGTGAACAACATGGCTTCTGTAATGACTATTAAAAAACTGTGACTATATAATGTTAACAAATAACAAACATATAAATAATGATGATAATATAAAAGAACAAATATCATAGGCTTGATGATAAGCAATAATTTATAGCACTAGGGTCAGATTAGGACACTGAAATTTACTGGGAATATATGGATTCTATGAAACCACTGAACATGGCACATAACCAACTCCAATCAATCTGTGAGCAGTGACATACAGAAACAGTCAACATGAATAAAAAATAATGTAATAAGAGCTAATGCATACTTCACATACTGAATTTGTACACACAGTGAGATAGTTTTCACCAATAAGTATTACAACAAAACAATACAAAAAATAAAAAATGCTATATTTAACATGGTGAACATGATGACAATATGAAAGTCTAGTAAAAAGATGCTATAGTGCTCATGATCGCAAAATTTTACAACTCTACATAACTCATCACAGCAAGTCCAAATGATCCTTTAGACACTTTTCTAACAATATTAACTCCAGAAATATCTTCCGTATTATCACAGCAGGCCATGTTCACACTGCAGCTAAAAGTGAAATAAACTTTTTGGTTTGATTGTTCAAATAAATCCATATCCAACATGAGCATGTACGGATATCTATCTTAAATGTGCATCACATGCACCAAAATGAATAAAAGCAAATTTGTAAAACAGGTACCTAATTGACCCTCAACATAAACAGCATGCTGGCTGCTGCTTTACTTCATGTTGCTTTTAGCACAGGACATCAGCAAATGTAATCCCCAAGGAAAAGAAACAGAAAAGAAAAGAAAAGATCATGTGTGTTGCTTTGAGTACAATTATCACTGCCATATCTGAACATAAAAATTTGTGGTCACAAAAAGGAGCCAAGGGCTGGTGGGAACAGGATGTTGAGAGTTTGGATGGAAAATAGGTATTTAACAATTTAAAAATATCAAGGGTGGTGTTTGACTACTAATGCTAATGTCACTTATGTAATGCCATTTCCATTAGAAAAACTCATAGCAATTTAGCTGTTTTGGCTGGTGACAGCTTATTATATATACCCTCCCGATGTTTTACCTTGATTTTCCCACAATCCTTTGGCATTGTCATCTGTCTTGATTTTCAACATTGACTTATGATGAAAGTCACATAAGTAGTGAAATAACATCAGCTGGGGAGTGTACAACATTTCCAGAACATTCTGAGTCAAGTGTTCAAATGCAGATCACATTCAAGATGCATGCAGTATGTCTGTACCAGATTTAGTAACACACATGAAAGGAATCCAAAACCGATCTGAAAATTTGAGTTTCATAGTTTTTTTTTTTTGTTTTTTTTTGGTGCACACAAAGATACGGTAAGACCTGTGTCATATATGTCTCTAACAAAGTTCTCACTTTTTAATACCTTTAATAATAATATCGACAATGCGCTGGAGCACTATGAAAACCCCCACACATCCACACAAATTCTATGTACATTACTTCTCTCATTCTTTTCCATTCCAAGATGCTCTTGCTTAATTCCATTGATAAATATATTTTCACACACAGAAAATGCTAAACATATAGAGCAAAGAAGACGTGTCTCTTCGGAATAAGATAACCATTTTCTTATGTATAACTGTACACTAAAAGATGTTTGGCATGGATAGTGGCTCAACTGGACGAGGTTCTGAAATGCAAGAAGATTCAGAGCCTTGTTCATCTTTCATTATTTTACTATACATTTCCTTTGAATCCTCACAGTCTGCACTTAGCACTTGAACCTGCTGCAGCTGCCTAGGACTGCCACCATCATACATTCTGGCTTTTGGGGTGAATAGATTGATTATTTTGCACATTTAGATGCCTCTAATTGCATGTTTTTTCCATTTTTAGCTGACTTCCCATGCAAACCTTTCTATTTTATGTCCCACATTTCTCTGTTGGCTGTCTAAAGTTTTAAATTTGAAGCAATATGCTGACTTAATACTTCTACAAAGACATACTTGTTATCTTTAAGAGTAAATACATTTATCTTTTAATAAATATATGTATTTTTATTAAATTAAAGATTCACTTTGTTATTTAAATTGATATTTTTCCATCCATCCATTATCCAACCCGCTATATCCTAACTACAGGGTTATGGGGGTCTACTGGAGCCAATCCCAGCCAACACAGGGTGCAAGACAGAAAACAAACCCTGGGCAGTGTGCGCGCACACCCACACACACACCCACACACCAAGCACACACTAGGGACAATTTAGAATCGCCAATGCACCTAACCTGCATGTCTTTGGACAGTGGGAGGAAACCAGAGTACCCTGACGAAACCCATGCAGACACGGGGAGGACCCGGGAAGCAAACCGGGGTCATTTATTTTTTTAATTAATTTTTTACATTATACAATGTAATGGTCTGAGTAGGGCTGATGCCCTGCCCGGGTTTTGTTTCCTGACTTGCGCCCTGTGTTGGCTGAGATTGGCTGCATGGATGGATGGATGGATGGACAATGTAATGGTTCATGGCAGCTGGCAGCCAATCAGGTAATAATACAGTTTCTCCTGATTGCCAATCTGCCCCTCCATGAAACTGCTCCTCTACTTTTCAAAATAGCAGGTAAATGTATCCATGAAAGATTATAGCTGCAGTCAGGGGCGGTTCTAGTCTGTTTGGTGCCCTGGGTGAACACCCCCTCTGGCGCCCCATGCTCATGTTTGTATATATATATATATATAAACAAACATTATAACTTACATATAAATTGGAAGAAATAGAACTTTAAACATAAAACAAGCACACACATAAGTCAAAATAAGACATACATATAACACTTATTATATTAAATAAGTATAAAAGGCAGATACAATTAAAATAAGCCATTCCTAAATTGCACAATTAACATGATTGCACTTCGCACAACACACCCTGATATGAAATAATTGTCATCTGAATCAGGACCTTTCTTGCCCTCCTTGATGCAAAGTCATCAATAATGTCATCATATGAAATCTGGTCAGCAATTGCATGATTGATGCTGATGATGGAAAGGCCAATGAGGCACTCTTGAGAAATATTGGACCTCAGATATGTCTTCACAAGTTTTAGCTTTGAAAAGCTCCTCTCTGCTGAAGCCACAGTTACAGGTAGAGTAACTGCAATTCTCAGAGCAGTCCACAAATTTGGGTATATTTCTGAGAGTTCACTGTCATGCACAAAGTTCAGCAGCTCAATAGAGGTCATAAATTTTGACGGTAAGTCAGGCAAATTCTTAATCCCCTGTCCAAGCACTCTGGCATCCAAGTCTGATTGGTCCTGAAAAAGCAAAGTAGCACTGAGGGCCTTACACTGTTCAGTGAGGTCATCATTTGAGAGATATGGAAAATGTGTCAGTACTCCAAATTTCTCTCCCACATTTTCCAATGTGGTGAATCTCTCTTGGATGGAAGACACTGCAGCATCAACAACAACATTAAAAAAGGTCACCTCCAGCTTCCTCAGGGCATCACTCAATGGCTCATCAAATGATTCGTAAGAGAAGTGCCGCTTTGTAGATCTCAGTCTTTTCTGTTGCAGAACAGCCTCTATGTTCATGTCCTCACACATATCCTTGGCTGACATTTGTGCAGATGCAAAGCCTGTTGCCCTGTAGTTGCAGAGACCTCTCTCTGTCTTTTTGAGGAGATTGACCGCTACATCCACATGCATGTTGGGAGACTGTATGAGCTTGCTCACATGGTGGGTTTGGTTCAGGATGTCATACCACACCACTGTACAAATGCTAAATCTGTATGATCACACCTTCTCAGACAAAGACTGGGCCTCAATCTTTATGACTGAGTCTTTGGTGTGGTCTCTCACCTCAATAAAAGCCTCTCTCACTGCAGATGCTTGGTACCTCAGGAGCTCAACTCTGTTGATCTTACTTTCCCACCTTGTTTCAGACCACATCTTCAGTGTAATGTTAGCATGTTTTTTAAGGATGGCCCATCTCTGAGTGGAGGCTGAAAACAAATTGTAAAGTTTTTGCAAAATCCCAAAGAAACTTGTGGCATCAATAGATCCCTTTGTAGCATCTGTCACAACCAAGTTCAGTGCATGAGCTCCACAGGGAAAAAAGAAAGCTCTAGGATTCCTTTCCAGGAGCCTGGCTTGAACGCACTTGTTTTTTCCCCTCATGTTGGCCCCATTGTCATATGACTGACCTCTGCAGTCCTCAAAGGGAATTTTCAGCTCTTCCAGCCTGTTTAAAATCATGGATGCAAAATGTTTCCCTGTGGATTCTTCCAAAAAACCCATAAACTACTCCTTAATATGGGGCTTCTCTTGTAATGACACAATCCGCATCACAACCGACAGCTGTTCAGTGTGGCTAATATCTGGAGTGCAATCTAGAATTATGGAGAAAAACTTTGCCAGCTTGATATCATCAACCATTGTTGAAGTGATCTTGCTACTCAACAAATCAGTTTGTTTTGTACATGGTGACTGAGATAGCTGGTGTGACTTCTGGACTTTCTGGACACGATTAATGTGCTCTTGCATTATGGGAAAAAACCTTGCCATGAGTTCAACTTCTTTTAGAAAATTGCCATTTGATGGAGAAAACAATGTTTCTGTGTGTCCCCTTAGTGCTAAATTTCTGATTGCGAGAGACCGCTCTACATCTTATTTTCTCAGCCTGCAGAAGTGCCATCTCTTGTTTGTCAGTTGTTTCACCTTTTTTAATCCTCACTACCAGTTCTTTCCATGCTTTCATGGAGTTATGGTGTTCAGGACTATTGTCATGTGAGGTGAGAAGAGAACTGGCATGCTTCCAATCTGTCAGTCCAGAACTTGTTAAATTGATGTGTCTTTTAGAAAACAGCTTGCAGCAGAAGCAAAAAAGGCAGCTGTTTTTCTCAGAATATACTAGCCAGCTTCTAGGCATCTCTTCACGGCTAACTAGTGTTTTCTTAAAATACTGATAATGGCAACTTCTTCCATCACCCTCATTTCTAGAGGAAACAAAGTCAGGTGCTACCTTACTTGGTCCTTTCCAAACCAGCTGTATTCAAATGCTGTCAGTGATATCTGAAGGCCAGTTTGCAAGATCCGTAGGCAGGGGCTCATCCTCAGGGGGTTCAGCTTCAGGCATTTCTATGATCATACATTTGCATTAGTATACACAAGTTATTTGGCATACACAGCATTTATAGTGGTGGAACAGTCTTTGCAAAATATTATGCAACACACACACAGACTCAGGCTACACATGGACGCACGCAAAAAAATGCCCATGATGTCGCTCCCACCACGATGCCGCCCTGGGCAACGGCCCATGTCGCCCATATCAAAAACCACCACTGCCTGCAGTAACTGTCAAGAACATATCTCACAATCAAACTTAATTCCCCACTTGAACCCCAAAAGCTAAAAATAAATATTATATTCCCCAAACCTACAGTCTACAAAGATATTTAGGCAGCCACTTAAGAAAGCTCATAAAACATCTTAAAAACCTGATAAAATGAATGTAGTAAATATATACAGTTCACTAACAAAGTAAGAAGTACCAAATGTTTGTAACATTAGTCTGGGCTTCTGGATTGTGTGCAAGCTACAGGAGACTTCATCTTTAGGACACGGAATCCTAAAGGTTTTTTAGGTAGACTAATACATGTTTTCTCTTCTCTTGCGGTCTTGTGGTACCATAATTGCTCAACTAAGAGATGAAGACTCCAAATGGACATTAGTTAAATGACTCCGTATGGGTCAAAAAGGCCTCCTGTTATTCATATGTCTTATCTGTATTGTTTAACTCTCTGACCTAATTTAAATGATGTGAAATAAGCTGGTAATCTGTGTTTAGAACTCTCATTTGAGACTAAATACATACACAATAGATACAAATTAAGTAAAGCCAGAGCTTGACTAACTCTATGCAGCCTGTAAACCGTGTATTCATAACACCAATCTTTCAGTCTGAAAGGTCTGTTGTTTTTACTTTTGATTCTCAAACAACAGGAAGAAGCTTCACTTCTGAGGTTAGACATATTACGTAGTTGCAGCGCCCTCATAGAACATATTGAAAGTGGCATTTATGACAGATCAAAGATCAGAGAGGGACCCTGCACGTGGGGGAAGCAGAGTGAGATGGTATTTCCTTACTTTGAGGTTATTCTTCTTTTTTTAGAGTTGGTGCTTTTAATATGAATAAAAGACTTCATCATTGCAAACACTGTACTTAAAGCCAAGCAGTTCACCACTACCATGACAATTGCTTACATTACCATCTTGTTGAAAAAAGCAATTCATAAGGCATGCAAGCTATGACACACTAGAGTGAAAGTTTAATTAATGTGTTACAATATTACTGCTGGTCAGTTGGTACACTCAATGAGGTAGCACTGAAGAGTCACTTCACTAATGCAAATGTACATCTTAGGGTCTTGATTCAGACATTGTGGAAATATTTCAGAGTTTCCCTGTTGTTTGTGGTAATGGAAATATGAAAATTATGTTTTTGTATAACCCAGTTCTTTCATGCCAATGACTTTGTAGGTGTTCTCCACCCACTTACTCCTAATTCTTAGGTGTTTCCTAAGTGGTTGTTACGCATAGGGAAATCAGGAAATGCAAATAGAAGAGACACATCTATACTGAGAGGTAGGAACTAAATGATAAGGGTTCTCACAGTAACTTCCAAGATAAACAGAGTAACAGATCAGCACTTCACTGATATTTGTAAAATACTTTTCAGCTAATATAAATGGAAGAGCTTAGCACCTCTTTAAAGTGTATGATACAAACGTGTGGCTAATAATTTTCAGTGTGTTTCTGAGTGGATGAGTAGTAATTTTCTTAAACTAAACAATATAAATCTTAGTAATTGGCAAAAATGGATAAAGTGAGAGTACTAGAAATAAACTTCATCCTTTAGGCTTAAAAGTCAAGATGGAGGTAAAGAATTTAGAGGTAATTATTGACTCTGACCTTCATTTTAATTCGCATATTAATCACATTACCAGTACAGCATTTTTTCACTTAACAAATATAGCAAAAGTTAGATCCCTTATAACCTTGCAAGATGCTGAAAAATTAGTTCATGATTTTGTTTTCAGTCAACTAGATTACTGTAACACACTCCTTTTAGGAATACCCAAAAAAACTAGTGCAGAATGTGGCTGCGAGAATCTTAACTAAGAAAAGAAAATCTAAGCACATCTCTCAAATTTTGATTTTATTACTCATGCCATTTAGAACTGACTTTAAAGTACTATTTGTGGTGTACAAAGCCTTAAATAATCTCACTCCGACCTATAATTTGGAATGCCTTTCACCTTACACTCTAAATTTCAACCTTAGATCTTCAAATAAGTGTCTTCTTATTATTCCAAGAGCTAAACTTTAAAGAGGTGGTGAGGCAGCCTTCTGCTGTTATGTACCTAAAATATGGAATAGCTTACCGATATAAATTTGCCAGGCTAATACAGTGGAGCACTTTAAAAAACTGCTTAACCCATTGTTTTAACATGGCTTTCTCATAGCTACATTTTATAGCAACCCTGATAAACTATATATATGCCTTGAATTATCATTTTTGTCATTGCTCCGCAATCCATACTAATCCCTACTTTTCTCTGCTGTTCTTTGACCATTTTTCTGTGGTGACAATCTGTGCCACCACCTAATCAAGGCACCATACAGTCCTACATTGATGGACTGAAGCAGTACCCCAGATGTCCACATGGCCATCATCACCTAATTCTTTCACGAGAAGCCTGAAAACCATGAGGACTGATTGAGATCAATTTTATTAGGTTGAATGCCCAGTGGGCACTGGGCTGTCTTGTGGCCTTGGAACCCCTGCAGATTTTTTTTTCTGCACCCCTTTGGAGTTTTATTTTTCATTTTTTCTGTCCTCCCTGCCATCTAACCTTACTTATTCTTTGTTATTTAGTATTGCCTAATGTTGTTTCTATTTTTTATAAATTTTTCTTTCTTCACATTAATGTCTTGTATAGTTAAGACACTGCAGTGTCCAACTCCATATCTTTCAAAAACACCAAGAAATCACAGCTTACACCTATTTCCCTGCAAGTCATGATTTGAATATAAGACCATATCACTTTCTGAGATTTGTATATATGTGTTCAATATGAAAACAAACTCAGTATCCTACAGTGAAACTTAAGAAGCCAGTGGCAGCACTGAGTGTTTCCTCATCTACTATGGTCTAATTCTCGATAATCTTTTCAAAAGTCTGCAGAAGCCCATCATAGCTGTTTGCCACAGTGCTCACTATTTGTGATGCAAAGTTTCACCGAGTAGAAGTGTTTCTGAGCAACCTTGAACACCCTATAGACTTATAAAAAAAAACTTTTAGAAACTTAGAGAGAGATGTAAAACATTGGGGATTCAGACAAGCATTTTACCCCCTTACACAACACCAGGTTCAGTCTGTGTGCATAGCATTGTAAAAAAAAATTACCTTTAGCCAGATGTCCATTCAGTGAGAAAGCCATGGCAGCAGGGCCATCATAGGTCTGAGCCACACATTTCTCTTTGTAATTTTAGCCCTGCATGCTTTCATTTAAAACATCAAAGACAGACTAGGCATCTTGCCTCCTTAAACATCCAAAAATTCAACAAATCGCTCCTGACTTGACCTGTACTATCGACATATCGAACTATGATAGACAGTTGTGCATGACAAGAAATGTCGGTTGCCTCACCTACTTGCCATGCAAAAAAGGGAGCAGCTTAAACCTGATCTTTGATTTCATCAACAGCAGGGGCTACAAAAGCAGAAATCATATCATTTTGAATGGAATGGGACATGCCAGAAAACACAGAAGATGACTGGAAGTGTGTGGCCAAGACAGAATCATATTTGGGTAATGTTTCAGCAAATTCTCTGTAGTTCCCCTTGTTAGCAGATTCACTACCTTCATCATACCCTCTGAAAGCCAGCTCTTGATAGCCAGGTAGTGAAGTGACATCAATTAGGTGGTTAAGGAAGCCCCCTTTTCATTGTTTCATTGTGTTTTGCCACCTCAGTGAAAACACTGTCATTAATTGCATGTTCTACTCTGACCCTGCCAAGACAACTTTAACATGGTGTGGAACCTGGCCCGGACACAGACAGACGGACATCATTTAAAGTCACCCAACACATGTTTATTTACAATATTTACAAGTAGTACGATGCACATAACCCAGTGCCGCAGCACCAATCACCACAGTCCAGGGGCCTCATGTATAATGCCATGCGTAGAACTCGCACTATAACATGGCGTAAGCACAAAGCGAAATGTGCTTACGCACAGAAAAATCCAGATGCAGGAATCTGTGTGTACTCCAACTTCCACGTTCTTCCGCTACATGAATCCCAATCTGCGTGAAAACTAACGCTCGTGCACGCGCTTTATGTAACGCCCCAGCCCCTCCCAGAATTACGCCTCTTTGAATATGCAAATCAATATAAATCATCCTTAAGCTCAGCCTTCTGTGAAAAGACAATGGGAAAAGCACGGAGAAAAATATAAGGATTTCAGTGAATACTAAGTGGAGGCAAAGGAAAAACATACTATTTGTTCAAATAAACCGTGGTATAATCAACAAAAGGAAGTTGATCAAGTGACATAGCGTGTTGGAGAAACTTGAAAGCTCATGTTCACAAAATCGCACAGTGCCGGAAATAAAAAAGACGTCACATATCAAAGTCGCCGGGAAAAGGCGAGTTCTAGCCCACTGTCTGAGTGTCATATGAAAGATTATTAGGGTACAGAGAAAAAAAAGGCAGACAGGGGGGAAAAAAAGCACGAAATGTCAACTTCAATCTAGACATTTCCACTTTAATCACGTAGTTTATTTTTGTCATTAAAGTAGAACATCATAAACTTCATCTTAAAATCGTTTAATTAACCAGTTTCTCAAATCACATCGTAATTAAAGTAGCACGTTAAATGCTTTGTTTTGTATTTGATCTTCTATGTGCTCTATGTTTGTGAACCACTACTTGCTTCTTAAACCGGCTTTCTTCCTCCAACTGGACACAGAATCCATTACATTCGTGATATTATAGCCCTCTGAATAACTAAAATACTGAGATGTATACGTGATATCATTTTTATGATGATAGGAGTTAAAGCACGCTATTAAACATGGGTTTCACTTCGATGAAATAATTTATTGCAGCAATACTCAGGGGCGGCTCTAGGCTTGTGGTGGCACTGGGCAGAGGAAGAATCGGTGGCTCCTTCCCCGCCAATGTCAGTAAGGTAGCTTATGCACGGTGGATGGCCACGTCCGTTGCAGACACTGCATAGCCGTCTCGTGCTCATGACACAAGCACTTAACTTTTGCCGAAATTTGTCGCTGCATTTTTAGCTGTGTTGTTATTTTCTATTTCTGTTTTTTTCTGTTTTCAATATATATTGGCTTAGCCGCCACTGCAGTCCTTGCTTTTCTTTCCCCAAGTAACCAATCGCTACACAATCAGCTCTGTAATAGAAGTTAAGCCATCTGTAAGCTTAACGCCGATTCTTCAAAACATTTAAGGAACATTGAAATATTGTTGTAGTACATGTTTAATTATTCTATCCTTCACGACACTCCCAGTGAAGAATATAGATTATTTAAATGAAGTTAAAGTTTTATCTGTATAATTTAATAAACATATTTTGCTGCATTTCACCTTAAAAATGATATCGTCATCATATGTAAATACGCACTTTATAAAGTGGCTCAGGTTGTGAGATATTATAACTATAGTGCAAGTTTGTGGGGTGATTGTACTAATAAGTACAAACAGTTCTACAAGGTGCAATTGATTGAGTGCATTTAAAGTTCTTGGGATGAAACTGTTTCTGAACCGTGAGGTCCATACAGGAAAGGCTTTAAAACATTTTGCAGTGGCTGAGACAGCGTGTCCATGAAACTGTATACCGATAATTCTCTTTCCGATCAGCTGCTGCTGTGATTCACACTCAGATACAGTGATATACATACTCTGAGTGGTGCAGTGAGAGTAATATGGAAAAAGATGATCCGCTGTGGCAACTCCTAACGGGAGGAACTGAAAGAAGAAGAAGAAGGAGAGGTGAGAGTAACAACGCTAAAGCGGTTATGGTATTTGGAATACTATGGCTGTTCCTTGGAACTTATATTGTTACAAGTTAATTACAATCAGATTTGTTAAACTAATAAACAATATGCAGTTAGTTTCAGTGTATTTATAAAGCCGTGTCAGGAAAATAAAGAGTAACCACACAGGAACAGTAGCACTGCTTTGACGCTAGGTGCTGCCAGTCAGCAAAACCGAGCGGAGAACTTGCGTACGACAAGGTATGAGGTACTGTGGAAAAGTGCGTGGCTTTACGCCAAGTGTAGGTTTTATACATCGTGATTTGAACGTGGAAAAGTTCTTACGCAACATTTCTGTACGTACTCACCGTTTATACATGAGGCCCCAGGCCCTCAATGAACTGCCTTCTCTCTCAGGACGATTTCCACTCCTCTCCTTCGACTTCCGTCCTCTTCCACTTGACTCCAGCCATCGAATGGAGGGAGGCGGCCCCTTTTATATCCACCCGGATGTGCTCCAGGTGTCCTCCAGTAATCTTCTGCCGGCACTCCACTGTGTACCCGGGTGACCCGATCCTCTTCCCCCCAGCATCTCCAGGTGTGGAGGAAGTGCTGAGGTCCAGGACTCTCCAAGCATTGGGGCTCCCCCATTCGGTGACCACGGGCCCCTACAGGTTTGAGCCTCAAAGCTCTGCACCCGTGGTCCTCAATGCAACCAGGGTGGTCGCCCCCTCATGGTCTGGAGGAGGCATAAGCCCGCCTATGGTCCTCTTGGGCGTCCCGACTGGGTACCACCCCCAGCCGCATGCCACAATGGACATTAACTTACATGTTCATTACTTTCCCCAAAACCCAGTTTTGACTAAACAACCAGAGATGGTTATTAAGAAGCATGGCCAACATTCCATATATATATATATATATATATATTGTGAACCACCAGACAAAGACACAAGTGCCATAAAATAATAGTCTTTTATTCAGTGGGAAACTTTTTCCACTCATTTTACACTAGCACCAATTACAGTACAGCCCAAGAACACAGCACTTCATCCTTCCTTCCTTCTTTCTGCCTCGACTCTTCTACTGAGAAGCTTTGTCCCTCTTTCTCCTGACTCTGGCTCGTCTCTGTGAGGCAGCTGGCTCCTTTTTATGCTTCACCATTCCAGGTGGCTCATTAGGAAGGTCTGGAATTACTTCCTGTGTTGCCAACAAACAGAAATTCACATACAGCCCTGTGGGAATCCGAGGTGTTGCTGCAACCCAAGAGGGGCTGTCAAGTAGCAATTCAGGGGAAAGAGCACCCTTTAAAACCCATCTCTCCTTGTTCTTCCTTTATGGAGGGAGCCCGAGCTGGGTAAAGATGCCAGCCAACCCTCACATTGCTCCTCACTCAGATGAGCCTTATAGGGCGTGGCAACCCATCCTGTGAGGGTTCTTTATCTCCCGTAGGGGCTGTTAATACTGGTCTGTCCATGGCCCTGCACTGAAATAGAGAACAAACAGGTTAAAGGAGAGGTTGCCCTACGACTTCCTTCTCTACTATAAAAGTGCAGTGTTTCCAATCACGACCAAGGCGACAGCATTCATAGCGCAGTCACTCTCTTCCTGGTACTCGTATACTATGAGATTGAAAGCAGGCTGGGTATTCCTGCATCTCTTTCAGACCAGCCAAGGTTTGCTTCTCTATCCACATCAACGGATTGATGCTTTTGGACACACATGAGCACACACGTTCACGTGCAACACTGTCAGTAGACTGAGAGTTTCTCTTGCGGATCTCCTTTTTGCTCTGGGGTGAAGTGACAGTTTGGTCACTCTATAGAAAAAGTCAATCAGATCACTAGGACAGCATTTTTTCACTTAAGAAACATATCTAAAGTTAGACCTCTTACTGTATATCACTGAAAGATGCTGAGAAATTAGTTCATGCGTTTGTTTTCAGTCGACTAGATTACTGTAAGCACTCCTCCCAGGACTACCCAAAAAGACATACTGTAAATCGTTTGCAACTAGTGTAGAACGCAGCTGCTAGAATCCTAACTAGAAAAAGAAAATCTGAGCACATCTCTCCAGTTTTGATGTCACTGCACTGGTTACCTGTGTCTTTCAGAATTGACTTTAAAATACTGCTTATGGTTTATTAAGCTTTTTAACATGCACATGTACCGGTCCCGGTACATAACTACACTTGGACGACGTCACAGCCATGTCACAGCCATGTGTGCATGCCCCTCTGTCATGCACCTCGACATACTACACATCAAATGAAACCTCAGAGTCTCGTCTTTCCGATGATATAAACCATTTTGACACACAACAACCACAGCAATGACACTAAATCCTTTAAACAGAGAAGTAAATACTTTTAAGAGTTGACTTTTCCTACCTTTGAAGGCTCTCTGCAAGTCAAACATCAATATTTCCGAGCAATATTGATCTCATTCTGTCCGTAAGGCTCCAGGGAATATAATCCAGTAAAACAATTAGGTCCAAAACACACGATAGATCCTCAAAGGGACAAAAACTCCAGAAAATGTTTCTTAACTTGAGACTAGCTCCGACATTTTTTTTCACTTCTATTGGTCATATCAGACGTAATTTGTTTCTGTCGGCAATAACCATGCTAAAGCATGTTACACGGAAGTGTTAGCTTCTGATTGACACCTAAGTTGGCCAATTACGAGAGGTCTGGGGGGTGATTGGCGCCTTGTATAGCCAACGAGTGTCACAGACAGCTGAACGATGACGCACAACTGTTTATTGTGATTTCACCAAGTTTTTTCGCATTTTAAATATGGATAAACGTACAGATAAACGTAAATACACTCTCAATGAAGTAGTAGAGGCATGTACGCGGCGTGACAGTGATCAATCGGACCAGGAGAAGTCTGAGGCAGAGAGCGACATGTGACATGCCCTTGTGCTTTCTGCCTGCTAGGGATTGCTACAATCAGTGGCACATGGAAAAACGCTGAGCTGTGTTGTAACAGTTTGTAAAAATATATATAGTTTGTGTGCATTTTATTAAAAAAATAAAAAATAAAATATATATATATTTTGGCCCATAAGACTTGTTTTGACTATTTTTATATTGAAATGTGTATTTTTTTATTGTTTTTATTATGGAATATGAATTTCCATAACTAATAGAGTGACACTGTGTGTAGATATAGATTCTTTTAGGTGTAAGCTTTCAGTAGAGCCCTCATTGATATATGTGGGTTGAAGCATTCAAAAGTTATTGCACTTTTTCCATACGTTCCAAAATGTGGATAATGGATAAACCATAGGTCCCTCTAAAAAGCACCTAGATATGCCCACATAAAAACTGGTGTAAAAATGTCATTTTTACAGGTATTCTTTTCAAATTCGAAATGTGAGTAGTCAACAAGTTATTCTGTTGGTATATAGTGTGTTTCTGTCCCCACCTACCTACTGCAGCTATAGAGGCCTTTATTTTCACAAAAAAACTTAGGCGAGAACAAAAAAAATCATTTTTTCTGTGAGTTCTAATGTGCATAACTTTTGATCAGTCACACCTACAGTGATTCTGACTACTACGGGTGAAACTAGAGAATGTTACCTTTACAAAGAGACCATGTGTTTATACTCCAGATAGTTCAATAACAGCAATGATTCTAATTTGGAGAGGTCAAATTACAAGCGAGTTAGCAAAAATGACCCTGCTTGATAAGGGGTATTAAATAATCTTGTCCCATCTTATATATCGGAATATCTGACACCTTATATTCCAAATCGTAACCTCAGATCCTCAAATGAGTATTTCGTTAGAATTCCAAGAACAAAACTTAAAAGTGGTGAGACGGCCTTCTGCTGTTATGCACCTAATATCTGGAATAGCCTGTCAATAGGAATTCGCCAGGCTAATACAGCAGAGTACTTTAAAACACTGCTGAAAACACATTACTTTAAGATGGCCTTTTCATGACTTCACTTTAACTTAATCCTGATACTCTGTATGTTCAATTCATCATAATAACTATTCATGGTGGCTCTAAAATTCGTACTGACCCCTACTCTCTCTTCTGTTTCTTTTTCCGGTTTCTTTGTGGTGGCGCCACCACCACCTACTGAAAGCATCATGATGCTCCAACATTGATGGATGGATCAAAAGCCAGAAGTCTATGTGATCATCATCGTTAAGTCCTTCCGTGAGAACCCTAAATCCAAAGAGGACTGTTTCATTTATGTTAGGTAGAATGCCCAGAGGGGACTGGGCAGTCTAATGGTCTGGAATCTCTACAGATTTTATTTTTTTCTCCAGCCATCTGGAGTTTTTTGTTTTTTCTGTCCACCCTGGCCATCGGACCTTACTCTTATTCTATGTTAATTAATGTAGACTTATTTTATCTTTCTATTCTTCATTATGTAAAGCACTTTGAGCTACTTTTTGTATGAAAATGTGCTCTGTAAATAAATGTTGTTGTTGTCCACTGTGTGCTTTTTTTCTTCAGTAGCTGCACATATGAATATGCTTGTATGTGTCACTCGCTTCATATTCTTTTGCTGTCTTCTCAATTGTGTAATGTGTTTTTTGTTCAGCGCTCTTTGGAGCTCTTGCTTTTTGTGTGCGTATTGCGTTCACATGAGCCGCTCGGAGTACATGCATCGGAGGTTTGCTATCTCGTGCTATCTTGCGATGTCATGGCTTTATTTAATGTTAGTTAAGACCCGGCACTTAAAAGTTTCTCTTGCACTTTTGCTGAGTTTGTGCCAAACACTATTCTATCCCTGACCATCTCATCTTCGTTTGCATAAGCACAGTCCTTCACCAGCAATTTTAACTCTGTTACAAAGTGATCAAAAGTCTCGTTTATACCTTGCATATTCTCACTAAACTTGTATCTTGCGAAAATCGTATTCGTCTTAGGCATGACAAACGCCTCGTAGCGGCAGCGTGTCTATTGGATTGCTGCTGACGGACGGCCTTATATGGGCAGGCACTCAATTACGTGGGAGTCGTGGGTATGGGAGACGCAATATAGGTAGGGAGCCAACTACGTGGGAGGCGTGGTGATGGGTGACGTAACTCCGCCTCACACGGCAACCGAGCTGCAGGCTATGGCCGTATATATGAATGTAAGTAGGATTCAGTTATGACTGTTACACGTAGAATTTCAAAATGAAACCTGCTTAACTTTTGTAAGTAAGCTGTAAGGAATTAGCCTGCCAAATTTCAGCCTTCTACCTACACGGGAAGTTGGAGAATCAGTGATGAGTCGGTGAGTCAGTGAGTCAGTCAGTCAGTCAATCAGTGAGGGCTTTGCCCTTTATTAGTATAGATTAGGTAAAGCCATATATTGCCAAGCCAATTCACTGCAGCAAATGGTTTGTTTTTACTTTGGTTTTCTTTGCATTTGGCATGTTTCTATATAGTCTTGGAAATGTGGGAAATGTTGGAAAGCATCTGTGTATTAAGAGGTGTCCTTGAGGTAATGTGGTTTTGTGGTCATTACGCAGTCAAAGAGGCTTTTTTGTTGTTGGTAAATGAAACTATGTAAATGTAAATAACATTTATTCCAAGTTTTGTTAGTTATTTAGGCTTCCCAAAGGCACAATAGACCACATTCATATGCAAATTAAGGCACTGCCAAACTTATCAGAGCCTGGCTATGTAAAACAGAACTCCTTCCACAGCATCAATAACCATGTAAGTTATTTTAAGTGACGTTGATGTCTATATCCATTTCTATTGAGCAGTCTTTCATTCTGATCAGGGCAAACTCTAAAAAGCTTAGACCTTAAACCAAGCATTGGCAGTAGCCAAATGTGCAATAACTGCTGCATATAAATATCTTATCGTAAATATGAACTATGTTCACTTATTACCAAGTGTGCTTCACACCACTCACATTGCCACTGAATATAAAATTGGTGCCTTAAGTGTGACATTCACCAGTTGGTAAGTTTAAAATCATACTTGTTAATTCAAAGGAAACTTTTATTTCATTTGAGTAATGCTATTAACATTTAATTTTGTAATGCACAAATTTAAAACTTGGTCTGCGACAGTTTGCCACAAGGCCTCTGTTACTTTCTTAATAGCAGACACATTTTTTTTTTCATTATTATAGATTAAGTAGCGCTTCTACTTCAGCTACTGAAAAGATACCATTGTGTCCTTCAAGTATTCTATATGAAATTAACCTAATAAACTCTAAACGTTTCTCAGCTATGCCGTAATATAGCATGAATCCCATCAGGTTCACATTAGTTTCAGTTACAGATACTAAATCTGTAAATTTTGCACTCTACTCTGTTCACTTGTTTGCAAATAATTTATTAGTTTGTTGGAAATGTAGTTCTCTAAAAACATGAAATGAAGAAGAAAGTAATGAAACTGTGCTTGCTTATTATGCTCAGCGGGCACAAGATTTCAAAAGGTGACTGAACGAAAAGGACATGGTCAAAAAACTGAGCCGAGGGTTAGAACCAGGATAACAGCTATACAGAAACCAGATCCAAGAACTGCAAGACAAATTTGAAGTCAAGAAGTCTTGCTGAGAATTCAAAAACCACAGACGCAAAACACAGGTTCTAAAGGTTGGAAAAGTTTTAGAATCTTTGTGGTCTTATGAGAAATTGTTCCTTTCATTTAACTTTTGGCCTTTTCTAGCAATATAAATAGTTAATGCTGTAGTTAAATAAATATAAAAAGTGTTCATAGTATATTGTATATATTTTGGAAAAGATTTTAAAAGTTTCGATATATTTTTTGAAATACTGTATTAATAAAGTAATAACAGGAAAACGACTAAATGCACTCTTTAATGTGAAATGCACATTAGTTCAATTGTACATTTTATGTTGTTCATTCAATGTCATATTAATTCTTTAGTATTTAGTATTTAATTACCACAAGTAAATAAAAATGTAAATACTGCATTTCTGTTACTTTAATTGCATTGGGTTAAAGTGAAAGGTGCTGGAATACTCTGTGCAGTGAAGTGATGCAATAGTGTAGTAAGATTAAGAATAGTTTATTGCAGTTGAGCTGCCTGCAATTAAATTTGTAAGTTTGTAACTTGTGGAAATGTGATTTATTGTGCAAAGTATAAAATTAATTACTATATAAGACAGTAAAGACAGAAAGTGTAAACGTATGTTATTGTAAATGATAAGATAATTGAATGATTAGTTTATTCCTGATAATACTTCTGTTGACAGAGCCAAGATTCAGGATTTCTGTTATTAATCTACCTTTTCTTGACTAGGAAAGTTGTGACACTTATCAGCAAATTATAGTAGATGAGTTCAATAAATTTCTGACTGTAAATAGGCATAAAAGATTGTTTACCTATAACCATTTACTTTTAGGTGTTTCTTCAGTGGGCGGCACAGTGGCGCAGTGGTAGTCGCTGCTGCCTCACAGTTAAGATACCCATATTCGCTTCCCGGGTCCTCCCTGCGTGGACTGTGCATGTTCTCCCCGTGTCTGCGTGGGTTTCCTCCGGGTAATCTGGTTTCCTCCCACAGTCAAAAGACATGTGTGTGTATACGCACCCTGCGGTGGGCTGGCGCCCTGCCCGGGGTTTGTTTCCTGCCTTGCGCCCTATGTTGGCTGGGATTGGCTCCAGCAGACCCCCGTGACCTTGTGGTTAGGATATAGCAGGTTAGATCATGGATGGATGGATGTTTCTTTAGCTCCAGCCATGCTCTAAAAACTTATGTAAAGTTTAATACAAGACATGCCAGATCTAGCGATATACATGGGTGACTTCTTGGTAACAGATGCAATTGAAGAGGAACAGTTACAGAATTTACAGGAATTGATGAAAAGGCTAAAGGAGGCAGGGTTATGTGATTTCCTGGCTCTGCACTAAAAGCAAATTTGGATTTGGTAAATTAATATAATAGGTTTTTACCAAATTTGGCAACTTTACTAGCCCCATTGTATAGATTGTGAAGAAAGGATGTGCCATGGTCTTGGAGAAGGGCACAAAAGGAAGCATTTCGAGAGTCCATTACTCAACGCCCAAGGATGGTCCCTGCCTTGTACTTTATGCTTACTGGAACCGGCGTGACCCTGGATGGATGAAATAATTAAACATGTATAATGAAGATTTTTCAATGTTCCATAAAAGTTTTGAAAATTCAGTGTTCTAAGCTTATACCTAGTTTTACATTTATTACAGACACTTATTGTGTGGCAATTGGTTATGTGGAGAAAGAAAATGGAATTACAGGAATTAGAGGCTAGTACGTTTGATGGAGACAGTACTGTTGCAGTAAATTATTCCATCCAGGGTCTCAAGGGTCTCCCAGCAAGCATCTGGAGGGAAGCACAGAACAATCCCTGGACAAGGGGCCAGCTCATCGCTACCACTGTACCACAGTGCCTCCACATGTTTAATGCATTTCATCACGAAAATATCAAGTATGCATTCATATATTCTAAAATGAATGAAATGTACAGAGAATGCCCATTTAAGAAGTACTTAGCGTTTATTGACTGGGTCAGGGAACACATAGAATACAAAGCATTTAACATGCTACTTTAGTTGCGATGGGATTGGAGAAACTCTAATAAATGAAACATTAATTTTAAGTTGTAGATTTGTTTTGTGAAATGTAAGTTTGTTTTGCCCTTTTCGGCCACCGTAATGCAATGATAAAATAAACTACAAGATTAAATTTAAAATTTAAAGATTAAAGTCGACATTTCAAGTTTAATTTCACCATAGAACTTTTTTCTTCGCTGTGTCACTTTTTTTTTTTGCTTCTCTGTGGCCCTAATGCACTTCCATATGACACTCAGACACTCGCCTTTTCATGTTGACTTTGACATCTGACCATTTCTTTTTTATTTCAGGCAGTGTGTGACTCTTCTGAACTTGAGCTTTTCAGTGCCACTTCATCAGCTTCCTTTTGTTCTTAATGTCAATGCCTATGCCACAAAATAGTATGTTTTTCCTTTCCTTCACTTCACTGAGTAGGACCTCTACTTCACATTTGATGAAATTCTTCTTTTTCACACATGCTTTTACCATTATCTTTTAACAAAACACTAAACAGAAGGGGCTGATTATGTTGATTTTAGTACTCAACTATGTGAAATTCTGAGAATAGTTGGGGTGGGGCTGTAGGCACATGCATGTGTGTTAAAATTCATATTGATTGGGATTTATAAAGGGTGTGTGGAACTTTCCTTACACTTATGGCGCTTTTCCACTGCATAGTACGGCATGACACGGTTCAGTTCAGCTCACTTTTGGGGGGTTTTCCACTAGGAACAGTACCTGGTACCTGGTCCTTTTTTTAGTACCACCTCAGCCGAGGTTCCAAGCGCCGAACCGTTACCAAAACGTGACGTGTAAACTCTGCTGGTCACTGATTGGCCAGAGAAAATCGTCATTACTGCGTCACTGAACTTGCGACACGAGACACAACAGACCCGCTAGATTTTTAGCACAGCCAGCGAAGGTTCGGACGCACCATTTTGTTTTAACCAAAAATGGCTGTCTATTGAGGAAGTACAGAGGTTCCTCTCGTTGGTAGCCGAGGAGCGGATCCAGCGAGAGCTGGATGGGGCGACGCGGAATGAAAAAGTTTTTCAGGAGGTCGGCGCAACTATAACGACACGTGAATAATCCCGCCCACTCTAAAGCGGTACTAAACTGCAGTCGAAACGCAAACCGAGCCGAACTGAGCCGAACCAAGGTGAGCTGTACTGAACCGTGCTGTGCCGTACTATGCAGTGGAAAAGCGCCAAAAGTTTCATGCCTCTGAATTTTTTTGTGCATATGCGCATTTCTGTTTTAGTTCGTGCACCATGTTTTAGTGTAAATTCTACACAAGATGTTATACATGAGACCGGTCCTTACAAAAAATATCCCCAAACTATCTTTCTTACAGAATACTAAGATTATCCAAAAAAACTCATTGAAATTGGATTATGTATAATGCTTCAGTCTTGCAAAATCATATGTGTTGTAAAATCCCTACATTATCATATTGGTACAAAAATCTTTGCTTTTGTGTCATGTTAAAATTACAATTACTTTTAAAGTCCTGTAATAAAATTCATTATTTGAAGCAAAATCTAAAAAAGCAACTTATTCTGAAATAGATTTTATTGGTTGCTCATCATCTTCTTAATGAATCTGCAACACCCTCCATAACTAATCAGGAAAAGGGTGTCTTAGTTTATTTAAAATTAGAAATAAATCAAAGTTTTGTTCAAGACATTGACCAAAACATCATCAGAATTAAGCAAGAATGTATTACTTCTATTCTAAATAAATAAACATGGACTTTTGATATTCCAATACATATGATGGGCTACTCATATGGGATTCTCTAATCACATAGCTCTCCAGATTGGGTAGGAGCAAGAGTGCTGAGGCTTTTATGTACCCAAAATGTTTTGGATTGTATCGATTAATGACTGACAATGACATTTTAATGTTATATGATTTTAATATGATTTTTAGAAAGAATAACACTGAATTAAACTCATATCCCCAAACTTGTGTTGTGTACATTAATTGCCAATTGCAAATTTGCCCTGAGTGAGTGTGAGAACTGGATGTTTCTTGCCTTTCTTCCAGTGCATGTGAGCAAAGATTTTCTTCATGTACCTTTTAAAACTATTAATTTGAAGAAAAGCATTTCAGAATGTACTAAGTTATGGTAACTTACAGTTTTAAAAATTAATGTTAGTAGGCAGATAAAGAGGGAATTTTCCAGAAACAGCAAACATTTACTCAATAAGGTTGTTTTAGTATTTTAGTGTAAAAGAGTAATCAATGAGAAGGTGAAATTAACTTGTGAAGAAATCAATACATTTGCAACAGCTACAGAAGCATGAAGAATTACTTCCAAAAATAAAGAGTTTGAAATCAAATGAATCATCAAGATCAAATAGATTAAATCAATTGACAAAGAGTAGACCAAGTTAGTGACTGCATAATTTTATGTGTATTCTTCAGAAATCAAAGCACAGTGGATAAATTCTTAAACATTTAAAGCTGTCAAAAGTTTCTGAATTCAGCAAAATGAACATTTTGTATTGTCATATATGTGCACATGGGAAATAGCTTAAGGGTTTGAGTGATGGTAATTACCTGCTTAACCAAGGGTTGGTGCTGTGGTCTAATGCCTTCCCTCTTCCTCCCGCTGTAGAACAGGAGACTGACAGTCACTCTGCATCTGATGTCATTTCCGTTGTCCACCCTCCTGGACCTTACCCTTCTTGACGAGTGACTATATAAGCCAAAATCATCAATGTTTTTCGCAGTTCTGTTCTGAACTCACATCTGGAAAGTCATCTTAGCAAATTATCGCTTGTTGCATTTTTCTGCGTTCTTTCAAATCTTCTTGGGTCACCAAAGTGGTGCTCCAATTCTTTCACATTGTTGTGTCTCCTTTAAACACTATCTTAGGTAAATTAATTGAAGTAATTGTTAAAGAAAGTATTTTATGCAGCAACAATTGACTTCAGATGTGTAGTTAACAATTAGGAAGGGTTTGGTAAGGTAAGATTGTGCTTTTTTAATATGCTTGAATTTTATAAGGAATCAAAAAAATATTAGATCGGGGGTTGTATATGATATTATTTATCTTGATTATCAAGTAGCATTTAAAAAAGAATATGGGAATAAGAGTTGGGCATTAAAAGGTACAGTGTGAAGATGGGTGTAACAAAGAAAGTAAATAGGTAGGATAGAGTACTCTCCAGGTATTTTACTTTTACATTTATTTGCCCATTAAATGTTTTTACCCAAAGTGATTTATAAAAGATGTTCCCATAATTGAGTAAACATCAGTCTGAGGGCTGCTTGGGAACACATATTGCAGTACAGGGTTTCAAAAATGATCATAACCAGGAAAAACTCAAAACAAAATACACGCAAGTTGCAATTCTTGGGTTATAAATATTTAACAGCTAATGTCAGTTAAACAGAAATTTACTAAACAAGACATTTTTCAAAAGCCTTTTTGAAAATACTGAGGGAGTCAGCATTTTGAATGGAGGTTGGCAGCTTGTTCCACCAGCCAGGAGTTCCACTTTAAAAGAGTCTGGCGTGAGATTTGATGCCATTCTTTGGCAAACATGAGTTGTTGAGGAAGAGCATAGGACCTCATAAGTGTCTCCATATACAGTATATATATATATATATACTGTATATATATATATATATATATATATATATATATATATATATATATATATATATATATATATATATATATGAGCTGCCCTGTTGACTAATCTATAGGTAACCATTAAGGATTTGAACTTTATGTGTACCCCTACAGGTAACCAATGCAATGAAATGAAAAGAGGAGAGACAGATGTCCGTTTCAGCTGGTGGAAGACTAGACATGCCACGTACTTTGAATAATCTGCTTGATGACACATGCTGGTACTCTTGCCAGGAGAGATTTGTAATAGTCCAGACATAACAGGACAAGGAGTTATGCTGCATGCTCTTCTAGATATGGTCAGATCATGAGATATTGTACAGAGTGAATCTGTAAGATTGGGAAGTCATAGCTACTAATGTTCCTTCAAAGGAGTGGCCTGGGTTGTGTAATTTTTGTGTGTGTGTGTGAAGAACAAATTCTAAAAACCAACAATTTTTAGTGCCAGTGCAATGCATTTATGTACGAGGGATGTTCAGTAAATTTCCACACTTTTTTCATACTCTATGTATTAAGAATTTCAAAAACAAATTATATCACTTTTCTACATAGTCACCTTTGTTTGTGATGCAATTTTCCCAGCGTCACACCAACTTTTTAATGCCAATTACTACTCCTCCCGCCTTCACCATTTCCAACGAAAATATAAAAGCGTGGAAACTTTTTGAACATCCATCATTTATAGCATAAAAAAGATCACACATATAATTATTTGCTTTACTTCATATTTAATGTTAAAAATTAAAAATATGAACTGAACTGATATAGCAAAGTTATATGTATATATTTTTTCTATTTAGAACAGGGGTTCTCAACGTCGGTCCTGGGGACCCCCTGTCACTGAAGGTTTTTGTTCCAACCAGCTTCTGTTTTTAATTGAACTCCTGGGCTAATTAAGTGAAGTGATATATATTGTGGTCCCCGGTCGGGGCTGGAGCCCGGCCGGGACGCCCAGCACGACCAGAGGAGGGCTTGTGCCTCCTCCAGACCGCAAGGAGGTGATCGCCCTTGTTGTATTGGGGGCCACGGGTAGGGGGCTTGGAAGCCCAACCCTGTAGGGGCCCGTGGCCACTGCCAGGCGGCGCCCTGGTGCCTGAGGAACCCTGGAGCCCAGCACTTCCGCCACACCAGGAAGTGCTGGGGGGAAGACGACAGGGGACACCCGGACGCCACACTGGGGTGTGGTCAGGACTGATTGCCGGGAAGCAGCTGGAGCCCATCCGGGTTCCCATTTAAGGGGCCGCCTCCCTCCAGTCAACAGTGGATGTCGGGTGGAAGAGGACAGAGCTGGCGAGTGGACGGAAGGTGGTCAAGAGAGAGGCACAGTGACTGGAAGAGTGTGGCCTGGACATTGGGGGAATCGGTGCTGGAGGCACTGGGGTTGTGAGTGCACGTAATTTGTGTAAATAGTAGTGTAAATAAACAGTGTGTGGTGGAACTATGTTGTCTGTCTGCTTGTGTCCGGGTCCCAGTCCACAATATATATATATATATATATATATATATATATATATATATACACTCACCTAAAGGATTATTAGGAACACCATACTAATACGGTGTTTGACCCCCTTTTCCCTTCAGAACTGCCTTAATTCTACTTGGCATTGATTCAACAAGGTGCTGAAAGTATTCTTTAGAAATGTTGGCCCATATTGATAGGATAGCATCTTGCAGTTGATGGAGATTTGTGGGATGCACATCCAGGGCACGAAGCTCCCGTTCCACCACATCCCAAAGATGCTCTATTGGGTTGAGATCTGGTGACTGTGGGGGCCATTTTAGTACAGTGAACTCATTGTCATTTTCAAGAAACCAATTTGAAATGAATCGAGCTTTGTGACATGGTGCATTATCCTGCTGGAAGTAGCCATCAGAGGATGGGTACATGGTGGTCATGGAGGGATGGACATGGTCAGAAACAATGCTCAGGTAGCCTGTGGCATTTAAACGATGCCCAATTGGCACTAAGGGGCCTAAAGTGTGCCAAGAAAACATCCCCCACACCATTATACCACCACCACCAGCCTGCACAGTGGTAACAAGGCATGAAGGATCCATGTTCTCATTATGTTTACGCCAAATTCTGACTCTACCATTTGAATGTCTCAACAGAAATCGAGACTCATCAGACCAGGCAACATTTCTCCAGTCTTCAACTGTCCAATTTTGATGAGCTCGTGCAAATTGTAGCCTCTTTTTCCTATTTATAGTGGAGATGCGTGGTACCCGGTGGGGTCTTCTGCTGTTGTAGCCCATCCGCCTCAAGGTTGTGCGTGTTGTGGCTTCACAAATGCTTTGCTGCATACCTCGGTTGTAAAGAGTGGTTATTTCAGTCAAAGTTGCTCTTCTATCAGCTTGAATCAGTCGGCCCATTCTCCTCTGACCTCTAGCATCAACAAGGCATTTTTGCCCACAGGACTGCCGCATACTGGATGTTTTTTCCTTTTTACACCATTCTTTGTAAGCCCTAGAAATGGTTGTGCGTAAAAATCCCAGTAACTGAGCAGATTGTGAAATACTAAGACCCCCCGTTTGGCACCAACAACCATGCCACTCTCAAAATTGCTTAAATCACCTTTCTTTCCCATTCTGACATTCAGTTTGGAGTTCAGGAGATTGTCTTGACCAGGACCACACCCCTAAATGCATTGAATCAACTGCCATGTGATTGGTTGATTAAATAATTGCATTAATGAGAAATTGAACAGGTGTTCCTAATAATCCTTTAGGTGAGTGTATATGTGTATATATATTGTCACACTTGGGTCACAGATTTGCACAGAGATACTCGGGATTGTGGAAAAAAAGAAGGAATTTTATTCAAGCATTGCAAACAAACATTTGACACTTCAAACTTGCTCCTTGACAAAGATGGCTGTTTCGTCTTTCAATTAAAGGTTACATGAGTTTCTTCTTCTTCGAATGTTAACGCATCAGGAGCAGAGGCAGTCTGAGAGAGAGAGAAAGCAAAAGAAATCAATACCAAATCTGACAGGTGCGACGGCTTTTAAGTCGGCAAGTACCGCGCGAGGCTTGTATCGCGCGTTATAGTGCAAGGTTAAGGATCAATGCGAGGGTAGTCTATGTTTCGGGCTTTGTGGTTTTCCCAGGGGCGTCCGTATCTTCTTGGGGTGCGATCAGCCCTCCAGCTCACACCCTCCCCCTCAGCTTTATTCACATTCGTGCGAATCAAGCGACTCTCTGTACCAAGTTCATGTTCATGTAGTCGTGATAATACGTCTGCGTTGACGTGTTCAGATTCTGGTCAATGCTTAACTGTGAAACTAGGTTGTAAACACAGAATCTATCTCATTAGACGAGAATCTGTTGGTAAAACCACTGGAGTGGAGCATGATCAGTTACCAAAGTGAAGTTTCGTCCCCACAAGTAATATCGAAGTGCCTCCACAGCCCACCTGATTGCCAAGCATTCTTTCTCAATTGTAGAATAATTACGCTCTCTAGGTAATAATTTCCTACTTAAATATGTGATTGGATGTTCCTCTCCATCAAAAATCTGAGACAACACTGAGCCCACACCAAACGCGCTTGCGTCTGTTTGCAAGATAAAATCTTTTGTGAAATCCGGGTTTCTTAGAACCGGGTAAGAAGACAATGCTTTTTTTAAATCGCTGAAAGAACGTTCGCAATTTTCTGTCCACAAGATAGGTCGGTTTTTCTTGCCTCTAGTAAGTTCTGTAAGGGGAGCGGCTCTATGTGCAAAATTTGGAATGAATCTTCTGTAGTAACCAGCAAGCCCGAGAAAGGCACGTACCTGCTTCTGTGTCCCAGGTCTCGGATAAGCAAGCATTTCTTCTATTTTCCTTAATTGTGGCCTAAGTAAACCCTTGCCCATAGAATAGCCTAAGTAATGAGTTTCGGACATGCCCAGTTTACATTTTTGGGTTAGCAGTAAGGCCAGCCTGTTTCAAGCTCCCAAGAACGGCTTGAAGCCGCTCTAAGTGTGTTTGCCAATCATTGCTGAAAATCACGACATCGTCAAGATATGCCCCAGCATATTCAGAGTGAGGACGCAGGATCTGATCCATCATGCGCTGAAAAGTCAGAGGTGCCCGTGAAGACCAAATGGGAGTCTTGTAAATTCATAGAGTCCATCAGGAGTCGCAAATGCCGTTTTCTCACAACTGCTAGCCTCTAAAGGCACCTGCCAATAGCCTTTCGTGAGATCTAGCGTGGAGATATAGCTCACCTGACCCAGTTTTTCCAACAGTTCATCGACACGGGGCATGGGATAAGCATCAAATTTAGAGACCTTATTCAAGCGTCTGAAATCGATACAGAACCGAACCGAACCGTCTTGCTTTGGGACTAATACGACTGGGCTGCACCAGTCACTTCTACTTTCACGAATTACACCCAGTGTCAGCATCTTTTTTACCTCTTCAAGACAATATTTCGCGCTTCCCGTATCCGAACGGCCGCATCTGTACGCAACATCAGGTTCAGTGGTAATTTTATGTTTTGTAATGTTAGTCTTGCCTGGTAAATCTGAAAAGACATCAGTGTTCCGTTCTATCAAAGATAACAGTTCTGTCTTTTGCGTGTCAGTAAGATCGTTACCAATGGTAACATCGGTCTGAGAAACAGCAGCCAAGGAAGTGTTAACCTCTTGTCGGTCGTGCCATTCCTTCAAGAGGTTAATGTGTAAAATCTGGAATGGTTTGCGCCGGCCCGGTATTCTAACCTTGTAATTTACCGGACTCACACGCTCCTCAATAATGGCGGGGCCCTGCCATTTAGCTAAGAATTTGTGTGGATCCGAGGGAACCAGTACCAAAACACGATCGCCAGGTTTGAACTCACGGAGCTTACTGCGCCTATCGTAAAGACGCTTCTGAGTTTCCTGTTCTCGTTGTTGGTGTTCCACAGCAATAGAGGAAAGCATAGAAATTCTGTCTTGCAACGAAATTAGTCGATCCGCAAAGCTTGGACCTTAGCTGCTCTCTCGCTTCCTATCCATTCCTCACGCACCACATCCAGGATGCCTCGCCGCCTGCCGAATAACAACTCGAAGGGACTCAAGCCAGTGGACCTGTGGTGAGTCTCGCACCGTACAAAACAAAAGGTAGGACAGTGTTCCATGTTGTGGGATCATTATGAGCAACTCGCCTGATCATCTGTTTCAATGTTTTGTTAAATCGCCGGTTAAACCATTCGTTTGAGGATGGTAAACAGTAGTACTCAATTTCTTAATAGCAAAGCTGTCACACAATTGTTTCATCACGCGAGAAGTGAAAGGTGTGCCTTGATCAGTTAAGATTTCTCTAGGGATACCAATACAGTAAAAGTTTCACATAGTGCTTTGGCTACAGCCGAAGAGTTGGCCTTTTTCAGCGCAATCATTTCTGGATATCGTGTCGCATAATCAACCAACACCAGCAAATATTGGTACCCATCCTTAGTCTTAGGTAATGGTCCCACAATATCTAATCCCACACGCTGAAAGGGAACTTCCAATATGGGCATAGGACAAAGGGGAGCCCGAGGAGGCTTATAAGCAGAGACGATCTGGCAGTCTGGACATGAAGTACAAAATCGTTCAACATCTTTTCCCATATTAAGCCAATAAAATCGTTTTGATAACCGGTCTCTAGTTTTGTCGGCACCGAGGTGCCCCCCCAAGATGTGTGAATGTGCCAGATGCAAAACAGTTTCCCTATGTGCTTCAGGTACCACCAGTTGTTCAATAAATTCCCCTCCAAATGATCTGAGATCACTCTGAAAAGGCAACCGTCCTTTTCTATAAAGTGTGGGGTTTTCACACCCCCGGAATTACGCTCTTGGTAATAAGAGTCATTAGCAGAGCGAGCCTGTTTAAATTCATATTCTAATGAGCTATCAGTATGCTGCAAACGCACAAAATCTGATTGTTTGTTAACACTCGGTTTGTGTTCGGAGGCGTTTGCAATCTGGGAAGATGTAGAAGGAGCAGCCCATTCTGGAAGATTGTCGGGGGTGACCTCCTCCGTCTCGCTGGAGAGATCGGGTTCAATTTCTAAGTTGGGCTTTAGATTTTCACCGGCCGCTACCAGTTCTTCGTCTTGGTTTTCTTCTTCTCCCCCCCCACTAAGTTGCATATTGGACTGATCTACTGGTCCCTGACATTTATTAATCAGTTTAGGAAAAAGGGCATTTCTCCGTCCTATGAGTAATGGCCATGGGCAGGAATCTGACACTGCAGTCCAGACTTTAAAATGACGACCCCTGTAAGTTAAAGGAAGAAGTAATGTTTGATAAACTTTAACATCACCATGTACACATCTTATTTTTACAGTCTCACAGTCTCTAAGGGATCTTTCATCAAGACAGTCTCGTCTCACAATACAAAGTTCACTCCCCGAATCTAACAATGCTGAGATTTCTCTGCCCCCCAATTTAACTGGGACAAATAATCCATCCTTTCCTTCCGGCGAACATGTAATATTCGAACAACAAACCTCGGCCAGTCCAGCTTCCATCGACTGAGCTGGAGACAGACGACATTCTCTTGCAAAATGACAGAGTTGATTACACCGGAAACATCGACGGTCGGCGCCGCTGCCAAAATATCCTCTGCGACGTCCTCGTACAGCTGGTGCAGCTTCACCAGAAACTGGCATCTCTGTTACGACCGGGTTCCCCGGAGGCCTACCTGACCCCATTTGATTTTCCTTTCCACCAGGTTGTCGATGTTGCTGTCGCCGATCGAAGTAACGAGGATGTCCAGAGCGCTCGTTCCCTGTTTGCGAAGAATTGGCAAATCCACCATCACCGCTTTTCCTCCAAGTTGCTTGTGAACCTTCCAGTCGTCTTGACATAATCGTTAACGACTCAATATCATGGCGTAGAAATTCATCTCGAATAACTGTTGGTATACCGTTCAACAGTATATTCATTACCACTTTCTCTACGACTCGCTCCATCTCACTTCCCTCAAACCAGCAGGTCACTTTATGTATTAAATCTTGAATTTGCGCACGGATCGGGCCATCCATATTCAGCTTCCAGCTGTTTAATTCGAACCCTTTTGCCAAAAAAAGTCTTACTTTTACGTAAAACCACTTGGTCTTTCAGGAACTCATAATCGCCAAGCTTGTCTCTGGGCACATTACATAAAGAGTAAAGAGCATCTCCAGATAAAAAGGGCGTGATTATAACGGCCCACTGTCGTCTGTCCCATCCCAGCATGGTTGCGACTTGTTCAAAGGCTATCAAGAACATCTCCGGGTCATCGTTAGGGCCCATTTTCGTTAGTATATTCTTCGCATTTTCAGGTAGAGGTGGTAAAGGGATGTACGGTTGACGGTTAACAATTGGAACATTCGGATCACGAATATGTCGTTGATTTCCCACAACAGGAATCATAGGGATGTCATCTTCCGAATCAGCTGGGAGTGGAATACTTTGAGCCAATTGGTATAAATAATCTTCAGCATCCATCTGTGCAACCACTCCTGGTACCACTTGTACCAGATTTGCACAGAGATACTCGGGATCGTGGAAAAAAAGAAGGAATTTTATTCAAGCATTGCAAACAAACATTTGACACTTCAAACTTGCTCCTTGACAAAGATGGCTGTTTCGTCTTTTAATTAAAGGTTACAAGAGTTTCTTCTTCTTCGAATGTTAACGCGTCAGGAGCAGAGGCAGTCTGAGAGAGAAAGAAAGCAAAAGAAATCAATACCAAATCTGACAGGTGCTGCGCACGGCTTTTTAAGTCGGCGGAGTACCGCGTGAGGCTTGTATCGCGCGTTATAGTGCAAGGTTAAGGAGCAATGCGAGGGTAGTCTGTGTTTCGGGCTTTGTGCTTTTCCCAGGGGCGTCCGTATCTTCTTGGGGTGCGATCAGCCCTCCAGCTCACAATATATACAGGTATATATATATATATATATATATATACCTGTATATATATATATATATATATTGTCACGCATGCGCGAGTAGGAGGCCGCGGACGGATCTCAAACCACTTCGAAAGACGTTACGCGGGAGTGGCGGGTACTAACCTTTCTCCTTTGTCTTCCAGAAAAAGAGACGCTCCGCCATCATAGCCTGTCCGCAGTACGTCCACTTCCACCCTTCCTCCGCCATCTTTCCTGACGTCTGCAGTCCCATCCTCCCTCACGGTTCCTTCCCAGCATTCCTTCACTTCCGGCCCCGCCTCTATAAAATGGCCGCCGATGTCTCTGAAAGGCGTTGCGCATATGAACTGTTTTGTTTATATTTTGACCTGTTCTTTTTGAAAATTTTTGGAATTGTCTGCAATATACGGGGCCGGAAAACCCCAACCCTTTATACTGTCTGTTGCTCTTTTTTACAGTGGCGTAGTCGTCAGGATTTAGAGCCCGAGAGAGATGACTGAAGGGCAAGACCTTAACACAGTGCTGCAGGGGATGAATACCCAGATCCTGGCCCTGCAGCAGGCGTAAACCGCAACCACCCGCGAGTTGGAGGAAACGAAGGCCAGGTTGGCAGAAGCCCGAAGGGTAAGACCCGATCCGCCTCGTCCAACGCCTCCGCCTCTGGTGCCCATGACAGAGGCGGATGACATTGAGTCCTACCTGGGCATCTTGAACGGACGGCCACCCAGAACGAGTGGCAGCGGTCCGAGTGGGCGTCCATTCTGGCGCCCTACCTGAAGGGACCCTCGCAGCGGGCTTATTACGACCTCCCCGAGGAGGAGGCCGCGAGTCATGACCTCCTAAAACAGGAAATCCTGGCACACTACAGCATCACGCCGGGCCAGCAGGCAACCGAATGGCGGAGCTGGCAGTTTGACCCGGAGGAGCCGGCTTGTGCACAGGCCTTCGACTTCTGGGGCAAAATGGGACGCTGGTTACGGCCCAAAGGTCCCCAAGCCCGGAAGGTCGTAGAGCAGGTGGCCTGTGAGGGCCTGGTAAACGCCTTGCCAAGTTCCCTCGCCCAGCAGGTCCGGCGCTATCCTTATAAGGATATGCCAGGCCTCCTGGAAGTCCTGGAGCGTCAGCTTGCGGTCTACCAAGCCGGGGGGTCGGAAAGGCACGCTCGTGGGAACCGACAGAGACGGGCAGCCACCCCAGAGCCCTCTTGACGCGTTGCGGAAGCACCGCAGAGACCTAAGGGAAAGCTGGCCTCACCGCGCTGTTACAAGTGCGGCGAGACCGGCCGTCTACTGCCGACCTGTCCCCTCACACCCCAACGGAGCCAATGGACTGCACCTGGGCCACCGCCGAAAGGTACTGTACTCCGTCGCACCCGCTGGCAAGTCCAAACACGGGAGTGGTGTTAGTAAACGGGCACTCGGTGGTGGCTCTATTTGATTCCGGCAGCAACATTACAATTGTCGCTCGCCCTTACGTATTACCGCGACAGTGGCTTACGCAGCACTTGCAAGTCACTTGTGTGCATGGGGAGACCAAGTCTTACCATTCCGCCCGCTGTTACATCGCATGGAAGGGGCAAGTTTCCAACTTGACAGTCGCGGTGTTGCCCGATCCCCCCTATCCAGTAATTTTGGGACAAGACTGGTCGCACAGGAAAAGCTGTAAGACGAACACTGCTCCCGAGGCCTCGATAGATCTGGTTATGAGGGGGCGAGGCACCCTTCCCGTGGTCTCCACGCCATGCTCTGAGGCAAACCAAAATGGTGCAGGCACTTCGGGGGAAGTTTCTCAGGCGACGGACTCTGACCCGGAAGCATCCACCAGGGAAGGGACGAGCCAGGGAACACTTCCACCAACCCAATCCCCAAACCCCCTGAGCAATTTAGACCACCAAGTTCGGTCCACGCCTGCCTCGTTTAAAAGGGAGCAGTGGAATGACGATTCCCTGTGGTTTGCCCGGAATGCGATTGTTCTTCCAGGCAGCTCACAAGCTGACGGTTCCATGCCACGTGAGCCCTTCTTTGTGCTGGAAAATAATCTGTTGTATCGGGTGGCAACCCACGAGGGTGGGGTGAGGAAATTGTTGCTAGTGCTGCGTACCTTCCGGCGGGAGGTATGTGAACTAGCTCACGCTCACCTCCTAGGCGCCTACCTCGGGGCCAAGAAGACATTGGAGAGAATCAAGCTCCGCTTTTATTGGCCCGGGATAAACGAGGAGGTCCGGCGCTTCTGTCAATCCTGTCCGGAATGTCAGATTCCGACGCGCTCCTCTCGTCCCAATACCCCTGATAGACATCCCATTTGACCGAATAGGGGTGGACTTAGTAGGACCCCTGGAACCCTCGAACCGTGGCCACAAGTACATATTGGTCATGGTGGATTATGCAACCCGATACCCAGAGGCGGTTCCCCTGTGCTCCGCTAACACCAAGAATATCGCGGGAATTAGTCAACCTATTTTCGAGAGTGGGTATCCCCAAAGAAGTCCTCACGGACCAGGGTACTCCCTTCACCTCGGATACGTTCAGGGAGGTTGCCAAATTACTGAGAATAAAGCACCTGAAGACGTCTGTCTACCACCCCCAAACAGATGGGCTGTTAGAACGTTTTAACCAGACGCTTAAACAGATGCTCCGCAAGGTAGTCAGCGCTGATGGCAGGAATTGGGACCAGCTCCTACCGCTCGTGCTTTTTGCCTACCGGAAGGTGCCCCAGGCCTATACAGGCTTCTCCCCTTTTGAATTATTGTACGGCCGACAACCCCGGGGACTTTTAGACATACTAAAAGAGGGCTGGGAGGCTGAGGCCCTTCCCTCCTCCAATATATTGGAGTATGTGGCACAACTGCGCGACAGGCTCGCTAAAATCAGGCCGCTCCTAAAGGACCACGTGACTCGTGCGCAGGCAGCACAGGCCCGGTGTTACAAACACAACTCCATCCTCCGGGAGTTCCACCCACTGGATCGGGTGATGGTGCTCATTCCTAGCTCCCACTCCAAGTTGCTAGCTCACTGGCAGGGGCCATACAAGGTTAAGGAAAGAAAGGGGCTCGTTGACTATTTAGTTAAGCAACCTAATCGTCGACTGAGCGAGAGGATCTACCATGTCAATTTGTAAAAACCCTGGAAGGACAGGGACGAGCCTCCCGACACCCGTAGATCCCTCTCCCTTTTCGCTAGCACATCTGCTCTTAACCTCGGTGACGAGCTGACACCCCTACAGCGGCGAGAGATAACCCACGCTATCCATGCCATCCCCAAAGTAGTGAGCGAGTCACCGGGCCGGACCTCGCTGATTGCACATATAGTCATGGACCCCAGAGAGATCATCCGGGAGAGGCCCTATAGACTCCCGGAGGCAAAACGCGCCGAAGTGGAACTGGAGGTGCAACGAATGTTGGATATGGACATTATCGAGGAAAGCCATAGCCCTTGGTCCAGTCCAATCGTCCTCGTTTCCAAGCCGGACGGCTCCTGGAGGTTCTGCAATGACTTTAGACGTCTAAACCAGGCCTCTAAGTTCGACGCCTACCCGATGCCCCGCATTGACGACCTGCTCGAGCGGCTGGGTGCGGCTCGGTACTTGACTACTCTTGATATGACGAAAGGGTATTGGCAAATTCCCTTAACAGCGTCTGCAAAAGAAAAGACGGCCTTTAGCACCCCTAGTGGACATTGGCAATACAAGGTCCTCCCATTTGGGCTGCACGGGGCCCCAGCGACCTTTCAGCGTCTGGTGGATAGAGTGCTGAAGCCCCACCAGTCCTATAGTGCCGCCTACTTGGATGACGTCGTCATCTATTCCGGCACCTGGGAGGAGCATCTATTGCAGGTCTCTGCTGTCCTCGCGACCCTGGCTAAAGCCGGCCTCCACATTAACCCCCGTAAGTTTTTTTTTGGCTTAAAGGAGGCCAAGTATTTAGGCTATCTTGTGGGACGAGGACAGGTGAGACCCCAATGTTCCAAAGTCAAAGACATCCTGGAATGGCCCTGTCCGAATACCAAGACACAGGTGCAGGCTTTCTTGGGGCTGGCGGGGTACTATCGTCGGTTCGTACTCCGTTTCTCCGAAAGGGCAGCACCCTTGACTAATCTCACAAAGAAGGGCGCTCCCCTGCATGTGGTATGGAACGACAAGGCGGAACACGCATTCAATTACCTGAAAAAGGCTCTAACGTCGGCACCTGTATTAAGGACCCCTGATTTTGGGCGGCCTTTTATCCTCCAGACCAACGCTTCGGACACAGGCCAGGGCGCCGTGTTGAGCCAAAGCGTCGATGGTGTCGAACACCCCGTGATGTACCTAAGCCGGAAACTGCTGGACCGAGAGGCCAGGTACACGGCAGTGGAGAGGGAAGCCCTGGCCATTAAGTGGGCCGTGACTTATCTCTGGTACTACCTGTTGGGTCGCGAATTCACTCTGGTGACTGATTACGCTGCGCTTCAGTGGATGTCCCTCCACAAAGAGTCGAATCCGCGGGTCACCAGGTGGTTTCTGGACTTACAACCCTATAAGTTCGTGGTCACTTATCACCGCCGCGGCCTTCACGCCAATGCCGATGCCCTCTCTCGCATCCACGACCTCTCGGTTAGGTCCGCCCGACCTGACGGTCTTGGGCTAAGGGGGGGGTCGTGTCACGCATGTGCGAGTAGGAGGCCGCGGACGGATTTCAAACCGCTTCGAAAGACGTTCGCCGGCGGGGAGTGGTGGGGTACTAACCTTTCTCCTTTGTCTTCCAGTAAAAGAGACGCTCCACCATCATAGCCTGCCCGCAGTACGTCCACTTCCGCCCTTCCTCCGCCATCTTTTCTGACATCAGCAGTCCCATCCTCCCTCACAGTTCCTTCCCAGCATTCCTCCACTTCCGGCCCCGCCTCTATAAAATGGCCACCGATGCCTCTGAAAGGCGTCGCGCATATGAACTGTTTTGTTTATATTTTGACCTGTTCTTTTTGAAAATTTTTGGAATTGTCGGCAATATACGGGGCCCTTTATACAGTCTGTTGCTCTTTTTTACAATATATATATATTAATATGTTCCAAGCAGTTATATAGGAATAACGTATTTTTTTTCTTTTTAACAGTAATTACATCTTGATTTTCATTCTACTTTTCAAGGTATTCTAATTGTTTAATTAATCCATTATTTACTAATTAATGGGTCTGACGCTAAAGTAGTTGCAGCCTTTGATTATTGTTTTCCAGCGTCTCTGATCTGCTCGTTTTTAAGTTGTCATTATTAAGATACAATGAAGGGGGAAAAACTGCACAGAGAAAGGCAAAGTATAATGAAATCAACAAAAGAAAGTTAAGCATTTAAATCTATAGTAAAAGCAGAAATATTTATAAATGTCTTATAAATGTAAAAATCATGCTGCTGTGCTTTTCTGAATGTCGAATAAAAAAAAAAAAATGCCAGCTAATTAAATGAGCTCAGTGTTATCAGATGTTGTCACTAATTAGGAATCTGGTTAGAACAAAAACCTGCAGTTACAGGGGGTCCCCAGGACCGAGTTTGAGAAACACTGATTTAGAATCTAACTGAATATTCAATAGGTTTCTCTTCTGACCTTTTCTGTCTTCTTTAACTGTTAAACTCTATGAATATCAATAGTCTGTTCAGAATATAAAAAGAGATTATTTCTCATCAAGTTTTCCAAATATTCAGCACCTAAATGATTTCTAGATTTTGTTTGTATATTGTTCAGTAGACTAAATGTTCTTACCCAGTAAGCACTTGGGACCTGGAATGTGCCACAAATGTCCAAAAGTGAAAATAACTCCTTGAAGTGATCCTTTAGTTTAGTAACTGTCTTTATAGTCCTGGTTTCTAATTTTTCCTTAATCAGTATCTTTAACATTACAAAATCACATCTGCATCTGTAGCTTTGACTAGTCCTTTAGATTTTGCCTTCTGAAAAAATGACATGCAAAACATTGTCTAAAGAGCCATTAGTAAAGTCTCAATATCATTCATCAGGAGGATGTCTTTCCAAGTATCATCTATATGCAGGTCCTCACAATGTACCACACAGTGTTGCTCTGATAAGTGTGGAATGGATAAGTGTGGAATAGACTGCTACAAAGGAGCACCTACACCTTTTTGTCTGCCCTGCAGGACTGATGCACTGTCTGGGGTAAACATTACCATCTGGTTTAAATTGAATTTATCTGGGAAGATATGAGAATAATGAGATTTGAATAATATATGTACATGTAAAGTGTAATGCATACATAGTAAATGTTCACTGCATGGATGGATAAACTGAGAGATACAGAGAACAATGATGGAATGTTTTATAAAGTTTTAAAAGTTTTTAAGAGAGTTTAGTTTGGCAAATACCAGCTATTATGTCTTATGGTGTTCTTCAGTAGAAGATAGGAAGAAATAGAAAATAGTTGATGCTAACAAGTTTTACATTAGGTGACTCTAACTGCTGTGCACTTAGATTGTAATTAGTTGGTTATTACCAAATGTAACACAAGTTTACCTAAGCATTATTATTTACTGTGTAACACTATATAGTACTGTAGCTAACAGCACAGTTCACACCATTGGAGCTACACTGTAAGAAGAGAGCATGCAAAGTTTGGTTATTTTCATAAACAGAACCATACAGTACAACAAGAAAAAGAATATTTATTTATATAGCACATTTTTGTACAAATGTTGTAGGTCAAAGTGGTTTACAAGATGAAGAAAGAAAAGTTTATAAAAAACAAAAATAAGATTAGGTAATACTAAGTAACAAAGAGCAAAAGTAAGGTCTGATGGCCGGTTGGACAGAAAAAAAAAAACTCCATATGGACTGGGAAAAAAAACAAAATCTTGTAGGAATTCTGAGTCCCCACTGGGCATTCTACCTAACATAAATAGTCTAAATCAGACCTTATGGTTTTTAGCCTAGTGTGTAAGGTGACAGGCATTCCAAAATATAGGACGGAGGAAGATCATTTAAGACTTTGTAAACCATAAGCAGTATTTTAAAGTCAATTCTGAATGGCACAGGTAACCGATGTAACGACATGAAAACTGGAGAGATGTGCGTGGATTTTCTTTTACTAGTTGAGATTTTGGCAGCTGCATTCTGTACTTGTTGCAATCGATTATCTTTCTTGGGTAGTCCTGAAAGGAGTGTGTAGATACATGAAATAAGTTACCAAGTGGTGTCACATATAATACTATTTTGAAGACCTTCACATTTCAGTTTCGTGACATTTTAATGAAGTTCAGTAAAAAGGAATTGACAGACTACTGTTTATTAGGCTGAACAGTCTGTTCTTGTGAAATTGTTTTCTGTGCTCTTCTCTATAGCAGGGAATGTTAGCTCCACAGATCAACCCGGTTCACTATTGGCAAATGCACTGTGGAAAGATTGTTCTATTTACACTAACAACTCAAAGCTACAACAATAACAATGTAACAACAACACAAATCAATAATGACACAAATAATTTGTCAATTTGCTTGTATTTAAAAAAACAATCAGCATACAAATCCTCAATCAAACCCTGCCAGGAGACCCGCAATAAAAGCAGACAGAGATAAATGCAGCAGTTAGATGAGATGCTTGCAATGCTTTGACTGCTGTCTTCTCCAAATGCATTCAGAGCCTGCAGATGTTTAGAGAATCCAAGGTTACAGAGGTCTTCAATTCAAAAGTCAGGTCAGCAACTGTGGAATTCAACAGTTGTGGGGTCTCAGATGCCAGTTTTCCCAAAATGTAATAAACAGAAAAGGTGTGAAATAATGTAACAAGATTATTTTTGTAACTTTAAGATAATAACAGTTTTTGTACAATAAACCAATCAGTGTTTAACTAGGAGCTTTCAGCCCCTACATGCTGGAAAATCTCTTAGATCAAGGGATGTTATTAGTGTTTCTCCTGGCAGAGCCCAAGAAATATTTTGCATAGACTAAAGCAGTACAATAATGAAAAATAAAGCAAGAATGTATAATAAAACAGAAAACACAAACAAAATAACATAATCATAATAGGCAGACATGGTGGATGACAGAATATTGTTTCATAAGTAGGTTAAGACATGACTCTAAAATCTGTATTCTGCAGATTATCAACCATAAGTGAATAAAGCCATTCATGTTCACTCACACAGTCCCATAAAAATAAATAAATAGAAAATGAGTAGTTCAGTGTTAGAAAAATTTTTGGAATGGTAGAAATAGATAGATAAATAGATTTAGATGGCTTTATAATTTAAGAGTTTTGTTTTATGATTTTATAAACAAAAGTAAAAATTACTTGGATAATAATAAGAAAATCAACAGCATTCTAAAAATTTACATATTTCCATAAAAAAGCATACCATTAGACAAACATTTCTGTTTTTAAATGTAAACAAAATAAAACTTTTGGTTCTATTAATACTGTATTTATGCCTACAAACAATAACCAAACTGACATTGAAATTCAAGTACATTACATCACCTGAGAGAAAATAACATCCAATATTAACTTGATTTTTTATCTCAAGAAAGCTTGGGTGTGTATCATTCAGCTTGGAACTGCCATACTAATACAAAGCATCACTTTGTTGGTCATCCTTGAAGGTACATTAAAGTAAAATGTTTGCTTCCAGTATGCCACACAGAGGAATTACGCCTTTTTAGGACTGTAGAATGTACCATATCATACTATTTTCTAAGCCTGCTTAATCCTTAACAGGGTCACAATGGGATGGAGCCTGTCCAGCAAGAAAAGAGCTCAATGCAGGAACAAACCCCGACACAGGGCACCAGTCTATCGAAGGATGAGCACATAAACATATACAAACACATTAGTGGCCAGTTTGTCATCTCTAGTCCATCTAACCTGCATGTCTTTTATCTGTGGGATAAAATTGGAGTACTCAGAGGAAATCCACTCACACTGGGAGAACATTCAAACTCCAAGCAGGGAGGACTCGGAGCGAGAACCCAGATCTCCTTACTATGAGGCAGCAGCATCACTGTACCACTCAGGTTGTAGAATGTGATTTCATTAATGAGTAATTTATTAAAAATATAAAGTACAGACATTTTATACTATATATATTATACTATAGCTGACTATACTTCCTTACAAGGCTGGCATCCTTCAACATCTGCAATCAGATGCTGCAGATGTTCTATCAGATGGTTGTGGCGAGCGCCCTCTTCTACACGGTGGTGTCCTGGGGAGGCAGCATAAAGAAAAGGGACACCTCACGCCTGGACAAACTGGTGAGGAAGGCAGGCTCTATTGTAGGCATGGAGCTGGACAGTTTGACATCCGTGACAGAGACAGGGCTTGAGCAGGCTCCTGTCAATCATGGAGAATCAATCAATCAATCAATCAACATTTATTTATATAGCACATATTCATACAAAAAAATGTAGCTCAAAGTGCTTTACAAAATGAATAGAAAAATAGAAGACACAATAAAAAATAAACATAAGTCAACATTAATTAACATAGAATAAGTAAGGTCCGATGGCCAGGGTGGACAGAAAAAACAAACAAAAAAAAAAACTCCAAAAGCTGGAGAAAAAAAATAAAATCTGTAGGGGTTCCAGACCACGAGACCACCCAGTCCCTTCTGGGCAATCTACCTAACATAAATCAAACAGTCCTCTTTGTATTTAGGGTTTTCATGGAAGGACCTGATGATGATGGTCATGTAGACTTCTGGCTTTCAGTCCATCAATGTTGATGCATCATGATGCTTTGAGTAGGTGGTGGTGGCGCAGGCCGCCACCACAAAGAAACCAGAAAAAGAAACAGAAGAGAGAGTTGGGGTCAGTACGGATTTTAGAGCCACTATGAATAGTTATTGTGATGAATTGAACATACAGAGTATCAGTATTAAGTTAAAGTGAAGTTAGGAGAAGGCCATGTTAAAGTAATGTGTTTTCAGCAGTGTTTTAAAGTGCTCCACTGTATTTGCCTGGCAAATTCATATTGGCAGGCTATTCCAGATTTTAGGTGCATAACAGCAGAAGGTCGCCTCACCACTTCTTTTAAGTTTAGATTTTGGAATTATAAGGAGACACTCATTTGAAGATCTAAGAATCCACTGCATCCACTGAACAGTATCATCTCCAGACAGAGGATCAGCTTCAGAGACAGACTGATGTCACTGTCCTGCTCCACTGACAGACTGAGGAGATCATTCCTCCCCCACACTATGCGACTCTTCAATTCGACTCGGGGATTGTTTTTTTGGGGGGGGTAAACGTTAACATTATTATACAATGTTCTCGACTGTTATACCTGCCTTTGCATGCTCCACCTTGCATTTTTTAACTTGCACTGCATTTTTACTTAATTAATATTGTTTTTATCAGTATACTGCTGCTGGAGTATTTGAATGTACCCTTGGGAATTAATAAAATATCTATCTATCTATCTATCTATCTATCTATCTATCTATCTATCTATCTATCTATCTATCTATCTATCTATCTATCTATCTATCTATCTATCTATCTGTTATCTAATAAAATCTACCAAAATAACAGTTTTTTACAGCCTTACTCGGAAATGCCCTGGCAACATTCAACATATGACTGAAACCTGTTTGAGTATAAAGTCAAAATGTTTTCAGACTCAGTTGTGTTTTTAACAGTAGATACTCAAGTATTTGATATCGGTCAATGTAAAGCATTTCACATACTGCTGTTCATTAGTGAGGGAACACTATCTCCTGACTGGGCCCTTCTTAGGTTTTTGGGGGCCCTAGGCAAAGGTACCTGTCGGGGCTTTGCTGTTTCTATCCATATTACAGTTTTTCTCGATTGGTTTGGCTCATTTCTTGAAACAGAAATTACATTCTTAAAACTATAAGATCATTTGGCCAAACAGTCTTACAGTTCTGCGCAACATTACAGCTCACTAGCAAAAGGTCATATCTTTCCCAAAACTGTTCATACATGCTTCAAAATAGATTCCTTTCCCATATAAAGAGTCAGTACCATCAAAATGTCAAAGATCTTTCTCAATTGCGTTGGCTCATTTGCATTCACTTAGTGCGTTTTTCCAAAATCACCTGGATGGTTTAGCACAACACCATGGATCACCTGCAAAAGCTCGTATCTCTCCCAAAATAGTTTACCCATGTGTCAAAACTAAATTCCTTTCCCATTTAAATAGTTAGTGCCCCCAAAATGCATCGTCCCTTTGGCATCGTGTAAGCACTGCAAGTCAAAATGCCTAGATGTTTTGTCACTATGGCAGAGGTCTAGCCAACAGAATACAATTATGTATAAAACTGAAAAAAGGATTTTACAGTAAGAGCAGCCTCCAAAGTTTGACATCAGACACACTGCACTCCTACTTCCAAGGAAATTGTAATCATTTTTATTGACACACATAAAGTAACTTCCATACATTAGAGTACATAAAATGTATACAGTATTCTGTACATGTACGAAATATAAACACAAATAAAAAACAAGAAAAATTATATCTAGCCTACAGTAGGGCTTACAGTAAATAAAGTTTCACAACTAAGGTAACTTTCACTGGTTGTTGTCGTCACCGTCCCTCTCCTGGCCACCATCCTCATCCTCCTGGCCATCCACGCTGCTCTCTGTTTGGCCATAGATTCTCATCCACATCGCAGCGGATATTTTCCCTTGCGATGCAGCGAGGGAAGAAACGGCGCGAATGTCTCAACCATCCCCTACACTGATCCCCTGTAATGTCCTCACATGCAGCATCCATTGCATGGAGCAGGGATCTCTGGTCTTGAGCCTGATGTTCATAGACTTTCCACCTCCAAGCGGAAAAAATTCCTCAATGGGATTAAGGAAAGGAGAGTATGGTGGTAGTAGCTCCATGAGCATCCTTGGATGGGTGGTGAACCAGGCCCTGATGAGCGCCCACGGTGGAAATTTACATTGTCCCACACGATCACATAGTGTGGTAGGTGAGGCCCTTCGAGACTCTCTCATTTTCTGGGACCAGATGTGTATAAAGACGGTCCAAGAAAATGAGGAGCTTTTGAGTGTTATATGGGCCTAAACTGGGGATGTGTGTGGCCACACCATTCTCAGATATGGCAGCACACATTGTTAAATTGCCCCCTCGCTGGCCTGGGACATCCACCGTGGCCCGCTGACCAATGATGTTACGGCCACGTCTGCGGCCCTTGGCCAGGTTGAAACCAGCCTCATCGACAAATACAAGGATGTGAGATGTTTCATTCCCTTCCAATGCCATTATTCTCTACAATAGAGTAAAAAAAATCAAATCAGTCATATAGAGGAGTCATACACAACAGAAATAGAAAATTACATGGGATTGTTCTATGTTCTCCTCCACAAGTTCAATATAGCCTGCTACTGGCCACTACTCCAGTGGTTCCAAACCTGGGGTACAGGCCTATGCAGAGGCACTGCAGGGAGTATTTGACACAAAGAGGGAGAAACACTGTTGCAGTTTTAGGCAAAATGCTGTAGTCAGATAAAGCTGGATTCTAAAGGTAAAGAGGATACTGAAAACCAAACAAATTGGGAACCACTGCTTACTGTAATGTTACTATAATAGACAACCAATAACTGACTTACATGCACATACTGGTACCGCAGCTCTTTCACTCTGTCAGAATTCCTCTCAAATGGTACCCTGTAAATCTGCTTCATGGTCATCTGATGCTTCTTCAATACCCGGTCTATTGTGGAGATGCTGATAGAGTTGACATTTTGGAATATGGCATTGTCTTGAAGGATTGCATCACGGATCTGTCTCAAAGTGAGAGCATTATTTGCAATCACCATGTTACAGATCTCTTGTTCTTGTTGTTCATTGAGAAGTGTTCTTCTGCCACCCATGTGAGGTTGTCGTCCAATCCTAGACGTAGAAGTCAAAGGACAACACTGTATGACAATTCGTAATGTATGCCGTATTTGTTACAGAATGAGTTACTGTACTGTAACATCATATTGCAACATCACATTGAGGTAATATATTACAGTACTGTAGGCCTACACACACACACACGGAATGAAGAGTTTATACATGTCTTGCTTTACAGTATGCACAGTACTGTATACTGTAATGACTCCATCATTGACTGAGTACATACCTGTTTTCCCTGCGAAAGGTTTGGATGATGGAGGAGACAGTAGAGCGAGGCACATTAGGCTGCACTCGGCGCCCAGCCTCTGCCATTGTCAGGCGATGGTTAACCACATGGTCTACAATTGTGGCCCGAATCTCATCCGGGACAGCATGGTGTCTTCGTGCTCCTCGGCCTCTTCCCCCTATTCCACCACCACGCATCCTCACTCCTCCTCCTCCGCCTCTTCTTCTTCCTCTTCCTCCTCCTCCTCCTCTTATCAAATGTTCCAAGAAATTCATATATGGTGTTCATGGTATTATGTTCTTGACTAATTTTGACAATTGAACAGACTATTGTGCATATGATGACTTACACGATGAAATCATGCTGACATGTTTTGGAGAGAACAACCATTAGACTGAGAATCAACTAATCAGTTTAGATCAGCAAGATCTATTTATTTGGAAAATGTGCTAAATGTGGGCTTATTGTGCTAACTGCAGGCTACTTGTACTTAACCATTTGCAAAGATGCACTGAGACACTTGAGACATGTACTAAGGCATTTGCAATTTGATGAAATCAATGAGAAATGCCATTCTGTTGTGAACATTTGCAAGGTGGTTTGGAGATCTGTCCATGTTATTTTGAGAATGTCATCTCGGTTTCAAGAAATGAGCCAAACCAATCGAGAAAAACTGTAATGTATGATAATTATTTTATCCATATGAATGCATA